>NC_071089.1:74225353-74837436 GCF_027358695.1 Spea bombifrons | reverse complement strand
CAAAAATCTGATTGCTTTGTAAATATTTATGTGCTGTATGTCGATTAAGTGATAAATTAGGTCTGACTGCATAAACACAGACAGAAATTCATTCTTATTGTCTACTGTTTATTAGAGAATACCATGAAGATTCAGCATATGAAACACTGCAAATTCTTCTGCCTAGGAATAATTTCTCCAGAAGTCTTCTCTGTCACATCTCTCTGCCTATGGAGACAGACCTTAGGTGGGCTTCCCTTGTTCCCGGATCTCCACCAATATAAGCCAATGATCACGGTTATTCTATCATGGGCTAACTGCTCTTCGGCCACCCAGGCCCTAGTAGACTCTGATGCTGCTGGCTACTTTGTGGATAACACTTTTGTGGCTAAGTATGCTGTTCCATTGCATCCTCGGTCCTCTCCACTAGCGGTTGAAGCCATCGATGGGCGACCCTTAGAACCAGCCCACATTACGCATGATAGGGTTACGTTGTCCTTGGGCATAGAGGTTCTCCACCAGGAGACCCTACAATTCCAAGTAATTAAATCTCCACATTGTCCTCGGGTATCCTTGGCTGCGTACGCATAATAAATGATTTGACTGGTGCACAGCTGAGATTCTGTCATGGTCCCCTTAGTCCTAAAGCCAGATAAACTACTCTGTACCTCCTCGGTTTCCTCTTTCCCAAAAGAGTATCAGAGATGTTTTCAATAAGGTACTGGCAGGAGCCCTACCCCCCACTCAGACCATATGATTGTGCCATAGAGCTCCAATCTGGTGTTATAAGGGTCGGAACTATGTTGTGGATGCGCTGTCCCCAGGGTTCATCTGCAAATTTACTTCTCCAGCAGGGGCTGACCTTTTCTTTGTCAAAAAGAAAGGTGTTGAGTTGAGGCCCTGTGTTGATTACATATGCATACCCCATTCCTCTGATTACAGAGCTCTTTGACTGCCTCAGGGGAGATACAGTCTTCACCAAACTAAACCTAAAGAGCACATTTAATCTTGTAAGAATTAAAGAAGGGAGTGAGTGAAAAATGGTCTTCAATGTCAGGAGCGGGCATTATGAATATCTTATAACGCCTTTTGGACTATGTAATGCTCTGGTCGTTTTCCAAGAAAGAAATGCTTCAACAGTGTGTTGTAGTATACCTGGATGACCTCCTGATTCATTCACCATCCTTGGAGGCCCACCGAGCGGATGTCACGATGGTACTACAAAGGTTGCTTAAGAATGGTCTGTACTGCAAGCTAGGAAAATGTGAGTTTCACTAAGCCCAATTCACACTTCTAGGGTACATCATCTCCACGAAAGGATTTGCAAAGATTTTTGGGTTTCACTAACTACTATAGGAATCTTATACGAAATATTTCATCCTTGTGAAACCTTTAATTGACATGGCAATCCGAATTTGTGTTACTGGCATCTTAAAGCTGATGTCAGGACCCGGGCAAGCAGGTCAGGTAGAAGCTCTTTCTGTACCCCTTGATGCATCATGATTGATAGGTAGGTACAGACAGGCACACAACAGACAGAAAAGCAGGACTGGAATCAAAGAATAAAGAGGAACTGTAGCGAGGACAGGAGAACTGTAGCGAGGACAGGGGAAACCAGAGCAGCAGGGCACATGGCTTGGTAGCCCTTAGGCAGGGCACATGGCCTGGAAGTCCTCAGACAGGGCATACGGCCTGGAAACAGCTGGACACATAGGTAAGTCTGGGACACAAATATGGATCGTAAACGTAGCCAATGTCATACACAGGAGATCAGAACAAAGTACACAGAGCTTTAGCTGCAAGCAGACTAACAGGCCCAGACTGAAGGACACAGCAGGTAAATAAAGGGCAGGGCTAAACTCAGGTAACAGGGCTTAGCTGTCCCAAGTAATTAGAAAGGGGTGCTGCTGAGGGGAAAGGGTGGACACTAGTGGCTGCAGGTAGACATGACAATGTTATGATTATCACATAGTCCAGGCTGATTTGTCAAGGCTCCTATCCTGGTACATCTGAATCCAGCTCTGCCCTGGTTGTGTATTTTGACCAATCCCTGCAAGGAATTAACAGGTCTAAATCTTGCAAAAATCCGAATTAATTTCTACACAAACGACACAAAGTTGACGCTGTAATGCTTTGTATACTGTATCTGTAAAAATGCTTATCACCACTTTCTCTCCACCATCTCCAAAACAGGGCTCCATTGATCTAAATACCTATGGTTATTTTATAATGTAATTAGAATAAAAAGTGTTATTGTACAACATCTCTGTAGGTAGAAAAGAAACCAACAATTTTCCATTTTTTTAAAAAAAAATATTGATTGAAGTTTTGTACCCACAAGCAAACATTTTAATTCCATGGCACAGGAGTTTGAAATTCCTAACACATAGCTAAGAAGAAAAATAATTTCTGTTCCGTTTTCCTTGCAGGAATCAATATAGAAAGGTCAGAATTTATGGACATTCTGCATGATACTGATACCATTACATGCCATTGTATTCTGAAGTTATTGGTATGCCTGATTCCATTTCAAATTTGCTGATGCTAAAGTTTTTCAATTACAAATAAAAAATCTGTACATAATTAATGCTGATGACTTTGGCATACATCTTGAGCAGCAGGTTTGGTGAAGATGTCCCCTGTGGCAGGAAACTGAATTGCTCGATCTCTAATTTTCACCAAACAGGCCATTTTTACTATGCAGGATTATGCCAAGCCAGGACAGCCTCCTTACTATGCTGTTCCTATGCACCATGTGTCCGTAATAGGCAGAGCACCGGGATATGACATCAGTATGACATCAGTAAGCATGGTGGTTGTCAGGCCTAGGGCAGCACCAAAAATAAATACATAGCTAAATAGATATATAGATAGATAGATAATCTATTTGTCAAAAAGTATTTAATTACCATTAAACTATTAAAGACTGATAATGTCTTTATTTACTGGCCCTCATTCTAATAAATATTGTATGATGGTTATCTTGTATCTTATAAGAAAGATGTATTACAGTTTTGCAACTTTTGGCAGAATAGCAGATCACCGAAAGAGGAACACACACCTCCACGGCTTTTAGCATAACTAATATCATTTACTAAGACTACATGTTTGCACAATCAGCTACAGTGGGTAGTTGTGATCTCCTTATATTTATATTTGATTTATATTTGATTCTTGTCTTACGTTATTGAGACCCTGTTACATTTCAACAGAAATGTCCTGTTTTCTTGTTAATATAAGTGTACATAACATACATGTACATGGTACTTTCCAATGGATTATGTCATCTAAATGCATTAGGTATATGTAATCATTCATTCAACTTGTTTAAATTTCATTTTATACTTTATGTCTGATTATATGTAATATATAGTGTAGGTTTCACAAAACTGTACTGTATCTGTAATCAGTGATGCTACATAAATACATGAAATACATGATTATATACTAAACAGCAACTCTCCTAATTATAGGTGAAATAAATGTTCTAATTTCATTCTGCACTATTTCTGATACTTCTTTTGCCAGAAATGAAAAAACATTTATAAATACATTTTTTACTGTAATAAAAGAGCATCATGTAAACTGTGCAACTGTGCAAAAGTTTGATGTTAACAAAATAATTTGTGTAGCATGATTCAAAAAGGCAATACAGGGTTGTAGGACAATAAAGCACCAAATTGGCATGTTACTGTGTTGTTCAAGAATAATCCCAAGGTGTAAGTGTCTGATGGTCACTGACAGAAAAAGCACATAGAAAAAATAATTCAGACAAAATATAACAAAAAGGAACAATGTACTCTAGCTCACTCCCTTATACTCTTATTGTGACTCTATCTCATGCTCCCTGCCTTCTCTGTTGACCACTTCTGTTTCCAAATTTTCATGTCTCATATCTTCACACGGGGGAGGGAGGACGTCACGGGAAGTTTTGGTGGAGGTTTACACAGTGTTATCATAGAGCAAATTGGTGAAGCTTACGGTGATGTCCTCTACCATAACTACCTAATCAGTGTTGATGACATCACCGGAAGTGCCACCATTCTGGCAGAAGCTGCAAGGCACTGAGGCGGAGCTGCAAGATATGAAAGCAGAAGTGGTTGGCAGAGAAGGTAGGGAGACATTCAGAGAGTGTGAGTGAAAGAGCCCGCGAAGTTCGGATGAAAATTTTGTCCATTTTGTGGGGGTCTGGTCTTGTTTTCTGAGATTTATGTGAATTGACGAATTGGCAAAGTTTGCTAAATTTGTAATTCACATAAATCCCAATGCACAAGTCTAGTACAGAGTTGACTTAATCATGTATAATGTATTCAGGGGTGGATTAAGGCAATGTAGACAAGACAATTCCCTGCATGAGCCACATAGTATACTAGGTAGTAGACTTGTGCACTCATCTTCGGGTGAACATGAAACTGAACATGAAGAGTGCGTTTTCGTGTTCGTTCCGAAGACATGAAGAAGAGAAGATAGCGGCGGTAAAACGTAGACACACAACACAAAGAATCTTCATGATTGTCTTCGTCTTTGTCTACTAATCTCCCTGGTCCCTTCCCTATCTAGCCTACCTTATCTTCGCGGCATCACAGGAGTTGACGGAAGCGGAAATCCGTAGGTTAGCCGTCAGGGGTTACAGGGCAGTGCAAGTGAGCCTATTGGTCGCCTGCATCCAGTAGCTGCATGTATCAGCAATTCGGGAGACAGAGTTTTCTGTGCTCTCCTAAGCCATACAATTGTCTTCCAGACTGTGAAAATAGTGTAATTCTTCTGTTCTGATATAAAGGGTCAGGACTACCATGGTCTTTAACAGAAAACAAGGATAAGTGTAATTTATTATAATTTATTCATCATAGTCAACCACTTGCTGAATCTTGCCAATGACACTTTCATAAAAGCTTCTGGAGGTCAAAACTGGCAATCAGGCATCCTGGGCAAAAAAATCCACCCGTTTACTATTTTCGCCACTTGTGCATTTTATCCCCAGTCATTTAGCTACTTGTTTCTTACATTGCACCACCAAAACCATATTTCATGCACCTCTTGTCACATCCCAAAAACAGATTTTATCTGGAGTTCTCGCCTGCCAACTATCCCCACGTAAATCAGTCTTATATTCTTTGTCCAGATTAATTTTTTCTTATCCAAAACAAATCCTGTCTGATGGTACCAAGAGTTCGTCCAAGTACTCCAGCAGTTCAATAATTCATGGATAATTAATATCACCTCGAGTACCTTAATTAATTGAGTTTGAAGCTACTTGACTCATCATGGCCCTTCAGTACATAGGACTCTGCAAAGTCCGGAAGACTTCATACCAAGCTATCCCTTGCAGCTAAATTATGGAGGAATGCAATGCCAATATAGTTGTGGCACGTTCTCCCAAAGCACAGCTGCATAGATAAACCAAGATTAATTCAAGTCAATTAGTCAGTGCTGTGAACAGTTCAGTGAATTATGTTAAATTAGTACTAATTATGTTAATTAGTTAAAACTTCAATTTCAATGAACAGAACTGAATGCATTCAGGAAGATAAGTTTTCAACTCCAGATCATATCATTTTAAACAGAGATCAGTCAAAAACACTCACAATATCCCTTTTAGTATACCCTTAAAGGGACACTGCATCCATCATATGCACTTTAATGCATTTGATAGGTGCGTGGTCCCTTTAAATTTTCATGTGGTCTAAGATGTCAATCAGTGGCAGCAAAGTACTTCTAATGAAATCATTGAGTGCATTTCTGTCACTGATTGACAGCTTAAGCAGCCAATCAGTGGCAGGAGAGTGGTCCCATTAAAATCAAGGGAAAGAATTTGCACACGTGCACTGGGGACTAAACAGACCCCGTGCACAGCGTTCAGTACAGCCATTTTTGGGTCTGAGTGGAGGTGATTATATCATTTGCAGGGAGATGCATTTGGCCGAATGTATCTCCTGGAGGTCATTTAGCTGGGGGATAGGGAAAGGGGGGAATTCCCCTCCATGCACTCGCAAAACCACATCAAAATTTAAAGGGTCCAAGCATCTATATGCATTGGAGTGCACATGATGGCTGTATTCTCCCATTAAGCAATATGAATTAGGGGCCAGAATCATATCTCTAATAGTGTCTTATTTTATACTTTTATTGGTGTAATAATATATAATATAATATTTATAAATATAATATAAAGTGGTATCACTGGGAACAAAACTGTCATGTGACACAAAATCAGAAACTGAGAGCTTCTTAAACATTTATCATTTAGAATAAAGAAAGTGGAATTAATGTTGAATAACATCTTTAAATTCTGTTACTGGAATACATTTTTGGGATTCATATTTAAACAATTATGAGTAATATTTTCCACAACGTGCATGTAAGAAAAAAATGCTGTTTCATATAATGTGTACTTTTATTGTTACATAAAAGGGATTTTTTCACATTTAAATTTCATATTCTGGTACTCAAATTTCCAATCTATTTTAAGAAACATTGTTTTCTGTATCTGGTTCTCTTATTGCTTAGATGTAAAAAGTAAGTATCGCTGAAAGAATACAACAAAGTCTGTAGAACTGCTTATTAATACCGGATTTTGTTTTATTATTGAGCACTGAAAAAACAACAGGATCAAAATCACTTTATTGCACCTTTTGTTGCTATCCGGTGACCTGTTTTTGCATCCTACATCACACACTCTCCAGGTGACTTCTCTCTTCCATATACATTAGTTCCACTTCAGCAGAAATAGATAATCTAGACATTGGAGTAACTGGAAACATCTTATTTAATTGAAATAAATACCATTTAGTACCTGGGCTATTCAATTTCAGGGTTATTAGAAAAAAAGTATGTTAAGCAAGGATGGAAGATACAAATATTATTGAGGTTCTTTACGGGGTTTCTTACACATTTCCTTCCTTACCTTGCCTTCTTTTCCCTGTCTTCAGGGAAAGACATTTTTGACCCTTTTTAAAAGAATTTTAGAGTGGCCTGGGGTCATTTGCCCATCCCTAGAATGTTTTATTGCACAATTGGGTATTTAAACTGTGAATGTATGCCGCTGCTCATACCATTACACTGGTGCTGTCATTTCAGAGCCAGCAGAGTCAGCCAAATCACCCATGCAGCAGCAGCAGGGGAATCTGGACCCTGTTTATGTAGACCTAGTACTATGTCCATAGGGTTGTTAAAGAATTAAGTTGGTTGTTGGCCTCTTTGTGGCTTCTTTCTCCACTGCCCCACCAAGTTTTGTGTTATAGGCTTTTGTTGACATTACCTTAGTGGTGTGATACAGCTTCCAGTTTCTGATTATTGATCCATCAGCGCTCACTGATATACTTAGATCACATTTTGTACACTATTCCTAATCTACATCTTCCCATGACTTTATTTCTAACTCCTGTAGAATGCATTTAGGTCTTTATTTTCCTTCATAGAACAACAGGCTAACCAATGGTCATTCAATCAGAATTGTAACCTGAAATTTGACAGCAAATGTGTGTCTTCTGCAGTTTCTTTCACCTGTGTAAAGTGGGACACAGTTATTAAATACATATTTTAGTTTTTTATTTTTTAAATAAATTCTTACTAAAATAAAACCAGTTTCAGTGTATGATAAAACATCATACAAAACAACATTACACTGTGCTATTTGCAATTCACCAATATGAGAGAGCAGTCTAAATACCACTGCAAGGGTGTTTTTAAAGTTTCAAATTATTATTATTTTCAATAAACAGAACAAATATAATCCTGTTCCTTATCTGAGAAAAAAAATTGTTTTTGTTCATTATTAAAAAATAAGAACAACAAGAAACTAATTACAAAACAGTCCCTCTATTGTTTTTCTATTTGATATGATATTTCGTTTTTAGAGGTCCTATGAACTATTATTTTGAAGGGGAGGAAAAATACATAATACATGTCTATATTTTAAGTAGTCCAGCATTGCATTATGTATATTTTTTTCATAAGCGCTCCATTTGAAATGGCCAATTATGTTGTCCTGTTTAAATGTCTATTCCAACCAGCTGTTCATAATGAAACTCTAAAAAGCCTAGAACACACATTTGTTCCTTGTGAAACACCACCTGTTGCTATAATGGAGGTCACTGGCATTTGAAGTGCTTACAGCACGAAAACTTTGCATATTCCTGTACTTAAAATGTAAACGTGAGGGAAAAGAATTCTGGAAGGAATCATTTTGGGATCTTACCGAAAAATACAAATAACATACAGGTACGATGAAACATTACAACTATGTGTAAAAACAGATGGATTCACGTATATACACTCATAATGATCTGTCCACTTAATTTAATTATTTAGTCACCCATCTGTTTGCAAATGGATAGTGTGCTAGGTGAATGGATATAAAAATAAAATATTGTGATGTTGAATACACTGTCCGTTTTACTGCAACTCATTGACAAATTAATATACTGCAGTGGGATGGAGGGGCGTTTGAGCCTCATATTTTAGTCTTTTTTATTCCAGTCAACTGCCCATGTGGAGTGAAATGAAACCGGTTGACCACACCTCCTGTTTATTCCCCTCTTATGACTGTAAGACCTAATGGCAATAATGCATATGTGATGATGTGCAATGGCAAAGGTAATTCTATCACAAGTAATTCAACAGCAATCCTCCTATAGATTAAATGAGATAAAATGTTTTGGGTTTTTTTTTAACATTTTCCCCCCAATTATGTTGTATGAGAAGACTGGTAATCAATTAGTCGTGATATATTTATTTCCGACACTGAATTCAGCCTATTATCTGCCTCCTGCACGTTTAAGTATATTTGATCCACACAGAGATTGGAACTATATCTAGTATTCCTAAGCATTTAATCAAAACTGTCCTCTAGTTTATTAGATCTGCAGTTTTGAAGCATATTCTTAATTTACCTGCTTAGTAATTATTCAGTTTTTTTTTTTTTTTTTTAAGAAAACCCTATAGGTATCTATTTTTATTTGTTTCAACTCAATGGTGTTAATAATTTCCACAGGAATTGATATTTGGCTTGTGTGCAGCTGCTTAGCCACAGAAACCCATTTCATGAAGCTCCCGATGCACAATACCTGTACTGATGTTGCTTTTAGAGGCAGTCTGGAGGATTGTAGTGAGTGATGCCACAGAGGGCAGGCAATTTTTACACACTACGCACTTCAGTACTCAGCAGCCCTTCTCTATAAGCATGTGAGATCTACCACTTTTTGGACCAATTGTTGTTACTCCTAGATGCTTCCACTTCACAAGAACAACTTACAGTGTAACGGCTTGAGACATAATGTATAAAGTCTTAGTTAAATAATATGAAACATGTGGTGTCTAAAAGTATATAAATTACTTTTAAATGTGAAACCTGCAAGGCTGCCTATTTATTTATTGATATATTACACTAAACAATGTCAATGTGCCCCCAGATAATGGCTAAGTCTGGTCATCTTATTGTTATGTCCTTTAAAAAAAAATTCAAGCAAGCCACCTTGAGGTTTTAACCCAGGCATTACCATGTCCACATGGCGGTTCTGTTGAAGCTAAACTAAAGATTCTAGGATCTGTTACCATAGTATTTTACTACATTGTATCAACAACATATTATCAACAAAAAGAAACAAATGCTTCCATAGTTTTACGTTAGGGCTCTGTTCTGAGGTGGCCACCCCTTCCTCTAGTTTAGACACATTTTCACTTACAAATATACCCCCCCCCATATGCCCTGGTTACTAGAGTAAGACCATGGACTAAGGTTAGGTTCTTGTTAGAAGGCAAATAAATGCCTGTTTATATGGCACATTATTTAAAATATATGTTTACATTCTAGTGATTACTTGTGGTAATATTTTTATACATGTGGAATTAAGCATTGCTGGCTGCTGGCCTGCTGACTGACCGCTTGCAATGTCACAATGTGAGTGTAGGTTCACTGCTACATAAATAATGCACGATTAGGCATTCCCCTCCAGTAGGTGTCACTGCTGACAGCCTCCAGAAGCTCTTTGGAGGAGAGGAGAAATCCAGCAGGGGCTGTCTAGACCCTGTTGGGCACTCCCATTGCTCCCCCACAAGCTGATTATACACATTGTGATCAGCAATGCAAGGTGAATGGAGCCCTGTTTGCTGATAACACAGTAATCAAGACAGGGGAGGTCCGAGGGATAACGTTTCTACCTCTTTTCACAAAGAGAAAAAGTAAATAAAATAAAATAAATAAAGTGTTCTTTTTTTTAATGAAATAAAAAAACTGTGCTCTCAATACTGTGAGCTCAGGGATGTCATTGTGCCATTACTGACATACATAAGACATATGAGAGATCCCTTAAGGGCTATCTATTCATATTGTACTGATGACAGTAAAATAATAATAATAATAATAATTATAATAATGGATGTGGCCCTCTAGAACCTAAAAATATGTGTGTGGGGTACGTCTGTAATAACAGGATGTTACTGAACTTGATGGTTCTATGTTTTCAAACCAAACCCCTATTTTTTCTGATGTGTGGGTACATCAAACATTGAAAAGGGTAATCTTGCTTAAATCAACATATGGCAAGACATGTTATGCTACGAAGAGGACTTAAAAAGCCTTGGTGTGGAATGGGTTAAATATAAACATTTTAAGGTACACCAGCCATCTAATCAAAATAATAAACTAAAATTATTTTCATTCATGCTGGCTTAATAACACACTTTTAAGGCAGTTCAGTAGAAGCCCACATTAATAATTGTTTGAAGATTTTAACAAATAATGGATTACAGTGTACTGTAAAGAACAATTTTCAATACTTCCACTTGTTATGGAAGTGGTCTGTTTGGTTAATATTTGTATAACAATAAAAAAGCTAATCTCACAAGAAGACATTGTCAAAAGTTTAAATAATTAGTTTTAAGGTACATAAAACCCCACTAATGCCTTTTCTCCCAGTTCCATATTTTTATTATCTTTTAACTGAAGGCTACCTGTGGGCATTCTGTCTTCTGGCATTGTCAGCAGTTCATTGTCAGTTGTGATTTTGTACTATAGCTCTTTTCAAACATACTTTTTGCACATGATCGATTCCAGGTAAAATATATGCTGGCCTTCAGTTGTGGAGCAGAAAATACACAGTGCCCCCTAATATCCCAATTCCTTCTGTTATACAACTTATTTATCATGCCTTGTAAATAGCAAATGTCCCTGTGGGTGTAGAAAAACTAAATAGTAAGAATTATATAACGCAAACTGTTTGCATGAGGAGAAAATGTAAGTATTTCTTATAGGAACAAAGAGCAAAAAGGCAAAATGGCATGCAACCAGTGGCACACTCTGGTCAAGGCCAACTTGGTATTGGGTGGCAGGCCCAGTTGGGCAGCAGCCACTCTTCTGCATAACCAGGGGCTGATTGCACTATTGGGCAATTAGGATCCCTGTTACACTGTTGCACCATAGGCTAGTTGGGGAGATCAGAGATCACACTTTTAATTTATTTAGTTAAACTATGGAGGTCTGCCCCGAGCCAGGGATTTAATAAACATTGTAATAGCATCGACTATCTCTTATTTATATTAACAAAATTAATATGTTTTAATACACATTCATAATATAGTTTATGTATACATTAAATAAATAATTCATTTTTATGGGACTCTGAATGGGACTCATGGCTATCATGCTCTGGAAAATTAGCTTGCTAAACTGTTTATATGATAGGTACATGATGGGGCTCTCATACAATAGGAAAAAAGGGAAAACAATTGCCAACTTCACACACTTACTCTCACACACTTACTCACTGTAAAACATATATAGACACACACACTCACCGTAACACACATACGCACAATCACTCCAAGTGGTCCAAGGAAGGAATAGCGGAGACAGGGCGGCCAAGGATCATTGATGCACGTGGGGGTGTGAATCCTGGCCCGTATGTCAAATCCAACAGACGAGCTACTCTAGCTGTTTTGGCAGCAAAAGGGGGACCTACACGATTAGGCAGGTGGTCATAATGTTATGGCTAACTGGTATATCGAACTAATGTTTCATTAGCTGTTTTGTGCTATGCATGTACTTTGGTGCATATTCTAATGCTTCTAAAGAACAATAGATGTATATGTTAGAGGTTCTTGGCCATACAGAAACATGGAATTTGACAGCAGATAAGAACCATTTAGTCCATCTAGTCTGCCCATTTTTCTGGAGGTAAAATTTATATCTCAATCAGTCCTTGTCTTAGATAGATATGTCTATCCCTTGCCTCTTTAAATTCGCTATATTAGTGTCTTCTGATGGGAGGCTGTTTCATTTATCTAGCGTCCTCTCAGTAAACGTAAACTTACTTGCTTCTAAACCTCTGACCCTCTAATTTGAAATTATGACCTCTTGTTCCTACCTTTCACCTCCTTTAAATGAAACTTCCCTCATGCACTTTGTTAAATCCCTATAAGTATTCAAATATATAGCTATATACCAAGCTATACATATTAAGTTCCTTTATTCTTGCCTGATTTTTATATTGCAAACCATTCACCCTTTTGGTAGCTCTCCTCTAAATCTCTCCAAAATGCCAATATCCTTCTGACAGGGGCATAACTAGAAACCACAGGGACCTGGTGTGAAAAATTGCCCCCGGACTCCCCAGCAAATAGCCTGAGCCATCATTGCCCCCACATATACATATGTGTATATATGTATATGTGTGTATACAGTATGTGTGTATGCATATATATATGTGTGTGTGTATATATATATATATATATATATATATATAGAATTGTTTATTACAATAAGTCTCTCTCTCTCTCTCTCTCTCTCTCTCTATATATATATATATATAAATATATTATGCAAACGCATAAGGAAAATAGAGCTTTACCATTAGATTACTACTTAGGTTCCATCTGAAACACAAACATTAAAAGATTAAAAGAAAATAGATGTTTCAAATTGTATTTTTTTTTTTTTACCTTACCCAAACAGATGATTTTTTTATATTTCTGTTAAAGTTCTGTTAACGTTGTATATTAATATTGTATGGTGGGTGTTAGTCAGTGGGACATTAGGGTTAGGTTTAGGGTTACATAGGGGTTAAAAAAAATATAAAGAAATATATGGTGGCTTACAAATCAGGGCAAGTTAATGAATATATTTTTAGTATTGTTTCCCATTTACATTCGCTGTACAGTTGATACACATGTAACACTGAGAATTTGTTACACAAAAAATCAATTTAAAAACATGTATTGATAAATATAAATAAATAATATCTTACATATATACAGCCTTATTATGCCTGCAAATATGTCCATAAAATACCATGGTGATAGCCCTTACAATACATTTGTTCGCAAAACTGTTCTGTAACCAATGCAAGAATCTATACTTTCAGTCTGTTGCCGTTTTCTTTTGGTACTTAATTATTCTGTGTCAGCTTCAAATAGTTCTTAAATATCAGGGTTTAATTAAAAGTGCTTATCCTTTCTTATTCAGCGCAGCAGTAATCTAACAGGATACTAAATATCAGAATCCTATCCTTGACTCTGTCACATGTAAAGCCCTCTGTGTTACTGCATGTACTAATCCTGATATTAAGTGTCAGAATGTGGAAACATTATAATTCAGAGCATACAAACTGCACATTAATATACAAGATAGATAGATAGATAGATAGATAGATAGATAGATAGATAGATAGATAGATAGATAGATAGATAGGTGATTGACAAAAATATAAATGTTTATATTAAACAGAAACAATTACAATAAGTCTATATTTTGGTAGTGGTAAACTAAAAAAAATATGGGTCTGCTTTCCTATTTGTATAGCAATACACACATTTTGTATTTTTCTATAGTCTCTAAACACAGCTACAAATATTTTGAATTCCCATCCAAAAAAAGTACATAAAATAAAACAAAATATTGTGAGCAGTGAGCAAGGCTCATAATTAAATGATGGTTAGTTGGAAGAAGATAAACTAGAGCCACTGCAGCTAGCTCAATTTTCCTACAACTGTATATACATCCCTTGTAAACATGTATACCCCCTGTGTAACATTCTGTTCATAACAGGAATACTCAGGATCCTGACTTGAACCGCCTGACACAGAAACCAGGAAAAGTGCAGTTTGCTATATCCCAGATAGACAGTTGCTGGGCTCAATGTCAGATTCTCAGGCTGAGATGATATTACAGTGCAAGGAGACCCTTGCTCCACGGAAGACTTTTTTTTATGGGCTAACCAATAAATGCCATTGGATTTTCCAATCCTAATGGCGCACATAGTGGGGTCTATTTACTAAAAAGAAGAGTTAACAGGGGAGTTGCCGTTTCTCCCTTGTGGTTGCCAAGGTAGGACTGGCACAACCACAAGGAAGTTCTGGCACTTTAAGTCCAGCGCATTTTTATGCTCATGTAAGGCTGGGCATATCCAGCCACTGCAGCACTCCATCTGCCACTCCTGCAGTGAATTGGGTGAGCATGGCAGATGGCCATTGGTCCACCTGTGCCAGATTGCCAGTCTAGTCTCCTCACCTCTTAAATTATGCATGTGCAGGGCCAGTTTACAGCTTCTTACTGGAGAAAGTTGTTAGTGTTGGCCCTTCAGAATAAATGCAACTCTCCTGCAACTTCTCCTACCACCCCCTCAAAGGGTTGACAACAGAACAAACTGTGGGGTGGTGGTGGGGGTTACATTGCTGGGGATCACCTAACCATGTTTTAGAGTTTGTGGTGTTAAAGTGCATCGCATCACATGTCCAGCCTGCGGATACATGTCCTGTCTGCATTGTATAGGATGAACTGAAAGGGTGCTTTTGCCTTTAGTGTTGAAAGTGGTTTGAGCAGAATTTCGAATGTAGGACAGATCTTATTGCTGGAGAGAATGCACTGATTTAGTTAAGTAAGTGCAATGTGCTGCTTGTCTATGTGTGCCGGTGGCCGTCCCGTCTGCTGACTGTGTGGGAGGATCACTCTGTTAGACTAATAAGGACAGTGCTGCTTCTCCCCTCTCCCCACTCTTTGGAAGTCTCTATCCAGTAAGTTCAGCACAGGAGGCTTTGGATCACTTTGACTTGGGAATATACTGAATCATAAAAAAAAAGGTAAGATAATTTTCAAATTTTTTTTCACATAGGAATGCGTTGCTGTTATTCTGATGATGTGTTGCCCAACAAGTCATCACATTGTACCTGTGAAGTGTGTGTTTGTATGCGTTCACTTTAATAATGTGTGACATCATCAGTGAGAAAAAAACAAAATTTTCATGCATGCATTTATTATGTAGCTGCTGTAAAGTGACACTAATTAGGGCTCACTTTGGAAGTTTGCATGTCGTGTGATTGCAGAGGCCCACATTTCAGTTAAAAATAAGACATTTAATTGGAGTTCACTAATGAGAGTGCTGGGAAATAATTCATTAGGTAAAACATGATTGGGATAAGGCTGTTTTGCAAAACACGATATATATATTCATGTAAGTGCTGTGGCAACAGTTTTCTTCAAAATGATCATAATTCTAGTTTTTCATTCCCTTCCTGGTGTCATCTGTTTGTCTTGATGTCCATGCCTCTTAAATTCACATCAGACATCCTGGGGAATGGTAATGCGAATGATTAGTGTCAAACAGGAGACCATCACAATCAGTCTACCAGCACAAAATAATGCCCCAAAATAACTGCTTTACTTGTAAACAGCAATTTTATACATGTGATCAAACAAGTTAAAGCAACTGAATGTGAAAAGGGGGAGGGGGTTGCTGCTTTATTCCCAAAACTTAGAATTGCCTTCTGATTGCATGGTAGAGCCATTAACCCATAAACGACCATTTATGTGCTCTATTTCCCACTGGCCCCTTCTGGCACCTTAAGGGTTAATCACATTTGTAGCGATCATAGTAGTTTCAGTTGTATTTGTGACACTCTTTTGAGCGCTGAATGTGTGCCTGTAACTAGTTAACGAGGAGGATATTAATCATAGTTCATATTTAGGAACATAAAAGATAACCAACAGAATTGTCAGGGATTACAAGCGAGGCTAATGGTTTTCTGATCCTTTGATCGTGTCCCAGGAGAAAATCCAGTTGATCATTTCCTCCCAATGGGTCTCTCTTCAATGTCACATTTCCCAAATATTTGGCTATTTTCCATTGCCTCACGTGCTAATCACTATTTATTGGTGTGCTGCAACAGCCAAGACATTCTGGTGTCACTGACAGATTAACTCTATAATCTGGGATTGTCTATATATTCCCTCTGCTCCTTATAGAATTTAAAAGGGTTGGCTGCCATGTGAGTATTTGCTATGGACGTTCTGCAAAGGTCTGCTTATTCTCTGCATTGTTTGAGTCCTTATGGACTATCTCCCTGAAGGGATTAGGTTTTGGATGTAAAGGATTATGTGTATAGTCTGATGCTGAATTTTAAAAAGGGGTTAAAATGTATAAACTTCTCCAGAACTCAGTGAGTTTGTTAATGCTGGAAAGGCTAAGGAGCTTGGCATCTTGCAGTGAATAGAGAAGGGTGATGATACGATAAATGGAGAGTGAGACAGAGTTAATCAGAGCATTATGTGATGGCACAGGATCCGGAAGAATAAGGAACATTTTGCCATATGATCTGACACTAGTGACTGCAGAATGTGCAGGCTCAGGCAGAGGAACTGGAGCTTTGTGATCTGTGCACACATTAGAAAGTACAGCTGTCATAGGCTATAGTGTATTTCTGCTGATAAAATAATTGGGGTAATTGAGTGGCTTTTAATGGATTGATCTTCTTCATTCATGCACTATAATTCCCACTTACTGATTGTTGATGTTCCTTGTTTTTATGTCTGTTCTGTTGCAAGGACAGTGTCTAAGAAGGGTTCCCATTAACTGGCCTCACTGACGCCTCAATGACAGGTGTGTGACACTACGATCTCTGTGGGGTTGCTCTAATATACTAAGCATAACAATACTGGTTTAAACTGTGTTATACTGGGCAAAGCATAATCATTTAACTTTTAATAGTTTAAAAGAATGGACTACACTCAATAAGACACATTCTAGGACAATATGCTAAATGTGCAGCAGTTATTAGGTAACATAAAAGTGATCCTGCTAATCCATAACCTGCATTGAAAGGGTGGTCTATTAACATGTTAACATGTAGGGTGGTCAGTTGCAAGGCATGCAGTCCTGTACAGTGTCATATTTAAAAGTCACATGACATGTTTTCAATTGTTAAGTATATTTTGCCATGTAATATTGTGGCAATATGGAAGTGAAACATAGAACATAGAAATTATTGCAAATTTCTAGACATTAGTGATCAAATAATAAGATTATAAACTGGAAATATGAGTTATGTCAATGTACTATTATAATAGTGTATTTTTTGTGGTTTCTACACCACAGATCACTTAATTCTTACATTTTTTTAGAACTGTATATCACATTAAATTGCACAGGCACATTAAGGTACACATTTTTTAAACAACAATTTAGTATGAAACAGAAAAATACAATGTGACTTCTCTCTTCTTTCAAGTTATACTTTTAGCAAACTATGGGTTAATCCTGCTAACTGTAATATACATTTGTTAAATGTATTTTTTTAAATATTAACAAAGTTACAAGTTTTAATTGTAGATTGTTGATTAAAATATTAAGAGGCAAATAATTAATGGAATTTGAGGCAAGATTTGGAGAGGGTTTATTTCAAATTTGTGTAGTTGTGTGAGTAGAGGTTACTCTGCTTGCTTAACTTTTTCTTCACAGACATATGTACACAGTTAAGTTTTTCTTCCCTTTTCCTTAAGTAGCTGTGCTTAGGTGGTAGAAGCTCACAGAATAACAGAGGGAAAAGACTGCATGATACCAACAAATAGTTTCAAAAATCAATCACGCATTATAAAAAGGCTTATATCCATTGTGATGGCCCCTTATATCCATACTTACTTAATGTCTTTCATTAAAGGGACACTCCAGCCATCTTACAATGGTGTAACAAAAACACTGCAAGACTTACAGTGAGGGCCCCCACGGTTCTCTTACAATCACACTAACATACAATATAAACACACAGTAGCCTACTAATGTACATACATACACACTGACACACAACATACTTACACACATATACTAAAATAACCACATACTAACAAACATACATACAGTAACATACTTACATACACAGTAATATGTTTACACACGCACACACAGTAACATACTAACATACTTACACACTAACATACACACAGCAACAAACTTACAACCATGCTAATGTTACTTAAAGACACCCTCACTGACATACTAACATACTTATGCACGCGGTAATATACATACTTACACACACTAACATACTTAAACACACACTAAAAAACACATAACACTAATATACTTACTGAAACACACAGTGTGTCTGTGTTTTTGTGAAATCACATCATATACGGAGGCTCGGACTTAGCATGCTGACACGGAGGGAGCACAGGTCTCTGGCCCAGCAGTCTATGCGGTCTAGGTTGGGGTGGGATTTGGTGAGGCTGTGCACTGCAATATAGGGCCCGCATGGGGCCTCTGTTACACTAGTACCATCAAGTGAACTTTAATGCACATGATAGCTGTGTTGTCCCTTCCATGTAGTCTGTTCTACAGAATCCACTCAAATGCATTTGGCATAGATACCCTTGCAAAAGAAACAAGCTAAGACACTGGTATTAGCATGTCTAGCATTTACAGAGTTGTGGTGGCTACCATTATAACTTTAATAAATTGTCCCTTTGGCTCTGGTTAGTGGTTCCAGTTTCTTGACAGGGAAACGTGTTGGGTAATACCCACTCCTTGTCAAAGTTCTACCTCCTTTCAGCCATCTTCCTCATCCATTACAGCATAACTTGGGCTAGTTCTGTACCACTGGCTGCAGCCCTAGTCCCCAGGAGAGGGGGAGTTCTGGCAGCCAGTCTTGGGAAATCCAATGTATGATTGTGACAGTTTTATGTCTGCAAGTAGCAGAGTGACAAAAGTATCAGAGATCTTGCCTTGGAATTTTACTATAGTATGAACCGTAAACTTTACTGGGTCTATAACACAGCAGTTGGAATGCCAATGGCATGTGTGGGGCCTTGTGTGAAAACAGGATCACTCTCTTACTTTGTGAAGAAAAGCATTTGTTCGCTTTGTGCTGTACTGGTTTGACTTGGACCTTTCCCTTCATAGCCCAAGGAAATTATAATAACTTTCACAAATGATACCACTTGTGTCAAATGCAAAAAAAGGGATGACTGTATGTGAGGATATTCAATGAATTCTCAGTAGAAAATGATGAGGTTGTGTGGGTTATTTTTAATTAATTTATTTATAAAGCAACAATATATCTACCAGGAGGTATAATGGCTCTAGATTCTGAAAAAAAAGTAATCATCCTTTTCACTTCTAGGAATCTAGTTTCCTCTTGAGATAAAACACTGCTCTTTTCCATTCCATCTGTTCCCAGGTAGCAGAGATTAGCATGGAAATAACAGGATGGATTTTCATACTTAGTAACAGAAAATGTTCCTTGCTGGAGAAAATGAGACTAAAATAAACTATAATTGAGTGAAAGGGTACTAAAACTGCATAGGTCCTTTAAAAAATAATAATAAAGATTGATTGTGCAATATATTTAAAAATCCAGTGTGTCAAGAAGAGAAAAATCTGAAAATAGAGGGTAGAATGCGGAAAGTGGCCTTTCAATGGGGGCGGACTGGGAATTAATATGAAAAATACATTCCAGAATGCCCAAAGCAAATAAATGGTTGCCCATATAGGAAACAAAAACGAATGTAAAACATACACATTTTAAGAATGTGAGCACCAGGAAAGTTAATTAGGAAGTAGTTGTATAAAAATAAGACCTGTTGACTATTTTACTATAATTATTTCAGATGGGTAATAATTAGTTATTTGGTTACAGTAATATAGGGCTTAAGAAATAGCGAGAGTAGAAAAAAACTTCACGAAGTGTTAGAAACGTGAGATGGTTTATCTGACAGATAGAAAGAAACAAAGGTCCACGCAGAGCAGCACTTCTGGGATAAACCCAAGGAAGACAGCTGCAGCGAAGTTAGAGGGCCAGCTTAATTCCTATTCTAATAGTTATACAGTTAGTAGCTTATATCAATTTACACAAAATAATGAGCTTGTTTAAAAGATTAAATGCACATTTTATTCCAAACATTGCATTTAGTCATGAATGGCTGTTTGTTGCATACCAATGCAGAACAATGAACCGTAATAATCAGTAATATGAAACCCAAACTACATGTAGACTGGAAAGTCTACAGGCTATAAAACAGCACATCGCAATGAAGAGGAATAGGTTTTTTTGGTTAGAAAAGTAAGAAGGTATATCTTTCCTCCTAAAACCATTTTAGTAGTCTGAAAATAAAGTTTTGGTTATTAAAACATTTATTTTTGGAAGACTTGACAAGTAAACATTGCTATTGTATCCCCTTTTAATCTTATCTGATTATGATTTTCTCATTATCGGGAAGGTTTATTAGAAAGGTCTGGTGGATACGTAGTACTGAATATCAGTGGCAGAGAAAACTCTCATTGTCAGTGGGAGAACTTTCTGCCCATGCGTGCAAAAGGCCTTGTGAAACAACCTGGAAAAGTTCTCGCAAACCAGCACTCGAGGCAACTAGGCATCTGCCTTGGGCACTGAGCTGGTGAAGGAATTCACCATGGTTTTTTGTTTTTTTTCGTGTGTTGCCAAGCAAATGCATACATGAGGGCACCAAAAATAATAAAAACATAGAAATATAACATTTAACAGCAGCTAAGAACCGTACGGCCCGTCTAGTCTGTCCATTTTTCCTGATGTAAAGACTTACACCTTAATCACTCTAGTTTCAGGATAGCTTTATGCCTGGCCTATCCATGTTTAATTTCCTCTCTATATCAGCTTCTGCTACTTTTGCTAGGAGTTTGTTCCTTAAAAAAAAATACATAAATATTCCTATATCAAAATGCCCCTATCAGGCAAATAAAAAGAATGTATTTATACATTATATAAACCCAGTAGACTATGTACATCCCTTTCATAGGTATTATATTAAAGCAATTTCACCTGCATAATTCTTTTCTTAATAAACACTCTTTACTCCTCTTTGTGCCTAAGAATTAACTTTCCAAAAAACCTGTTTTTGCCACCTATTTTTAGCGTTCTATTAATGGCCATTCGTACTGCAGCTGTACACATGGCAGCCAGTTCTAAATCTGTCTTTGGGTATTTTTCACATTTAGGAATACTTTATGAACTTTTTTTTTTTTGTGTGTGTGATTTTATTTACTTTGATCTCTGAAGGACTTATTTCTCATAGTATTTCATGAAAGTTTATGATAGCTGCTTTGAACGTAATAAAATGTGACATCGGGTTCCCAAAGGCCAACAGTCTCTATGGCTATTAGCAAGGAGAATATTATACGGCAAAGAGCTGTGAGCTATATTAGCCTTAATATATAAAAAAAAAGAACCACAGATGTGAAAAGATAATGCTTTAAAGCTGACCTTCAATAGATTCCAGTGAGCTGGTGATCTAGGTTTGGTATTTCATCATGCCTATGACTAATAGGTTTGTAACAATGACTTCCTTAACCTCCCATTTCTGTGCTCTTTGTGACCAATCATATGGAGAGCATACCTTTTAGATGTAATGTCTGTTCATCTTAGAGTACTGTGAACGCAATTGTGTTTTCTGTCATCCTTTAAAAGCATGTATTCATGTGCCATTGTGGCAGCTGTGATCATCTATTCAACACAAAACATGTTTTTAACTTACATAATAGGTGTTAATCAGTTTTTATCTTTTACACTAATAGATACTGCAGAGTCAAATTGATTTTTTTTTAAGTATTATTATTTTCAATGTTTTCTTGTAGACTAATGTCTAATCCATAGCTTTCCCAAACTGTCATTTTATGTCCGTCAATACTATATTGTTTGCTGGAGCTAAGTTATCATGCAATGTGTATTTTTAGACACTATGAGAACTCAGGCCTATAAAGTAACACACAGCAGTAAGACACTTATTATATTATCTACAGCTGTTTTGTCAATTTATTCTACAAAACTTTAAAAAATATATAAGAACAAAGTTTTGAATTAGATATAAAACACAAAAATATCAGAATACCTGATTGTTATAGTTCTTTAATGTACAATGAAGAAGAAGAAGAATCTGGAGATGAGAGAAATGTTAGGTTGATGTAGATGAGAGAAACTTTGAAGTTAAAGGGATCATGAGGAGGTACGAGAGAATGGAGCTTGTGTAATGGAAAGGAGGTTACATGTTGGTAGTTAACAAATAAGAGAAGGATTGACAGAGGGGATTGTATGGAGCTAAGAAGCAAAAGTAGGTCAGGCATTAAAATAAGACAGAATAGTGTGTGGAAGCATGTGTATGCGGATGAGAGCAAAGTGTATAGCTGCAGTTCAAAACGCACAATGGTGCCCATGTACAGGAACTACTGTACATACAAAACCCATACAATGTTTTGGTTGAAAATCATTTTCTATTCTTAATGTTTGACAATGACAAGGATCAAGTATCAATTGAGCTTTCAAAGCAAAAAAAAAACAAATAGACACCTTAAATGGACCTCATCTGCTGTCACATTCTATGGTTTTGCATGTTCATCTTGTAATGGGTTTAGCCGTATTAGTCCAGTAGACACGATGTTATAATTATATATTTAAATATATCAGGAGACTGCCACACATCCAATGCTATCTATGTAGCCAAAAGGGGATGAAGAAAATGACTATTTTAATTAAAAGGAATGTTAAAAGTTAAAGGTCAAAAACATGCTTTAACCACAAAAAAAACTGAGTGCTCTGTTTAAAGTAACGCCAAGTCTAATTAATGGAAACAAAGATTGGCAAAGTCATTGTATTTTGATTCCATTCTCATTTTCATTGCAATTCAGATATCAGAGGATCATAGCTTGCATTGAAAAGCAGTTCATTTACCAAGCATTTAAAGGCAATACCTCAATAAAACGAAATGTGCGTATTTCTAACAAACCCCATGTGTGTTATTCCCTCAGATCTCAGGTTATTTACTCTAGACCTAGTAGTGAAGTGTAGGGAAACCTGAGGCACCGCAAGCACAGCTATTCTTCTCATTCACCGTGAGGCAGCAGTTATCAGCTATTTAGAATATTAAATGAGTCTCGATGCATGATCCCGCATATTTTGACATAAATGGACAGCTAAACGCCTGTACAACACCTCACACCACCGATTCTCAACAAACCTTTTCTTTACCAATAAAACCCGGCTAAAAATTAGGGTGAATACAACTCTAGGTAACAATGGTGAGTATCTTGAATGCTAGTACATTTAAGGCACTGTGAAAGAGATTACCCATAATCAATGTTTTCTCTAAGTTGTGCACGTGTGTGCAAGCACACATATTTTGCAACCAGCAAAAAAATTAGCAGAGCCAGACTGGCCTACCGGGATTCCAGGAACATTTTGCAGAGACCAACATTGTCCAGCTTTCTAATTTAGAGATAGACATGTACAGCATGTTAATCAGATGACACTGAAGGACATCAAACTAGTTTGTTCTGCTGTCACTTTCCAGACCAACATTGTCCAGGGTTTTCCATCGCCTTCACCCACCATAATTTATGTAATGATATACCAGATGGAATCAGTGGTGGACTGGGTACTCTTACATGAATTATATAATTTACTATAAAATGTGGAAGGATTATTCTCTACGTTTGGAAGATTTATCTAAAATGTTTAATGCTTAGTTAAAAACCCAAGAAATTAAATGCAAATTGAAAGCATCCACTTCTACATTATTCTACTTGGTTAAGGTTACCACCAACTCTTGACAAGATAGATAAGCTATGTTACTCACATAAACACAATGACAATCGCCACAGCTATGTTGAAATATACTATTAAACACTTCATTAAAAAGTGCCATAAATTGTATTGTCGATGTTAGGAGGTATGTATAAAGTTATTCTGCTGTAGAAATTGGAAAGTGGTCAGCAGTGTATGTTCCTTGGCCAGTTGTTTGGAAGCTATGGTAACAAGTCCTCTTTTTAAACCTTTTTATAAAACTCATTTTTCATACAAAACCACCAAAGATTTTTCTGATGCTTAATATATGCTCTTAGACAAAACATTAATTGAACGCTCAAATATGCTAAGATCTGTCATTTCATTCTTTCCTTTGAAGGTATACTAAAAAGTATTTTCAGTTTCTCTGTTAACAATATATAATTGCCTGTACCAGATTACAATTCGCTTTTCAAAGCAAAAATGTGGTAAAATTTTAAAATAATTTCTAGGAAGCATTTGGGGTTGCAAAGTTTAGAAGAGGCAAAACAAAACTGGCCTTAACATGGCATATTGGTGGCAGCGCCTTATCAATTTGACACATTTTTTTTACATTATTCCATCTGACTCACAAAGGTTTGGACGCACAACATAAGTTTTGTGCTTAGTTAGCTGTGCTGCAAGAGTTAGATACAATGTACCTGTTATATTATATCCAATCTGTTGACTGCTCCCTGGATTCCAATTAAATGTAGCAGCACTCTGTGGTTGAAGACATTACATCTCACAGCAAGGAGTCGGCTTTGACTGTCCGGTGGGAGACCAGGCTGTGCGAATACAGCCTGCTCCCTCCAAAATATTTACTTTGTCATGGTAGTCAACTGGAAATTGGGTTTACCTTTTAAAAGATGGTCAAGCAAGTCACACACTGGCCACTTGGCAATCCAAAACAGATTTGGAAATGTATGTGTCCAGTTAAATTTAGTTTAACAAGCATGTTACATTCTGCAGTAGGTACAGTATCACCTTTACGGGTCTTATCCAAACTGTAAGTGGACAACATGGGTAATTACTTTTTTTAAATGACTAAATACTTTTGACTAAGAGGAGTTCAATCAGATCTAAACCTATGCAGCCAATGGGAAAATTGTACTGCTTTCTGGTTTTATTCCATTTCCATGCAATTTTATGGTGAACAAGAAATACCTAATAATAGCAATTCTATGTAATTACACTCTCCTTATACCACAATAGAGTTATACATTTATTATAGTGTAGTGTGGGCATCAATATATTATATTATAATTACAGCATTATTATTAACAGTTTTCACATAGATTCTGTTTTGTTAAATGGAAATTAACATAACCTGGGAAATACCGAATGCAAATATAATTATATAAATGGAACAAAAGTAGCTTAAATCATCATTTTAATCCAAGATCTAGGCTGGGATATGTATAGTAAAGTAAAATATGTGTGTAACTTGCCACTAATCACTTTATGGAGGCTTTAAAGCAGGATTCAACAATTTTATTTATCACTAATCTCAGATAAAAATATGTTTTCCAAAATGTGTGCTGTTTTTAACCCCTTAATGACACAGGACTTAATATTACATCCTTTAAAACATGCTCTAGGTGACAGAGGATGTAATAGTAGGTCTTATGGTTTTTGTACTGGTTGGGACATTTCTTGACTGGTACATGGGAGATCTGTCTTTCAACAGCCTGGGGTCTCCTCTGTCACCAGGAGCCAGCATCGCTAGCTTCCTGCTCATCAATCTGTTCTAACAGTGCTTAGCATGAGCGTCAGTTAACCAGAATAAGGGACCAGAAATGGAACAGACATTGGGGCATATTAAATATAAACAGATTCCAAGAGGGTCTGTCTACTGTGATCAGCAATGCAGGGCAAAACAGTGTTATATATATTAATATACCAAATAATAATCAGTGGGACCTAACTTGTAAAATAGAAAAAAATTATTTATGGAATGTATGTATATTTTTTGCTGTTTCTTTTACATTTAATTCATACTAAATGAAAGGCTGTCTCAAGAAGGTGCTAAGAGCAATATAATGTTGTTTGCAATGCCATTTGTTTCTTTTCTAGCCCTGCTATCATTGCCAGTCTATTAGACAAACGCCATGACTCCTTTATCATGTCTGTGGTAAACAATAAAATGCCTCAGTCTTAATTGCCCAGTAAGGTACTCTGACTAATGATAGTCTATAGAAAAACAGATTTCATTATCATTGCCATAAATAATCATCTCAATGTGGTGATTGAGTAGGACAAGTCAATCAAATTATCATGACTGACAACAATGGCACCCTCCAGGTCTGGAGATTAAGTTTATTGGAAGAACATGAGATAAAACCAGGCTTTTGACAATGCTGACCAACATTATTGTATACATTCAACTATTTTATCCTGAAGGAGAGAAAAAAAATTCTATGTGCATGTAATGGTATTCCTTCATATAATTTAATGCTCAGTTTAATTTCTGTCAATTAGAATATCATTGAACATCATTATTTTTGAAAATGACATGAGACATATTTTTGTCCACAGAATATTTTTGATGCTGGATCACATGAATGCTTACAAAAATGAACCTTCATGTAGTTTGGATCATTTACCTTGGAATGTTCCCTGTTTCAATTTCAATGGCAGTTACCAACAAAACAGGTAAAGAAAATATATTATTTATAACAATTTCCTCCTATTAAATTTGTCATCCCAGTCATTCTAGAATGATGGCTTATTCCTTATTTAATATTGGCAAATAAATATATTTTGAATGTTCCATTTATTTATGTTCACAGAAGGGCAACTATAACTTTTTATTATTAGTATTATTACTATTAGTATTAATAAAGGCCCAATAGGGCTGACTGCCCCAGGTTATGTAGCAAAGGGGCTGCCACCCTATGCCTAGGTCCCATGAGGTAAACTTTAGGGTGAGCACAAATAGTACAAACATTCTGATTTGCAGAACTGAACATTTATTGAAATTATAATATGCTAAAATTAATATCTTGTGGTATATCACTTATCCTTGTGTCAGAACATAACCAAGTGCAAATGTTTATAATTCTATTTTTCATTCTAGAACTAATTTTTAGTATTAGTTTTGCCTTAGCAATGGAAAAACACATCTTTTTTTCAGCATAAGTATTTTTAATACAGTAGATCTTTTCAAACACCTATAAACTAGACTTCAATGCATTTTCAGTACTATATTCCATCTCCTTTTATCCCTATTCTAAGAGCACAATTCTTATCTTTCTTAAGTAAACATATTTGAAAGTATGTCATTGTGGACAAATCTCAAGCAGTATGAATGTTTTAAAATGAATCACATAAGGATATTATATTAGAATGCGTTATAAAATGTAAAAATGGCTATCTATACTACAGGTGAAACCTATCGGAGAGTCATGCTCACATTAACCATAATTCACTTTTTATGTGACTAATAAGCCGGTGTGCCATGATGGATTAACATTGAGGGTTTCTGTGGATAACACGCTGAATATGAATGAACTATGCCAGGCAGCTGCTATCAAGGTTGCTTTAGAGCTACGATGCCATAAACAAGGAGGAGACTACAGGGAACAAAATATAATATAATCTTATACTGCTCTAGAGGTTCTGCGTTTAGTATGAGTGCAAACATCTGGGACATAAAACAACATATATATATATATATATATATATATATATATATAAAGAATCATACGTAGAATATACTACAGTATATAGTATGATATATATAGCAAATGGAACCTTTTTTTAATGCCAAATCCTTGTAGGCTTGCATTTAAGAAATAAAAAGGAGCTGATACACTCTCGAATATTTCGGCAGTGGGGCATTAGTGTCGCCACAAATGTATTAGTATATCATAATGATGATCTCATAATAACACCTAGGCATGTTTTCGTTAAGCAAAAATACATCATGTGCAGCAGTGTAGACCAACTAGGCCTGGTCTCTGTGCCGCTTTACTGCATTGCCTTGCTGTACCACTGCTCAATGAGTAGGTTTGAGAGATCACAGCCTGCGTAGTGTCTCCTACCCTGCGCCTTGCGTGCTTGGAAGTGGAGACTCTGCTTTAAGTAACATAGAAACATAGAAAGTGACTGCAGATAAGAACTATTCGTCCCATCCCGTCTGCCCAACAAGTAGATCATAGGACTTCTGGATCAGATCTAGGGCAGCACCCCACAGAAGCACACCATTTTCTACTTGCAGCGTAATTTTGAGAAAATACCCCACAATGCTAAATACATGTAATAATAACTTAGCGTTTGTGGTAGACAAAGCATGTTGCACATACACACATTTGTAGCTTTTTTTGTCAACATTCTTTTGGCTTTCAGTTAGAATGTATTTATTATATTTCTGGGCAGAGTTCAGGTAATAGTGGTGTACTTAATGCCATCTTAAATGTTAAGTATTATTCAGCAGAGTAGGTAGAACAGAACTTTTTTCTCTTCTGGTAAAAATGATTTAGCCCTAATGAAACATGAAAAAGAAAATACTATCAGGGCCAGTTAAAATTAGTGTGTGGGAGTTATTATGAATGGTGAAACTTCTTTGGCAGCTTTGAAAGTACTCTTGAGACGAATCTCTCAAACACTGTAATGCTGATCTAATGAACAACCACTTCAAAACTGAAGTATATCTTAGCAGGGCTGTGCATGTCTCATGTAGATCCATGTTTGGTTTCGAGCCAAAGCATGAGAAGCCTGGTCTTCACAACCAGTAGAGGGTTTGCGGGAGAGGTGGGGGTATGAAGGTTTTTGGCTACTGTCCCAAGTTTATTTTTCTCTATGATTTAGAAAATGATGTCTAGAAAACTTTATAAGAAACATATATACAGCCATAGTAACCCATATGAGTCTTTAGTTAACATGGTGCCAATCAAAAAATCAAATTACATAAGCTCCCAGGACCCCAGAGGTCTAATTTTCAAATGAAAACTTTTGGAAGCATATACTATCTGTTTGAACTTTCCATACTAGTTCCAATGGTTTTCTCTGCAGCCTCTGTTGATAATTGTGTATTTGGGACATCGGATTACTGGGTTGTTTTGTGGGGCTTGCCCCAGGCTGAATCTCACCGGCCTGCTCCTCTATTGCTTACCACATCTAGATTACATTGAATTTAAGCTACATACAGCACTATCTGCTTTACTGCGCTTTGTAATCAAATTTATTTTATTATTTTGTTTGCTTCTCTCTTAAGGTGTTTTTTCAGCAGCAGCGCTTCTAGCTTTTATCAGTAATACTGCATATAACTTGAATATGTTATATTGCTCTATACAAAAAAGGCCTTGCTTCACTTTAAAGTGTTTTTTGCAATTAGAGGTGGTCTGGTTCCCAACTTGCCATATTAGCGGGTTATGGGTAATTCTGAGACCCCTGTCATGTACAGTATTTGTGTCTTGGATTTATAATTTTCATTTTGTCTTTGCCATAACCAGAATCTTTGTTAATGAATGAACATGAATGTCTGTTGGGCCAACCTTCCAATTCCCCAAATAACTGACACAAATAAGGTCTACATGTTTTCCTTAGAGGGAATAAAGTTCCTTCTCAACTACAGAAGCTATCATCTTCCTGTGACCCTTTCCAAGTAGTTTACTGTTTTGGAGTTACATGTTGCCATATACTTGAGACGCTTTGAATGTGACTCATAAAAACATTGCAAATCACATGATCCATGAACTCAAATGCTCAACCACAAAATCTCATTTCCCAAACCTACGAAGGCACTGATGATGACAATCCGTGTTGCCAAGTCCCAATGACTCAAGATGGAACAATGCATGTAGACCAGAATGAAAGCAGAGCCATTCTTCCTTTAAACTACTAGTTTTTATAAAAATCTATCACTGTCAAAAGAAAATACAAGGGCCTTGATTCAATGCAGCATATAAATCTGCCACAATTAATTAAATAGCAAACCTCACATTGATCAGAATGGGGGGGGGGATAAAAAAATAGAACATATGTTCATACCTGGGAAGCTGCCTGTTCTGGCTACCTGGAAACCTCCCTGTTTGGGGGAAGTGGCTTTCCAAGGCGGGGGATTAGCTGCATATATAAGCAGAGCTAGCCCTGTTCAAAGCCCCAAACATGTTACATTTGTGTGGGGATAGAAGATAAATAGGACAGGGAATGGGCATGCAGAAATCCTGCTGCCAAAACCTGCAGATTTAATTCTCAGTTATGCATATATTGACCCAGATTAACTATAAGCTAAAACTTAGTTATAAAACTTAGATATCTGATTTTATTCATTTTTTGTATTGCAATCTATGTAAAGAAAATAAGGACTGCTATATAATTACTTTACTTTAATAGAATTTAAGAGACAGTTCCTGCCACCTCTAATAAAGGAGAAGGCATATTAAAGTACTTAATATAGCAGCCAATTTCTGGTAGGAAAGCGTTCTTCATGGCGTATGCGCACATGGCCCCAACCACAGCTTTTACCAATCTGATGCTTATATCATGTGCAGGGAGATGCGTTCAGCCGATCAAATTTGTGTGGAAAATAGTTTGGGTTGAGGGAAAGGGCAAATGTATATGAGGATATGAGGAGGATGCAGAATCCCCCTATGCATATGCAAAAGGAACACCATGAAAACTTATAGGGACCACCCAGCTATCATATGCACTAAAGTACATATGACTGGAGTGTCCCTTTAAATAATTTTGTACCATTGCTAAAGTAATGCCGCTTTGTTAGTTGATAGTTGTTAGCTGAGGGTCATTAGCTATGGATAAAATGGTTATGAGTTCCTCCAGTAGAACCCCTTATACGACAACATTTTATATATAACCCCTCTCAGCTCAATGCACAAAACAATGTCTGCCTCGTAGATTGCTTATCAGTACATAATGCGTGATCGTTATTGCAATTGGCCTCCAAAGGAGTAATGTGTTTTACACAAAGGACAAACTAATAGCATATCTAACCATCGTCTATTTTTCTTTTCACTTTTTATAGATCTTCAAGTCCTCAGAGTGAAAACTTGAATAGGGTCACCTTTGTAATACACGTTGTCCCTGCAAATAATTATTGCAGTTTTGATGTTTTTACTTTTTTTTACTACATTTTTATTACTCATCTTACGATATGTGTCCAGTGAGACCCTAAAATCATACCTTCTTTATTAACCTTCTTTCCCACTTGTGTGAAGATTGTTACTCTTATCACAAGTTTATATCGTATTAGCCCTACAAGGCAAAGTAAAGTTGCTGGAAGTGTTCTTTTGCTCTTTCTACCCTCATACTATAGTTTGGTTTGACCCCTATTGTAGTGTTTCTTCCTACATATCTACGACCAATCTCTTGATGCGTGATAACATGTTTAATAATCACTCTTCTAGTATGTGTGACTGGTAGTGGCAAACTAGCTAAAATATTTCAAGCTTCTGATAGGATTTACATGGAAATTTAAGACACCATAAAAATTGGTGTTTGATTAACTATATGCTTTGTTACTTCTTCTTTTGATTAGTATAGCTACAAATAGAACAATCATCTTACATTTCTAGGAGATCTCATTAGAGATAGATCCTATAACCATATAGGATAAACCAGAGTTTTGTTTTAATGGGAAGTATTTTAAATAAAATTATCCCAGAAATAACAAACGTTTGAATATATTTATAGAACTAGTTTACAGCAGTGATTTTGCCTTTAATGGAGTAAAACCTCCACTTACCCTCTCCTAGCATTGAGAATTTTATGCAGGAATATAACCATCAAAATCATAACACAAGTATTTAAGATGATTCCAGTCAATGGTATAGAGAGACAGTTGGTATTGAATACATACAGATTGCTTATTTTAATCTGTTGATTTGATGTTAACTATTTAATGGCTTTACTAGGTTTGGGAATGTGACAATTTAGTGGGATTGAGATTAATTAAATCTTTGTGCAGCTGCCAAGAGAACCACTATTTTAAAGCCATAACTAGTAGCATATGAGCGTGGCTAAATGTTGTCAATTGCCAGTTTTGCCAATACTCTGCCTAGTTCTATACTCACTTTTCCATTTACAGTTCATCCAGGACGGCCAATGCCCCAAAGGCATTGTTAGGAGTGGCTAATGGGGATTAACAAATCAATGTGCCCTAGGCAAACTATGACAAAGCATTTTGATTGTAAAAAATATATGAGGCGTAGTTTACTATTTCAGTTACAGGTATGATTTATGTTAATCTATTATAGCACTAGAATTATTAATTTTGTTTATTTTCAAATTATGTTACCTTACATATGCCTTAGTCGTTACAGAGCATCACTTCTGTACTGCAAGTGAAACTAATACTGTAGAAGTAGACTCGCTAGGCTGTCTACCATATGTTTACTATTTTACGTGATGACTAAGAGATCGTAGTGTGTTAGCTGAACATTTGGAAACACATTTTGGTGCATAGCTATTCCAGTCTTGATGACTACCTTTATACACCTACCACAAGTGTTTCTCAACCTTGAAGATCTGTTTGTATATTAAGTTAAAAGAATGTATATTAAGTTATGAAATATTTTTCAGAAGGGAAGCAATTACATCTAAAAAAACCAAGCAGTGATTAAGTTACGAGTTTAAGATTTTGTTAACTCACCTACAGCCAAGGGATAATACATTTTGTACAGTTATAGTGTTTAAATAGGTAGAATTTAACATATATATATATATATATATATATATATATATATATATACTTTTCATGTTTAAATATTGCGTTGTGTAGTTACCACAAACAGGGATAGATTCATACAAGCAAATAATAATATATACTCGCTTTTATTTAATTGAATGCTTTTCACATTGTTTCCTCATCGAATTGGAACTAGAATCAATCATTAATTAGAAGCGGAGCTTATAACATTAGTTATAGGTGACTGGCCTTAAATGTCAACTTTGGTGCTTTCGGTGAGCCTGAGGAAGGAAATTGATTGTGTTACTTTTATCTTGCTTTATTGAATACGAGCACACCTCTTTACTGGTTTAACAAGTTCTAACTTCTAATTAAATGAATGTCTGCAAGTGGAATCTTTTTACAGAATTGGATATAAATGGAAGAGTGCTCTAAATCATATGTGGAAAGATGAACTCCTCTTTTCTCTCCATGCTGTGTCAAATTCATTTCTTTTTTTATTTCTTTCATCTAGTGGCCTATTTTTTCTCAAAGGTCCACAGAGGCCATTTGCTAACATAGCAACCAAAGAAACCTGCATTATTAATTGTTCTCTATGTTACGTTGGATTTTAAGTTATTTTTTATTTTGCTATTTTTAAAATAAGAGAAAGAAAAGAAAGTTAAAATGCATTCTTGCCTTTTGTTCTATAGTTAAGATGTGCAGCTAACAATATCTATACTTAACAACTGAACTGACATCCAAAACATTGTCATTGGCACTAATGTGCTCACCATATGTATACTTTATATACAGTTACAGAGTAGTCAGTTCTGTATGAGATAAAATATTAGAAAAACACATTTGGGTTTTCATTACATGTGTTCCCATCTACTTGCCATTTTGAAAATGCTCCCCTTTTCTGCTTCCTTAGTCTATCACCTTTCTGACACTATAACCTGGTCATCCTTTACTTGGTTAGCTCTCTCATGATGTGTGAAATAAGTGTAGATTATTTTACTGAGAACTGAAATAGTGTATTTTTAACCTGAAGGAAAATACTACCATTGAACCCACGTTCATCATAGAACTATTTTGATGATGGCGTAGGATGGTGTAGAATGACCATATGTCCCAGTTTTCAGAGAAGAGTGACTTCATTTATACTTCTTGGAATTATGTTTGTCCTTGAAATTTGTTTATTCAATGTAACCATGGCCTTGATATCTAAGCAAAAAAAATGCCTTAAAAAGTATTAGATGTTGAATATTTGTATACAATTCTGCACCAGACACTCCAAAATAATATTGATAATGTGAGTACAAATTGTATTTACGGAAATACTGAAATGTAATTTCAAATCTGATCATCTTCTAGTAACCATATACTCTTTAACGTCACAATTTTATAATGTCAAATATTATCATTTGAAATATTGATGTGTGGCCATCATACCCTTAACTTTATTTCAATAAGTATAGCTTTCAGATTATGCAGCATGATGATGACATTGGATTGTTATTTATTGTTGAGGTGAAGTGACCATACATGAAGCACTTTAGGTGATATCAAAGAAAGACATATACTAGGGTTGACCATTTGGTTTAGGACCCAACCAGCAAATATCAACCATAACATTATTTTTTCTGTCATTTAAATAATGTGATTCTAGTTCTTCATATCTCTCCTTATTCTAATTTAGCATGCACGCATGCATGAACACAGTAGTAAGGTTAGCCAAATTAATTCAAATATAAATGTGACATTGTAAATCTCGCTATGGCACACAGAAGCTCCTTGCATATGTTTACTTGTGTCAAATGAAAGTAAAAAAAATGCTAAACTGTCTCAAACTCAATGTCACATATATTATTCAAAAAGTGCTTCTCAGATTTCAATATTATTGAAACCCTTGGGTCCTCATTAGGCACAGAAAAGAGGTAAGACCAAGTTCACTAAAATGTGTTTTGGTCCTTCTTTAACTGCATTGCTGATTTCTGCTCAGCCCCAATTGAGGCAGTATTTAAGTAATTATTGTATGCCAACAACATGGGCTTAAGTCATTAAATGAAAACATTTTTTTATTTTATAATCCCTAATAACAAATTGGTAGACATTTTATATCAAACTTTTTTACTATAATTACTACATGTTCAGTTTCAGCAGTTTAGAAAGGCACACATTCCTCTTTTACTTTTACTATTTTCATTTTTACTTTATTGTAACTTTTTCTTTACTTTTAGAAATACAGCTAAAAGAAGAAACTGTTAGACTGAGTTAACAAAGCTAGGGCTTGCGGTGGTAGGATGATAGCTACACAAATAGGGCAACATCCTTAAAACTTCAGGGTGGTCTGTGATCTTTCACCTTACATGTTATGACAGAGAAAGGTTCATCTGATTTAGCTGTCAATTTGCCATTTGCTATTTACTAAGCTTTGACTGTGCTGCTACTAATGTCTTCAGCTGGTGGCCATTTAAAGTTCTGTTATTTTTATGTGCTTCCTGAACAGGCAACCAATAAAAAGATTTAACAAGTTCCTTAAAAATGTATTGTTTGTAAAATGTACTTCGTTTTAAACTTTTATATTTATTAGATGGAAGATATATATATCTATATATACTGTGTGTATATATATATATATATATATATATATATATATATATATATATATATATACATACATACATACAGTACTGTGGAAATATTTGAGGTAGGTACAAAAAATAAAAGTAAGAATGCTTTTAAAAATACACGTTAATATTTTATTCCTATCATTTAATAAAAGAAGCTTACTTTCCTTCACAATTAGAATATGTCCCCAGTGCCATCAGATTAGTATTGACCCTGGTACACCCACATACTGTCCAGAGAAGGTTGGTAGGAAGTGGTATAGAACATTTGCAGCCAAAAATGCCATGCCTTTGACATGAAAAAAATGCCAAGCGACCAAACACAGGAGCTGGGGTGCAAAAAATGGTCTGCTGGCGTTAGTTACGCTGGGGCTTCTATGACTGAGCACTGGAAGGTCATGTGACGCCAGTGCTCCGTCATAGAAGCTCCGGCGGAAGTGCCAGCAGCAGCGGGGGTTGTCTGCGTCCATCGAGTGGACTTTCGTCGGCTGCCAGAGAAGAGAATTCCCTGCAGCGCTGAGGGGAATTCTCCTCTCTGGCAGCCAGGGAAGGTATGCGGGATGCGCGTAGACAACCTCCGCTGCTGCCTGCGCTTACGCCGGCGCTCGGTGATAGAAGACCCGTATTTGCTCTGAAAAAACCTTGTCCTATAATCGAGCAAATACGGTGTATCTACACCGACACAATATATATATATATATATTTATTGTGACGGAACTTCCTTTAAAGCACAATGAGATTGTCAGAGATCTTTAAAAACCACTTGTCTTCTAGGGTAGGATAAAAGCCAATTCCAGATCCAGCTAAAATTGAAGTATTTATTTTCTTCAAAACAGCAGCAAAACTAATATACAATATAAACAAAATAAAGCCCTGCTCCTCTGAGCAATAACTAAACACAGTTATTAGTGATGAGGACCACGTGGAAATGCAGTATACTGCCACTAGTTCATTGAGATAGTAGCTAGCTGTTATGATTCCAACTACACAACTATGCAACAACGGGCTGTATGGCATCTTCTTCTCCGGTACTTTAAACATATGGTTGGCAGGAGCCATTGTAGTCAGTTGCAAATATGGATCTTTTTTTCTACTTTGTAAATGTAGCAGCTAATATCAATTAGCCTATACGGTATATGCAGGACTCTTAAATGCTTACTTGGCAAATCTAGTCCTGGTAAGGCCACTTAATTCATAAAGCACCTCCAGCAAAGCATAACATATGCTAGGATTAAAAAGCGCTTCTTGTACTTAGTGATGAATGTGTTTGCTTTAACCTGATAAAAACAATTACAAAACTGCTGACAGGTCTTTGCACATTTAAACTTGTTTTGAAAAATGTGACAATAAACCGAGAGCCTATAAACCTCAAAAATGAATGTGTGTGTTTAACCTTATTAACGGGTTTTCTTGAATTATAGAAACATGCTATATTGTGCATTGTATGAAAGCAAATGATGGCTGGATAGTCAAGTAAAAAAGGGACTAAATAGATCACTAGTCAAGATAAGTACTTTTTTTCCAAGCATGGAGGTAACAAGGTTAATTATGTACTGATGGAAAATATATATTTTATCTACAGGTAGAACATACCGTATTTGCTCGATTATAAGACGAGGTTTTTTTCAGAGCAAATGCTCTGAAAAATACCCCTCGTCTTATAATCGGGGTCGTCTTCTAATCAGACCTCAAATAGAGGTCTGATTAGGAGACTAAGATCCAGATCCCCCGCACCGCTGCAGGGGACCTGGATCCTCCTGTCGTCGCCCCCCCCCACACACACACACACACTTACCGGTGCTTCCGGAGGTGAAGTTGGCAGCGGGGGTTTGTATGCGTCCGTCGCAAATACCTTCCCCGGCTGTCAGAGATCAGAGTTCCAGAGTTCCTGATCTCTGAGAGCCGGGGAAGGTATTTGCGACGGACGCATACAAACCCCCGCTGCCAACTCCACCTCCTTCCGGCTGCCGCGGAATGAGACGTCAACCCGCTGCCCCGACAATACAGCAGGAAATTGGAAGCACCGGTAAGTAAGTAAGTGTGTGTGTGTGTGTGTGTGTGTGTGTAGGGCATTTCTGGAATGCCTTACACCCCTATATGCCACTCTGGCATTTAGGGGGTTAAAAGGCATATTATGGGGCAGAGTGGCATATAGGGAGGTATAAGGCATTTCAGGAGGCAGAGTGGCGTTAAGGGGGCATTTAATAGTGCACTCTGCCTCCTGAAATGCCTTATACCTCCCTATATGCCACTCTGCCCCATAATATGCCTTTTAACCCCCTAAATGCCAGAGTGGCATATAGGGGTATAAGGCATTTCTGGAGGCAGAGTGCTCTATATAATGCCTTTTAACTCCCTTAATGCCACTCTGCCTCCTGGAATGCCTTATACCTCCCTATATGCCACTCTGCCCCATAATATGCATTTTAACCCCCTAAATGCCAGAATGGGATATAGGGGTATAAGGCATTTCTGGAGGCAGAGTGGCACATAGGGGGTCAAAAGGCATACCATGGGGCACAGTGGCATATAGAGGGTTAAAAGGCATATCATGGGCCACAGTGCCATATTGGTGTGGCAAGCCTGGGGGCAGATGTGCGTAACTGGGGGACAGGTTGGAAAATACAAGAAATAAAAACAAAAAAAATATATTTTTCTCAATCATAGCTTTTATTAAAAAAAAAAGTTTACATGAATTAACATTTACTGGTAAAACTTTTTTCCTTTGGGGTCGTCTTATATTCAGCCTTTTTCTTTTTTTCCTAAGTTAATATTCAGATTTTGGGGGGTCGTCTTATAATCAGGGTCGTCTTATAATCGAGCAAATACGGTAATTTGGACATCTTTTATTAAACTAAGCATAGGGTCATTTTACCTTGTACCACTACAACGCTGCCAGCTCCTTTTTAATGTAAGACTGTCATTTTTGTCTATATAGTTTAACTCAGGTTGAACACGTACAAAGTTTAGCCTCCCAGTGTCCTCTGCTCAATGGGCCGGTTACAGGAGAAAGCTGTGATCTCCCAAACCAGGCCTTTTACAGTATAGAGTAACACTGGCTCAGCACAGTCTCCTTAGATTGCAGTAGAAGACGTTGCAAGCCTTTAAGACACAGAACACCGGTATATGATGGTGCTTTCAATGCCGATTACAGAGGCAGTGACTTGAGGTGCTGCCCTAGGTCAGGCCTAGGGCGGCTCAAAAGATAACTATATTGCTGGTGGGGAGCTACTTCATATATCTATATGACATCATATCCCGGTTCTGTGCATCTATTGCCAGCGCAAAGTGCTTAGGGAGCACCAAGGCATAGGGCTGGAGTGACAGACCTTGTACTCCCATGACAGGAGGAAAGACAGGAGAGGAAGAGGAGAAATGGGTGCTGCAAGGGCAAGTGTGAGCCAATATTTTTTTGTGTGTGGGCAAACGTTCATGTGTATGTATGTGTGTTTGGGCAGACGTGTGTAAGGGTAGTGTATGTGTGAATGTGTGTGTGGACAGGCATGCATAAGGGCAGTATATGTGTATATATGGGCAGGCCTGTTTGTATATGTGTGTGTACAGGCATGTGTGAGGTCAGTATATATGTGTATGCATAGGCTGGCGTGTGTGAGGGTAATTAATGTGTATGTGTGAGCAGGCATGAATAAGGGCAATATATGTGTGTATGTATGAGCAGGCATCTGTAAGGGCAGTATATGTGTCTGTGTATGGGCAGGCATGTGTAAGGGTATTGTATATGCATATGTATGGTCATGAGGCTGAAGCCTGAAGCAGATAGATAGGGAGGGGAGAAATTTTATTCAGCCCCGGGCAACCATAACCCTGGTTATGCCATTGTATGCAGTAGTTAGCAGGACCGGCCGAAGACTTAACGCCGCCTGGGGCGAAGTTTAAAACGCCGCCCCCCCCCCGCCGACGCCAGGGGGGGGCGAAGTTTAAAAAACGCCGCCCCCCCCGCCGGCGCCATAATCTACGATCCCCCCCCCCGGTACTTACCTTTAAACAGTCCTGCGGCGAGTCTCTCTGCTCTGCCACGGTGCCGGCTTGTAATGCTGAGCGCCGGAAATTGACGTCACTTCCGACGCTCTGCATTACAAGCCGGCACCGGGACCGAACAGGGAGACTCGCCGCAGAGGAGAGAGAGAGAGGGGCGCCGAGCGGGTAAGCGAAAACCACTCGGTGCCCCTCTCTCTCTCTCTCTCCTCCGCTTCAAAAAAACAAAAAAAAAAGCGCTTGGGGCGGCAAAGTGCCGCCCCTTCTAAAGTGCCGCCTGGGGCAATTGCCCCAGTCTGCCCCATTATAGGGCCGGCCCTGGTAGTTAGGATGTGGGAGCAGCACATACTTTTGCGAATTTAGCATTTTGTATTTGCATTCTGGATGTTACATTGGATTACTTCTGAGTGTGATCTTAATGTGTGATCTTACTTTTTTGCTAACATCTAGATTTTAGACAGGTCATTTCTCCTATTATAAACAAATGTACTCTTAGTTCTGTAAAACATCTGGAACATTTCCAACCCTGGCTCGGTATTTGGATTACAATAGAAAATAGGGTTATTACATCAACAAACTGCATTTCCTTTTATAAGATACTATAAAATCACAATGTGACTCTGAGCCTTTCTAAGCCATCTTCTGAAAGTAATCACTCTTTTAATCTCCAGTACAATGCTAAAACAATCCATCCATACATGTCTCATTAAACACTTTCATTATATTTTAATGGAAACGTGGTTTATACAATGTGAAAGGTGAACACAATAAAATAAATAGCTTTATTTTGGGAGCAAGGCTATTATTTGCAGCTATATAGTGATTAATGAGTGCATTTTATAGAACTCACTCAACACACAATATCTCTAACAAAACAATTATGTGAATGAAGAATTTTAATACTAAATATGATGTAAGCAAAACAGATGTATTATTGCCTATACCAGCAGCCAGTCAACTATCATAGTAAGTGGAATTTCTCAAATTAGAAGTTGTTTCTCTTTTTCAAAAGGTGATAGAGAGAAAGACCTAATATATATATATAGATCTAATATTTTATTAAAAATTATTCAGTTAACACATAGTCATTACTATTTGTATTCAGAAGAACATGAAAAGGAACACGAATGCTGTTTTTTTAATTGGTCAAATTGAGTTCAAATAAACTAATAAGAATCTTTGTCTTGGTCTTCGTTAATATCTCCTACCTAATCTCCCTGGTCCCTTTTCCCCATACAAGTCACTGCCTCTAACCTACTTTGTCTACGTAACATTGCAGGGGTTAATGGGAATGGGGATCTGTAGGATAGCGTCATGAGTTAAAGATCCCTAAGAGCGACTCTATTGGTTGCCAGCAGGGGCCTCCTCTGGCATTCACCAATGAGTGTCACTGTGGGCAAACCTCCTCGTCCCTCTTTAGGTGTGCTACTGCTGCAATCTTACATCTTCTATCTTCATCCGCATCTGTGTGGACTTAACCCGTCAGGAACTTCGGCCAAAATGCCGCCATATTGCTGTGCAGTTTGTTAAAAGAAGGGATTAGCCTGATGCAATGGAAATAAGTCATTTTGCTATTGGAGTCTGACTTTTTGGGAAGTGGGTAAGCCACCCCAATTGCAGATAGCTGTTGCTGTGTCTAGCAAGTGCTCAAACAGGAGCACATAGTTTTTCATGTTTATTTTAAATTATATGAGCTGGACATGTCCTGGGCATCATTTACCCTAAAATACTGTGGTTACTAAAAGATGCTTGACACAATCCTGAAGGTATTTACTAAAAACTTGAAATGCCAGCTACTGAGCCTTTCCTTCCTCAGACGGAATCATCAGTTCAGTTTCTCTCTAGGATTGCATTGTTCTTTTTTATCACGTTAGTGCAGGGCTTCTGTTACTCATCATCAATGGTGGGCTGACAGAATCCTCAGACAAAATACAATTCCTGTTCGAACCCTTCAGATTTCTACTGGACATCTTTTAAGGCAAAGTATACACAAAAAAAACCTTGCTCTATATGATACCAGTCTACCTGCAGCAAGGAATTCTCACCACAGGGAGTGTAAATGTCTGATTATTTACAAAACTTGGGGAATGTCCAAGCTGGTAACTCAGAAGAACTCTTCAACTCTCAAAACTCAGCTCAGCAATTAGTAAATTGAATCCCATTTGAGCAGACAATTAGATCTGAATTTTAGCGGCACATTATGGTAGCTAAAACATGGACATTTACTGAATAATCCCCAATTTATATATGTCACCCAGAAACCTGTTCAATGTGTAATACATTTCAATGTAACTGCTTGAAAATGCGGTGTCCTATTTATTTATTAAAATGAGTATCCTTATTTTTCTCTTCTTTATCATTTTACACGTCCATAAACACTATTTTAGTAAGCATTAAAAAAAGCAAAATAGCTGTGAATCAATTGATTGCCCATGCTACATTTTAAAAGAGATGGCTAAAAAATGAACAAAAGGCCATATTTTTATTTTACTTTTAAAATAAAACATTAAGTTTAACATGAATGATGGCAGCTTATGTGTATTAAAATTCCATTAGGAAGCAGGCGCAAATGTCACAACATAAGTCAGTAAGTTACTTAATTACTGTTAAAGTTATTGGTTGGTCATTAAAAACTATTATCATTCAGATAGACTTGAAAGTATTAACCAAAAAGAACATGACATAGAAGAATAAAAATAGCATTCTTTTTGTTTATCCAATGATTGACTTGGTTCAGTGATTAAGAAAGTATTATTCTCTGCAGTGAACAGATTGGACTGTCAGGCTTAAGTATATCGAAACATTTAAGAAGGAAAACCCTTTCAAATGATATCAGATGCAAAGCAGGCTGCCAAATGCCTCCGAAAAGATCTAAAAAAAGACTGAAAATATGAAAATTTTAAGTCACTGATTATTGATCGGCCTCCCAGATCAATGTCAGTGGCCTAAACTTGTCACTTACAATGCACATTTTCCAGTTTCCACTCCACAATGTCTGAGAAACATGACCTATCTATGCATGTGGGGTATTGCTGTACTCAGGGGGTGTTACTGAACATAAATCAAGACCTATTTTGTTCTTTAACACATCCACTCTGAAAAATAAACATGGTGAAACCGCAAAGTGGATGTGAAATTTTTTTTCTTTTTTTTGTTAGACTAAATTTGGAAGGTGCCGGTGTGGAATCAGCTGCATGAGACAGGCCAATATGCCCCTAACTAGATTCCCTGGGCTGTCTAGTTTTTGAAAATATATAGTTTTAGGGTGTTAAAATGAAATATGGGACCTCTACGTGTCTCATTTAAGACCAGGACCCAGCAAACTGATCTGTCAAAATTCCGTGTTTGAAAACTGTAATGCGCATGTTCCAATTTTTAACCTGCATTGCCTAAAAGACATGCTCTAGCCATGTATATGGGGTATTCCTGTACTCGTGGGTTGCTTCTGAATACAAATCACAAGTTGTTTTAGTAATTTCATGTAACCAGGGGGGAAAAATACTGAAATAATGTGTTTGGATAGAATGGGTTTGTTAAAAATGAAAAAACTGAACGTTTACTGCAATGTTTAGGACAGACTGGCACTAAAATAGTTAAATCAAATGTGTTAAAATGCCCCTAATAAAATACTTTGGCGTATCATCTTTCAAAAAATATATACGTTTGTTTATCAGTTTTTATTTCTGGCCACTATTGGGGCGCAACTCCCAGCATACCACATTTAAAAAAAAATATTGTTTAGAAACAATGATGCGCGTCATTCATATTTAACCCTGTGAGTTCCAAAATAAATAAAAATACCAGGCATATGTGGTGTTTCCAAAAACAGGACAAATACCTAAATACACTTTTGGAGTTTTTTTCCATTTGCACTGGATATATATATTTTTTATAGGTGAAACTGAAAATATTTCCTTTTTTTCCTAATTTTCCCCACATTTTTAGATACTTTTCATGCTAAATGATGGTTTTTATATATAATTATTTCAAAATAAAGCCCTTCGTGTGCTGAAAACAACAATATATAATGTGTGGGGGTGCGTGAAATGAGTTAGTGAACATTCAGAGTTGAATAAACTCATAGCAAAAGCACAAAAACTCCTCTGGTCCTTTAGTGCAAACGTGGTAAAAAAAAAAAAACAAAAAAAAACAAACAAACCCAGTCCTGAAAAGGGTTAAGGTCCTCCATCATGTAGTGGAATGTCCAACTATTTTACATTTCACAAATTGGAGACCAGTTGCGAGATCCTGCGATACGGGGAAAGTTACTGCCGGACAGCAGTTCATATGTGCTGACTAGCAGGTGGTGAAATGCATATGTGTGCTGGAATAAATAGCTAATGTGGCAAACACCTTCTATAACTTATTCTCCCTCTAAACATTACATTTACTTTCGACATGGCATGGAAAGATTTACAAATAATCGTATCGTTTCATCATCCCTAAACGTTATAGCAATCAGTGTAAGAAATGTGTTTCTTGTAGGAAACCTACTGTAAAATCTTGTGAGACTGATTGTGCAGTATTAACCCCTTAATGAAACAATCATGAAATTAAAGGGGTTAACGCTTGTGTTTTCAGATTTGTTACTTTGATGTTTTTCTTTTCTTTACAATAGCCTGTAGTTCGCACCTGCTATGGTTAGTTTGTATTTCAATGAATGTTATGGGAGGAATATGCAGACTATGTTTGGAGAATAAGTGTTTTAATCAGTCTAAATTAGTAATTGCCTATATAACTAGTGTTTCTCTGAGAGAAATCTGTTTCGATAAAGCACGATAGTGTGAAACGCGTTAAGCATGTATTTTCTCCATTGCCTGTGAAGAGCTCATCTTGCTGGCTTTATTATATTTTGTTTCTACATTCTATTGATTGATTTTATGGGACTATGGACCAGAATAAAACCAACATTTATATTTGTTTCTCCATCTGAGCCACATCCTTTTGAGAGTGCTGGTGAATGCTTGTTTCTGTGTTTCGTTGGTGGAAACTCCCATTAGTAAGAGTCAGAGAGAAAGAGAGGGGCCATCCAGGTCCATGCAGACATTATTTATAAAAAATACATATTTTATTATTATTTTTTACATTTTTATTACATAAATGATCACTAAATAGTGACATTTTAGATCACTGTTCATTGATCGGATTCATCAATGTCAGTGATCTGATTACAGATGGTTACATATTTTTTTTATTTTACACTCTATTTTAAACAGATTTTAACCTAAAAAAGTTATCTGTTCTATGATTAATGATTTATTAAGCCACTGATTACTGATCAGTCTCACCAATTATCAGCCAGTGATCAAATCTGGTTGGTGCATATTATACACAAGTACTTTTTTTTTTTTTTTCTATAAAATTTAGTGTAAAGCTATATGTGCGTATTATACAAAAGTATTTATTATACCAAAGATTTTATGGTATGCTGTACTTTCTATGTGAAATGTCTGCTTTATAAAAGCAGTTGTTTTTAATTTTCTCTGTATCTTTCTAAAATTTATTTGGAAAACAATATTGACATAATTTGTAACCATATTGCAAGTGTCTGATTAAAGGAACTAATAAATGTAATCTACGAAAGAGATAATAATGCTAAAAGATAGTTTATTTGAATTTTGCAATTATGTCCTACTTACTTACTAATTCCTATGGCATAATTCTGTCAATTAATGAAATCATTCCAGAGTTATCAGTAATTCAGGTCCCGCTTTATTATATATGTATATATATATATACATATATTTGTATATATATATATATATATATATATATATATATATATATATATTTCCTCCCCAGGCAATCATCAGTAATTACTGAAAAACCTATTAACCAATTAGACTATAATGTTTCACTTATTATAAAAATGAAGTGCTTTTGTAGAATTCTTTTTGTATAATTTATAGATATAAGATGTTTGATTTAAACAATCTATCACTGTATTCCACTTTATTATGAAATTGCTGTCATCCCCTACATTTTAACTCTTTGCCCCACTATAAATGTAAGAGAGATTTCTATGTAACTGTAAACTGGTCGAGAGTCAAATATAAAAGCGAATCATCCAATAAAACTCTGCATTGGCACAACCTTCATCTGATGAGAAGTGTTTTCATTTTGTTAAGGGTCATGATGACTTTTCTGAATACTTGAAGCTTCTGAGTGCGGTATATAACTGTAGCTAACTGATCTTTTAGTCCCACTTCCACATTTGCCAATAGTTACAAAACCTTTATTGGCTTTTATGCACCTTGGATGCCTAAGACTTAATTGTCAATACTACCCACTAACCTAAGATTCACAATAAAGTCACAATATATAAATAATAAAAAAACAGGTGCTCAAAACATGATTGACAACAGTGATCCAGGAATAGGAATGGGACCTTTAATACCAAGCTTTTAGAACCTCCAAACAAGTCTTCAACGTTCTGTGTTTCAAAATTACTAAAAAATAATTTACACGTATATTTGTTTGTTATTTTGATTTATGCAGAAAAGTATATATTCATTTTATTCAAAGAGAAAGGGACTAAAGAAATTCTTAAAATATTTTCATGTCATTTTCCTAGTGATTTCAAATTTGTATTCTGTACTAATATACAGCAAATACAGCTTGGTATATTATGTAAGAACGTTGTACATCAAAGTTGTACTTCTAATTATTTACTGCCTTGTTTGAGCGCAATAATTGTTATTATTAAAATTAATTGAATTACATTTTCGATAAAGAAAACACCAGTCTCTCTATATAAATAGTTTGAATTGCTACAATATCAAACATACTGTAGGAAAAAAGTTTTAACCTCCATGCAAAACCCTTAAATATAAATGATTTGTGATTTTCAAAGGTACTCTTGCCAATACGTTGAATGTCTTTACCTGTTGTTGTTACAGCATGTCCTGTTTTAAAAAAATATGGAATCGAAAGACATCAAAAGAACAGTTTTGAAATGTCAGGTATGTATATTTACAGTGTAAAGTAATCTGTCCACGTCCTACACTTGATGTTTAGGTCACATACTTTTAAATTGCTTGAAGCCTCCCATCGCTTGCACATTTTCTACTGCTCACTGATGAGTTATTTTTGCAAACAGAGCAATTACTTGGAGACACCTGAGTGCTGAATTTGTTTGTCTTTTGGTCTCATATTTATTCTGCCTTTAAGAATGCCATTTCTCTATGATTCCCTTTGGAAATTGTACAAATGAAACCTAAAATTAAAATATCTAACGACGAAGGATCCCTATACCTTTTGTCTGTTTGCTTGTATTTGTTATTTTACAGTGCAGCTGAATCTGTTGGCACTATGTAAGCAACAATAGTAAAATTAATGATTAATTAATGCAAAGGCATTAATATTGCCTTTATTCCAGTCCTGTGGTGATGAAATACGTTAAGTAGATAGTTACATTGTTCATACAGTGTACCATTATGTAAAACATGTTACACACATAAAAATTAAACAAAATTATATTAAATATCAATAACTCAAAACAAAATAATGAAACATTTTGAAAATGATGTGCTTCAATGTAGGATTAAAATATTACCAAATATAATGTAGCTTGTCATTCAAAGGGGATAAACTATTAGGGTTACTGGGCATTCTCTGGACCTGTAATGCCACTATTGGAGAATAGCCTGCTTTGTTCCAAACAGTATGGTCTTTTGGATAACATTCAGTTGAAATCTCTGAGTAGGAATTTAATGATTTAAAGATAATAGATAATTACACCTTAGGCACAGATCATCTTATGTGGGTCCTTATAGATTGTGTGCTTCAAAAAAGGGAGGATAACACAAGAAACAAGGTACAAGTTATTAATATTTTATTATATATATATATATATATATATATATATATATATATATATACTTGATTATTTTTGAAATTTCTGGATGTTTTACTCCTAATGTAAGGAGAGACTCATAGTAAATAAACTTTACATCAAAACTTTAACCCCTTAATGAAAAAAGCCTGTACATGGACGGGCTCAAAATGCATTGTTTTCAATGGGTTTAGAGACCGCCCATTGTCCTTAAGGGGTTAATATTTATTGCCAAATGGTACAAAAATACCCCTTAAGAAATGAGGATGCTGTATCCAAGTGACAGTTTTGCTTAAGTCTTAATTCTGTCAAGAAGGTAATCTTAGCCTTAATATCTTCAAAAATATGATATGATATTCTGTTCCATCGTGCTGTTTCATTCTTTAATAATATAATTATTGGATTTTTTTTTTCAGGATATGACCTTGTGGAGCGTTTCTCTCTAAGATCAACATCCTGTGGAGCAGAAAAGACTTGCTTTAAGTTAGGAAACGTACCTCTTATCAGAGAAACACAGTAAGGATTGCATTTTCTTTATTAAAAACATGAGGGGGGGCGACTGAAAAAACAGTTATTACAGATTTTGTAGATGAATGGCAGAATGAACTAATAATTATATATGTCCTCAAATTACTGAATACATATATTTCTTCCAAATTATGCTTGTTTACAGGAATTTTAATTGTTTTCTTTAGTTGTTAAGTATTAGTGTAAGTTGATTAGTTGATTACAATTTTTCCCTATACAATATTATTTAGAAATTAACATTAACATTTTCCAATCACTAATTTCCATAATTGGCGTCATGAAATGAGCAAAATGTTTAAATATTAAAATGAACGCTATTGCATGCGTGTACTGAAAATGCTAATACTATTTAAAAGGGTCAAATATTTAATAGCAATCACATTTAATTTATCAGCAGATAAGAACCATTTGACAATCTAGACCTCCGCACTGTAGTTTGTTAAATTCCTTTAAGTATTTATATATTTAAATCATATCTCCCCTCTTTCTTTAAGTGTAGAGCGTAGGAACACAAACTAAACAGTAGAATTAGCTAACTAGCCTAAAATATAAAACCTGTTGAATTCCTACCAAAATCAGTGTTTCTGCAATTTGCTCAGAAGTGATTAAAAACTTTATGTTGAATTTGGGTCTGAAAAAATTTCCAATGTAATTTCCATGGGTGTCATCAGGATCTACCAAGTCAAATCAAAGTTGATGCCCATATTCAATTCAACATTTATTAAAGGGGAAACCCCCCCCACAAAACACAATATTTTTTGTTGATTTGGCATAGGGCTGTCTTTAATGTGTCACAAATGGAGCTTTTGCACTGGTCCTAGGCTTAACTTAGGGACCCACAGTAGCTGTTCCTTGGACTTTGTCAACAACTGCCGTAGTTTGAGGTGGAGGCCTAAGCAAAAAATGGCGCTGTTTTTTTGTTGTATTATGGCTAAGGCAAACCATTTCAGCTGCCATACCGAGGCACCCAATACATTTTGTTTGAGATGTTCTGGACTTGATTTCTTAACAACCTTTCCATGAATCATACTCAAAAATGCCTTCCGTGTAATTTTGTGAAACTAATGGAGGTGAAATGTGTGTGACGGATTTAGTCCTCTTGTTTTAGCTGGTTTGGCCTTGTGAGTATTTTACAGACTGCAGTGATGTGTTTATTCAGAGGAAGAGCTGACAAGAGGGGGAGTTGTGTTTCTGCTTCTTGACTTCTGTATACATTATGAAAAGCAAAGCCCATTGACCTTCTGCTACAAGAAGAGCTTGACTGGCCCTGTGTAATGTGTATTTAAATGTTGTCAAAGCTTCCTCGTGAGTTAAAGTATGTATCATGCAGAGCCAGCTAGTCCTTTTTATCCTGTAGATTTCACTAGATTGTAAATTTGAAAATCTTTTGTCTTTGCTTAGACCCACATATAATATTGTAAGAAATATTTTCTGCATTCTGAAGATTATAATTGAGCAGTATAACCTCAATAATCTTTTTCTTTATATGTGGGCTACAACTATAGGTACTATGCAGATGGTAAGCTTGGTTGAGTAGGGCCCTCCTTACATTTTCTTCCTGTAAATCCAAATTGTTATGTTATACAGTACCTATTATGTCCTGTTTACCCATTCTATAGCACTGCAGAATGAGTTGGTGAGAGAGTTAAAACCACTTGTCAACATTCCCTTTAGTTAACAGTCCCTCAAAGTTGCTAGTGCTACAGAATTTTGTAACCTGTAAACCTTGCTTGGTGCAAGATCAGCAACATGAGTTTTTTTTTTTAATATTTTTAATATTTTTTTTTTCTTGTATTAGTAAATTTAATCTGAATTAAACAATTCTTCCACTAATAGTTTTCCAAAGTGAACGAAAGATATAATCTCTGTCTTTGCAATTATTATTTGATTGGGAAAAGTGGAAAGAAATGTGTTAATTGTCATGTAATCTGGTATGAGTACGTCGACATCTTGGTTTGTTGTTGTACAGCTCTTTTATAGAATAAGTGGCACTGGTTACATTTAGCTGGTCTTCTACTCCCATATAGCCATTTTGGACTGTGTATAGCAGAACACAAGTAACTTTACTACAGGAAACGCAGGGTATCTGATTAAGCTGACTTAGGAAAGTGTAAACATCTTGCCTGTTTCTCTTGTTACACTCACTCATTCAGTAATAGCATAGAAAGCAAAGCATGTCTGGTGAGATATGATGAGATACATTACTTTGAAATAACATTAATATTTCAGTATATATATACATATATAATCTATGAATTCTAATGAGAATTAAAATTATTTTAAATGAAGTCCTATTAATGTTATGTAGCACAAATGAATGTTTACTTTTTGGTTATCTTTTCCACACTGTGTATGACTTATAATACAGCTTTAATATAGTTTTTAACATGACCTTCTGATTACGGTCTAATAAAATCATCAATTATGGTATTTTTAACTTTTATTCATTTAATTTTTGTGAAATTCATTATTTCCAGATTGTCTATGAACTATTAATATATATTTTTTTTTTTTGGAAAAGAGTTAAGTAATACAATTGTGGTAAAGGTTGTAATGCTGACAAAGAGGACAATGAATTTCACATTTAAAAAAGGCAAAAATATTATGTCATCGTGAAAGAAAATTGTTTGTTCTTCCTGGAATGCAAAGGATTAAATTTTAGTTCACTGCCATCAATGACGTCTTCTGGAAAAACAAGTAGGATTTTTCTCTATTGATCATAAAGAAAATTGTTACCTTTATTTTTGTTTAACACAACATATTTTTTCTAAATTGCCATCTCAAAGCTTCTTACAGTATGTTTGATAAATAATTCATTTTATGGTTTTTTTTATCCCGTGGATTGATATTGTATTGCCTGTTTCACATGTTTTATTTTTTTTGCCTTGTTTATATATTTAATAATATGTGATGGAGGCACTGTGTCCCATATGTGCTTTCTTTATGCCATTAAGTGTTTTTTTTCTTCTTATGATGTATCTGTTTGCCTTTGGTAAATGCTAACAAATACATGAAATCAGATTTTAATACACAAATCCCTTTCTAGTTCATCAGACCATGACCATGTTGTCTGATGGTTTAAAATAATGGCTAATTAGTCCACTTTGATACCAGGTGGTTCTATGCAGTTAAGAAGCTTTGGAGTTCAATAATTGAACATTCAAAGGAACAATCCAGATGTTGCATTATATTGTTTCCTTCTGATAGGATAATTAAATATTGGTAGGATTTGTTTCCCAGTCCTATTTGTCCAAGTAAACATACTTTAATTGTACTATATTAAAAATATTTGACATTCTTCAGTTATGAGTTCACTAGTGAATGATAAATCAATATATTTTTTACCCTTACAAATGTCACATATATGTATATTTATGATGTAAGGATGAGGTAAGGATGAACTTCTCATTACTGTTTCTGTTATTTTGTATATTATATATTATATATATATCTTACTAATGAACTTTGGAATTCAATTAAATGTATTATTTTGTTCTGATTGTAATCAACAATTCAACTGATTTTATTTAACAATGTACATTTTCTGTAGAATGATATACTGTATGATACTTGCTACAAAATTGCACTTAGGCCTATGCCACAATAAACCACTGTTTCTTACTGAGCCTGTTGAAACAATGAAAATGTATTGTATATTTGTTATAAAATACACCCTTAGTTAGAAGGTGATTTGTGTAACTGAAAGTTGAGCTATGACTTTACCCAAATCCAACATTTTATAATCTTATGGACCAAATAAGTCCACGAAGCTGTGTCTACAGATTACAATTATATATATATATCTTCCCTGCAGCCTGGGGGTTTGGGCTAGGCCCCTTAGTTCCAGTGAAGTATAGGATTAATGCTACAACATACAAAGATATTTTACATAATTGAATGTTTTGAACTTTGTAGTAGAGGACTGCACTGGGAGGCGGGTCCCGCGGGAACGGGCGGTCTTGCTGGGGCTGCGGGAGCGGGCGGTTAGGCACTGTACCTGCGGGTCCCGGTAATCCCGCGCAGTCCCGCAAGGCTGCCTTCTTGCTGCTCCCTTACAGTGTCTCCTAGCTTGCTCCGCCCAGGAACAAAACGGAGTCACGTGATGTGATGTCACTTCCTGTGACTCCGCCTTGTTCCTGGGCGGAGCAAGAGAAGAGACGCCGTGAGGGAACAACTCGAGGGCAGCCGTGCGGGACTGCGCGGGAAATCAGGTAAGGAGGCGGGGATAATTGGCCACAAATGTGGCAGGAGCGGGCGGGATTGGCCACAAATGTGGCGGGAGTGGGCGGGAGTGGATCACCCACATTGCGGGAGCGGGAGGGAGCGGGATTAAAAACCGCGGGAGCGGGCGGGAGCGGGATTAAAAAAGTAGTCCCGCGCAGGGCTCTAGTTTGTAGCACCCATTTGGTGAAAGCCCTTTCATGTTATAGCATGACTCTGGCCCTGTCTACAAAGCAAGGTCCATAAATACATGGTTTGATGAGTTTGGCGTGGAGGAATTAGAGTGGCCTGCACAGAGCCCTGACCGTAAACCCACATAACACCTTTGGAATGAATTGGAAATAAATGAATTGTGAGCCAGGCCTTCTCATCCAACATTAGTCTGCCTGACCTCACGAAGAAGAGGCTGTTAGAGCTGCAGGAGGGGGGTGTTACGGAATATTGTTACATTTGGTAATTCGCACAAAGCTGCAAATTGAATGAAAACAAAGCAAAAAGCTCTGAATTTTTGTCCAAAATATGTGGGCCCAAATTCACCCAAGCTCACACACACTCTTTCTTGCTCGTTCTCTCTCTTTTACGCTCTCTAAATGTCTCCCTACCTTCTCTGACGACCATGTTAAAAGAACCTTTGTCCCAAAATGTACTACGTCATTAAGGGGTTAAAATAATGTGTGTAGAATGGCTTACTCTGTTACATAAATCTCTATCAATAGGTGACAAGGACACATACAAATTTAGGGGAAAACACTGCTCCTAAGAACACATTTCTCTGCACCCCGTAAAAGAGAATATAACTCCTTGGTCATTTGGAAGGTATGTAACAACATCAAAATGATTATTACCTTTTGTCAGACAGATCCAATTTATGGAGATTTTCTTTTTAGTATATTTGCATATAATCGTTGTCTCAACTAAGATCATTTATGGTCCACTAAACATTTCTATTAGCTTTATTTCTTTAAAAAAAAATTGACATATCCTTGCAATCCATTTTGCATTGGCTTCCTGTAGGGCTAATTGATAGTTTAATCACTAGAGTTGCTTGAAAGAGCAGTATTATTTATGCATGTAAATAGTTCTTCAGATGTTCTTTAAGCCTACTTTTATTTATAACAGCAGTAGACTCTTTAGGTATATTACATGCAATCAATACAAATATAATTAATATTGTAACCAAAATCAAATGGCCAAGTGTTTTATATATTGGCTTTGAATATGTATGCAGGAAATGTGCTAAGCAGTTCATCTGACAAGCTGTTATTAAGAATAGTGCTTTAGTGTGGAGCTGTACTTAGATAAATTGAATTTTAAATTGTAATACTTAAGGATAGAATTATTCAGATTTGTCAAATATTTAAGTGGACAAAGCTATGGGTCCAGAGGAGCTATGGCCAAGGGTAATAAACAAGCTCAGATATGTGCTTGCAGCCTCATCCCCTAAATATATCATATTTATATATATATGATGTATGTATATCATACATCCAACATTGTAGGTGACAATATCAAGACATCTGTGTTGGGGGTTCTTGCAAATGGCATGGTTGGCACAGGATGTGGGTGTGGCCACAGAAGTTTTGGTTCTGAAAATTGGGACTGTCCCATGAAAACTGGAACTGATAAAGAGGTATGAGTCATTATCATACCTGGGAACATCCAGCTTCTGACTCCCCAGAGTCTTCCCTCTTTGGGATGGTCAATGACATCAGAAGGTGGTAGATGGAGACATTTTAGACAGGGCTAGCCTCAATCATTTTATATTTGAATGGGGGTGGGAGGGGAAATGGCCTTGAGTGGGGAGTTGGGCCATGTCTAAGTGCCACTCCCATAACCCACAGATTTCAGGCCATGAATGGGCAAAACCTGGAGAGTTCACAGGTATGGTCATTATTATCTGAAGAAGTTGCAACTGACTGGAAAACTATTGTACAAAAAGGGTATTGGCTAAATGATAGGCCCCTTTGAAGAATTTCAGGGTGACAATTTCCACCCAGACCAGATTATCCTTGTCTTGCGTTCGTTATTAAATTGGTCACTGGTGATGTAGACTCTTTCTTCTAAAAGCAGCCTGGGAACACTGGGAATAGTGCCATTTGTGCATTTTATTGTATGAAATAAACACTGAAAATATAGAATGTTGTAAAACGTGAAACTCATTAGAAGAAAAAAGTTTCATTTGTCTTATTTAAGTCTATTTACCCTCAAGTATGCATATTCTGGGTCCTAATTCAAATAATAGAACAAACGTCTCAGAGGGAAGTACATTTATTTTTAAGAGAACCTTTTATTTTTAAGATTCATAAGTAATCACATATAAAATGAATGTGTAATCACTAATAAAGGTTTATATTTAAATATCATACAAAGATTAAGAGAGAAAACCCTGTCACAATTTAATTAATGTGCGGATGTGTTCAGAGAGTAATATTTATATAGTTCGAGGACCCAATCTTTCAGTTTCCAGGATTTCTCCTTATGTTGCACCAGGAAGACATTGATAAATTACTCTGTATCTGTTTTATCCTGTTTCCTCCACTGCATTTCTGGAAAAGTCCAATGACAAATTGTTCCACTGTCTGAAACTTTCATTATTGCAGCCTGTTTCAATGCCGATCATCTTACATTGTCATACACCTGTGTTTTAAGATTCTGCTACTGAGCAGTTCATTTACAAGAATCCTGCACTGCATGGATTGTTAGAAATAGAAAAGTTAGTTGGAATGCACACGTCAATAACAGAACTCAAACATCTTATGTCAATGCGGTACAACATTTTGGCATTAGGAAATCTCATTAAAAAAGTCTTCCTGACTTTTTGACATAGAATTTTTTTTTTTATTTCAAGGACCCAAATCTATATTGTGCTAGCATAAAGTCAAGTGAAAAAAACGGCACCCATCTTATAATTGCAATTACAGCTATAGAAACATGACAGCTGGGAAGAAGAAGGGGGCAAAGGTGGTATTCTAGAGGGAATATTAGCTATTATGACTCATTTAATCATGACCTATTTTTGAGCCGTGTTATAAACAGGTGGAAATATATTTCTTGCAGTTAAAATCTGAAAAGGAATTCCATATTATTTAGTAAAATTCTGCTTTTGATCAGTGGTAGAGTTTGGGTTAAGAATTGAAATTATTCACAATTTAAAATGTTGATTGTATTACTGCACTGTACTATAAGTTGAGGAATGGGTCTGTGTGCCAATACTATAATGTCATATAATGACTTAAGGGGCAAATATTTTTCCTTTTCCAAAGATTTTAATAACTTACAACATTTAGATGTGTTTATTACGTGTAGACTTGTCATGACCATGTTGCTATGGTAATCATGTATCGTTGTAAATACAAAGGTAGTGTAAAATTACAGTTGCTAAGGAACTAAAATGATGTAGGTGCCTTACAAAATATAACATTCAGAATGTTTACCTTTCCACCAATCATAACGACTAATACACATTATGATTACACAGTATGATTAGAAGAAAAAGTCAGAATACAGTAGGATATGCTTTGAACTGCCTAACATATAATACACCCACATATAATACACGTGTTTAATCTAGAATTACGTTTTCAGGATATTAGACTTGCATTTAGATTTATGCGAATTGCAGATTTACCAAATTCGGCGATTCGTAAAAAGTCCTGAAAACGAGGCCCAACTCCCCATGAATCGGAACACTTTCTTGTCAGAAATGTGTTGATCCACATTCACTCATTCTTGTTCACTCATAATGTCTAAATGTTTCCCTATCTTCTCCGCTGATCATTTCCGCTTCTGCTGACCACTTCAGCATCTAGTTCATCTTCTATTTTCTCCCTTCTCTTCTCTCTTTTCCATTCTATCTGAAGACTTCAGTCCTTAATCTTCTTTCTTTGTCCACATCTTCACACATAACCAGCTGGCATTATCCACTAAAATGGCGGCGCTGCACATTGCTGTCTAGAAAATAAACCACATTAGGACAATACTGTTAAATCAACGTATTTTTCTTCAAATGTATTTTTTTATTTCTTACATGACAAAAGAAATGTATATGTAGGTGCCAAAACATTTCCTCAGCTTTGCAAAAGCAGAGCCATTTTCTTCTGTGTCAATTTTAACATGTGTTGACATGTTATTGTTAATATTGTATATTATCAGTTTTGTAATGGCACTGTGGAATCTATTAGAAACCCATGTTATGTGTATACCATCTTAATCTTCTTTTCTCAGAATCTGCATAATTATTTCTTATATAATCCTAATCCTAAATGTTGTGGTTTAATCTATGAGTAAATAGTATCTTTCAGCAGCCAGACAACCCAATGAAGTTATAAAAGGCAGACATTGTATTGAGTGCTACATGGAATAGCCATGGTTACTCATGGAGGAAGGAGATACCCAAAGCAACAATTGTTACATAAACTCAATTACGTTTATTTCATTATTTCTCCTTGTTCATTAAACCTCCACTCTGTTTTATGCCCTAAAGAGTACAGGTAAATTATATTGTATGGTTCTGCATCTTTAGAAGTTTTACACAGAAGTGAGTCTTCTAGCTGACATTTAAACCCCAATATACAAAACAATATATCCATTAGGTGTTATCTAATCATATCCAAGTTTTCAATTGTTTTATCAGATGTAGTTTAAATGCATTTTGTATGGTATTTCTTAGAAAAAAGTGATAAAGAAAATAAATGTTATGATGTCTATTTAAATATGTCTTGACTGCCAATTATTGTTTGCCTAAATGTAAATGGTGTAATACATTTTTGAAGATTACTGTATATCCCAAAAAAAAATGGTTTGAAAATTCATCATCGGTTTACATGTACCAACCATTCTCACTTTCTTTAGTCTAAACGTGACACTCCAGCCATCACATGAACTTTTATTGCTGAGTGGTCCATTTATATTTTCATGGTGTCCACCTTGAAAATCAAACCAAATGTTTTTGCCCTAGTGCACCACCCCCTATGCTATTTGCCATGGGGGAGATGTGTTTATACTTATCGACAGACAGCTCCAATGCTGGCTCTGTGACTGCGCTGGAAGTTTCATAAAACCTCCTCTATGCAGATTAGCAGAAAGTGCTAACATTCATTTCAAAGGGAGCACTTTTCTGTGACAGATTGGTTGCCTCAAGTAGCCAATCAGTATGAAGAGACACTGGACTATGAAGGGGAGCCCTGCAGGCTAAATTAATGCATATTTAAAGTACTTACAAAGTTCTTTTATATGTCTTCATTGTTAATATCTATTTTTTTGTGTATGTGTGTGTGGTTACATGAAAAGCTATTCTTTAAATATGAATAATTAATTTTTCTTAAAAAAAAAAACCTTTTTAACACGTGGATAAAATATTGTAGAACACTGACCTGCATTTGAACTTTTTTTTTTCTTTCCTTTTTGCATATTCATTAGTAAGGTTAAAGCAAAATATATTACTCTGTAGGAGGTACAAAAAGATTCTGTTACACAGGTGTAATGGCAATTAGAAACAGTTTATGTTTCACATTAACACACTGTTTTTTTTTTTTTTTACAAATTGACAATGATAACACATTATTTAAGTAACAACTCTCCACCATTTGAATTGCCCAGGCAAACACAAAATGTCTAAGGTTTCAAAATCCCGGTAGCAGCAATGCTAAATACATTATCATCTACCATGGGAAAAGGGGCTTTTTTTAACATGCTCCCGGAGGTCTGGTCATCAAATTATTTGTAACATGACAGTTGATGTTGTGTGTCAGCTGGAAACTAAATGGCTTGCTATAAACTCCAAGCATCTCTCACTTCACCCTCAGGAAATGTAAGTCGGATCATCTTTCCCTTCCTGGAAAACATTCAGCAAATAAAAGATCCCATTGATACTTGTAAATACGGAAGTTCACTTTACACTTTACGTTCGAAATGGTTCTTTCATGTCTAGTCAGTCACTATTTTGAGATTTAAAAAAAGTCACATTTTGGATCTGTGACTTAAAACTTGGTAAGCGAAAGTATTCAAAGGACCAGAAAAAAATAGCTAGAAACAGTGATCTAATAACCAAAAACATATAACATAACTAATGCAACTATAAACTATATTAATGTCAAAGTGCAATTTTGTTTGTATTCTAGCTTAGTTAGAATACAACTGAGAGAATTAATAAACATGCATGTTATAGGCATATGGCTATCCTACATCCTAAGGCGAGACCAAGGAATGATTATGGATGGGTCTTTAAAGCAAGAAAAAAAACTGGCAGACTAGATGAGCTGAATGATTTTTATATGCCATCAATTCTGTTTCTATAATATAGCCACATGGTCTACAATCGGTGCAGGCTACAACGTTACTATGTTCTTGGCTGTACTTCAAATTTCAAAGCTGCGTTAAACACTATTAGCTATAGATTACAGAGTCTCAGCGCTAAATCATTCTGTTTCATTGTGTTCCACACCTGTTTTTTTTCAGTAAACACCAGATCATTGTTTTCTAATGCCTAATAGTTAAATTATTATAGTGTAACAAGAGATCTGCGATACATATTAACATATCCATGGCCATTTGTGTAGCATAGTACACTTTTACTTTTGATTCACTTTACATTTAATACGTTATCCTGCAGAAGATCTGAGAACACGTAGACAAACAGATCTGCATTCAGCACGTTTGCCACAATTCTAACAAAATATTAACAAAACAGGATATTACTTTGTGTCAACTTATAATGAAGTTTGCAGAATCATAAGCCTCCTGTGCCGAATAATTTAGTTGCGATGAAGGCAGCAGGTTGAGTCTGTCCATTATATTGCTGTGGGCCTTGAAGGTGCATTTTAACAATTTGATTTAGAAAATCATGGAAAAAAGATGAAAAATGTATGCTACATTATGAACAAAAAAAGACAATTGGGCCTGTGGAGGATGTACACTGCGTTGTTATCTAATATGAAAAATCTTATCTCTGGACAGGCCAAGATAGCGTTTTGATTTTATCTGAAATATTATATTTTATAGAGATTTGGTCCCTTGGCCAGATTTGTAGCTCCCCACTCACCAGTAATGAATGTGCAATTTGACAGCTACTATGTAAAATTCAGTACATTTATTATCCACTTGTGGCTTCCCTAGGCTTTAATATATTTTATCATTGTTTTAATAAATTGCAGCTCATTGACTATGAATCTAAAAGACCTATTCCCTACCTGGCAAAATGATTGGCTGTGCATGTACAGAATATCAGATTCATTCAATTAATGATTCATAGCAAAAGTTTAGTTGTACCGTATACTTAAATACATATATATAGAAATACTACATTAAATTAAAGAGCATCCATTGAAAATGCTCCCTAAGTATAATTGAGTTGATGGCTGTAGTATTTTGGCAATAAACTTCTTTTTGTGCATTTTCTCTCTATATATATATAATTCTGGGTTTTTGTGATTAGCTAAATGTGTTTTGAACTTTCAGTTCTATTGATCTTTTGTATAGGTTACGTTAAATCAGGGATATTACAATGTAGCACCAGAGCATATAGGAGTATTTGTAAGGGAAAGAAAATGAGTTTAACTTTTACAGAGTTACAAGAAATGCAAGAGTTGCAGAATAATAAACCAAAATAGCCAACCTGTTATATAAAATTACTATAACTTAATATTGCATGGAAATGTGGTCCATTTATATGTACAACTTAAATGTCAGACTCTCTCTTACATAAACCTACCTCAACCAAGTAAACAAGCAGCTTAGATGAACAAGGTTAAGTAGTCACGGTAATATACATGTTATATGAACTAGTATGTGTATATTGGCATCACAGGCACACTTGGATACATGTTGGGGGGATTAAACTATCTATTCTTGTATATCTATCTATCTATCTATCTATCTATCTATCTATCTATCTATCTATCTATCTATCTATCTATCTATTAGCGTGTTAACCTTTTACAGTTATAGCTTCTGGCTTCTTATATGTATATGGAAATTACTTTATATACCCACTTATGATCTTGACATTTACAACTGTATTAGTATCTATCTATCTATCTATACAGACACTATATGAAGGCTTTCCATAAGATGTTGGAGTGTTTCTGTGCATATATGAGGTCAGGCACTGATGTTGGTGTTGATGTTGATGAGAAGACCTGGCTCGCAATCTCCATTCCAGTTCATCCCAAAGGTGTTTCATGGGGTTGAGGTCAGGGCTCTGTGCAGGCCGGTTCTTCCACAACAAACTCATCCAACAATGTCTGTACGGACCTTGCTGGGATTTACTTCCCTTATTTTAGGGCTCTCTCTGTGGAAACCAGGACAGGTGTCAATGTTACCCTAGGTAGCTCACAGGACATCTGGTACTAAGAACAGCTCTGTATATATATATATATATATATATATATATATATATATATATATATATATATATATACATACATATATATATAGGCTTGGACTGGCCAGATGAAAACAGTTGCTTACCTTTGCTGCTGCTTTTGCTGCAGATTTTACCTGGTGCTTTAATGTGTGGACATAGGATGGATATACACAGCCACACATTGCTCAAGTGTCAGAGCGTATCATGCAGCTGCATGGACATCATTTAAGAGCCACTGAGCTTAAAGTACCCTACCCAGTTCTGCCCCATAAATATGTGTGAATTTTGTGAATAAGCAGATTTAATTTTACATTATTTCACTTGAGAATGCATACAAAATGTGAAGATTCCAGCTGAAAGCATAACTGCACAGCAGGGCATATTTGCAGAAAAACACGGAACTCACATGTTAGTTGAATGCTTTAGTGTAACATGACATGGACACGCTTATTTTACAGAAGCGTGGAAAAAAAGATTCATCTGTTAACTCGGCAGCTCTGTTGACAGTCACCTATTTTAAGGAGTGACTATTTACAGTACTTCCTGTTCTATTTATAGCCAGAATGTTTTACTGCTCACACTGCTTGCAGATCACTTTCCTAGTTGTATGAGTAGGAAATTCTGAGGTGTTTATGAGAGTGGGAAGTTGAGAAGTATTTTTCCACAAACATTTAATATTTGAGCCTCTTTTCCATAACACATAACTGATGCAATTTAAAATAATAAAAATACAACATATGATACGTAGGATTATATACAGCAACTAGTATAATGAAAAACTGCAAAGAGAATACATCACTATAGTATAATGTATCAACTAAAATTATTCATATAAAATGTTTCATTTTAGAGGCACGTTAATGTTCCATATATTAGTAGTAGGGGTAAGTAGTAGTGGGGTAAATAAATAAGCAGACTATAATGACACAAGGTATATATATTAACAAAAAAAAAACCCAGAAAACAATGAGGGGTTAATGTGGCCTATGCGGTTATATTTCGCAAATAAGTCTGAGACGGCAATAAAATCTGCAGCTGTACGTAATTAACAGACAGGGAACAGGTGTGACTGATAAAATAGGATATTTAGAGTTTTCCTCTTAGTGAGTGACACATGGTGCGATTCAGTCTAGGGATTTATTATATTTTTGCCTTTAAATCATGAAGGCTTTCACAAATTAAACCAAGCTTTAAGATTATATTGGTAGGGTTACTATATTAGACATTTAGAGATGGAAAACATGGAGTCTGCAGAGCAGCCGAAGTACAGTATGTAGTATTCATGTATCTCCATTGTGTTGGGCTGAGATAGGTCTACTACAACATGCACAGTTTGTTATGTGTTCTTTTTAAATATGAGATTTTTTATTTGTGTCTGTAGGAATAAAACACAGGACAAATGTTTTGGGTAACTATATTTGCAGAACTAAATGTAGAGTATTGTACAACACATGTTAAGATCTGGAAAAGTGACATCTGAGGTGTTCAAGGGTTATGTCACACTACATCTTGTACTAAATGTTGGCCACAAACCTAAGCATTCTGTATTGTCTTAGGCCATTATGGGGTATCATTTTTGTAAAGCTGGTCTAGATATTATAGAAGCCTTTCATTGCGTGTTTTATATGAGTGACCCTCATACCCACTCATAACAGCCAAAAGGGCTTGTTTTCTGGATCTACTCATAGGAGCTAATGACGCTATTATTCACTAAATACCAAATCTGTTAATCTAACTTTGGCACTGTTAGGTCCAGTTTCTAAGCTTGAGGACTGAGAACCTTTTTTGTTGTTACAATTGTAAAGCTAAGTAACTATAAAAATCAGGAGGATTTGATTCTATTGTGTTCAATTTAGAACTCGTATATTCTGTATTAAATATCCAGTTTGTGCTTTTTTTCTGTGATTTGTAAATTTCTTACTTAAGAACATCAGGCCACATGTCTGTTGCACTGGAACTTTTTTATATACACTATTGTTCAAAAGTTTGGGCTGTTTTGATGGAAAACAAGGACATTTCTAGCTGTACTAACGTAAATACAAAAGGGCTTTCTAATGATCTATTAGCCCGTTAAACTTAAATTAGCGAACACAACTTGCCATTGGGCTGCAGATAAGGTGATTGCTGCTGATGAAGAACCTCTGTACGCCTTTAATGATATTCCCAAAAAATCAGTCATTTCCAGCTACAATAATCACAAAATGAACAATGTTTATCAATGTCATGTTATGGACAGAAAAACAATATCATATTGTTTTAATGGACAAAATGTACTTTTCTTTCAGAAACAAGGACATTTCTAAGTGACCCTAAACTTTTGAATTGTAGTGTAAATATAATGGACACTTTCTGCTAGCAGATGCAAGTCTGTTCCTTTTCAATATCAGTTTTATTGCCTATTTTTTATTATTTTGATTATTTCAGGTTTACATTTGATTCCTATTAGCGTGTTAACCTTTTACAGTTATAGCTTCCGGCTGCTTATATGTATATGGAAATTACTTTATATACCCACTTATGATCTTGACATTTACAACTGCATTAGCATCTTTTGCACACTTATATTTAGACTCACCATATTGCTGTTTTTTTTACTTTGTCAGTGTGAAATCTTCATTAAGAACTATATTTTTTTTTGAAATATAGCTAAAACAGTTTACACAAAATATGTAAAACTTTTCAAACAGTTTCAAGTATTTATTTAAACTTGATAAAATCTTACTTTACAATATATCATTGCTTGGATATTTTTAGAAAGTTAAATACTAATTTTAGCTCTCACAAATAAAAAGTAAAATTGTTTTAATTTCTCGGGCATTTACAAATTTTTTTCTAGATATAATATAACAAATATTTTTTTGCTTTCTTTTATGTCAATATTTAGATTGCTTTCCTTTAGAAACAGCACATAAAAATGATTTGCATTGTCCTTTCTCTTTCAGACGATTGTTTTTTAGAGGGCTTCCTGAAGAATATTCTCTAACAGCCTTATTCCGAGTTAGACGCAACACAAAAAAGGAACGCTGGTACCTGTGGCAAACATTGACTAGTTCTGGTACTCCACAGGTGGGAAATGACTTTGAATAGTGTTGTGTCACACAATTGTTACATACTGTTAGGTACTTAGTATATAAACTGGAAAAAAGGTATATTAAGTTTTGATTTATCCAAAATATCCCTAATCAGATTTATCCAGAGGGAGGCAAACAAAAACACCTTTTGATGAAATAGTTTCACGACTGAAAGGACAACTAGGATAAACCTTGTACAAATCACTGTTTAAATTGATATGGACACTGATTAATAGCCTTGTGCACTGCAAGCAAAATCGTTTTAGATGAACTTTCTCAAGATTTAGAAAGAGATCCAGACAAGATTTTGGACTGCAGCACCAACAGCACCAGACGCACTGCACCAGTGGATACACACATCCAGAAGCATGCTATGAGATGAATTTCTCCCAGATTGGACAATTTTAATGAATTGCTCCCTCAAAGTAAGGAAGGTGATAAGGCAGCAGTAGTTGTAGTAGGGCACTGGGAAGAGACTGTCAGGAAGACACATCCAGCCCCAGAACACTGAATCCCTCCCCCCCAACATTAGAAAAATACTGAATTCCCCATTATTAGAAAGAAAGAACAAGAATTCATCCCCCAGAGTTAATTAGGAGATTGAGCCCCAGCAGCAACAGAGGCAGGGTAGGACACAGGGCAAGCACAGGTAGGTAAATACAACCAGCTACTTGGTACAAAACTGAATTCCCACAATGTTGAAAAAAATCAAATAATTTACCACCTCAGAGTAAGGAAGGAGATAGATGAGCAGCAGCAGTAGTTAAAGCACATGGCCTGTGCAAACACTAGCAGGTAAGCACATGCAGCCCCTTGGTGTAGGACTGAATTTTCCCAATATTCAGAAAAATTCAAACAATTGAGCACCTTAGAGTAACTGCTGCCTGTTTGCCCCTGGAGCAAAGTTGTGCTGCGGTGTCTACAAAGGTATTGCTTCATACCAGAATTGTTGAGACATCATAATACCTAATACCTTACCAAGGCTCACTTCCTTATGATACAATTGTGGTAGCACTGCTAGTCATTTTATTCTGTTAGGCTATTTTTACCTTTGATCCCACCAAGGCACCAGATACCCCTTGAGTCCTTGGTAGTGGCTAAAATTGTGCCTTACGTGTGAGGACATTATCTAATGGGTCTTATATGTTTAAACAATAGATAATGTTTTGTGTTTTTGCTTATGTTGCAGGACTCTATTTTAATTGATGGTGCCAAGAAAGTGGTTGAGTTTACAGCACAAAATAATGGAGGAGCCAAATTACACTATACTTTTAAAAGTCGGGAGCTTCATCAGCTGTTTGATCGTCAATGGCACAAACTTGGAATCAGTTTAGAGTCGAACATAATTTCCCTATATGTCGACTGCAAGTTAATTGAACAAAAACAGACAGAAAACAAAGGAAGTATTGATTTGCAAGGGAGCTCGGTTATTACTGCACACGCCTCTGATGGCAAACCTGTTGATGTAAGTGGTTTTAAAAGATTCATTACTTCTGTTTGTATTATCTTTTGGGGTCTATGCATTTATAACAGCACATTAAAATGTGGTGACTTTTATTTGTGTTAAGGGACTAGTCACATTTCTCTTCCTTTGTCCAACATTAGTGAACGTCGACTTATTTGGTTAAAAAAAACTCTATTGGCTAAAATCTTCAACAGAGCAACTAAAGTTGTCTTATTTCATGTATAAAAAACAAATCTTCATCAGCTAAGGTTACAATATCACTGTACTTTAATTGACTAATCAGTTCATTAATAAGAATTAAATGTTATTTTGTTTTTTATTAAAGAATAAATACATAAATAAAAGTTGGGCTTCCAGTACAATGTGATCTTCAATAATACTGCCTAAATAATGCAGGTGAAAAGATTGTCTTTTCTAATCATCAAAGATACTTTTTGGTTGCTAAGAAACTAGATCGCTAAGTTGAAATCGGCTTACTGCACAAGGGATTCATTCCAAACTACATGGATCATTGACTAAGTGCCTCTATCAAGCTAGGAAATCAAGTAGGCATCCAGTGTATGCGATCAGAGCAATTGAATTTGGTTTTCCGTGATTATTCTAGTTCAAAAAACGGTTGTAATGTTTTCTACATGTGAGAATTTTAAATTGTATTGACATACCTAATTGTTAAGGCTATACAGTGGATAACATGAAACTCCAGAATTGATGTCTGTGTTGAATAAAATCATTCTTGCACTTTTTTTTAATTATTATGTCAATGTATCTACCAATGTGTCAATGTATCAAGTACCAATGATATTTTGAAAATTCCCCATACAGCATGTGTAAATCAATTAGTATAAATGACCTGTAAGTTATAACATAATATAAAAAAATACTCCGAAGCTTAATGCATCCTTAAATATTTAGGAAAAGTTATATTTTATATACTTAAATAAGTATATTTAAGGGACTTGCCCGTACATAGAAAATCTTTATCTTCTAATGTATATACATATATAAAACATCATGGAACAAAAAGAGGATCTTTTGAGGAAAGTCTCTTGATAAAAAGAGGGTCTATTGATAAAGGTCTCTCAAAAAGAGGCTCTCTTGATAAAAGTCCCTTAGTTGGGACTAAAACATTGAGCTTCTTTCTTGGACAAAATGGTACAGAGATTGATGAGCAACTGAATATTAACTGTCAGAAAACGGTTTGGTTGTCATATTTGTACTTGCAATGTTTCATAGTGAATACAGGACTGCTTTTTTATTTTTCTAAAGTAAAACATTTGAAGTGTTTTATAGTTCAATAAAACATCTGGTTCTATTTTAATGCAGGAAAAATTATAATGTCATTTACTGTACTCACGTGTCAGATATTTACTTGGTATTCCCATCTTGTTTACTAAATGTGTATATTTTTGTCTTGTGTGTGTATGTACCGTATTGGCTCGGATATAGGCCGCCCCCGTATATAGGCCGCACCCTAAAAGTTTGGTGCTTTTTTAAAGAAAAAGTTTTTTTCTTTAAAAAAGCACCAAAAAAAAAAAAAAAACATTCTGCCACTGTCTCCCCCCCCGAGATATGCTGCCACTGTCCTCCCCCCCCCTCGAGATATGCTGCCACTGCCCCCCCCGAGATATGCTGCCACTGCCCCCCCCCCGAGATATGCTGCCACTGCCCTCCTCTGCCCCCGATATGCTGCCACTGTCCTCCTCCCCCCCCTAGATATGCTGCCACTGTCCTCCTCCCCCCCCCGAGATATGCTACTACTGTCCTCCTCCCCCCCCCGAGATATGCTACCACTGTCCTCCTCTGCCCCCCCCCCCGACTTACCGGAGCAGACTCCCGGGTGTCTTGCGGGGCATCTACGCAATACGCGTATACAACCGGAAGTTATATACGCGTATTGCGTAGATGTCCCCCGCCGGCGCCCCGCAAGACACCCGGGAGTCTGCTCCGGTAAGTCTTGGGGGCAGAGGTAAAACGCATCGTGTGGACGGTCACCGGCTGCGGCGATGCGGGTAAACAACCCGGAGGCTGTTTACCCGCATCGCTGCAGCCGGTGACCGTCCAGACGATGCGCTTAGACAACCTCCCGTGCCGGCACCCCCCCCGTGGGAAGTGCTGGCAGGGGAGGCTGTCTGAGGACATCCAAGAGTAGGATGCAGGTCCCCTGCACCGCTGCGGGGGATCTGTATCCTGACCCCGCTGCCTGCCCGGCGCCCGGGACTGCATGTCCCGGGCGTCGGGCACTAGACCCCGAATATAGGCCGCACCCCCACTTTAAAGTCTTAAAGTGGGGGAAAAAAGTGCGGCCTATATTCGAGCCAAAATAAAACCTACTATTCATACCTGGGAACTTTCCAGGACAAGCTTTCTATAGTAGGCAGGGTGTTGTCGCAACAAGGGTACAGGCGCGATCAAACGCTGCTCCCCACACCGAGACTGAAGACACTAACACCAATACAAAATTCTACTTTCTTTGTTCATAAGTTTGTATTATTTTGTAGTTCCTTTAGAACAAAATGGAACACAGTTAGGAGGACCAACACTTACACAATATACAGTATGTAGGATCACAATAGCTTAAAACACTTAAAAGATAGCAATACATCATTATATTTGGATACTTTTTAAAAAATATATTTATAGGAATACCCAAATAACTTCAGAGACCAATCCTTTCATATGAACACATAGGTGGAGAAAGTGTTTGTTTTTTCATGTCAGAGAGGATAGTGCAAGGGATTGCACTAAGCTTTCTCTGGGAATGAGAATTAGCAACATATATTTATAAGAAAAGCACCAAGTATCTTAACCTCTTTTTTCCATATCTACATGATTATTTCTCCCCATTACTCTATCCCTGACGTGTTGCTAAGTTAATAAAATGGTGCTCATGCTGCCTATTTAGTTGCACCCTGTGTACATGTAATAATGCTATTATTTTGCAACATCGTTCAAGTTTTTTTACATTTATTTGAAGACCAATCACATCATAATGTAATTTAAAAGATGGATTTATCCTACAAAATGTAACTAGGAACATCTCAGAATTAGTGAAATAAAAGACTGTGCAGTATGAGCATGGATGGTACAGAGGAAGGCTACCATCAAGCCATGTCCACTTGAAATTTATTCTACCCCTTAAGAATGACGGGAGTTGGAAATATTTAACCCAGGGGCAAGCCCAAGTAAATTTTCCCATAACATGGCATTTGGTTGGAAACACACTCAGAGTGTATAGTAAGATTCAACAGATAATCATCAAAAGGAGCCAGCTAAAAATGAACCAGTTATGGAATAAATAGTGTCTACATTTCATGTTACTTTAGATAACCTAGTAACTACATGTGGAATTTGCACACATTAACACACTTCCATTAGTGACACAAAATCTTCACATCAGAGCAAAACAGAAGCCCATTTCCTCCAAAACCCCCTCTTCCACATTTCCCGTGGGTATAAGCATTATGGGGAATGCCATCCTTACTGGTATTACCAAACAGCTGTTTGTCTTATTTATTAATATTCTTTTTGAATATGACTGTTATGTGATTGTAAAGCAAGCCTTCATTTCACAGACGCTTGAGATCAAAGTAGAGGTTATAATTCCAGAACTCATTACAGACATTATTATTCAACAAGAGTTAATGACGTAGCCACAGAATACATGTATTTCCCATAAGAAAAAAATAGTTGTTTAATATATCTTCTGTAAATAGAGTATCATGTGGATCTATCGCTAATCCCTTTCACTCCCTCTCAGAGGTTACGGTAATTAGAATACTGAAAGATGTTCGCTCTGTGGCAACAACAAAGCAAGCGTATACATTCATTAATGATGAGGGCAATGTTTTCCATTTGGACAAGTTGAATAATTGGAGAAAAGCATTAGCAAACTATAGTGAGAGGTAAAGTCATCCATGGTCAGTACATTTCGCAAATGGTCCAGTTTATTATCTTTATGTGATGCAAGGTTAGAAGGTCTATACTTGTGACTTCAAAGTGCATTGAAGTGCATTACATTTATTTAACACCAGCTGATTCAATAGCGCTTTACAATAAGAGTCAGTAGGATTAATTTAAAATCACAAACAATAATAAACTGGTACAAAAGGAGAAGAAGGCCCGGTTCTTGTGAGCTTACAATCTAGTTGGTTGAAGGAGAAGTGAAACAGTAGGAGAGGACTGCTTGAACGAGGATGAGTTGATCAAGTGATGATGAGCTTTCGAGGTTGTTGTTTCGATGGCTTAGACAGGATGCTGGCTGGGTGTTATAAAGAAAGGTTGTATGCTTCTTGAAAGAGATGGGTTTTCAGAGACCTTCCAGAGTAGGGGTGTATTTGGATAGGTGGGTAGAAGTATAAGGGGGGGGGTTAACGGCTCTGTTGGTCAGGAACAGGAGTTTCACTCTGGATGGTATGGGGAGCCAGTGGAGAGATTGGCAAAGAGGAGCGGCAGATGAGGAATGGTGACAGAAAAAGATTAATCTAGCTGCAATGTTGAAGATGGATTGGAGCTCCGAAAGGCCTTCTTAGGGGAGACCAGTTAGTAGGGAGTTGCTATAATCCAGGTGGGATGTCACAAGGGGAGATTCGGGAAATGTTTTTTTTAGATGAAGGTGGAAAGATTTGGAGAGGGACTGGATGTGAGGGATAAAGGAGAGAGCAGAGTTCGACAGCAAGACAGCAAACTTGGTCTGTCGATTGGAGAGTGGAGCTGTCAACAGTTATAGAGATATCAGGAATTGTAGAAAGAGCAGGATTACCATAAACTCAATCTTAGAGATGCTGATCTTAAAGTAATTTGACACCATCCACGATGGAATTCCAGAAAGACAGTTGATGATGCGAGTTAGAAGAGAGGGTGAAAGGTGGCATATATATATATATAAGGGTGTCATATGCATTTATGTGGTACTTAAAACCAAAGGAAGATTTGAGTTGTCCAAGTGAAGAGGTGTAGATGTAGAAGAGTAGAGGCTCAAAACCTGAGCCCTGAGGATCACCAACAGAGAAGAAAAAGTTCCAGTAAAGGAGACAGTATGGTCAGAGAGGTAGGATTTGAACCAGGAAAGAGCTATGTAATGGGTGCCACGATTGTGTCACGGAGCATAAAGGGTTTGTAGAAGGGGGGGTGGTCAACTGTATCAAATGCTGCAGTGAGGTCGAAGAGTATAGGTAATGAGAAATGGCCTTTTCTTTTTAGCAGTAGAACTTGCCACGTTTATGCTTATTGTATTTATTAGCGATGTAATTAGAGTGGAAATAAATAAAGCTTCATCATGAAACATACAAGAGCAATTATTTATTATAATCTTGAAATAATTGATAATTAGCTTCTGTATTTATGGTTGACTATACTCTGTAAAGACCACTTATACAAATGTGGTAGAAAGCAATCCAATATCTTTATTCACTGACTGGGAAGATGATCTTCCTGTGTCAGTATGAAAATCACCACTAGGCATCTCAACTGAATCTACTGATTTGACTTATAATATTCCTTAGTTTATAGCAGTATTGGAAAATAATATTTTAATATATTATACTGAATAAAAACTAAAAAAAAAGCATTTTCATTTACCAAAAATGTAATAGTAACTAGACATAAGCCTGTAGATGTGGTTCTACGAAAAGTGAATTAAGTATATGGTCTCCATAGGCTAGTTTCAGTCATTCTCTTGGTTGAGTATTAGTAAAATCAGTTGCTTAATGTTTGATGTTTGTAGAAGCCACCCCACTGTTTGCTTAGATGAGTTCCTCTGGACTAATTAGAAATGGGCCCGTTGAAGACACCATCCAGTATTGTAAACCATATGTCTAGCATGTAAATAATAAGCCTGAATTATTAAAATATTTTTGTATATGCACATATTGTTTTGGTAGACATTATACACAGTATGTTGCAACTTGTCCCCTAACAGTGGTAAAAAAAAATTAAAAAATAAAAATCCCTGGGATATAGATAGAAGTGCATTCACTAAACTGAAAGTTTGCAGGCTAGATGAACATTTCAACTAACTTCCCTGTGCATCATGATTAGCCAACCCTGGAAAACCTTTCTTTCAAAAAGGTGTTGATCCTGCATAGTGTACAGGTAATGTGGGTGAAAAATCTTGAAGCTATCTAATTAATTTTACTTGATAGGTGGTCTTCTAGTTAAATAAAGCTGATGATACAGTCATCTTCCATATTTATTATATTCATTATTTATTTTATATTTTTTATATTTATTATTGTATATAGCTATGTAATATTTCAAATTGTAAAATTCATCTGATTATGAAAGTCATCAAACCTTTAAAAACATGAAAATATTTTACTACCCAAAATGTTAAGTGTTGATCTATAGTTTATACAAAGAAAGACTCACTAGGCTCAATGGAGAAAAAATGTTATGTGAAACATGTTTGTTATAGTCAACATGAGGCATTAACCTTCTTTCAGGTCTGTGAACCACTGTATTACATAATTATGCAAGGTTTATTACACTTTGTTCCTGTATTCATTTCTTCTGAACATTTTAAATGTTGCATATTCATGTCATACCTTAGAAACCATAGAAAGTGGACATGCACCTTTTCCACAAAGTATTTATAGCACGGACATGAGCAATAATAAGTAACATCACAATAAATTATGAGGCAAGTCTTTCTGACTGTCTCAAGAAATTCATGTTCAGTCATATGCTTTAATGTATTCCAAAGAGACCTCTGTCTCTATGCCTCTAACCAAAAATAGCTTTTTACAAATTGTAGAGATTTTCAGGTTACAATTTAGCTTTAGAACAGAACACAAATTTGAGATGGAAAAATAATCCATATTATCAAAAAGCCATATAGGCATTCATTAGGGAGATCATTCCAAAATGCCTCATTTTACCAACATTCAGCCAATGCACATTTTTGATGATATACATTTTACTGGACAAAAATGTTAAACTAGCAATTTCGTAATTGCGTTGTTGTCTAGTTTGTTAAGTCTGTGTTAACTATGTCTTGAATTGACCCTGAATCTTTGGGATTTTACTATAGTCCCAGGACCTCAGGATGAATGGTCAAATTTTGTGGATTACACAAACCGGAGCTGACCATGTTATATTCCATACTGATTTCATAGTTACTCAAGCCTCCCTTTTCATATCATTAACTAGTATATTAGTATACAGTGCTTACATACAGATATTGAAATTAAGGATATTGTACCATTTATAACCAAGAACTCATTTTGGAATTTACATTCCACGTAGTTTTCTATATAATGCAATGGTATTAAAAGGGTCCTCATGTGATTTCGTTGTAAAACTCCAGGAATGTTCAAAGACATCCCCTTTAATGTTTTTCTTTTACTACAAGGAATTTTGATTTTAGTCTATCATTCTGTGCCGTAGATTGAACTTCAACATCTAACAATTTACTGCAGTCCAAAATATGTGACTCAAGAGAACTGCTGTGAGCTATCAGATGGAATGGTAAGATAAGCTTCTGTAAATGTATGTTGTCATTTCAGAATAAACTCTATGTCATATTGTGTACCTGAGAACGATCCTGTCTTCAGTAAAAGGTTGAAAATGACATTTTTTTTTAAGAAGAAAAGCTTTTTTTAAAGTTTTAAAATAAACAAGCAAAAATCTATTAGAAAATCAAGACTTAAAAGATCTTTTGTTTAAACGGATCATCGCAGAAGGCTTAACATTTATATTCCCTAAGCACTGACAATAGAATGTGAAATTATCCTCAATTGTGTGAATTATGTTGACAAAAAAACTCTAGAAGACAAGCTATTCAATGTAAAAGCATTTCATAAGCCCCATGTGAAAGGAGGTAGGTGTAATTGTTATTTTTTTTTTGTTTTGGCTTTTCTATGAAACCACCGATGCCACTTTTTTAAAGGCAAAACTTGTATAAGAAACAGGAAGCATCCTATGTGGGCCACAATCTTCTCTTACAATGGCGCATTTTGATAATCTAGTATTATATTACAAAAGCAACATATCATTTGCTTGGTAATGTGCCAGGTATAACATGCAGATGCATTCAGTTAATGATGGTATTACTGTTTAAATATAATCTCATATGTAAGCTTTTAACAGCTTGCTTTTGCAACTTGCTAAATATATTTCGAATCTGCAAAAAAAAAATGTTATTACTCAGTTGAAATTTGATTTGTTACAGAAATGCAAACTTAATTACAGAATTCACAGTTCTTTCATTAGTGTGTTGTCCATTTTTTAGTCATTATTCTGCCATTGTTGTAAATCGTATACCTCAAGTGTGAAAACCCATGTGCATGTTATAATAGCAGGGTTAAGGTCAGAAGGGAATATGGTATGGCATGGACCATGCATGATGAATACAAGCTTTTTGATTTAGAAGGCACTACGCTGTCTTTAAAGTTAATGGTAACATAGTAACATAGTAACATAGTAACATAGTTCATAAGGTTGAAAAAAGACCAAAGTCCATCAAGTTCAACCTATATACATATTGTGTCCCTACCGTGTTGATCCAGAGGAAGGCAAAAAACCCTTATGAAGCAGATGCCAATTGCCCCATACCAGGGGGAAAATTCCTTCCCGACTCCAAATATGGCAATCAGAATAAATCCCTGGATCAACGTTCTGTCCCTATTAATCTACTATCCATAACTTGTAATATTATTGCTTTCAAGAAACACGTCCAGGCTCCTTTTAAACTCTTTTATTGAGTTTACCATTACCACTTCCTCTGGCAGAGAGTTCCATAGTCCCACCGCTCTTACTGTAAAGAACCCCCGTCTGTGCTGGTGTAGAAACCTTCTTTCCTCCAGCCGTAGAGGATGTCCCCTTGTTATAGATACAGTCCTGGGTATAAATAGGTCCTGGGAGTGATCTCTGTACTGCCCCCTTATATATTTATACATAGTTATTAAGTCCCCCCTAAGCCGTCTTTTCTCCAAACTAAATAACCCTAATTCTGATAATCTTTCTGGGTACTGCAGTCCTTCCATTCCCCTTATTACTCTGGTTGCCCGTCTTTGAACCCTCTCCAGTTCCACTATATCTTTCTTGTACACTGGTGCCCAGTACTGTACACAGTATTCCATGTGTGGTCTGACTAGTGACTTGTACAATGGTAGAATTATTTCCTTGTCATGGGCATCCATGCCCCTTTTGATGCACCCCATGATTTTATTTGCCTTAGCAGCAGCTGCCCGACACTGGTCGCTACAGGTAAATTTACTGTTAACCAAGACTCCTAAGTCCTTTTCCATGTCAGTCGTCCCCAGTGTTTTCCCATTTAATACATATTCCCAGCCTGGATTTTTCTTCCCCATGTGCATAACCTTACATTTATCCGTGTTGAACCTCATCTGCCACATCCCAGCCCAAGCCTCCAACCTATGCAGATCCATTTGTAATCGTGCACTGTCCTCTATTGTGTTAACCACGCTACAGAGCTTAGTATCGTCTGCAAAGATTGATACTTTACTATACAATCCCTCTACAAGGTCATTAATAAATATATTAAAAAGAATAGGACCCAAAACTGAACCCTGTGGTACCCCACTAGTAACAGTCACCCACTCAGAGTATGTACCATTAATAACCACCCTCTGTTTCCTATCACTGAGCCAGTTACTTACCCACATACACACATTCTCCCCCAGCCCAAGCATTCTCATTTATATACAGGTAAAGACTTGCTTGCAGATCCTCAGAAGATCCCTTATCTCTGGATGTCTTTCTTCTGGATCCAACATCCGAGTATCCTTCTTCTTCCCTACATCTTCTTTGGTATTAGTTCTTCACCAAAGCAAGGACCTTTTCCCCTTTTTCTGTAGACAAACCTTGAAGAACGTGTCTTCTGGTGGTTATTGGCTTGTCAGGTACACAGAGAACAACGTGAGAAGTTAATCAAGTCTTTGTAACAAACAGAAGTCTTGTGCTCTGTGCCTCCTGCATTAGTGAATAAGCCACTTATTCCAAAAAAAACCACATTTAAATAAGTCTAGCTTTTAGGTGCATTTATATTGACTGTTTGAAAGCCTGCTGATTTTGGTAGCTTAAAGGGTGTATATATATATATATATATATATATATATATATATATATATATTTATTTATTTATTTTGTTGTAGTGCATAACCAAGGACAGTATCCAAGCCAATGCTTCATCAACAATTGTTTCATCTTCTGTTGGAATAAAACAGTCACTTCAAGCAATGGACCTTACATCACAAGAGAAATGCTTCTGCTCTCCAAACAAGGTAGCAAAAGTAATCTATTCACTTAGTCTTGCAGTAAAGTCTTTTGAGATTTCATGTGCACAGTACATCCCCTGGCAACACAGACATCACTGTGTATGGGGAAGGATATAAGATAGCTTAAAAAAGCAAATCTTGAATTGGTTATTTTGCTCTTAAATCACTTATTCTAACCCAAATTTGTTCGAGAGCTGGAAAGCTAAAGAAAGCATGGTCTAGTGAGGAGATGTATATCCCTGCGGTACTAAAAGTGTTAACCAAGGTTCTTTTAGATTTACTGAAACAGTAGATGATATTATAGCTGGATTAAATAAACTGAATTGATTCATTTAAAGACTTTTGTGTTTGATTTTGGATGACTGAACAAACCTTTATAGCATGTTTGAACTTTGGAGAAGGGATATTGCAATGAAATCATTTCTGTGATAGGAGCATGTTAAACACAGATGGTGTTAAGATGCAGAGGGTAATAGTCATTGGCAAGGAGCACATAACACAGAGACTTGAAGGTGTGAAATAAAATGAAAAATTATTTTAGAGAGTAATAGGATTCAGTATAACCACAAGTGTGACGGATCTGTTTTTTCTCATTGAGTTAAGCAAAAACAGCAAATTTGGTGTAAAGTAGAGAGCAAGCAACCGGAACATCTCTTTGCTTCCTGTGGTGACTGTAACACTTTTACCACTTTGCAACAGGATCATCATATAGTACAGCTGGGTCAAAAAATAATATTTTTCCTGTTATGTTTCTGCATTAGTTTTACAGGCGTCAACAACAAAAATTTAATTATAGCCACAACATTACTGATAATCTCAATTGACCAGTGGCACATAAAACATAACCTTTAAACAACCTGCCAGAACTCCAGAACATAAACCTAGGGGGAAGTCCCAGCAGTAGCGGGGGTTGTCTGCGTCCATCGAGCGCTGCAGGGAACAACCTCCGCTGCTGCCCGCGCTTCCACCGGTGCTCGGTGATAGAAGACCCGGTGGAAGTGCCGGCAGCAGCTGAGGTTACCAGACAGGAGGATCCAGGTCCCCTGCAGCTTTGTGGGGTATCTGGATCTTAGTCTTGTAGTCAGACCTCTATATGAGGTTTGATTAGAAGGCGACCTCGATTATAAGAGCATTTGCTCTAAAAAAAACCAACCTCGTCTTATAATCAAATACAGCAACTACAAAAGTAGTGCAGAATCATTTGCAGGAATCGGCTTTATTATCCCCAGGCTGGTCCTGGAACCCAGCCACCAAGAGGAAGGATGTGTAAGCCCAGACTTCATCAACCCTGTGCCTACCCTGTAACAGTAACACAAAGAACCTGCCAAGAGTTAATACGGACAACATGCATTCTGCTGCTAAGAACTGAAGAGTTTTGGACACAGAACTAAACGTTCTTTTTGTTAATCATCATTAAAATGAAATTAGACACAATTACCCTTTGGGTTATTCAACCATCTGGACCCTAAAATATTAAACAATGTTTAACATCGGTTTTTAATTTTTCATTTTTGTTCTGGATGTTTTACTATTTTTTTCACACAGGGTGAAGCAGGTTTGCCAGGATCTACTGGTTTACCAGGAGTAAAAGGAGAAAAAGGGCTTCAAGTGAGTATCCTTAATGTAATCATTGCAATAAATTTATATATATATATATATATATATATATATATATATATATATATATATATATATGCATTTAAATGAACATCATTGTTTAAATGTGTAAATAAACTTGCCAGTGCTGGCCCTTCAAAATAAATAGTGAACTGAAGGAGTTAAAAACCACAACGCTCCTGCCAGTTCTCCCTTTAGTCTGTTTAAGTGTTCCCTACCCTGCAGAGTGTTTGTGATGAGACATGTACCAGGATATTGTGACACAGGGCCAGCAAGGTTCATGAACCCGTTCATTGTGAGAGAATTTACGCATGTAAAACATGGTCGGTTTTATTTTAGAGATTTACATGATTCGCCCTATTGGAGAAAAAATAATATGCGCAATTTCCGCATTAACGAGGATTTACATTATCAATGGACTATGCGTTTTATGCACTATTTAAGAGCATAATAAATGAGATGATGAAGTGTCCTCTACCAATGTGGTCCTTTCATCTCCCATGCCTGCCTTCAGTGAAATGCATATAGTCAGGATTTATGTGTCAATTGATTTCAGACCCTGTGCATTACTTAAGTAGCAGGGTCACATTTAAGAGCAAGAATCCTACAGAAATTCAGAGAATGCTTTGCTTGCCCCTAATAGATGCGTACAATTGATTTCATGCCAGCATGTTATTTTCTAATGTTATTTTTGTACTGTTAGGAATGTTTCACGGGCAATCAGTCACTTGGCTGATATTGTCTTTCTACTTGCCGATAATGTATATACAGAATAAACTGTAACATACCTTCTCTTGTATTGTCTCCTACATGGCATGTAAAGAATCCATCAGCTGTGTTTCCTTAAATGTTTGTCACAGCAGAGCACTCAGGTCACTTGTACTGTGGTGTTTTATTAACCTTGCAAAGTGATGAATTAATATTTCAATCAGCATGAAAACAGCCCCATAGCTGGAAAAATAAAACCAGTATATGTCTCACAAAGCCCTTCAGCGTTCAGGTGTTCTGTATTTCCAATTTAGGAAACATCTGGGCTTAGAAAATGTTATTTGACCTTTTAATTTTTATGCCTCTACATATCCATCGGGCAAGATAATACTTTTGGCTTATTTAAACATGGCGTTTTATGTTTTATGCATGACTGCTAAATCCATATTATTTTATGAATTTACAAAACTTCTACTCAATATATCTTTTACTAGGTATGTTTATTGTACATCACAGATTTGTAAAATTCAGTTTTTAGGAAGAACAGGGAAGGCAGGCAACTTAAAGCCAGTATTGAAAGATCATTGTAGGTAATACACAAAAAAATAAGTATGTATTTACAGATCTCACTCAAGGCAGCCATTGTCATTACTGAGCACTGGGATATGATGTCATAGCTCTGCATCTTAAAAGCATGCAACACCTTGTTCTGAATACTATGGAGGGTAATTGTGGAAACACAGTCCTCCATAGTGTAAATTGGCCAGCTGGGATGGTTTTAGATATACAGCCCATTGAACAAAGGCACACAACTGTTCCTGATTATCCAAAAGGGACTGTCATCCCCTGACTTGTCAGCCTTTGGGCAGAATAAGTTCTTCAACACAGAATTCTTTAGTCGCTCTGGTAAAGTCCTTATTTTTGGGATGGGTAGTAAACCCTTAACCAGCTATCCTTTTACTGCTGTGTCCTTTTGGATTCTTGCTACATTCCCTCTTTGATGTCTTGGAAAATAGTGCCTGGGTGACTAATATAGAGAGGTCTCATGGTACAGTCTATCATCAAGCACTAACAACAAGAGAACAAGGTAACTGGATATTTTGTATAAGAGTCTACAAACGTATTGGCAGATAATTGTATTGTAGGTAACATATGTATAAACAATTATTGTGAATGGAAAGATACATCATTATACCATAAAAATAAAATGTGGCATCGATTAAATATAAATATATATTGTACTGTGATAGCTGAGAAGGTCCACTGAACATCTTCATTGGGTCCTATGGTAAGCCTGGGCTTGATTCACCAACCCACTCCCTCTACTTGTGTTAAAGATGGCCCTAATTATGGCTCAACAGGAGATAAATAGGGTTCTCAGAACCTTTTCATATACTACTTTATTTTCCCACTAACCATAGTTAGAGAATTTCAGAAATAATATTTGTGTATACATTGTAGCTATTTATATTTTGTATATATATATATGTTTATATATATATGTATATATATATATATATATATATATATATATATATATATGTTTCTATACATATTTATAAATTAATGCACATCTAAAATCAACATATATTTAGCACAAAATATATTCAAATAACTGAAACCACAAGCAACGTCAGAAATGTCCATGATGAAATCAACAAAATACATTAAATTATGGATGCCTGTTTGATGAGTGCGTAGTTGTCCAGAATAACATGTCTGTTTTTTTGTATTGTATGCTCTGAATTAGAGCTTCTCCCCCTGGGAAGGCTTGGCCAATTTTCATAGTTTTATCTAGTTCTATTTAGGCGAAAACATTATAATCACGACGTAAAGATTGTAAGCTCATTTAATCAGGGCCAGGGGCCTCCTTACCTTTTATTTCTGTAAGTCCAGATTGTTATGTTATGCACTACTAGTCATACTGTGCTGCAGAATACGATGGCGCTATATAATAAAAGTTTATATAATTAGACAACATGCGTTACTCTCATGGCTGTTTGGCATGGTTTTGCTCAAGACAAACATTTGGAGTTTCCTATGTAGATATTTAAGACTATATTTGAATGCAGGTATCACAGATGCTTCTTTTGAACACTTTAAGTTATAAGTGTTTTCTTGTTTGCATTGACAACAAAAGTCTGTTTATTTTATTTTCTGTTTTGTAGGGTGAAAAGGGAAATAAAGGTGAAATTGGTGTACCTGGAGCAGTGGGTGAAAAGGTAATGCACAACAAAGCTATTTTCCCTTGTTAGAATTATTATATTCAGTATGTTTTTTAACAAAGTGCATATTTCAGAAACAAGATAAACTTTAATGTCTTTTTTATACTGTACTTAGATTATTTTTTTTACTATAAAAATGTGTTAACAGAGCCTTTCCTAAAGCCGCAAGATGTGATTAATTTAGACACCTTCAACCAGAAAGCATCTCATTAGCATTCAAAGATTTGCAATGACATTGAAAATGTATTTGTCTAAATACTTGAAACTGAAAGTCATTAAATATGCATAAGGGTAAATATGCATAATGGTAGAAAAATAAAGTGAATCAAGTTTTATGATTGGAAGATTATCTTTTCAAAATACTTTGGGCCCTTAGAAGCTTGTTACTGAAGGGTTGATTTGTGGTCAAACCTGCAAAAATAGTCCTATTTTATGTTAAATGTATATTGGGGTTTATTTTGCTGTCCTGTCTCTACTGAGACCAGGAATCATACCTAAGTACACTTCCTGCACATGCCGAGAGGTACTCCTATTGTTGTTGATGGAAAGTGATCTACCAGTTAAACCAACTGAAGTATCAGCAAACACTGATATTGAGCTAGAATGCATGTGATTGGCTGCTGCTACTGCCACTGATTTAAATGGGAGCTCAGTTTCAATGGAATGTCTACAGAACATGTGCAATAAGTGTGCATTGTTTAGCTGGTTAAAAAAGGTTGAGATACACAAACTCCTCTTACACACACAGTAACATACTTGCACACACACTAACAAATTAATATACATATACATGCAGTAAAATACATACACAAACTAACATGTACTTACACACACAGTAATATACTAACATACTTAAACACATACAGAGTAACATATTTTCACACACGCTAAGATACTTAAACATACTAACACACACATTAACTAACATACTTACACACATATACAATAACATACTTACACACAGTATTATACTTACAAGCTCACAGTAACATACACACACATACAGTAACATACACACACACTAACATATTTATTTCTCCTTACACACACACAACCTACTCTTGTTGGCTCAGTAGGCCATGCCAGTTCTGCTTCCTCTAGGTCCTCACAAGCTATGTCTGAGCACTGAGAAATTACGTCATATTCCTGGGGTTATGTCCGGGGGATTGGTACACATGGCGCTAGTGGCCCGCTGGAGACTCTCACACTAGTGTCTCTACTACAGCGGGGTCACATGACCCTACTGGGTGCTATATCCAAATGGGTATCCTCTCGCTTTCCTGTACCGTGTGGTCCCACGTGGAGCATTGAGTACTTGCCTGAAATAATTATAGAAACATAATAATATAATAGAATTTTAATAATTATTATTGCGCTCACATAGTTTTCTCACTCCTATAGATAACAGTGGTAAAGTCAAATGAAGATCCTAGTTGTCAGGACAGTCATAGTAATCCAATACTGTAGATAGTTTAGGTCGGCTACACTGAGTGTAAACACATATGGCAGCATCAATACTTTTAAGTTCTCTGTATTTTTAACGTATGATTTTAGCTCATAAGATCTGGGTAGTAGTTTTTTATTTTATTTTACATTTTAAAAAACATAATTTCTGCATAGCAGTTCTTTCAATATCTGGGTAGGGAGAGTGATGTAAGATCTGCCCCATTATATTCCCAGTTCACTCTTCCCTGAATCCTCTCCCTACCCACCTACAGCTAGCCATGTCTTCTTACAGCTGTCCTCATCTGCACAACTCTGATCCCTCAGAATTCCAATATGAAGTGGGAGATACAGGGCAAATACCAGTATCAGCCTTTTCAAACTGTGTATGCAATACGTTGTTGGCAAAGTGGCACATTGCTGCCATGCTAACCTATTGTGTAAAAAAACATTGCAAGATCAGCTGCATGCTATGTAGGCATACAATCCTGATCCCTATTAACACTTAATGGTTGTAATAACACAAGTGCCCCTCCACCACAGTCTAACATAAAAACATTGTCAGCCAGGTGGTGTCAGTTTATATTATGCTTTAAGAATCCATGCCACACCTTGGAAATGTTTGAAGTCAAGACCCAACACAGAGTGTTGTAATGCAATGTCATATACCAACTCCCCACAGTTAGCATTCTTGTTCAAATTCAACAATGGGATACTTTTCTTGTTTAGTTTTTAAGTGTTTTTATGTGAATGCACATAGACAACCTCCGCAGCTGCTGCTGGCCGGTACTTCCGCCAGGGCTTCTATGGTGGAGCATCAGAAGGCCATGTCACGCCAGTGCTCCATCATAGAAGTCTCGGCAGAAGTGCCGGCAGCAGCGGAGGTTGTCTACATGCAGGGGGGATCCAGGTCCCCTGCAGCGTTGTAGGGGACCTGGATCTTAAGTCTTGTAGTCCCAGAAAAAATCCTTGTCTTATAATTGAGCAAATACGGTACATCTGGCTAGGTTAACCCTCCCAATGCCAGACCCCTGCATTAGCCCAACACAGGCTCTGTATGACAAATATATTATTGAAATTGGTCGTGCACTATATTTTAAACCTTTCAAACTTGTAACTATGTGCTCTCCTTTAACAATGAAATATATTCTGGTGTAATCGTGAATCCTCCACAGACGTCTCTTGGCTTCAAACATTCCCAACGTGTGGCATGGATTGTTGAATCATAATATAAACTGGCACCCTTGCTGACAATGTAGCTCTAGAGATATATTTATTGGGTAACCCTGGCTTCACTCAAACCAGAAAACTCTGTGAAGTTGTTCCAACGCTCTGTCTGTATTATTTAGAATTGGGTGATTTTTTATAAAATGCTATGCAGCAACAATAATACTACAGTATGAGTCCTCTGTGTATTTTATTTGCGGATTCACTGGCTACTGAAGATCAAAGACATACATGTTTTTTTTTTTAGTTGATGTAGTGAGTTACTTTTAAACTGGAAATGTCCAAATGAAAATATATCCTATTCTATGTTCAAGAGCTGGTACTTTTAAGCTTAAACATCTGTAAACGAGAAACAGAATGTCTCAATTCCTAGAACTCTACTCTAACATATATCAGATGCTGAAAATGTATGAAGAATGGGTGAAATTGGTTCATAAAGAAATACTGAGCACTGTTTCCACTGAAGTATCTGTTTTTTGGATCCAATGTGAGTTCTTGGTAAACTAAAGGATTATGGTGACAATCCTATGGCACTCATGTAACTGTTTTGGCCTTTCAAGTTGTGCCAGTCACAAAGTTGCAAAAGCAGCTTGAGGTCAATTTATTACAGAAGTGACATTGCAGTGGCTTAAAAGACTGAAATGTGAACAGAAAATAAACATTGTGCTGTTTTATGTTTTTATGCTTCTGTCATTAATTCAGTGGCGCACACATTATTCCTCTTTTTAGAACTGTTGCGAGTTCTACAAGCTCACAATTCACATTTAACATATAAAACAATTAATTATAATAATCTTGCCACCCTTGTAAAAAAATAATCAAAGATATTTTAAAAGACCTGAAATGTACCTGTCACCGATAGCTTTGTGAAACCTCCTAGCATAGCTCAGTGTACTAAATAGCAGATGCTAAAAGCATTAACACAAGGCAAATAAATACGCTTAATAAGATTTCAGTTACATTGGGAGCAAAGGATGGATGTCTGAAAAGAATTGTTTATGAAATAATTTAAAGGCGAAATCCCATTAAAAGTATTTTTCACCTTGAGCATAAAATACATGTGTTTATACAGTAATGTAGGTTATCACACAAATAACAAAAACCTAGTCTCTGCTTCAATAAACTTTCTTAATCTGCAGAATGCCATCGTTATCATTCGTGTGACGCGCTGTTCAAACACTACACTGAGCTAATACTTTATGGCAATGCTGATGAAGTCCATTCATCTACAGATCTTCATTGGTCAGGGTGTTCAACTTGGTGATAGACTAAGCTGTTAAAGTGTTTACTACAAGACATTAGAGGCAAAGAATGGGAACCAGAGAGTAAGACTTTGAATTACCTTTATCGAACATCTTTTGACAAGGGACATGTAACATCTGGAGATTCCCTGAGATTATTTTACTTTTGTAGAGTGTAAAGTTTTCCTCCGTTTTATGTCTGTTTATTTTATGTTCTCTTTTATCATTATTTTTGTAACTGTGACCATTTTCGCTCAGATTAAAACTAAATCAATCAGTTCTTTCTTTGTACTCCAATTTTGACCTCATAGCTTTTGGGCATAGCCAGAGATATCACGTTATCGTTTTAAGAATTTTGGAGTTTTATCTTTTTTTTTTTTTTTTTTACTAAATTGGGTTTTCTATAGTTTGAGTAGTTCAGAGGGTTCCCAAAGCCTTAATTAGAACTAGGTGGGGGCAGGGAATAAAGTTTTGGGGTCATGAGGTGAACGGGTTAAGGTGTAGTTGCTCTGGACCCTGTGGTGAGAACAGCAAGTAAACCTGCAGACTGTTTTTTTTTTCCCATTAACCCTTTCATGCCCTCATTTCCCCTTAATGATACGGTGAGAGGTGACAGACAAGTGCTGCTGTTTTTTGGGGGCATTCATGCTATGTTGACAAGGTATTATAGCTCCATACCTCCTGTTATCAAATGTTTCATCCATCCTTGGCATTTAGGATCTTGTTACATATTGATGGTGCACTATAATGTCTAACTCATTAATGTACGTTTTTATTTCACATAGAATGTCTATTATTGGTGCTATGTTTTTGTGACTCAACACTTTACCAGTAAAATAATGTTAAAAGCAGATATATTGGATTCAATTATATGCCAAAGAGATATCTAACTACAGTAATTAAATACCAATCCTCATATAGAATGCAATAAAAAAATATATATATATTATTTCCGTCCAAAGTGTCCCTCAGAGGGACAGTCCCTGTTTTTTGGAGCTCAGGAGTTATTTGTGTATCACAGTGTAATACTGTCCTGAGTGTCAAAAAATATATATAGAATTGTGAATATAGTCCAATTCTGAAAATAAAAATTAATTTTTGAGATATACTGTAATTGTTGCTATACACTTTTTACATGTTATTTACTGTTTCTGAAAGCACACTTTACATAGTTTGAAGGAAAATTCAGTTCTAACTGTGAAAGCAATTCCTTCATCCCCTGACTCCCATATTTGAACCTTCTTCTTATAATCTGTTCTTTTATGAGTAGAATTATGATACAATCTTAATTGACTCAGGAGTTGGTGGCCTTTCTCAGACAAGAATTATTGCTCTTAACCAAAGGCCAATGCCTTCCTTGTCTGTGACCAGGCTTGTAGAACTCATTGGTGCCTATAGGGCCTATAATGAAATTTTACTGCAAAGCTTGAGCTGCTTACTCCTGTAGCCAAGTACTGCATCTCACTACCATTATAGAGAAAACTACTAATCTTGTGTCTGGTATTTATGTCATGCTCTTCAACTCAACAAGACAAAAAGTTCATGTTACGGTCAGGTAGACGAGGGATCCAACAATGCAGGTAAGCACAGCTAAAGAAAGTCCAGAACACAATCCGAGGTCGAGGGCAACAGCAGGCAGCAAGGTCAAAAACAATCCGAGGTCAGGGCAGGTAGATCAGGTGCAAAACGGTAAACAGGTCCGGGTTCGTAGGCAGGCAGAGAAGAATCGTGGTCGTTTAAACAGGCAAGGGTTCGGTACACAAAGCAGAGATCAAACTAGAAGAAGACCAATAGCACACCCAACGCTAGAGAACGTTTAGAACGGGCAAAGACAAGGCAAACGAATGGGGTTTAAATAGGAAAGGTAACACTCACGTCATCAGCCGCGCCGTAGAGCGTGTCGCGCCCTAAATTGATATTAGGTGCCATATCCGGTTTCCCGGCGTGTGCGCGTGGCGACGTGCCTGGAGCGTGAGCGGGTGGCGCGCTCGATGAAGAAGGACCACAAGCCCCTCGAGTACCCGCGGTAGCACCGGAGGCGGAACCACCGACGTCGGGGGACCCAGCGGCCAAGGTGAGTGCAGCGGCAGCGCGTGTAACCCGTCGGCAACCCGCGTGCGGGACGGAGGTGGGGTTGCCGACGCCCGGCGAGCCGGCGGTAGCAGCCGGAGAGGGAGTCGCGGCAGCGCGCGTGACAGTACCCCCCCCTCCAGGAGCGCGCACCGAGCGCGACGGAGCGGGACGAAGGGGGCAAAGAGCATGAAAGCGAGCGACGCAGCGGGGAGCGTGAACAAAGCGAGCAGGCACCCACGTCCGCTCCTCAGGACCGTACCCCTTCCAGGCAACAAGGTACTGGATACCATTCCGCACGCGACGGGAATCGAGGATCCGCTCGACGACGTACTCGTCATGGCCCCGGACGACAAGCGGAGCAGGAGGCTGGAAAGGAACGGAGTGACGGTTGGAGACGCAAGGCTTGAGCAGGGAGACGTGAAAGGACCGAGGAATCCGCATGGTAGGGGGGAGGTCAAGGGACACGGACACGTCGTTAAGACGTTTACTGATGCGAAAGGGCCCGATGTAACGGGGACCCAAGGACCTGGATGGTTGACGCAAGCGGATGTTGCGAGTCGACAACCACACCCTGTCACCCACTTTGTAATCCGGGGGAGATGATCGTTTGGCGTCAGTCGCTCGCTTACAGCGATGCTGTGCATTGGAGAGAACATTGCGAAGGGAACTCCAATGTTTCCGCATGTCAGTCACTCGACGGTCGACCGCCGGCACAGCAGAGGAGGAACGAGAAGACGGAGGAGGCAGGATCACCGGGTGGTAACCCAATGCCGCAAAGAACGGGGTACTGCCGATGGATTCGTGCAGGGACCCGTTGTACGTCATCTCAGCGAGCGGGAGAAGAGATGCCCAGTTGTCTTGTCGTACATTGCTGTACATCCTCAGGTATTGCTTGAGGGTTTGGTTCGTTCTTTCCGTTTGCCCATTGGTCTCTGGGTGGTAGGCAGACGACAAGTGGTGTTGTATGCCGAGCTTACGGCAAAGGTGTTTCCAATAGCTGGATACGAACTGCGTGCCTCGATCGGACACCATGTGTAGAGGAAGACCGTGTATGCGGACAATGTCTTTGATGAAGATGTCGGCCAGTTGCATAGAGGTAGGCAGGCGCGGCAAAGGGATAAAGTGAGCCTGCTTGGAGAAGCGGTCAACAACCACCAGGATGGTGGTGTTTCCTTGGGACCTAGGTAGATCCACAACAAAGTCCAGAGAGACGTGTGTCCAGGGAGCTGTAGGAACGGGAAGTGGATGCAGGAGGCTCTGTGGACGCGTCCGGGGGGACTTCTGTCGTGCACATGTATGACAGGCAGCGAGATAAGACCGGATATCCCTGGCCAGGGACGGCCACCAGAAGGAACGACGGATGAGGAACATCGTTTTCCGGAAGCCAGAGTGACCCGCCAGCAGGGAATCGTGAGCCCAGCGAAGGACGTCCGTGCGATATTTGGGAGGCACATGGAGACGACCTGGAGGAGGACGTTCATTGGCCGGGATGGTCCTTTGGGACATACGGATTCGGCTCATCGTGTGGGTAGATAAGCTGGCGATGAGCCGCGTGGAGGGTATGATGGGGTCGTCGCAGCGCCGATCGTGTTGATAATCGAATTGACGGGATAGAGCGTCAGCTTTGATGTTCTTGGTTCCTGGCCTGTAGGTGATGTAGAAGTTGAAACGTGTGAAAAAGAGCGACCACCGTGCCTGGCGAGGACATAACCGTTTAGCACTTTCAATGTACGCAAGGTTCTTGTGGTCTGTCACAACGACCACAGGTTGTTCGGTACCTTCTAGTAAGTGACGCCACTCCTCAAATGCCATTTTGATGGCCAGAAGCTCACGGTTGCCGACGTCATAGTTTTGTTCGGCTGCGGAAAAACGCTTGGAGAAGAAGGCACAGGGATGGTATTTCGTGGTTTGTTCTTTGCGTTGTGACAATATAGCCCCGGCACCGGTTTCAGAGGCATCGACTTCCAGGAGATACTGTTTTGTTGGGTCCGGACGTAGAAGGACAGGAGCCGAGATGAAGGCTTGTTTCAGGTTCTCAAACGCCTTTCTGGCTTCTTGAGTCCAGAGGGTTGGGTCAACCCCCTTTTTTGTCATGGCGGTGATGGGAGCCGCTATGGCGGAGTAATTCCGGATGAAGCGCCGGTAGTAATTAGCAAAGCCAAGAAACCGTTGGATGGCTTTGAGAGTACGAGGGAGAGGCCATGCTGTGATGGCCTCGAGTTTAGCCGGATCCATATGGAGACCGTCGGAAGAGACTATATATCCAAGGAAGGGCAGACTGGTTTTCTCAAAGGCGCATTTCTCGGCCTTGGCGTACAGACCGTTCTCCCGTAGTCTCTGTAACACGGCCCTCAGATGATGTCGATGGGTTTCAAGCGTAGGAGAGTACACGAGGATATCGTCTAAGTACACGATGACGTGGGACAGGAGCATATCCCTGAAAACGTCATTGACGAAGGTCTGAAATATAGCAGGAGCGTTACATAACCCGAAGGGCATAACGGTGTATTCGTAATGCCCGAATCTGGTGTTGAACGCCGTCTTCCATTCGTCTCCAGACTTGACACGGATTAAATTGTACGCACCCCTGAGATCCAACTTGGTGAAGATCTTTGCTCCTTTTAGGAGGTCATAGATCTCTGTGATGAGGGGAAGCGGGTAACGATTTTTTATAGTGATGCGATTTAATCCTCGGTAGTCGATGCATGGCCGCAATGAGCCTTCCTTTTTGGCCACGAAGAAAAACCCGGCACCAGCAGGGGATGAGGACGGACGAATGAAGCCTTTTTCCAGGCTTTCTTTGATGTACTGTTCTAAAGCCTTGTTCTCCGGTTCAGACAGCGGATAGGTGCGGCCCCGTGGTGGATCGGAGCCTGGCAACAGGTTGATGGCGCAATCGTAGGCCCGATGTGGAGGTAGTCTCTCCGCGTCTTTTTTGGAGAACACATCCAAATAGTCCCAGTAGTGTCTTGGAACGAGAGACCTGGGGTCAGTAGGAGCGATCTCGAGTATGAGATTAAGGCGTCGACAGGGTATGATGCAGTGGTTGTGACACTGGTGGCTCCATGATAAGATCTCGCCTCTTTGCCAGTCTATGATCGGGTTGTGGTGACGGAGCCACGGATATCCCAGGATAAGAGGGGCGTGAGGTGATTTGATTAACTCAAACGTGAGTCGTTCCTGGTGTGTGGCCCCTACTTGCAGGGTCAATGGTTCGGTCTCTTGAGTGACGATCCCTGTTCCCAAAAGAGAGCCGTCGACAGAAGCCACCAGAGAGGGTGCTTCCTTGGTGCGGAGTGGTATGCGATGTGTCAGTGCCCATTGCTGGTCCATAAAAACGCCAGCTGCTCCGGAGTCAAGGAAGGCCCTTGTGGCCACGGAGTGGTTCTCCCAACAGAGCGTTATGGGTACTGTCATGCGTGTTTTGGGAGGAATAGGGAAACGGCATGCACTTAGGGAGCTTCCTCCTGTGATCCCTAAGCGTTCTCTTTTACCGGTCTGAGAGGACAGGTAGGCAACAGGTGATCGGCTTGACCGCAATAGAGACAGAGTCCTTGTATTCTTCTGTATCTTTTCTCGGCCTCGGAGAGTTTGCGGACGGTTCCTATTTCCATGGGCTCATCCGAAGCGGAAACGGACGGAAGAGGAGACGAAGAAGATCTTGTGGGGCCTGGAGTGTAGGACCCCGGTCTTTTTCCTCTGTTGTGTTCTGATGTCCTTTCCTGGATTCGTTTGTCCACCCTGAGACAGAGGGCGATGTACTCTTCGAGATCCATAGGTGTGTCGTGGTACACTAGGGCGTCTTTGATCTTTTCGTTGAGCCCTTTTCTGTAGGCGGCCTTGAGGGCGCCTTCTTCCCAATTGGTCTCATGGGCTAGGGTGCGAAACTCCACAGTGTATTGGGCCAAGGTTTTACGGCCTTGCTGGAGGTCAAGCAGAGAGGACTCAGCGGTCTCCTTACGACCCGGAGCATCAAAAACAGTTCGTATGGCTTCCATAAAAGCGGGACAGTCCTCAAGCAGATAGGATTCTTGCTCCACCAGAGGCGAGGCCCATAGCAATGCATCACCCTTAAGTAGGGATATGATAAATGATACCCTCTTGGATGATGTTTGGAACGCCTGGGGATGGTTTCGGAAGTGGAGCATACACTGGTTGAGGAAACCGCGACATTCCTTCGGGTCCCCGGAATACTTCTCGGGTAGCGGGAACCTAGCAACAGCCCCCATGCCCTCGTGGGAGGCCTCCCTATGAACCGACGGGAGGGCGGTCAGAGAACGCAGAAGATCGGTCATGGCGTCGACCTTTTGTTCCAGCGTTTGGAGCTGTGTAGACTGTGCGGCAAGACGCTGGTCTTGGAGATCCTGTCGGGCTTGCAGCCGTGCCATATCCGCGGGATCCATGTGTTGGCCCGTTCTACTGTTACGGTCAGGTAGACGAGGGATCCAACAATGCAGGTAAGCACAGCTAAAGAAAGTCCAGAACACAATCCGAGGTCGAGGGCAACAGCAGGCAGCAAGGTCAAAAACAATCCGAGGTCAGGGCAGGTAGATCAGGTGCAAAACGGTAAACAGGTCCGGGTTCGTAGGCAGGCAGAGAAGAATCGTGGTCGTTTAAACAGGCAAGGGTTCGGTACACAAAGCAGAGATCAAACTAGAAGAAGAACAATAGCACACCCAACGCTAGAGAACGTTTAGAACGGGCAAAGACAAGGCAAACGAATGGGGTTTAAATAGGAAAGGTAACACTCACGTCATCAGCCGCGCCGTAGAGCGTGTCGCGCCCTAAATTGATATTAGGTGCGATATCTGGAACCACCACCAGATGGCGCACTTCCGCCGGTTTCCCGGCGTGTGCGCGTGGCGACGTGCCTGGAGCGTGAGCGGGTGCGCGCGCCCGACGAAGAAGGACCACAAGCCCCTCGAGTACCCGCGGTAGCACCGGAGGCGGAACCACCGACGTCGGGGGACCCAGCGGCCAAGGTGAGTGCAGCGGCAGCGCGTGTAACCCGTCGGCAACCCGCGTGCGGGACGGAGGTGGGGTTGCCGACGCCCGGCGAGCCGGCGGTAGCAGCCGGAGAGGGAGTCGCGGCAGCGCGCGTGACAGTTCATCTATAAAATGCACTCTAAAGATGAAAGATATGAGTTAATGACCCTCATTGATACCCCTGGATCGACTGTTCCCCTATATTTTAAGGAGCATGACAACAACTGCCAGTTGCAAATTCTTGTATCATCCTCTAGATATTTCTCAGCCTAGAAAATGGGATTAACCTATTAATATTTTTTTGGACCAAGTAATGTAACTGTATATTATATACCACTAGTATTGGCAATGCATGCTGTCTCCATCTCTCAAAAGAATAGACTCATCGAAGTGTGTTCTGGACTGTTAAGTCTATGAGTTGCAGTCTCAGTGCAGCGAAAACAAACCACTTTGTTAATCTCTCCCTTGGTATCCATCTGAAATCAATCTCTTCCTCTACATCTCTGCATATATATATAAAAAATGGAGATCTTGATAACAGTGGTTACTAACCTCCATTATGTTTATTTATAAAATGCATCAGACAGAAGTTTGCATCTGCTGTTTGACTAATTGATGGGCATCTTAACTATTTTATTTATTGTATTGTTAATATAAATTTAAAAATAGGTTGTGGATTAGATAAAAATTATAATTTTTATTCAAGAAATCCTCATATACAAAACTAACTTCTAAATTTGAAGCAGTCACTTTTTTATTTTTTACAGTTTCATTAAAATCTTGTGCAACTTTGAAATTCGTAACTGCTTGCAAACTACTACTGCTAAAGCAAAGGCCTTTCCTGCAAATTGCCCACTTACCTACTTCTCGTACAGAGTCTGACTTGTGCAGGTGTGCGTATCTATATACAGTGTGTATATATATATATATATATATATATATATATATGTATATGTGTATGTGTGTGTATGTAGCTTATATCCTCTCAGCCCAGAGCATTGTTGTCTAACTCACTCATCCAAGCTGCATAAACATATACGGTTGGCGACAACTGGCGTGCCTGGCACATCATGACTTTAAACAGATGTAGAAAGGAATCTGCGATCGCTTTCAACACCCAAATGGTGTTGTTGTAATGGCAGCAGGGGCAATGACAGTCACACTTGTGACCACCACTGCAAGAGATTTTGCCTCTCACAAGATGGCGATGTCCTTTAAAAAATAAACAGGTTTAGAAGACCCTCCAGAGAACGCTGAGCCCAGCTTTCTAATCACAATGTGATTAGTAAAATACATTTTTAAAAAAAAGAAACAAAGTCCTAAAATGTATGTGTGTATATGTATATATATATATATATATATATATATATACTATATAAAAGTTTATTTTGATGAGCTAGTCCTAATATTAGCTCTTTATCTTCACAAAAAATATAAAAAAAATTGAGTGTGGCATATACCAGGAGCTGTAAATTTATAACTAATGCAGAGCGTGTGTGGAAAAAAAATACTACTGCAAACTTTGAAAAAGGCTGGTGGTAAATGTGTGCAGGGAGTACCAGCATTTGAAATACCCTGGGGTGTCTAGTTTTCAAATATATATGGTGAATTGAATTAGCCGACTTCAAAGATGCCCCAAATAACACATGAGTGCAGGGTGGCCACATGTCAATATTCCAATTTGAAAAATGCACATTTCACAAATGTGTCTTTTAGCCCACAAACAAGCCAACAAACCCACGTAGGGGGTGTCACTGTACCCAGGAAATAATGCAGAACACATATTGTGGTGGTGTTTGGCTGTGGCATATACCAGGAGATGTAAAATGTGTGTGGGGAAAAAAACACACAAAAAATACTACTGCAAATTATGATAAAGTTTAGTGGTGATGTGTGTGCATGGAAAGAGTTAAAATGCCAGCATTTGAAATCCCTTGGAGTATATAGTTTTCATTTGGTGTTAATTTCATTTCCAGGTCAAAGTTGAGATGGTCTAAAAATCTCAGAATAGCCCTGGATGATAATAGTTGGAATAAGGCCTGCTTGGAGACAATACATGCAACTCATTTTTTTAAATTTACAGGAATTATATTTATAGTATCCAGTGGTGCCCCAGAGATTATACAATTAAACTAATAAATAAACTAATAAAATGAGTCCAAGTCTGAAAGAAACATGCTGAGGATGTGGTATCATACTGCAAGGTACCATGCTGCATATTTGGGGGCAATACGAAAGAGTATGGTGTTGGCATAAAGCCTTTGAAATAATTTCTAGTACAGTAGGAATCAAACTTCTTCCCCACATCACCTTACTACAGCTGGCTATAGAACCTTTGAATCGAAATGAACAATTTTTAGCTATTCACATTCTATTGGCTATTTAACTAGTAATCGCTAGGAAATGGAGATAGGATTCAGAGATTATGTGGACTCACGTTAAGAATCAGTTTTCAGATGGAAAGGGGTTTTTCTTCAACACAATCAATTTACAAAGATATAAACAGATCTGGAATTGGTGGATATCATGGCTTAATAAAGAGGTATGAGAGCGGTACGCCTTACAGCAAAATCTAAATCTTTTTATTTTCCTTTCCTTTTTTTGCCCAATTTGCAATTTGTTATGCTAATGTACTATTTCTTTCTATACTTAGGATATTTTATACTTTCTAAAGAAAAAAAAAAGTATAAAAAAGGAAAATTCTACCTTTGAAATCAGGAGGACTGAATGTGTAGCAACTAGCAGGGGGAGGCAAATGAATGCAAGGGGATTCTGCAGAATGACACCAATCCATTCTAAAGGGATCACTGAGTTATCATATGCATTAAAGTGCAAATGATGGCCTTAGTGTCCCTTTAACTTCTACCCATAATTTTAATAATGCCATAGCATCACAAATATTCCTTCTTATCAAGAACAAATGCAAGCTATAGACACTATATACTTAATATATACTTTGTGTTATATGTGTAGCTCTATTTAGCGTACCAAAAAAGAAATATGTTCTGTTAAGGGCTTGGAAATTCAAGAACACAAAATTGTCTTTGAAACTTAGCCCACTGTCAATTGAGTTATGTTTAAACATCCCCTTATGTTTCTGTAAACCATACTCATGAAGCATAAACAATATCGTTTGAAAAGCAAACCATGCTCCTATACGTGTATACAATATAGCAAGCCTTTTGTAATCATCTTTTGGTCTGTGGGGGATTAGTGTGTTTAATGTATCTCCGTTGCTGCACTATATCATTGTTACAGAAGATACAGTTTACCAGTTTCTTTACTAAATATTTGAACTGATCTTAAGGAAAAAGGAAGTATGACGTGTGGCTCCCATTTATCATCTATGATGGAACTACGTGAGGCCACACTGTTTGTTTAATAAAAAAAAAGTATTTACCGTCGTTTTGTCGTTATTATTTGTTATAAATGTCACTATGGGTTTTACATCTTTGTTTATGGTTTTCTTTTTATGCAATATAAAAATAGACGAATTAAAATGTAGTTTTAGACAATTAAAATGCAGAATGTTTTTGATGTTTTCATTGATTTTCCAAGTATGCTAAGTTTTTAAATACATTTTAAAAAACCAAAACACTTTAAATGTTAAATGACTGTAAGAACAACATGATTTGGGGGCAGGGCTGGACTGGCCTACTGGGATTTCAGGAGAATTTCAGGTAGGTTGTCTGCCCTGGGCTGCCTTGGGGCTACTGCGTAATATCGCTGCCACCGCGGCCACGAGAGAGCAGAAATCTGTGCATGCAGATAAACAAAACTTCATTCTTCACTGTCAGCAGCTGGCTCGTCTGTCCAGTTAAACTACAGGATATATGTTAATGTGGAGGTGGGGGGCTGAGGCAATTATATATTTCAATATTATATTTTTATGTGGGGAGTAGGAACTGTAAAAGGAGGAGGCTACTAGAGTGAGGGAATCATATTTTGTAATATTATATATTTATTTTGGTGGGTTATAGTGGGGGGTAGAGATTATAGGTGGGGTAGAATGATAGCGGGAGGGAGCATATGATTATCTGTATATGAATAGTTACTTGGTGCAAACATGGACTACCCTTTATGCCCAGCCTGGAAGCCATTTGGCTTGCTGAGCATCATAGGAACTGTAGTCTTCAGATGACATTGTTGATACTCTGTAGACATACAACTAGACATAACTGAGCTTTGCCATGCCTGTGGCCCATGTTTTGATGCAATGCTCTGTCCAGTTAATCTATATTCTGTATGTAAGAAAGTTCTTCTTTCTTTTCCCTGGATTGCTTACTTCGGATGAAGCTAGAAAGTATTATTTAGCTTTATAACCTCTAAATATTTATGCACTATTTGCACTATTTGCACTTTTTACACTATTACACTATATTTTGCACTATTACTGCTGTTTATGAGTAGTTTATAAAACTTTATATATGTTAATACAGTTTTGAAATGGTTTGTGTTTTTCATACTTTGAAGTAAAGTCATTTGATTATTCTTCATTTTGTCAAAATTTGTTCAATCCAATGGATCTATATGCATGGTATAATTGTCTACCGTGATATTACAAACAAGAGGGGGGTCTACATAAAGAGCTTTTTGGGGGGCAAAGTTCGAAATGCAATCTAACCACCATTCCACTCCATGGACTGCTATTGCTAATTGATCCACTTTTACCACTTCCCACCGGAATTTGCACTTTATATATAAAGCTCTATTTGCTTTTATGTCTGTCTTTCAATGTACTTTACAATGCATGGTTTTCCCTTTAATGGACAAAAAAACAATGGTGTTATGCTATAGGGCTGGTATAATGACACAATGCTATAGGGTGGTATGCAATTATTTCCAGGGCTGTTTGGGGAGGGGTATTTAAAACACAAACACTTATTTTTTTGCCAAAAATTGACCACTTGTTTATGTTTCTTGTGAAGTTATCCCAAATCTGAACAGAAAAATAATAATAGACTGTAGGTTTGCAAGAGCAGGAGCACCTTTTGCTAATATTCTCTGTCCCCTTTTACTAATGGTTGTGTGCAGTCTGCTCTAAAATAAAATTTAAAAAACTTTTACAACATTGTTTAAAAACAGTTTACCACTTTTTCATGCTTTCATTTCAGAAAGAATATAGAGACAGGCAGTTTCTGCTCAGTGAGGTCACATGACTCGTTATGTAGACAGCAGTAAAAATAATAACATTAGGAACAAGATTTTTCCCTAGACAGTGTGACTGCATCCATTTCTGTAGATTTCCTAGCTCTGTTCACAGACTTTTAAGACGTTTATAATAAAGGGACATACTAGTCATCATATACACTTTAATGCAGAATTCACATATATACGCTTGCCTCTTTTCCCGGCCCCCTAACTGTGCGGGAGATGTGTTCGGCCGTGGCCAGCCATAGATCTCTGTGGCAGCTAGCCATATGATGAGGCTTCCAGACCCACCCCAGGGCATGCAACATACTGGCATATTTTTCTGACATCTCAGCAGGCCAGTCTAGCTTTGGCTACAGCTTAACAGTATTTAAGTGTGCATAGTAATACATGTGTGAAATGATCTATGGAATACTGTATGTGGATGTTTGAAATGTGGTTAAATAGCCAGTGCTACTCGATACATCGAACTTTAGACCCACGATTTAACTGTTATTAGAAATCCAATAATACAATACTTCAATAATCTGTCTTTAACAGTACAAAAATCATACAATGCAACAGTAACGTATGCCTACTAGAATTTTTGTATAATGTGTGCTTCAATAGAACTCCGCTACAATCATCCAGTATGGGTTAATGTTTGCTTTGGCAGTAAAGTAGTAGAATCATATCACAAGGTATAAAGAAGCCATAGCTGCACATTTACGTAACAAAAGATTCATTTTGTTAAGAGCATGTGACCCCTTTTCTGTTTTAATTTAGCTTTTGATCTTTGCATATACATTTAAACTAATCTACAGTAGGATTTATGTTGCCATGTTCTTTTTATAAAGATTCAAGGCCATATTATACATGAATATAAAATCAGGCCTGGCACTTTTTCTTGCTAATTCCGATAGCTGTCATGTAATATGAACTCCACTGCGATGACTGAATCTTCTTCGGGTACACCAATGTCATCTTTTCACTCTGTCCTCGGTAATTTGAATCACAAATTATATTAGCTATTCATTTATGTAAGGGAAAGTCCGGACAGAAAGGCAAAGAATGATTACGGAGCACAGTTCTTTAATTTCTTACATTTTGCAAAAAGTTTCAAAAATTCTTTAATGCTTCTGGACTCATACCAGAGAAGTTATCACATTTTAAGCTATCACTGAACATTTTATTGGGTTTTGTAACAAGTATGCTATATTATATACAAAGTCATGTGTGATGCCACTGATGCGCCATTCACATAAGGCGGGGCTGTGACTCTTCTCAATGGGCCGCAATGTCATGGTCTCTGGGTCAGTCCCAAGTATCAAGCTGCATAAAGGAAAACCAAAAGAAGAGCATGTGTCTGTGTGATGATGAGCAATAGAGAGTTCCAATAAATTATGTTGTTTTTCATCTCTCGCTGTCAGAGACACAAACAAAAAGTTGGGAGAACACACAGATAAAGGGTTAAACCAGGGGAAAAAATAACTTAAGAAGAAAAGGGCATTCATATTCTAGGGGTAGAAAGGAGGTAGGTGGGTTTAAGCCTGAGCCAGATGAGCATTACTGTTATTTCTGCTATGCTGACCATTAAAGGAGCTGCATTAACACTTGCTGAAGTGACCCTGCTGAAAATCTCCACCGGAGTCACAGTTTAAATTGTAAACTTTGTCCCAAAAATCCACAATGAACCTAATGTTGTTAATATTTGCTTTCAGGGAGAAAAGGGTTTTCCTGGAGCTGATGGACATCCTGGCCTAAATGGCACTAAGGTAGGAATACTTTGCACAGCCTGAAATGCAATTTCAAACACTTAACCAAGTAATTGGAATGTAATACTATATGCATATGTGATCCATGTTATCATCTTAGATATGCGTGAGAATTAAAACCCCAAGGCTATGACTATAATTGGAAATAATATCTATTTTCCTACTTGGAATTGTGAGGCCATTATACATCAAACTTCGTTTGACATTCAGGTGGAAAACCACTTAAAATTTACCTTATTTCTTTCCTTTTGAATTTTCATACTGCCTTTTACCAAATATATGACTGTTACACCAATGCACGTTCTGCCTATATTTAGAATGATGTATGACTCAGGAAATTGGTTTCTTGAGACACGGAGAAAAATATTCTGTTGCCTATTTAAATGACCAAAAAAAATCTGAATTACATACTTAATGTTTAATAATAATGAGGCCAATTTAGCTTTTAATTAATACGCCAAGCACTCATTATTTTTAGTTAGAAACCTAGAATTTTACACATCTAGTTTGCCCATTTTTCCTGCTCTAAAGACTCAGACTTTAATCAGTCCTTAATTTCGTCTTAGATTCAGGATAGCTTGAGCCATAGATGTTAAAATGCTTCTACCACTATTGCTGGGGGCTATTCCAGTTGTCTACCATCTCTTAGTAAAGAAAAACTGTCTCACATTACAGCTAAACGTCTGACCCTCTAGCTTTAGATTATGACATCTTGTACTATAATTTCCTTTTAAATAAAAACTTCCATTCTGTACTTTGTTAAATCCCTTCAACTGTTTAAGCTCACAAGAACAGGGTCCTCCTCTGTACCAGCATGTTTTAACGTCTGTTAATGTTGCTGTTATTTTAAATTGTCTTTCTTAAATATTTCCACTCTCTTCTATTGTATCAAATTCTAGCTCCAAGCTTAAGATCCTTTCTTTCCTGATAATTTTTATCCTGCAAACCATTCACCATTTTAGTAGTCCTCCACTGAAGTCTCTTCAGAATGTCAATATCCTTCTGGATATGGGGCCTGAAGAACTCCACACAATAGTCTAGGCAAGGTCGTAGATCTATAAACTGGGACCTAACTGCTACTAATGCCTCTAGCTATACAACCTACATGTTTTTTCAGTGCTTACTTTTAACAAGTCCTCAGAAATAATTACACCCAAGTCCCTATCTTCTGCTTATTTTATTTCCAGTATTTCTGCTGGCTTAACTGGACGTTATTGACTTTGATCATTTTAAGATTATTTAGTGACAACAAAATACAAATGAAAAAAAGGTCAACAGTGCCAGATGTTGGCCATACTTATTCACTTATTCACATATTCTTAAATGGAACATATTCCCAAAAAGAACTGCCTTGAAGACAATGCATATTTTCCTAAGAATAATATCATGCGAATATGTAAACTGTGTGTATTAAAAACAAACAAGTAGACACAACAAAGCAATATTTTATTTTTCCAGTCAATTGTTGACATGTGGAATAAATGTATTTTTTTGTACAATATGCTTTTAACTCAAAAAATGCACGGCATTACAGCAGTGACCTTTTCACCAAACGCTTTTTTCAGTGCAATCAGCCTAACTGGGAACTCACTGGGTTTGACTAGGAGCCTATGAGTGGTGTTTTTGTGTTACATGACTTGATACCAGAAGAAATATGAATGAGGCACAATAATATGACATTAAAGAATATTTTCTAGAAGTGGTTTGGGCATACAAAAGTACTATAATTTATAATTCTAATGTTGCATTCAGTTACAATGCCTAATTCAGCACAGCAGGAACAGCACCCTTCATTCTGACCTAGATGCTGGAAAACTTTCACTTTCACTATATTAATTATATTATATTGCAGTTTGTACACACAACATTGTGGGTAAGCTAAGCACTAGACATGTGCATTCAGATATGTAGAAATTTTAACGAATTTTGCCAATTTAGTCAATTTGTACAAATCTCCAAAAATGAGGAGGGACAAATTAAAATAAAACAAACAGTATGAATTTTCATTTGAATGTCATTGGTTCTTTCACTCTCATTCACACTCTCTCACATTCTCATTTACTCTCTCTCACACTCTCTCTGAATGTCTTCCTACCCTCTCTGCCAACTGCTTCCGTGTCCCTGTTTCCTTGTGGCACAGCTCCACTTCTTTTGTATATTCTTATATATTCTTGTTCTTACTTTTTTGTTCACTTTTCCTTGTGTCTGCTTTCTTTGTCCGCTTTTGCGTGGACATGGCCTCTCAGTGAACTCCCAAAAAGGGGAGGAGCCTCTTGACACACGCTCTCCCCCAAATCTATGTTCCTTTTTAATGTAATTCACCCTGAGAAATGCCCAAAAAATCTTTCAATTTACAATTTTTACAATCTCAAAAAAAAATATCAATATTTGAAGTTGCAAAAGAGGGACACTTTGGTTTTATAGGGTTTGTTAGGGTCACTTATAGACTGCAACTCTATAAACTAGCTCTTTATATAATTTTAATAAGGCATTTAGACAAAGAATTGTGTATTTTATCTACGTAATAAAATTATACTTCTGCTATATATCCATAGTTGTGCATAGCTATAAAACACTAGGCTACATTCATACCTAACGGCATTCACAGTGGCCCTTAAAAAAGAGGGGCATCTGAAGAGGAAGAAGGAATGCATCCTTCCTAGAGAGAGACACTTCGGAGATATGAAGTAAAGTTTTCCAAAACAAGAGTAACTATATTTTTTACTTATGTGAGCTTTTGAACACATTTGGGTTATGAGGCTTTTGAATTCTATTTATTTCATTTTATTTTTTTCATTATTAGCATTTTGCAATTTTGCAGACTATTTCAGACATTTGCCTGTAACATATACCTTATTTTATCCTGTTTAAAAAACTAAACAAGCCCTGTCAACTTTTACGTGATCATTTGTATTACAATCAATAACGCCTAGTGTAAACTTATTAGATGTCCTTCTCATAATATAGAGAATAATACAGAGAATTAGAAGTGCCCTTTCAGAAAAAGATGCATTTCATTTAATCTTACTTTCAGTTTTTGAAAGGTTGAATGGTTTGTTCAAATGTTATTTTAGAAGATGGTAATGCAATATATTGGGAAAAAAAGGGAGTTTGTATAGACAAAACAGGAGTTACTTGAGTAATTATTTGAACCACCTGCCGGCCCAATCCAATAACAAACTACAATGGTTAATGAATGTAGCTCCAGGTCTGATTATTATTGAGTGATTAATTTTTCGAAAGGGTTATATAATAAACAGAAATCAAATTGCAGTGGAAACATTAACTTTAATCCATTAATAAAATGCTTCACACTTGTGATACTTGCACAGTACCGATAATCCTGACTCTGAAAGTCACTATAGACTTTAAATGCACATAGAGCTTAATAGTAGTACCATATTACATTAAAAATGAAGATAAAGATTTCTTACAAGTACATTTTAGACGATATTAATAAAGTTGAAGCAATCTTGAGATTGCAAATCCCAAATCCCATTAAATACCATAATACAGGCATGAGAAGAGTCAATACATAGAAAGTTTGAAGCAGAAGAGTTATGAAGCAGCTAGTAAAGAAGTTTATGTCGTTTTGTAGGTGCTTCTGTCTCGATAGACAGTGTAGTATTTTACAAATGTAGATCTTCTCTCTTTTCATTATACCCGGAGACCATTGCCTCTTGAAACCGTATCTAGCTGCTTTAAAAATATGCCTGTTTGGCTATCACATTTTATTCTGTATCATCTTCTGTCACCTCCGGTGTCATAGTGTCTAAGGATCTGGGTGTTGTGCAACTTGTTTTTTTCAGGACTTGTAGTAACTGTGAGAATATAATGCCATCTGCCACTGGTACATACCTCTATTAATAATGATAAATTAATACATGGATCAATTAAAGTAAATATTAACTCTAAAATTTGATTTTAATAGTAGTGCTTACAGGAACAATCATGTCATTTGTGTACATGGTTACTCCAGCTATTAAAGAATTAAAGTTCCTGCGCATCCCAATCACCTACAGAGTATTTTTGCCCCTTTTAGAGATATGGCACATTAACCTCTCTATTAACGGCAGTAAAGTTCATCTATTCAACTCAATTGGGGTACTTCCAGGGCATGCACAATGAGGTCTAGCTAGATCCCCCCCCCCCCAGAATCATTGCTAAGCAAGCACTGGCACTGATAGCACAATCTTCAGAAATGCATTTGCAGCAGAGACCACACAATAATTTAAACAGACCCCTTAGCTATCATCTTAGACAATAGCTCCAATATGAAGTATAAAGTATAAATCAGTAGAAAGGGTAAACATAACTTTTAACATTTTACTTATTTTGCTTATCTATGAGATTGAAGCAACCACTGTTCATTTGTTATTAATTCATTTCAGATGCAAATACTACATACTGTATCTGAATGCATGTCGGTGCAAGTAAGAGCTGTCTCTTTTAAATAAGGTTATACAAATGATCTGGAATTATGCAATTATTTATATGATGCAAAATCTGTTCTGAAGGACAGATGTCCCACAGATGAAACAATAATACAAGCTGACTCTGCCAAGAGAAAGACTACGTAATATCTGGTTTGGACATGGTAGAAAAACAATTGGGCTCCATTTACAGGATTAGGATTTCCAGATGCATCAAGTTCCCCTTATTATTTACACACAAAATCCTCCTTAGCATAGCACGTTTTGCAGGTGTTTAAAATTTAATAGGAAATAAAATTGCAGCTACTATTAGTCTGGCAATTATTCAAAATTGCCCTTCATATTGTATTTCCTTGGAAATAATGACAGAATTAAATACCAAATAGATATGTTCTAGTTCCAGATAAAATGTTTTAGAATAGCTTTTGTTTCACCTGGAAGTACATTCATGGCCAAATGTAAAGAAAAATGTTTCCTTGAACACAGTTGCAAGTGTTATGAATGCATGTTAGGATAAGGAAATTAGATAGTATTAACATACTAAGCATTTCAATGTATAAATATTTGGGAGAAAATGACAGATGTACTAATAACAGCGGCAAGCATACAGCAAACAAAACCTTAAAAAGTAGAAATGTCATTTAAACACCTTTTATTTATAAATGATTTATTATCCCCACTACTCACTTTTGTATAATAATAATATTACAACTAGGACAAATGAGCAGATTATGTTCCTTATTTCATATCTAATTCTATGTTTAGAGTTTGTTTCCATGTTTAATTAGAATATTGCTGGCTTGGACCTAACACAAATCAAGCCTGCAAACCCCAGGTAAATGAAAATAGTATGGAAAATATAAAAGTAGATTTTGGTGTGCCAAATGGGAGTGCCATTCTATGGAATGGAGCTCCACTGTTCTTGTGGGGTTTAGATGTTGCATTGATGTTAGCACCAACCGTAGAAAAAAGCTTTGCTTAAAGAGATAAATACATGGATGGATCTGACTCACTAAAACAACACAATATATAAAATGGAAATGTATTGTTTGCCATATCACACACATGCATATCTGTTGTATCTACTTGCATAGACATAAGGATGTTTTCAAGAATAAACTCATTAGATCTGCTTTATAGAGCTGTAACTGAGATGATCTAGAGCCAAGAGGGTAGAGATGTCTTCATTCTTTCTAAAGCAGCAACGCCAGCCAATAAATGCACAGGTTGTGGAGAACAATTGGGGTATATTCCATTCTTTGGCATAACAATTGTATCTCCATTCCATATTTCCTCCACAAGACCGCCATGTTTGGTTTGGTTCGGTTCTGTTTGGTTCAGTTGCTTGTTCAATTATTGTTCAATTGACTCGTATTTGTTTCTATATAACTGAAAACACTGTCTGATACACTGGTTCTTTCTTTTGTCATTGTGCAACTAATATATGTACAAGCATACTTTTTCATTACATCAAAAAATAATAAAACTTAATAGTAGTAGAAAAAAAATGCTGCTTCGATGTGTAGTATCTAGTTCTGTCCAACATACATTAGCCAAAAGGGACTTCATGGAAAGAACGTAAATGAACAGAAAAAAAGAACCAGTAAGAGTATTTTCCTGTTGCCCAAGTACTGAAATCTGAGCCATCCCACTGATCCCAGTGTCGTTTCCCATCCATATGGTCATACAACAACAGTAAACATAAAGCAATGCCAACTTTGAATACAAATATTCAACATTTGCACACAAAGAATTTCTAATGATCGTAATGCAAGTCCATTATGTCTTTATTTGTCCTTGTGTATTGAAATATTTTTTTTTACAAGCAGTACACATCCAGAATGTTATTAATTAAGAAAATGTCCCTTCCGGAGCTCCACATGTAAATCTATTTAGATCAGTTGAAGCAGAACATCACTCTGTGTTGCATACCTTCTGTTCACTGCCTGCAATCTCCTTAGTACAGTTTCTCGGCATCTTGTAATGTGTTAATCTTCATGAACCATGCATTAGGAACAAAGCAATAATCTCATTGCATAACAGAAAACACAATTTACTTAAACAAAGACAAATAAATCTTCTTACACGGGTAATCTGTGAAACAAATAATATCACATGTAAGCGCATCATCTGGAATCTTTCTATAAATCCTGTTCTGGACATAATATCCAACCTTTATTGGATCAATTTTAGATCATATTCTCCTCGAATAAGGTCCAATGCAAACCTGTTTGATGATAGAACGAACACTCACTTAAAAATAATAGGGGATCCTCAGCACAAATGCATGTTAACAAACATATTAGTATTGCCTATGAGTTTTGTTGTATAGCCTAAGAAAACTAAATGTTATTTATTGGGCCAGCATAAAAAAAGATATAAGGTTACTTAAACCTCAAATTTTTTTTTGAAAAAACCTCTTCAGGGCCTGAAATCTTATATAACTTTCTATATTTTTTAACTGAAGATTTAAGATAATACTCTTATTAAGACTGAGGCCCTCATCAAAACATAAAATGTATTTCTTTTTTAAAACCAAAGAAAATGTTGCAAAAAGAAGCAATCCAAAAATATCACTAGTGACACAAAACAAAATAAAAACATTAATATAGCAGTTCAGTCTATATACACAATATATATATATATATATATATATATATATATATATATTTGAACATTTTTCCATGGTCCCATAAGTTTTTAAGGTTCTTATTTAATGAGATTAAAACTGCTAAATTGTGAGTTGTACATTAGCATGAAACTAGAAAATTCTAATTAACGTCTACAACAAGTTCACAAAACTCTTAGCAGTTGTCAAAGTGTTGGATGCATTTGAACACACACTTATTAAACATACAAGCCAAAAAGTTTTATAGCATAGCTAAATTGTATGCTTATATCTAAAAATCCACATAGTTATTAGATGCTATAATTCTTAAAAAAAACTACAATTTTCACTTCTAGTCTAATCACAAATACATTTAGAAATGCTCATCGTAATTAGCCTTTGTAGAGTATTTGATGGGCTTTCATGTGAACTCTGACAACATAATGAAGTTTGTAGGGATACTGGGTAGAACAAGGAGGGAGTAGAAGTGGGAAATATGGCTCTAGTAAAGGAGACTAGGAAGATGCATCTACATATTTATTTAACCTTTCTGCGGTCTTGTTTTTAAGAGTTATCCAATTAGTTTTTTTATATGCCTTGTACGACTGTTTTATAAAAGCTTTAAATATAATATGTGGCTTAGTATGACAATTGTGACTGAAAATGATCTTTGAGGCTGAGAGTGGGTGCTGAGGTTAGGAGAGTATTAGAAGAGTGATCTGTGTGGCTAAGAGTGATTTGTAGAGCTGGTGGAGTGTGATTTATGAGGCTGAAAGTGGTTTGTATGGTTGAGTTGTTTGAGTAGTGTGTGTCATAAAGTTTGATGTTTGTAGCTGTGTGTGAAAGTTAAATAATTATGTAGTAGTCCACCCTACAATTCTTAGATTTATAAAAAAAAAGATTGCAATATGACCCCGACATGCAAAACGTCACATACACTTTGGCCAAGCTTCTATCAGTACTATGTTGGAGTGAGGCCAGATCATGGAGGCAAAATTTCATGTTGACATGGTTTTTTTCAGGCCTAGTGAGTAACTGAGGTTGGGGAAATGAGAAAGCATCCGTATAAAGAGACTATGTCCTTGTGCGAAGAAAAATGTACAACCTTTCTGAGCACGAAATATTTGACTTTATATAACAAAATTATGTTATATACAATTGCATCACAATAAACAATTGCATCACACACACACACTTGCATACACTCCCTCTGTCTCACTCCTTGTTGTTTTGTGGCATTTCCTCAGCACTTGCCCCTTCTCCCTATTTGTCAGTCACACACATGATCCAACTGGGCAGTGTCCTTCCCTCCTTCCAACATCATTGTGTAAAGGATGGTTCAGATATAGCAGCAAAGCAAGACATCTAATCTGTCCGCATCGCAACAATGCTGGACGCACGACTAAATTAGTATCTGTCTCCCTTCTTTCAGGGCACCTTCACTGCGACCACACTTTCTAGTGTGATGGTGAGCATACTGCTAGGGTCTTATGTGCAAGGATGTGACACCCTACACCAGTTTTAGCAATGCACAGGTGCTCCCGGCTAACGGATCCCCCAGACATACTCCAACACACCCAGAGGTGGAGACATATCAATTATCCCATTAATTAAAGGCTTTACATGCTTTATTTTTTACATTCCTAAAACAGCAACTATGCAGGTTGTAAAAGTAAAATTGATACGTGTTATCTCTCTGAATATTTATGAATAATTCTATTTCTTTTTAGGTTTCACTGCTTCAACGGGTCATTAGTTTAGATAGGTCGTACGTATCTATACCGAGGTTAGGTCTTTTAGAAAGGTGGTATTGTTCGCTCACTTTAGAAATAACGAAAATAGATGAAATATAAAGTCAGCACTTTGAAACTGGTGACACCCAATGTTAAAGTTCTTGATACCTCTTAAAATGATTACAATCTTTAAATGAGTTTAAGAGATTTAACAGAGAGAGAAAAATAATAGCTCAGGTGACATACTTCAAGTGAAATGAAATGGCAAAGTTCTCCAACCACCTATTTCAACTAGGCATTCCATAATCTATCCTTCAGTAAAATAGGGTCAGTATACCATTACAGCGAACCTTCCCATTAGAGATACCAAAAGGGGGTTATGTGTAAAGAAGACAAGATTGCTAATTGATCTAAAATATATAAGAACCTTGTTGGCTTAGATACTCGGCAATTAAGAAGAAATATAATAAATGCACATATATCATGAAATTAAAAGTATTATTATTTTTATTATTCAGCCTAGGTAGATAGTACTGGGTAGTGTACATAGTAATTCATTGTCTATGTCAGTAATAATTCCATACACTTAGTATAATATTCTCTGCACGTTTTTCAGAACACACAGTCCTCTAGTTTAAACATGTGAATAAAATATTTAAAACTGTCTATTGTGGAGCAAAGTCATTGATATATACCCATCCGTGTGATGTACCTCAATAACTTCCCAAACCTTTTAATGCATTATTCTATCTATTTATATTATATCTATAAAAGACTTGGGACACAGTAAAATGTATAAGAAAAAGACAAATCAATAAAAAATAAAAGTTATTGATTTAACATTAATCCAATAAAACGCTATAAAATTGTCATCACAAAAATTAAACATTAAAATAAATGATATGCAAGAAATAATGTGACCAGTCGTAATTTGGTCCTTCAGCAAAATGAGTCCATAAAAGGATAAAGCTCCTAAAACATCAAATGAATTGCCATCCTATCCTATTTAAACTAGAATAGCACAGCTTGATTATTGTACATGTTATCTTAAAATTCTGTAACATTATTGAAACACTTAGGCAATTCAGCTTTAAGTACCACACATAAGGCACCCTGGTACAAATTACTGCGTGTGAGGCAGTTCCATTTTATTGGTTGCCATGGTGTTTGCACCACTTTTCACCACATTGCCCCATAATTGGCCCGAAAAGTTTGTGTGCCAGTTATTTGTGTCTCTGATCTATCTTTTTAACAAATGTAGCGCCGATATAATTTTCCACCAAGGTGGTGGACTTTGTCCGTAGCAGCACTAGCAGAAAATATTTACCATTTGAGTAATTTTGGACTCCACCTACCTACATAATTTTCGCTAGAAAGCACTTTTAGTATGAAATAAAAATGATTTATTCCTATATAAATGTATACTTCTATAGAATATAGTATAAAACTATTCCTATGAGCTCCGCTGTCACAAGTCGACCTCTGAATGTACTAGGAAACCTTATCAACCAAAAAATGGAGAATTATGCAACCGTGCAGACAGCTGTTTGAAAGTGCAGAACTATTTTCTAGCTTTACAATTTGCACACCCCAAGGCTTTAAGCACGACTCTCAGATGTAGCACATGCTGCTGTATCAGTGTACTGTTTGGCAAATCACACAAAGCGTTTTCTGAAGTAGTTCAGATTCATGTCATGGCCACACTCAATGATTTGGATTAAGTGTCTTTTTGTGGTTCCAAAAGCAAATCAAGGAATTTGTAATATAACATAATTAATATTTACTGCAATGGGCAAACTATTTGCTGTGCAAACAAATAACATCCAAAAAAAGTATTATTATATGACCATATGAATCTGCATACATGGGATAGGCATAAAGCTGTTGTCAACCAAGGACTGTTGGGCTAAATGGACTGTCTGACTATATGCTGTCAAACTCTATGTTTCTCATATTTTATTTTTAGCCTTTTTTTAATGTTCATTTTTTTTACATTTTCATTTCTCTACAAATCTATACAAGTGTATACAGCATATTTGCTGTGATTTTATTTCTCCTCAGTTGAAAAAGAATGAATCATTCATTTTGTGTTGAGAGCTGCCACCTTTATCGTATGTATCACATCAAAGCCTCACCCTAAAGTTTGATAATAGCTCTACAGAGGAGCTGTTCAGCTGGATGACAGCAAAGGCAGTTTTATATAATTTTGCTATCAAGTCAATGCAACAAACAGTGTTCTGTTTCAATCTTGCTCTGATGTGTATCTTAACCACTTACAACGATTACAACTTTGTCTCAATAAAGCCAAATCCAATTTGAATCAGGTTCTGGTCCTGTCAACTAATTTAATGCACTTGTACTACTAAAGTGTACCTTTTACAATAATGTCAGGAGTCAATAGGAAACAAATGATTACATGAGTAATTACAATGATTTTTATAGCACATTTTTAACAAATATTTTACTTTTGTAACATAGGGTGAAAATGGTCATGATGGCAGCAAAGGAGAAATGGGAGAAATGGTATGTTTTCTCGTTGCATGTTCTTCCTTACTAATATGTTTATAGCATATGCCGTTGTTAGAGTATTTCCAGACAGTATTTCTTGTGCAGTACTGCTATACTGGGTCACATTACTTCCTCTAGTAATCACATAAAGTACCTGTTAGGGTCATTTTGCAGCATGGTTCTGTCAATTAAAAAAACGAGGCCATTCTCTCCTTCATGCAGCTCCTGAACTGTGTTCTTTACAGACTCACTAAGCCCAAGTAAAGCTCTGGTTGGATCATGCTGTACCTGGTATAATCAACCTAAATTTTAGAACACATATCAATGTTAATTTGATCCAGAATCCAGAAGAAGATTGGCTAATCAGCCTGGAGTACATTTTCCTTTTTTCAGGACCGCCATTGGAGGTTTTTGTGCCTAGTTTCAAGCTAGAACCTGTACCCCCTACCTGCAATGATCAAATATTGCTAATCCTCAAGTTTCCCTCCATGAGAAAAAAAAAACAGTCCAATCTATGCACAAGGTTCCACACCTTAAAGAGGAAAATAAGTATGGCAGTGGATGCCCAAAGATAATGTTGTCTTTGGCTTAAATTGATACAGTTTTTTGGGGCCAACATAGTATAAGATGTTACAAAACAGAGCAAGAATTCAACACATACCCAGTGCTAGCCATTCAGAATACACCTATCTAAGGCATAAATATTGGGGATTCCATCACACTATATCCTGATAAATTGCTTGGCCCACCACTACGTCAAAGTACCCCAAGTTTGGCGAGTCCTAATTTTTCATGGCTCCATAGCTTACCAAGGAGCTGAATCAGCGGGACTGCACTGCAGTTGAACAGAAACAAGACTCAAGCAATTAAAAGAAGTGGTTGGTATAACTAATATGCTAATCAAATTGTTCAGGCTACCATACTACTTATAAAGTTTAATCATCTCAAATGCTGTATTAAACATGAACCCCTTTGCGTCCTTATGACAAGTTAACTCGCTGATATATTTTTGTGGTCAGCAGTGGTTTTCTACTTGACAAGCAAAGTATGTGAATAGAATCTGCACAGTGTTGTGGAGCTATTAATCTGGAATATGAGTGTAGCAGGGCATATTACTATTACTGCTTTTGGCAATATAGAAAACGTCATTTATGGCACATTTATTTTGAAACTAACACAAACTCATAATAATATTCATGGTTTTTAAAAAGGAATGTGTAAAAAAGTCAACTCTCTTATGTTGCCTTGTAAATTTCTTACGGAATGTAGGAATTTAGCGGAACTCAAAATTATACTCATAATATAATCCATTGCTACACCATTTGCTGTGCGTATGGCCTTCAGAAACACCAACAAGACTAAACCATTTTATTTGGGTTCATTCAATAATTAGTTGATCTAATTAGACCAAAACCTCTGGGAGACTCCACTAAAATTTAGTAGAACCGAGCTTTGTAAGCTAATGAAACAGAAGCCCTGCATAGCTTCTCCTAAATTAAGCTCCTCAACAAAATGAAGTGAATTGCTCTCAGCTAGTTTTAAAGTTAAGTTTAATATTTGTTAGTTTTACATTTGACCAAAATGGATTTACCCTCTTCCAAGTTCCAGCTATTTAACGTGTTTGCCAGTACTTGCCATTAAGTGAATAAACTACTACACCAATTCTCCAGTATGTCTTAACAATTGATGGTGTACGTTTGTTATATGGATTTAAATGGACACTTGGAATAATTTAAACTTTGTGGTTATAGATACAAAGCTGATATGAAAGCTATTATTGCATGTTAGGTGTACCCCTTTGCTAATCTGCTGAAGGTAAAACAACTTTGAGTTGCTAATCTCCATGGCAACCGTATTAATTACATAGCAGATGACATGGTAATAGGAAACCAGCGATATAAACCAATACATTATAAACCACAGATGTGACGCAAGTGCCAGAGATAAAATGACCGCTTATTAAATCTTAAAAGAGGCTAAAATGGTGTGGTGGCAAGAAACAAGTAATGGAATCTGAGATGTCACAATAACACCATAGATCAGAGCGAACTATGCAGCAGTTCACCATTTATCAACTTCATATGAATACTACAAAAGTAACTCAATTGCATTTTGAGCCGTCATGGATGGAAATGAATTCACGTATTTATATTTTATTTTATGCTCATGGCGAATTTCTACTACCGGAACTGCTATCTTTCATAGGAATGCAAATTCCAATATCCATATTAAACCATAAAGAGAGAAGTTATATAAAGTGACTCGGTTTCTACACCTCTCTAGAGGGACCCAAAGCTCCAGGCAAGATAATTCCAGTTTCAAGAGGTTTCATGGCGTGATCGTCTGCATTTCTGAAAATAGCCCTTTTTCTTTCTTTCTGTAGTATCTGCTAAGCTTTGCAAATAGGTTTTGATTTCTTGAGATGGGTACCTTTCTTCAGCCTGGAATGACTTGTTAATTATCTACAAGTGCCTGAGCAGCTGTGTCAAATTTTTGGGAGATTCAAGACCCGTTGGCTGATGTCATGGTTTTAAGTGTGCAGTTGCTGCTGACATTCTTATTCATATTATTGAGAAGCGGTGTCATGGTTTAGTTTGAGACAAGGTGCCTTTATCAAATTATCTTGACTAAGATTGGTATTATCATATGTTCAACTCTTTGTCTATGGATAAAGTAAAAGAAAGAATGAATACAATTGTAATCATTTGAAATAGTTTAATATTTATTCTAGTGTTCTAGTTTAAATTATGTATGTATGTATGCTTAAATGAATAGTAAAATGTCTACCTAAATGTGTTAGATTAATAGATTAATCTTGACAGTACTGTCTTTTTTTAACAGGCCTATTCCTTTATGATTCAATGAATAGCTAAAATAATCCCTGTTTTATCTAACAATTAAGGAGTAGTAGGCCCATCTAATCTAATATCTATAACAAATGGTTAATTCACAAGGTGCCACAAAATAAAATTCAGAGGTTCGTGGTGCATTGTACAAAGCAAGCTTATAAAAATATTTTGTTAAATACCCATGTCATGTAACAGAGTTTACCCAAACCTAAAACTTCAAAATGATAAAAAAATTACATATACCTAAAAAAAATGGAATGAAATAAAAACCATTGTGTTTTAATAAATCTCCCCTTTTATTATATTTATTATATTTTATTTCTTTTATTATATCTATAAATAATTTTAAGATTATAACTTGCTCTCATAAGCATAACTTGGAATATGGTCAGGAGATGAGTTATTTTATATTCTTCTCTGATTTAATGATATACTACACATGCATTCCAATTATTGATTTTCTCAATTATATATCACAATTGAAAACCTTTCCTGTACTACGGCCAGTTACAATGAGTCTGCTGGCTGGCAAAGTATGGTTTACAAAAAACAAAAAACTGTCTGCGCTTCTTACCCTAATAAAGTTGGCAACAAATATATAAACATAATATAAATGAGAGGTTTTGGTTATATGAATTGGCCAAAGCATAATTAAGCTCACCCGCCACGTCACCCGAAGCGCAGACAGTTTTTGTTTTTTGTATACATGTACAGCCAATACACTGTTTTTGCAGCATGCTTACACCTGTTTGGTAGGCCTCGTATTATACATTTGTATTATTTGAGCCTGAGACTAGCTTAGCGCACCGACATTTTTTCTTTTCCCTGTTTGCAAAGTATGGTTTACACAAGGACTGTTATCAGAACCATCTGGTTGCCATACAATACACCACAGTATCACAGTGTTAATATTTGAAAGAAACCTAGAGTCAGCTCAAGTCGAAAGCTGACAGGTAGTTCTATAAGGTTGCTAACGAGATACGTTTTAAAAAGGAAACAACTTTCCTACCTTATAGTTACATAGTTATATAGGCTGAAAAAAGACATGCGTCCATCAAGTTCAGCCTTCAGATTTCTCATTGGATCAATAAGCTGTTTCCCCATAATTAAAGATTATATCCCCGAACATTATGTTTTTCCAGGTATCCATCCAGTTGCAGTTTAAGCGTCTGTACAGACTCTGATAAAACTACCTCTGCAGGCAGAGAATTCCACATCCTTATTGTCCTTACTGTAAAAAACCCTTTCCTCTGCTTTAGTCTAAATCTCCTTTCTTCCAGTCTGAACGCATGACCACGTGTCCTATGCATAGTCCTGTTTATGAACAGATTTCCACACAATGGTTTGTATTGGCCCCAAATATATTTATATAATGTTATCATATCCCCTATGAAGTGCCGTTTTTCTAAACTAAACAGATTTACATTTGTTAACCTTTCTTCATAACTATAGTGCTCCATTCCTTTTATTAATTTTGTAGCCCGCCTCTGCACCCTTTCTAGTGCTATAACCCTTCTTTGGAATAGGTGCCCAAAATTGCACAGCATACTCAAGGTGCGGCATTACCATTGATTTATACAGAGGCAAAATTATATTTTTATCCCTCCTTGTACTCAAAGTGTAGTTAAATAAAAGTTTAAAGTGAATCAGAATGTCAAAATAATATGTACATTACATTAAAAGCTGCCATAACACTGGTATGAAATTGTTTCCTGATTTTCATTTTGGATAAAGTAGTATGCTATTATTTTCGCACATTTCCAAATCATTAAACATAGAATATTGGGAGGCTGGCCTGGAAGGGCTACTATATTTAACATAAAGGAACAGGCATGTCAAGCAAAGAATGATGACATAACTGATCCTTTAGATGCTTATGTATTTGTCTATCTATCTATCTATCTATCTATCTATCTATCTATCTAGCTATCTATTACACTTCATTAAGTGTTTAATAGTAAATGCTGTTTAGTTGTATTTCAAGGAGTATATCTTGAAGGTCTAAAGTGAAACTTTACATCTTTTTCTAAGTTGACCAATAAAAGATATAATTTTTTTAAATTTGATCACTCATCTCAGAAGAAATATAAGAACTCAGAGATCCATATCAATGAAACAGAACAACAGAATGGCGGGCTAAAAAAAATAAACTTGTAATGCAGGCGTTTTACCGTATCAGCCCCGTAAACAACAATTTATGCATGATTTGTGCAGACTAACATTATGTAACAACTATATGCGAAAATACCATATTTGAATGACCGATTAATATGAATTTATACCTCCTATAATTATTGCATAAAACAATAATTGTAAGTAAACAGCCTAAGCCTGTAATTAGCAAATTCTACACAATGGAGAAAGTATTGAATATTAGTTTTGCTATTATTAAAATATCAGCTGTTATGACCCTTTCACAAAATATTTCCCAGTTGCCTTTTATTTATTTTTACATTTACCTTATAAAGACCAACATCAACACCATGCAGTGCAAATAAAGCTTAGAAAGTCTTTTATGTTTGAAAATGTCAGCCACCTACCGAGTCTCGCTTCTCAAAAAACCATTATATGTCAGTTTCTGATAACAAAACGATGTGGCATCTTAAGTCTGTCTTAAATTTTCCTATGATGACAGGTAAGCAACATATCATGTTACAGTTCCTTCCCCATACACCCTGTTTTCCAGTACCTTAATTGTATTACAGCTTGGTATTTTATAGTCTCTAGGTGTTCTTTAGTCATGCACAGTTTTTCTTCAGGAAAAGCGCAAAGCATGTGTTTTTACTAACGCTTTTCTTACAGCTGATAGAAGTTTTTCATTTCTTATAAATAGTGCTCATTTATGTTGCAGACAGCTATTGTCTGTCTCCTGTTTCACAAATAGACACCGCAGAGCCTCGAGAAGCATTGTATTAAAATATTTTATACCACAGTTCCTTAAAAATAGATGTCCTGTTAAATATCTATATATTCAACTTAATAAAAAATATACAGTAATGTATGTTCTGTGATTGATCTTATTTCATTTTGCTCCAATAAACTCCCTTCATCTGCAGATCTGGAGGCTGCCATTGTAGTTGGTCATGTGACCACACTGAGCCGATTCTTAGTGTTAGTATGAGTCTTAATGTCTGGCTGGGTGATTAGGCTGAGGCATTTAGGTTTAGCGCAAGGCTTTATGATAAGGAGTAAGGGTATTTGTCTTGTGAAACTAGAACACAAACAAATGGCTAAAATGGCATTGTCTGAAAACATTATATTATGCAAAAATTATTTAAAAAGACAATAGTACAATATTTTATAAAGCATATTTTTAGCTAGTAATACCAAATTTCTAATTTTAACAGTAATACATGTTCTATTGTAAAAAAAATGGAATTGATGAGTAGACATCTCAAGTGGCTCTCCCGTACTAATGTATAATTTAGTATATATATATATATATATATATATATATAAAAAAAAGAAATAACTAGTTTGCTACTTGTTACTTGACATTGAATATAAGTATCTCCTGAGTATGTTACAAGCTTACTCTGCCTACTCTAATTCAATGTCACAACGCCACCGTAACAATGACGTCCAGTACAAGGTACACACTTGACACTGTTATTGTCCATGGGATGTGAACAGAACATTTGTGGTTGAGTTTTTCAGCAGTGCAGCTGAGGTAGTGCTCTACAGCCGAATCTCAGTGGATAATAGCTAATACACAACGTCTGTCTTTATTTTTTTATAAGAACATTTATATTGAAGAGAGACAGCAAACAATATATAGATAGATGTGCCGTGGATCTTCCAGACATAATGACGTCCTTCTTAAAAATACATAATACATTTTTTTTAGAATAGTTAAATATGTCATGTTTGTCACAAATATGTTCTGTACAGTAAAGATCACTTCTTATAGCAATACTAATTTGACTTAAAATGAACATTACTGATTTGTATATTGCCATAAATGAGCTGGTAGAAAATGTCAGCCAGTGTGATGGCCACCAGAAGGGGCGTTGGAGAAGTGGGGGGTCTTATTTTGTTTTCTTCTCCTATTTTACTTGGATTTTACTTAAAAGCACTAGTGTGTCTTGGATAACAAGGCATGTCTCATTTCTTTCTATGTTGATTACCACAGTAATAGTAAAAATAAAGCCAAAATCCTGCTATTACATCCCTACTCTGATGCACAAAAAATCTCAAAGGAAAGAAAAACTAATAATAAAATGTAACTTTTACTAATAAATGTTAAACTCTTAAGAGAAATCAATGAATGCCTGTAGTAGAGTAGTGTAAATGCCCACCTAAAAGTTAAGTGATATCTAGTGTATTCTGAATCCTATCTATAATACCTTTTTACTAATGTAACTCCCTAATCTCCTAGTCGTGCAGTTTAGGTGGACAGTATAGTTGTCCATTTATAATACACTATTATAGGCATTCATTGATTTCTAGACGTGTGCACCAAAAACGATTCAAACTAATTTCTTAGTTTAGTTTTTTAGTCCATTGTTTCCGGACAACATTTTTTTTTCCTGCCCTTTTGGTTGACACAAAATTCAGAGGGTGTTTTTCATTCAAAAATGAAATTTGTTGTCACTCATCCTCATCCACAATAAAAGAAGAGGCAAGGCAAGAGGCTGAGCTATGAGAAAGGAAGTAGGGACACAGACGCAGTTGACAGAGTAGTTAAGGAGACATTCAGAGAAAGCGTGAGGGAGCGTGAGGGAGCGTGAGAGCGCGTGCGCAAGAGTGGAAAAAAAACCCTCCTTGTTTTTTGGACATTTTTTCGTATTGGCAATTTTCCATGAAATTTGCATGACTCTAAACTGACAAATCTATTGATTTCCCATAATTAAACTTTTTAATATGTTTTAGTAAAAGTTAAGTTTTATTATTAGTGTTTTTTTTTCCTTTAAAAAAAATAGGCATTGCAACTGTAGCTAAAAGGGGCTTTTACAACAGAGGAGGTGGGATATGGACATGTTATTGATATGGACATGTTATCAAGGAGAATGTTCTTGGGTATATAAAGGACATTCAAATCCCACATGCCTACTGATTTCTAAAAGTGACCTTAACATGCTATGGCATGCCTAAGGACCATAAACATTAATAAAGAATGTATTTTTTTCAAAGTGACCTTAACATTGTAAAAGGCAAAAGTATTTCAATCGATCTTGTATGTTCTGTATGACTGTCTGTTTTATAGAAACTGGTAGCAAGTTCCATCTAGCACTACAGTGCTATAAATATGTACATTACCATCACACAATGATTACAACACAAATGTGTTTCATATGCATTTTTATTTACAATTGCATATTATAATGTAGCTACATCATTGTAATGTTTAGAATGTCATTTTTATTATCACATCAAATTTTGTCACACAGCTCACCCTTGTAACAACCATTTAATTTTGGGACCATAAAAAATGAGAATTATTATTCTCATCAGTATTTTCTCAAAATGACCTTGCACATCTATCTTTAAGGAATTTGTCACACGTATAAATCATTTTATAGCCGTGTCAGGGATATGCCACTTATTGCAGAACTGGATCACATATTAATAGAGAACAGGTTTTATTATGAACTTTAATAATGCCACTGCCTACTGGGCTAGAGGAGCAAGAAATGATCTTAAAACATCACTGCATAATTTTGTCCACTTTTTACAGACTTGTCATTTTCTTTCCTTATTCGGTTACCTGTCTTTCTTGCTTTAATTTACTGAATGTTTATATGGCTTTTTTTTAAACTTTTTTTTTTTTATTGTATCTCTTTTTATTCCTATTCATATGTTCTTTAAAGAAACAGTCAAGCCCCCCCCCCAAATTGTATTTTTATTGTTAATGAATGACACATTGCATTTATATGGCACCAACAGATGTCATAACACAGTTGCAATAAGGGACAATGAAAATAGAAATAAGAAATGAAAATTGATTGGGATTATATGAGATTATTTTCAATAATATTACCACATATTGGCATTTTGCATGGACTCCAAATTAGTATCCAAATTAGCTCATTATCTGTGTCAGGAGCAGGCTGGTCCAAAGGTCAGTTGTCTTCAGGCTGGTCCAAATTCTTGAGAAAGGGCCAATCCGAATTGGGGTGGTTTACTGGAGGAGATGGGAGCGTAGTCAAGAAATGCGACTTTACATGACCATGCAGCTCTAAAGACCGCTAGGTGTGTGTTAGTTACAGGAGGGGCAAGGGCTGGAGAATACTTTACTTTACTCATATCCCCTGAGGCCAGAAGGTGTCAGCTCTCCCATGATTTGTGTGATTTTTCAAACAAATACCTAAGTTAAACAGCGTCTCAGTTTTTACCTGGCGTATCAAATAAATCGAATCCAAAGCATGTGTGTCACAGTTAGGTAATTTGCGTTGTGATTGCCTTGCTAGATTCTGGTTTACAATGAGGTTCTCTTTCATTAAGCTGGCAACTATTTTTTAAGGCTAGCTAATTTAGCTACATGCAGCTTAAGTAGTCACAAGTCACTTGACACCTATGTGGGTTATTTTTCATTAAAACATGGTATATATTTCTAGCAGCTGATTAGTCCACCAAATGACGAGAATTCTGAGAAATATCTTTTGTACAGTTAGCAGCATGATCCGGTATATTCATAAATTATCAAACTGAGACGGAGATGATTGCAGACTCTTAATTTATATGCCCACTGTTTCTTCTCAAGTTTACTGTTCCAATGAATAAGAGATATACAACCTGTTAAACTTGCCGCCATTATATATCATACTAATGATCTAATGGTCTACGGGCCATTATCAATGAAACATCAAGCTTTTATTATCATGCATTTTCAAGTATTTACTTTATTTCCAGGGTGAAAAGGGCGAGAAGGGAGAAATTGGTCCTGCTGGTCTTCATGGAAAAGACGTAAGTACAATTTAATTATATGATCCTCTTCCAATATGGAGAAAACATAATTTTAATACTAATTATTATAATTATTTGGCCTCTACATCATAGGTGAAAAAAGTAAAAGATATGAATTGTGTAGCGTTTAAATGTTTTGTAGTGCAAATACAGCCAGCTTCTGGATGGCAGATACAGCGAGTATCAATTGGATTACATGCCACAGTGATGAGTAGTCTATTTACACTGAAGAATATAATGACAGATTGAATTATACAGAGTGTTGAGTTTGCTGAGGTTAGTTTAGGGTGCCGGATTGTGAACTATGCCTCAATAATCAATGACAGGCATTACCATCTGCTAAGTAAATTGTTCTCATACCAAGAGGCATAGGCAGCATGTATTTTAAAACAAGCTTCCAATTTGGATAGCATTAGACCAATGTGCGGAAAAAGTCAATGTCACACTTTTTAGTACAGAACTATAAAAAATATTTCAACAATAAAATCAGATTTGAGTTATGCAGCAGCATGTCACTGAGTTAGTCTCAAACTTAAAGCATGTTTGTGCATTGTATCTCTGTTATCACCTGAAATCCCCTTATAAACATTATACCGTTGAAAATGTCGGCTGTCCTCTCATTTAAAGTGATAAAATGTATAACTGCCCATTGGGGGGAAAAAACAATAATTGTCATCTACCCTCCTGAATTGTAAATGGCACGTCAGAAATTTTAATAGTTTGATAATTTTTTTCATGTGGTTAGAACAAAGCACTACCAACATGTACATGCTTAACTGATATGGTGGCATGGACTATAAGTGCAACAGTCTCCTACTGTGAAATAATTCAAACATGTATGGGACATACATATACAGAAAAAAGGTTGGAATACAGCACTCAGTTGTGAGATGGTGCAAGAGCCAGGGTACCACCAAGTCCTTCAATAAATCCAAAATAAAGAAGCAGAGGCTCAAATTGTAAGGTGAGTTTATTTCACACAGGCAACGTTTCAACACACAGGTCTTTCTCAAGCTTGACATACATATGGCTATCCAGTATTTAAGGGAGATCAAGCACTGATTAAGATTTGCTTCTTTACATCAGGATACATGGGCCCGAATGTTTGGTATCTGACGTCAAACGCTATGTTTTTATATAAAAAGAGGTCAAGAAGTTAGCCCTACTTAAACATTCCTTCTGCTTGATAAATCTGGCAATGAGAGATACATTTGGTATACATTGCTGAAAATACAGGATATTGGATAAATAAAATATTTATTTGAAGGTTGCATTAGGTCAAAAACCAATGTTTCCAATCAGGTTTTTCTAGAGCTTCCTAGAGTCATGGAAAACCAAGTATATTCTTTAAATGACTTTGAGGATCTCCAAGTCAGCTCCCTTGTGTAACAATCAACAATAAATACTTGATAATTCTGATGTACAGTATCCAGTTTTATCCGTTAACTTATAAACTCTGTTAACTTGGCCACACAGGAAATTATAGCATTAAGAATATTTTCTTGGTTGACTATTAAGTTACAGGGAAACAAGCCAAGATTTATCTGTGTTATGTTATATTGTATGATGTAATACATCTTCATGCTGAGTGGTTCTATGTGGTTGATTAATCATACACGGTTCTATTGGAGACAGAATGATAAATCAACCCCATAGAACGTTATAGCAAGAAGTCATATGATGCATTTTGGGGTGAAACTGCTCAGCCTAAAAACTTCAAGATATATGGTTAAAGTCATCCAATGGCATTTTGTTTTCTTGTGAGATAAATATGTTAGCGTTGTTCATTTATTGGGCTGATTAATCAGTGTAATTTGTTTGTTTAATCAGCCTGTTTGGGTAGAAATGCTTGCATTTCTCCTCACCTGTGAGAAATAAAGATGACTTCACCCATCATCACTCATCATCGTGAATCAGTCCTGAAAAAGGTATCTGGTGTGTCTGAGCATTTCAATGCTATAGGAAGTGTAAGTGAATCTATTTTAGTTAAAAAGAGGTCTTCAAAATAGCGTACTTTCAACAGTATCAGCAGGGATAATTTAAAAACAAGGCAAAATTCCCGTTGTGCCAGTGTTCCTAGGCATCAAGCAATTAAAGCCTGTATTGGAGGCCGTGAGCCACCTACTTGTAGATTCAAAGAGGGCGAATATGGGACCCAACCAATCTGAATAAAAATGAATTGTTTCCTGCAGAACATAGTCCAGTTGTTAGTTTAGTAGATAAATATACTTAGTTTCCATCTTCAGCTCTTAGGGTGTTGTTATATGACATATTATATAATTATTATTCCCATATTCAGATTGCTATGAGTTGGAGATATAAGATTTGCATGTTCAAATATAAGTTAAATAAAAACAGAAAAATCTTTTTATATGTGCAACCACGCTTATATAAAGCACACACAGCACATGTTAAAATTCTAATGCAGACAAATGATACAAAGCATGTAACTATTTACAAGGGAGACAAGACACTTGCACACAGTGGATAGCAAATATACTTTAAGGCCAAATGTGTACTAAGTATGTTAAATCACACATACGTAGAAAATGTAATTTGCAGGAGTGGAAAAGGGATAATGAAGTGTGTAATCCACATTATAATTAAATAGAGTAATCCACATGGGACATTAACCTTAGTATTTCGATAATTTGTGATCTAAATGAGTTCCTTCCTGTGTATAAAAATACATTTTCTGTCTCAATGCATGAGGGAAATGCTGCCAGCGCGGCACGTCACACCATGGCCCCATTAAAGAGATGTCGGCTTTGGCTCCATCAGCCTTTCCTTTAATCTGGCCCTGTCTCTGTGTGATAAAATGTAACCAGCGATCTATCTATACGGTACACCGGCCATGGAAAGAGGGAATGTTTTATACATGCATGTAAAAATAATACCTACATACATTTTTATTTGAAGAGACCCTAACATGGGAAATGACACATCATTTTTATTCTTTCTTTTTTATACTTATTATTTCTTTATAAAAAAACAAAGCAGTTTGTTGTATTTGGTAGAACACAAAAAAATTAAGCAGACGTTACATTTAAACATAAATAAATATGAAAATATAAATGGCTAATTGGGATTTCTATGATGCTGTAAATACCTTTTAATGGCATTTAAAGCAAAACACTAGTTGCATTAGAAATATAAATGACCTTTACACTTGAAGAGGGTTTTTGGGGACAATGGGGGTGACAAATATAAACAAGAGGTTGTTTCTTTGTCAATCATCATAGTCTTTTACTTTTACACAAAAACAGAAAAAAGCACAAAACCCAATTATCCTACTTTAAGCAAATTGTATTGTCCAATAAACATTTTCTTTAAGAGTATTCATCTGCTTATAACATGGGACATATGACTCCGGGTACAACATAATAGGAATAAATACATTTTCATTATCTAAATTGCTTTTATAAAGACATACAAAGTTCAAAATGTTATTAAACTATTTTAAACAAAAGGATTATGAGGACGGAAAGTGAGAACAAGCATGCAATCACTTAATCTACGTAACCTTGTGTTACAGGTACAGAAAGGCCATTTAATTGTGTTATCCTATAGTGTCAAACGGCTGGTCTACATCTCTAAAACATTTCCAATGGGATCTGTGGCACATTTACACATCTTTTGTCTTCGCTCATATATCTTGGTTTGAATTACATATGGTTTGGTGCCAGTTGGATAAAGCATGTGTCTTTAACTGTGTTTCTCTATTGTTGTAGTAATCTAATCTAAGAGTAATGAATGGCACAATCATGTGTAACTGCGAACACTGACAGAGTGTGCACTAAAGAATAAAGGAAACCAGATCTCGCAGTGTACAGCAGTGATCTCAGCTGGTGGCAGCTGTTATACTCTATCTGGGATTTGAGATGCTTAACACCCGCAAACGGAAATTTAACAGTTCATAAAACGAGTAAAAAAAAATAATAGAATGGATATCATGTATTTTGCAATAATTAAAACAGATATTTTGTATTCATACTGGAAAGGCAATTGGAGGAATATATTGTCATGCAATAACTATTCTCTACAAAGTATATGGTTTCTAAATTACTGATCCAATTATTAAGGGAATGAATTAGACACATCATTAAAGTAGCAGCACCAGTCCACTGTATGGAGGCCAACAGGAAGTTTGCAGCTCGTTAAATTAAGAAACTCAATTTAGAGATGTTAAAATATGGATGGAGAGACGTGGGTGTTGGTGTAAATTATTATCCTTATTATGTTATTGTTATTGCAAACTATGCAAGACTTAAATAAAAGCTTCTTTGTTTTTAGAGTATACAAGACTGGCTCTACATTGACTAGACCTCTATGGGCATAAATATGTTGATTGGGGGTTGTGCTTTTTATTGGTGTGTATGTGTGTTTTTTACCGATGTTTAGCTTCTAAATGACATATAAAGTAATGCTGCCTAAATAAATAACTAAATTTAGACAGCCAACTGATGGCCTGATAAAGATTTATAAAGTATAACGTTGAAGTAGAACTAAAGTCTTGAGACAACCCAAGAAGTAATCGTCAAATTTATTGCTAGGTTCAGTGCTAGAGATCTACATAAAATGAAACATGTCATAAAATGTCAGAAGACAATTTTCCATGCAATTCTCTATATATGTAAAGTAAAAAAAAAGATGTAATATTTTTAATAAATATGTGCAGTGAGCTTGATGAGCTTGAAGAAGATTTTGTGCAAGTAGCAACTAGCAAGGCTGCAGACTCCTGCACGTATTCGTTAAATGCATTGCATCAAAATAACTTAAAGAAAGAACGCCTTTTCATACCAAGTGCTCACAACACAGTGTGAAACCAATTCTTATTATAGCTGATAGTTATATTTTCACATAAACGCTGAATTTGCATGGGCATTATAATTATATTTGGTTTGGAATGGTATGCTAGAGATTAATACATGAACGCCTCTAGCTATGTGTTAATGCATTATTGATTTTAAAGGTCCTTAAAAGTATTATTCAGAATGGTGGAAATCAAAAAAAAATGAAATCAATATTTGTGTATCATATGCGTGAAAATACTGCATATAATCAAAAGCAAGATAAAATGTATTATGTCTATAACAGTCCTACTCTGAATCTATAATTTGGTACAAGTAATGTCGCACTTTGATCTTTAATCAATTGTTGTATCAGTTCCCTTATTTGCACAAAAAATTCTGTTATGCCTATAGGCGTCATGTTTAATTTGTCAAGACAAATTAGGTTTAACCTTTAGAGTGCCAACAATATATGAGACGTGAGCAAGCTGAGCACAGTATGCCAAGCACATATCTCATCTGTGGTGAATTCTTACCCTTCTTCATAGCGCTTACCAAAATGATGTTTCTTGAGTCTTGTGAGATGGAGCAGACTCCTTCAGTTCTACACTACTGTGGTCATATAGAAGACTCCCAACTGGTGCTTTTGCTAGCAGAATGCTATGTTTGATATCCCTGCTTGAATGCAAGTGACTCAGTTAGGTGTATCTTTAAATAACAAGTCAAGGTTTCCTTGAGAACCGGTATTAGAGTTATTTAGTTAAAATATTTGGTGAGTAACTACGTAGAATATGGGCTTTTGGAGGGTTAAAATTCCAAGGGTCTCAGGGTTATCTCATTGAGAAAGTTCCCAGATATGGGCATAAGCGTTTGCTTGAGGAACAGTTGTCATTGCTGAACTGTCATTGACCTATCTGCAGCATCTCAGTAAAGTAGAAACAAAAACTTTGATCATACACGCAGGGATTTGTGTAAGGGAACAGGTAGCTTAGCGTATTTCTAGGTTCCCAAAGACCTCTTCATGTTGTTAGCTGCTTAATTGCCTGATCCCTGCTTACATTCAAAGAACAGCCAATAAATACATTTTAAAAAAAAATTAAAAAAACCCCACATACTTATACTTACATATATTTGAATTAACATTTAATAACAAAAAAGGTCAGGCGAGTTTTATGTCCTAAAACTCCTATGATCCAGGATGATAAAGAAGGTCATAGGAGCTGTAAATCCCACAAAACCAGGCGCCCCAGTGGTGCAGAAAGGGTAAAATAAAAACATTTTATTTTCATACTAGATTTTTGTTTATGGCTTAAAACACTAATCTTCTGTGTGTTTACCCTGCAATTTGTTGTTTATTTTCCCCTTTATGGGTTCACTATGAGGGTTACAGCTTACTTTATTTATTTGGTGTGGCATACTAGAATATAATGTGAAAATGTGTTTATTTGTTTTCTTTTTTTCCATTTTGTCATTATACCATCGCTGTCCTATGTTTCCTTATACAAAGTGAAAGGTTGTCACCAAAACATTCCATTCTCCTCATTACATTAAGGGGTTAAACCTTTAGAATACAAATTTGAAAAATTAAGAAATGCTAAAATTATGTTATTAATAAACAAACAATGCCAGTTGATCGTTTACCCGTGTCTGAAAAACAAAAATCCTCTTTCCATTTTTTCATCCGTGCAATCAGCATCCTTGTACCTATTAAAGTCACCATGTTGATAAATAATGCAAGATATATATGGGGGAAGCCTTGCTATTTAAAATATTTTAGATCAACAAAGGATCAAAAATCCAATTTACCTCGTGAAGTATTTTCTGAGCTTGTTAAAGGCCAAATAAGAGCTAAATCAGAACTATTTATTCCTTCACTAATTTAATTCAAGTGGGATTTAAAATCTCATAACTCTAAATGATGCTTCTTCCAGATGGTAAATTAATGTAATTTTAGCAAGAAGTGAAGTTGCACAGATATTTAGTATTTAGAACACTGGCTGATTTAATGTTCTGCACCCACCAATGCACAGATGATGCTTATCATTTTAGTGCCAGCCTGTCTCTATATTTCCATTCACTGTGATCTGTGGAATGAAGATTGGAGGGTACTGAACATCTAACTTGTTTTCATTACTATAAGCATGTTCATAATTCATCAGTTACATCTTCTGTTTGTAATTATATACTGTACTTGTACTCTTTCTTTTGCACAGGGCATGGATGGTGAACCGGGGTCTCAAGGGCCAATTGGTCCCAAGGGAGAGAAGGTAAGGCTATACATAACCACTAAATGATCTCAAAAAGTTATTGGTTTACCATGTATTTTTGTATTAAGTTACAGCTTATGGTTTAGGATCAAACGATGAGTATTCAATGTGCCCTATCAATATTTAGGTGCAGCTTAATTCTACATTTTTTATTATTCAAATATAAGGTTGAGTAACATCATGGGTAACTAATAATAAACTAACATCCTTAGACACAATGGTAGCACTAGCAGATTAAGCAGAACCAATTGGTCCATGGTGACTCATCAGAGGATGTGTGAGGTGTGACACAAAAATCATTATGCAGTATAGTTATATCATCATATATGAAAAGTAAACTTGTGATCAACGGTATTACTTTGCATCGTGTATTTCCATCACCCCCTTAAATCATATTACTTAGAGCCCCTAAGAACCTGGAGCTGTGAGCAGAGCCATCATCAGAAATCTTGGGGCCCATTACATGCTTAAAGCTGGGGCCCCATGCCCCCCCTCAACATGGGGATTGTTGGCTTAAGACGGGGTAGGCTGGTGCCAGCTGTTCATGTTATGTTATGTCTGTCCCCGGAAAATGAGGTCATATTCCTGTGTTCAGACTCAACGTGCCTAGCGGTATATCCATGGGGATGGTTGGGGTTCGTGGAGCTGGTGCTAGGGCTCCCTCCTTTACACCAGTGTCCCTACTAACGTGGTTTTTTACCTGATTCATGTTACGTGATTCATGTTACGTGACCCCTCTGACACTCAGGTAAGGGAGCTGGCTGTACCTACTGATGGCACCCCTGGCTGTAAAAGGCAGCTAAAACAAATTATTTATATTACATTAAGTGTATATACTGTACATTTCTACATTTGCACTTCACAAAGTTGGGGATGGATATCACAAGATATTTCTCAATGGGTCTATAATCACAATCACTTATACCAAAATGGATAAGGGCGATTAGTTACTTTATTGAAGAGATGTGAGTCACAGTCATTATTATCAACTAATTATACGACAGAGACACTGAAGTGGTGAGGAATATTGTAATTTTACTACCATTATCACTAGTATCATCTGAAACTGAGTTTGGATATTTGATTGATTTTGGCAAAACGTGAAGCTCATACACTGGTCTTAGATGCTGTCCGCTCATAATTTCTGCGTCTGTGTGTTCGGGCCAGTGGAGTTATTGAGTTTTATTTATATTTGATTTTGTTTTCAGGGTGAAATGGGCCCCCCAGGACCTGCTACCGTACCTGTAAGTATATATACTGTAGTACCTGAAATGCTTTATAAACAGATTATAAACAGATTATACTTTGTAAAACAGAACACAACCGATTTAAAGGACATTTAGGGAGCACGTTGCTATTTTAAACTAGATTTGTCCTTAGGTTTCCCTTTCCATAGGCCTAGAGGAAGCAAAAATGGCTTTTCTTCCTGGCATACACTTTAGACCTACATTGTTTAAAGATTAAATAAATATTTACTCGTATTTTTATAACCAACAATTTTTACCTCTAAACAATGAGTATAAACACTCATTGATTGGAAGAGTACATGCTGATATTTTAAATTGGTTAAACAGAACCATGCTTTGGTTGTTGTAGGAACAGCTGTTGGAGGTAACAAACAGTATTTCATCCCCTATCCGTAATATTCACTTGGGATCCTCATTTGCGGATCAAAGTGACACTTGAAGGGGGCTAACGTTCTAGCTGGCATGCAATGATAATAGTAATGATGGCAAAACATTAACCTAGGGATTGTACGAGGGGATTATATAATAAAAAAAAAAAACTTTTTTAATGGAATAAAGGCATACCGACTTCCAAACTCCGGATACAAGGACCTCCTATAAATTGTGCTACAAATATATGTTTCATATGGTTTTCTTTTGGGTTTTAACTCATTGTTGTAATATAAAGTGGGAAACATGTAAATAAATGAGCTTATATGCCTAAGGCTTGTGTAGGGAGATACTGAAAAATAGTTTTTTCCTTTGGTACCAGGGAGTAACAATATGGTTGAGGGTTCAGATCCTAATATATCGTGGTTAATTTGTTCAACATATGCGACAAAATAAAATCCCAGCTGACACCTCTGCATCTGTTTTTTCACCCAGAAATCACGTTGTTTTTCTTATTCTGGTAATACAACCTCTAAAATATGCTGAAATAGTTCATCTTTACTATTTAAGTGCCTGAGGGGAGTTCGACAAATTACCACGGCTCTGCTCGCCCCTTAGGCACTCAAAAGGTTAATGTACAGTTAATATCATTGGCTAGTAACATGTTTGTTGTAAAAGGCATATTGACTTCATTAGACGGTTCTCATTCTCTCATGTACCTAATTATTGATTCTGCTAAGGAAATCTAACTGGTCTATAATGTTTGGCCCTTGTTGGAAATCTCTGTCCACAGAATTTGCTGTAGGGAGTAATCTCAGACAATCCCAGAGTTAATTAAGGCAAAGATTGTATGAGCTCAATGCACAGATCTGCCACAGAGTTTTAATTGCTCTGCAGGGACAGATCAAACTACTCATTATTCAGTTATTGTTATAGAGATGCTGCTGCATTTTATTTTTTAAATTGCTTCACGAAGACAGGTGAGGAGAGGATACCGCACAGTGGGACATAGATGTGAAGGGGAAAATACAAACTTTCAAAATAAAAAAAGTTGCTTTGAAGTTTGGTTGGGAGAAGCAATTGTTCTTAACCTTTTTATTGCTACAGCAAGTATAGAATGCTTATTGGTATAACCTTGTTTAAAAAAAAATAGCTGAAAATGGTCTTTTTATTCAGGTGCTTTCATTTAGTGCTTTTCTCCGCTTGCTGTTGTAATGCGTCAATGTGTGTGAAGTTATGACGCTTGAGAATTCATTAGGTCTATCCCAGATGTTCCGGGTATGGCCGGTGATTACGATGCCCTAGGGTTAGCCTTCTTACTAGCCCAACCCAAATCTAACCCAACTCTAACCCATTTCTGCCCCACTATGTAGATGGCATCGGAGACCTCCAGGCCGACGTACATGGGGAGCTTATTCGGTCGGCTAATCCGTTACTGTATCATAAATGTGCATTCAGTTTTGCAAAAACCCTTGTAAAAATAAGTCATGAACTTTCATAATTAGCAATTTGCAGCCCTGCATAAAATCATTCATATTTTATGTAAATCCTGAGCTGATAGAGGACCTTAATATCATACATATTTTATATGTTGTGATTCAGATCATGGGGATCACAGGATAATATGCTGTATTATGTAATATATAGGTTTTAACAGTAAAATGCAGTTACTCTTTTATACCAAGAGCTGCCCATCAGTAAACCACCTGATTTATTTTTAGTCAATATTATTGTGTTCATAATGCTATTAATCAATAACAATTTCACCATGATTTATTTAAGATTTACAAGTTAATTAATTGGGACCACTTCTTATAATTGTTTTGATCATTAATCAACAAATCATTTTAAATGGATCTATTTACAAGGGGGTGTGTTTATGAGTAATGTAGCGATTGTCAGACTTTTCAAATCACCTTGTCATGTCAGTCTCCATGGTCCACCTCTTTAGCCTGGATGATAAAACACATAAAATACAGTTTTGATTTAAGTAAAAAATACTTTTTACACCTTTCTATCGTTCTGCTGCTGAAAAACATGTATGAAGGTAGTGTGTACCGTCACCTATAACCCAATAAAACACAGGCCACAGCATAAGTTCTCACCTCCCCCCTTGTCCAAACAACAACAATGCTAACTTCCGCTGACCCACACCAATGCTAACCACCAGCAGACCATACCTTTGGTGGGCACGTCCAAGGTCAGTGGTGGCTGGAGGTTGAACCAGGGCCTGCCTTAACTGATTAGCCACCTTGCATTGTATTGAAGCGGAATTCCAAGACATGATTTGATAATGTGGCACTCATCTTCAATAGATTTTAGAGTTGCCACATGGAATCTGCAATTGAGGTCTGTTCTGCAAAAGCACATATATTGATCAATTTTGCAGCTTAATGGGCCAGTCAGAGGAGATCCTCTTATCTCTCTAACCAAACCATGATGCCCTCTGCGGGCAAAAGTGGGAATGTGGGTGAGAAGCCATGGGACAATAAACAAAACAATTAGAAGATGGTTATATATAACTGGCATGTGTCACCTTTCTCAAAGAAACATTATTTTCAATTGTTTTGTAAACTGAGATTTTGGCAGTTAGCCGGCCACGTACTTTGGTGATGGCAGCCATAATGACATATCACAAGATTTTCATGCATATTCACCATTAAAAATATAAAAAAGGTAGATCAGTTCAGGGCAGAAAGTATTTAGTTACTTAGCAGGAAAAAAATAAGACTGTTTACCTGCTGTTGGTATAAAACCATTTCTAGGATATCTCTTTGGGTTTCAATATAAACCCTAGTAACTTGGGAATGAAGGACAGGCATGGAGTGATAGACATTAGTAACCAACTAACTAAGTAACTAACACTGATTTTAGATTGATCACGAACAGTGTTTCTTAAATAAAGAGAGACTGAAAAATATCAAGTGTAACAATAACTATATATATATATATATATATATATATATATATATATATATATATAAACTTTAAAGCTTTCCCTTTTTGGGACATGTGCCGCTATTCAATGCAGTTGCGACTTCTATTTATCTTTGTAGGTACACTTGCAGTATGTATAAATGTTTCAACTTGTACAAGATAATGGGTTCCTACCATCTTTTCTAGAGAAATCGCTTAATGATTTCTTACAGAAGCAATTTCTCTTTGGTCCCTTGAGAATAATATGCCATGTTTTAACTCAAGAACATGATGACATTACTCTAGTAGTCTGCTATAAAACCTGTAACAGATTCATCAATGGAACCACCTTCCACAGCATGCAATGGATATCACTGATATTTGTCGACGTGTTGCCAGCTTTAAAATATAGAATGACGAAAGGTAGTTAGATAGGTGGAAGCTATTCTTTAAATGCTCTGATGTGAGAAGTATTCCACCCGTTCTGCCAGTGCTTGTCTAGGACCTACTTATTCACTTTGCTCTGAGAATTTTCAGAGTAGCCAAAGCTTCTGAGCATTCAGTGCCAGGCACATCTTAAGTGATTTTGATTATTCTGAGCAGTGTTAAACCTTAAGACAGGAAAATGTCAAAACACATTAAAGGTGGCATAAAATATTTCATTTATTATCAGCAACACTTTAATACAGTGAGACTTCTTATTTGACCAATGATTGTCACTATTCAGGTGTACTATGCTATTCAGCTTAGTGACCTACCTGGTATACTTAGTGCAGGAGTTCATATGTAATGGAAAAACTCATGAACCTTCCCCATTCTTAACTGCTTTACTGCTATAGTGAATATAGAATACATATAATTACGGCTTCCAGAGGTGATTTTATCAGATAAATAAAAAGTAACAGTCTTTTCATTATGGAGTGCCATCATGCATTAGAAATACCATAAATATCCTTTAAATGACTGTGCTAACTTCTGTTGGCATACAATATATATGATTAACAAAAAAATGTATATAATATGTATCACAAGTATATGATAATCTTTAAAAATAGGGTATTCCAAGTATTTGTCTTCATTCACTTTTAGTATGTAATCATGTACCTTCTTTTACTTTTTTAGATTATTACTGCAGGCATTAAAGGGGAGATGGTAAGACAACAAAATCTATCTGTCAATCAATCTATCTATCTGTGTATATATCTATCTGTCTATATGTACAATTGTATTTTCATTGACAGGGTGCTACTGGACCACCTGGACCCCCAGGAAAGGAGGGCCAAAGGGTGAGTAATTAGAAATAGTGAACAAGAACAAATTTTCTGTTAATTAAAACATCCTTCATTTCATTGATTTGCTTCCCAATACCACTAAATCAATTGTATGTATCATATAAATATCCCATCTTATCACAAAACAAAGGCATTTTATTTTAGAGGAAATTAGTCTATATTTAACAGTAACGTCAGTATATTTTGTAATAAGCAAATATATAAAACATGATAAAAACCTGTAAGTTACTAACTTTACACAATGAAATATTGCTTCCATGAACTGATAAACCTACCAACTTTGAATATTATGAACAGTTACTAAGACATACAGCTCAGTATAAACAAGATATGTTATGTATATTGTATATGCCAATAAACATAAACTGATTTCACTACACCTAAATATATATATATATATATATATATATATATATATAACTGGTGAAGTTGATGTATTTTTTTTTGAACATTGGTGTTTTACCACTAAAGACACATTTGGATGTTGCATAAAGGTATTGCTTGCAATGCTTAAAGTTGTGGTGGTTGATTTATTAGGCAGAAAAACTTTTTTGTGCGCCTTTTCATTCTCAAATACGTTTTTTTAGATGACTGACTCAGTGTCCCAAACAGCTTGTATATTACCACAATTGCACATTTTTATTTCTTGCCAGTGACATCTTAGTGAATCTTACCTTTGTTGCCTCAATATAAAAATAACACTAGATCATCCATCTCACTGCTAATGAAGAATAAGTAACTATTGCACAGTATTACATACATAACAATGTAATACACAATAAAAATGTTGAGTAATACACTTGTGCATTCGGATTTATACAAATTGCAAATCTATTGAATTTTGTTATATTTGGTGATTTGTACGAAAACAAGGCCAGACCCCCAGACACACACGAATCGGATCAAAACGAAGCAAAAAGCTGGGACCAAATTTAGTGGGCCCACATTCACTCTCACTCTCTCATACTTTTATTCTTGTTCACTCTCTCTCACCCTCTCTAAATGATTCCGCTCCTACATCTTCTTCCGCATCTTCTATCTTCCTGTCATTTTGCCCTAACTTGAACTCAGTGTAATATGGCGGTGCACCCGGGGACGTCCTCTCCCGATCTGCTAATTGGGGGAGAGAACGTCACTGTAAGTACCATCATTTTGCCCTAACTTGAACTCAAGCAATATGGCGGCGCTTCCGGTGACCTTCCCTTTCTCCAATTGGAGGAGTAGTTCACGACACTGGAAGCACCGCTATTTTGGCAGAAATTCCCTTCTGTTTGTATTGACGGAGATGTGGACGAAGATAGAAGATTTAACGGAGAAGATAAAAGATGGAAGATGAAGAAGAAGATGTAGAAGTGGTCGGCAGAAGCGAAAGTGGTCACCAGAGAAAGTAGGGAAAAGTTTAGAGAGCATGAGTGATAGAGTGAATAGGATGAGAGGGTGAGAGAGTCAGAGAGAGGGTGAGAGAGTCAGAGAGAGGTTGAGAGATTGCCAAATTAAAAATGTCCCTGAACCAAAAGGAACGTAATTGGTTGCCCAAAAATGAATGGGCCAAAAGGAACCGAAAAAATTATCCGAATCATTTTTGGGCCATTTTCACATGTCTAATGAGTAATTTCTGCATACAAGATTTAAAAAAAAATGTGCTTTCCAACTAGTGAAAATATCATGTATTACTAGTTTTTGATAGATTGTCGATAGAGAAAGGCACATTCGTATTTTTTGTTTAGTTGGTTTGGAAACCTGCTTTTTCTTTATGATTACATTAGTTTGATAGAACAAAGTGAAAATGTGAGTGTAATGAACCTTGCCTTGCATCCAGGACAGTACAGAGACCATAGCAGATGTGTTTGGTCCATATACAGCAAAGCAATCTATGGTTTTCACCGGTGCTGTGATGGTATGCTGAGCATTCCTTATACTAGACATTGCCACCAACAGAAGTGAGGCAGGTTCCTCCCCTGTATTCACTCATGATGATACATGATGATGACAAATTGGTACATCATATTAGAGCCTGGAATGGAGTTTGCACAGGTGTCCCTACCCAGTTAATTAGGTATAGACAGCTGCTAGCATGGTTGCTACCTTGGATTATCCCATGAAATATATATGTGCTTCATGCAATCATCTTGAGTCATTACATGGTACTGTGTACAAAACACATATTCATTGCTATTTCAGCCGACAGGTGAAAGTAGTGACAGGGTTCAGTATATTGGGACTATGCAGATATGGTCCGAATGCCTGCACAAGTATTAATCAGTTGGTAAAATTGGAAAAAATAAACCTGAATCCCATTAGAATTCTGGTTTAATATAACCATGCTTATCCCATAAGACTGAAGAAAATGCAGTATATAGGTTAGTTTTAATTAGATACACTCAGTCTTTTCATTTATGACTCACATTTCCTTGAGCAGACAGTGCCTGGTTCACACATCCCAAGTTCTCAACTATGTAATTTTCATTACTCTAGGGCAGCGAATAGCTCAATTTTACATTTTTGCATTGGTTTTAATTGATAGTGAACTGCCTTCAGCTAACAAGGCTAATGGATCTTAGAACCAATTTATGCATCTCTTGGTCTAATGAAAGCCTATGGAATTAATTTCACATCGACATCCCGTATGAAATAAGACATATGGTAACTATAACTTGTTTTCTTAGCATTCCTTATGTTTTTTTACTCTGATTTTGTACAGCCCAAACACTTTAATAAAGCCAGCTGTACATAAAAACAGATACATTGTGGGATAATACATCTGCCACGAATAAGACTGTATCATCACATTAAAATTGTGAAGATGCATTAATAACAGAAAGCAAAAGGCAAGGTTGCACCTACCGTATTGGCTCGAATATAGGCCGCACTTTTTTCCCCCACTTTAAGTTTTTAAAGTGGGGGTGCGGCCTATATTCGGGCTCTAGCGCCCGACGCCCGGGACATGCAGTCCCGGGCGCCGGGCAGGCAGCGGGGTTAGGATACAGATCCCCCGCAGCGGTGCAGGGGACCTGCATCCTTCTCCCCGATACGCTCAGACAGCCTCCCCTGCCAGCACTTCCCACGGGGGGGGGGGTGCCGGCACGGGAGGTTATCTAAGCGTTTTACCTCTGCCCACCCCCGACTTACCGGAGCAGACTCCCGGGTGTCTTGCGGGGCCGGCGGGAGACATTTACGCAATACGCGCATGCAACTTCCGGTACCGGAAGTTGCATACGCGTATTGCGTAGATGTCCCTCGCCGGCCCCGCAAGACACCCGGGAGTCTGCTCCGGTAAGTCGAGGAGGGGGGGGCGGAGGGCGACAGCGGCAGCGTATCGCGGGGAGGGAGGACAGCGGCAGCGTATCGCGGGGAGGGAGGACAGCGGCAGCGTATCGCGGGGAGGGAGGACAGCGGCAGCGGATCTCGGGGAGGGAGGACAGCGGCAGCGGATCTCGGGGAGGGAGGACAGCGGCAGCGTATCGCGGGGAGGGAGGACAGCGGCAGCGTATCTCGGGGAGGGAGGACAGTGGCAGCGTATCTCGGGGAGGGAGGACAGTGGCAGCATATCTCGGGGGGGGGGGGCAGAGTGGCAGCATGTTTTTTTTGGTGCTTTTTTAAAGAAAAAAAACTTTTTCTTTAAAAAAGCACCAAACTTTTAGGGTGCGGCCTATATACGGGGGCGGCCTATATCCGAGCCAATACGGTATTTTGTACTTTAATGTTTTCCACATGGTTTTGGGCAGTGTTTTAATACCACAATATCAAATATAAACTAAGAATGTCTTCATTTCTATTTCGGCATCTGAATTGCATATATGCACAAATATATTAGTATCGCCACATGCCTTTTGAGTAAACAAAATACAATGGATTTCCAAAGCAAAGCTTGAGATAAAAGGGCTTAGAATTAATGTATAATTACATGTGAACATGTATTGTGAGTTTTTTTATTTATTTAAACAATTAGGACTTTTTTATGAAAACTTCTTGTTTTCTGTCTTGAAGGGGAAAGATGGATATTCTCAATTTCCTTTACTAGCCTATGCAGATGTTTGTTGGTACTATAGATTAGCAGCTATAGCATCTTCTCTGCATCTACTTGTACTACTTTCTCATCCGTGCCATATTTCTCATAAGCAATGTAAATACATCAAATTTTAATCATAAAAAAAACATTAGTAAACCTAGAGAACAGAAGTGCGCACCTTTAATATGTTGTTTGCACATTCCCCAGCACTGATCCACAAAATATATGATGAACTCCAACAATATTTAAAGAACAAAAGAGTCATAAATAAGGAAATAGTAATTAAGTAAGCAAAGACATGAATTGAAGAGCTCAATAATCCACCAGTTAATTACAAATCAGTTTATTGGTTAAATCATGTAAAAACACACTGGCAGAGGGCAGGACCTCAATCATATTTTATTTGTTAAAAAAAAAACATCATGGTGATAAAACTATTCCCATCATTACAGAAATCAATCTAAAATCAAGTTAATTTCCCTCTTCCCTATATTTTCTCATGTAATGTTGCCACACAAATTACATATTTTTTACAATATTTATACATATATAATACATATAAAAATATTTATTGGAAACAAAATATTTAAATGGAGGAGGAAAATGTAAAGAAATCTGCTACAAATAATTCAGAATTAATGTTTAGCAATGTCCCCAAGTACAGTAATAAAATTATAAGAGTTTTGTGGTTTATGTGGATGAAAATAGTCCGTAACACACTAATTTTTTATTACTATTATTACTTTTATTATTATTATTATTATTATTATTATTATTATTGTTATTATACACCATCATTTTCTACAACACCACACAATGGATACTCTTCAGAACTTAATACCAAACATAGATTTTTAACAGGCTTCTGGCTTATATAAGTTTTCAGCATTTTCCCGAAATGCCTTTGGGACTATAATTTCTTTCCTCACCAATAAAATGTGAAATGTGCTCAGCCACTTGTCTCAATAACATTCAAAGCTTATTAACAGTGTTGGTTAGGCCCATCTGTTCATCAACATCATTTTTCTAAGGAACACATGCACTTAAACATTTCTTCAACTCATCTATATTGGTAAACGAGTAGCCAGCTGGTCACCAACTCACAGAGTAATACTCTGGAGCCCATCATTATTATACACAGCTGTGCCTGATTAATTTTAAATCTCATATAATCAAACCATAGCAAACCCTTTAGTGATTGTAGCCATCACCTAGTAGTTGGTGGTTGATAACGGTAAGAATGTACAAACACCTTAGTATTATGCTGCATTTTGCACTTACCAGTATGTATAAAGATTTATCAAAAGGTGTATTATACAACCAACAGACATTGTTGCGCTTTTTATGTGCAGTGTAAGGAATAACATGTAGTAGATTTTTAGTGCCAGAATGAAAAACATTTATGTCAATCTATAAAAAAGGTTGCCTAAGTACTTTTTTTACATTGTGTACAGTGTCGGACTGGGATGATAGAATGGCCCTGGCACTAAGTCCAATAGCCGCCTGATAACGTAGGTGCGGCCAATGGCTAGATATGCGCATCCACATGCCATGTTTTTCTATACATGTTGCGTACACCTTGGCAAATGCATCCACTGGCCACACACTAAAGCAGTATGTGTGTGGCGCTGTTGGCCACTAGCCCACAGGTCATTTACCCACAGGCCTGATTGTGTACAATTTAAAGACAAGTGTATACAACGTAATTAACAAATGTTAGAGCTACTGTCTTATTAATATAACCTAATAGGATATATATTATGTTTTGAGCTTCTTTATTTTTTATTTTTATTAGTTTCTGTATCAACATCTGTCATCCACGTAGCTCAAACTACATGAGCAGCTAGGGCCAACAAAAATGAAGCCTGTGCTAATCTCCTCTTCTAAGAATATGGCTGATGCACAGAAGAAAAAAAAAGGAATTAAAATCTATACAAATGAAAAAAAGAATTATGGCATGTATAAAAATGCAACTGTAAGCAATCTACTAGTCTGGTCTAGTGAACACATTATATGTTAATTATACTGCATAATGAATATTTTAGTGACAATTTAATCAAGTAGCTTTAATAAATTAACTTAGGTTGAAAAAAGATTATCAAATAGCTGTTGTTGAAACTGTGGAGTTCCTGTAAAGTGCCTCTTTTTGGCCAATCACAATTTATATATTGTATTTATGTCTGTGTTCTATCACTGAAGGTTTGCAAATTGAAACACTCTTACCATTTTCTCATTAATAACACTGGGGAGATTCTGATGCTATTCGATTAGGCCTCGGTAAAGATGATGTATTCCCCATGAGCCTTTGATAACACAAATTTAATCACTTAGAGTATATACAAAATTAAAATTATGACAGGCTGAAATAGACTCTTGGAAAGACATTTAAAATGATCTCCTAATGGTAAGAGTGAATGTGATCCTGAAATAAAAAAGTAACCTTGGTATTATCTTCATGATAGGAAAAAAAAACAATCTGCTACATATCTTTTCAGATTTGTAAACTAACACATTTGTATTTTGGTTGACAGATCACTAGCCTATACAGAATTTTTATGTTCATTTTCTGTGATAAATTGGTATTTGTATGTTTAGGACTATGTGATGAGAATGCTGTCACACGGATATATAGAGTAAGATGTGCATTAACACTGAGAGCAACAAACAAAATGTCTGCCTCTGCCATGGGAGCTGCATGAGAGCTTAATATTTTCTAATAAGGTAAATAGGTGAGGCATGGATATTTATAACATCTGGTAAAACTGGTGAGGATATTGGTAGGGAAAAGAAAAAATGTAGGTGCACTAAGCTAGTCTCAGGCTCAAATAATACAAATGTATAATATGAGGCCTAGCAAACAGTGTGAGCATGCTGCAAATACAGTGTGTTGGCTGTACCTCTCGTTTATATTATGTTTATATATTTGTTGCCAACTTTATTAGGGTGAGAAGAGCAGACAGTTTTTGAGGATATTGGTAGCCCAGATGGAGGGTGGTTGCTTCTAAGAGGCCTCTTAGTGAAGAAGTATGTGAATATAGCAAGGTACACAAAACAAAATTCTCCAACTGAACTAAAGTCATATGTTGAATATCTCAACGTTGAAGCAGATACCACAAATATAGGTAAAATAATACAGTCTGGATTAGACATTACTTCCCTACAAAGAGATTTGGGTAAATTAGAGAAATGACAGAAGTGACAGATGAGGTTTAATGTTGACAAATGCAACGTTATTCTTATAATCAAGGGATGTTGACTAATTTGTGTGGGTACATCAAACACGAACAAAGGAATCCTAATTAAATCTACATATGGTAAAAAGGGCAAAAAGGGCTCCAGTCATTAAGGTGTCAAAAAACCTGTCCTGAAGGGGTTAATATGAGGAGGCTAGAGAAGTTGAATTTGTTTACACTAGAAAATAGGTCTCGTAGAAAGAAATGACATCATTATACAAAGACATAGAGTGGTAATACCAGCTGCTCTCTGATGACCCATTCATCAGTAGGACTTTAAGCAGCAAGGTGTTCTTGACAGTAAAAACAAGATGTGGAATTCACTACCCACTTAGACTAGTGTATCAAATTCAGTAGATGCTTTTAAATATGGGTTGGTTGATTTTTGTAGTGAAGGAGAATACACAGGGATATAATTGGTTATAAGGACATGATTTGTTATGGCTTGATGATCTAGTGAGAAATCAGATTGCCCTTTTAGAGTCAAGGACCATTTTTTCCCCTTGTTGAGGCACAATTGGAAATTATTTTAATGAGGTTTTTTTGGTCTTCTTCTGTATCAACAGCAAGGTTAAACTTAATGGACCCATGTCTTTTTTCAACCTAAATTACTATTTAATGTTTAATATGAAAACATATTACAAAAAGAGTTGGGCTGAAAATGAGTTATCACGTACCTTATTTTCTCCATTTGATCTCACAAGTAAGCATATTAAAATCACACTAATTAAGATATTTCTACAAAATTTCTCTATGCATGTTTACATATTCCCCTTGTTACTAACCACACAACAGCTGTTTAGGTATTAATGTAATTTATCATAGGCCAAGCATGATGCAAACGTACCTTTTTTTATTTACCGTATGTTTTTACATTAAAATTACATTGGGATACACTTTTTATTAGTGTATTATAAGGAAAAATATATTTCCTAAATCTCTCTAGTTCAGAGCTTTGATGGGCTAAGCAAACCGTATCAACATTGTTTTACCTTAACCCCTTAAGGACCATGCTGTGTTTTACCTTTTGTACCATTGGGACCGAGGCTGTTTTAACACTTTTGCAGTGTTCGTGTTTAGATGTAATTTTCTCCTCACTCATTTAGTGAACCCACACAAATTATATGTTGGTTTTTTTCAGGGCAAGAAGGGCTTTCTTCAGATACCATTGTTTTGATCATATTATCTAATTTCCCATAAAAAAAATAATAAAATATGATGAAAAAATGTAAAAAAAAACCCCCACATTTTCTTTTACCCAAAAAATCTTTTACTCATCTAAAAAAGCTAATGAAAAAACCTACTAAATATATTCTACTATTTCCACTTTGTAAAGGAAACTCACTTTATACTCACTTGGTGTAAGGGGCGTGGTCACCTATATATATTCTACTATTTGTCCTGAGTTTAGAAATAGCCAATGTTTTTATGTTTTTTTTGCTTTTTTCTGCACGTTATGGAGCATTAAGTACAAGTAGTGTTTTGCTATTTCAAAACCATTTTTTCCAAATCTGGTAATTCTTCCCCCATGTGCCATTTCGGGTATCTTTGAAGCCGGCCAACGTAATTTACCCCATCAAATCATATATTTTTGAAAACTAGACAGCCCAAGGTATTTAAAATTTTAACTCTTTCCATGCACTAATTCTAACACCAGCCTTTGTCAAACTTTGTGGTAGTAATTTATTTTGTGTTTTTTATCGCTAAAATTGCTCTTCAGGTATGGATTTACAGCTCCTGGTATACGACACTTTCAAACAACATCGTTGATCACTTTCTAAGCTTGTTTAAGTCTCATGACGTGTCAGGCACATCATAGGTCTTTAAGTGACCGTTTTGCATGACGCGCCTGACCCGGCAATGGACATTAAGGTATTAAAAACAGCAATAAGGTGAAAGTGCGCTAATATAAACACACCAACATAAAGTGTAACCAGAGAGGAAAATACTTAGCTTAATAACACAATCTATGATCCAGGAAAATAGAAAGCACAAAAATCCCCAAAACAATATATAGTGTAGGATATCCAATCAAAATGAATGGATATCCACAATAAACCAATAGAGAGCTCACTCACTTTTTGAAGAGCAGTATGATGCTCTCTAGATGTGCATGTTTCAAACACCTGTGCTAAATATCACATGGATGTAGCATCTCCAAACAGCCAATGATATCTTCATGGAACACGCAAGTACGAGAGTAGGCAGTGCATCAATAAAATGTAAAAAGTAATAACAAAGTAGTAAAATTATTTTACATTAAAGCAAGGAACAATCAGCCTCCAAAGTCCTCAGTATGATACAGTGGTACCTTGCCTCTGGAAAATGAAATGCCCCCCCAAAAAACACCTGCAGACTCCTCATGTATTGTGGATATTCATAAATTTTTTTTTTAACACTTAAAGTTTATTGGTTTTACAATAGACCATGCCAGGACAAAATCAGCAAAGGTACATAGATTGGAAATTAACAATGGCAATGAGAACCAAAATACACGGAACCAAGGTTCCCAAACACTCTCAATACATCCTCGTAACAAGCCATATGACATGTGAAAAGAAAAAGAATAATAACATACAATAGAAAGCACAGACAGAAATAAAAAAAAAAAAAAAAAAACACCACATAAAACGAAGACAAGGACACACAAAAGGGAAAAACACACCAAAGGAGAGACAAGGAGGGGGGGGGACAAGGATAGGAAACCAAGAACTAGGCCGCAACCAGTCGTTGATACGCCTGAACTATGAATCCGCAGTAGCCTTGAGAAACCAAGGCGTACGGAGTGACCCCAGTATGAAGCCCGAAGGGGTATGACCAAATTTATTTTGATAGAACGTAAGCCAGGCTTCCCAAGTCTCCTCAAAAATATGTGGTGTGTTACCAGCAAAATGAGCCGCCCTCTCATATTGGCAAGTCGTAGTAAGAGAATAAAGGACATCATGTATGGAGGGGGGGGATACAGACTTCCATTTCTTGGCGATACTAATTTTCGCAGCAATAAGCACATGCGCCAGCAGCTTCCGACGAGGGCCAGAGAGGTCATCCGGAAACATGTCCAGGAGCGCCAGTTCAATCGACCGAGGGACCTGACAGGAGAGAAGGTGAGCACCAAGATCAAAGACGTCCGTCCAGTAGCCACGCAGGACAGGGCAGTCCCACCAGATATGTGACATCGAACCCCTGGCACCGCATTGACGCCAGCACAGTGGAGAAACCGTCGGGAAAATGGACGCCAACGTGGTGGGTACATAGTACCAGCGAAACAAGATCTTCCTATTAGTCTCAAAGTGGGTTACATTTTTGGAGACACCACGGATCGTGGACAGAGCCTGAAACCAGTCGGAGACATCAAATGTGCGACCCAATTCGCGTTCCCACGCGACCATATAAGGGAGCTTAACATCCGTACCAGGATTCAGCAGAGCCAGGTAACAGAGCGAGATGGCCTTGGAGACCAGTGGAGCCCGAAGGCACATTTTGACGACAGGCGTAGCCGGAGCATGTGACACAGACTTCTGCAGAACAGAGCGGAGCTGAAGGTATTTGAAGAAATCCTGTCTCATGAGACCAAACTCAGCACACAAGTCCTGGAAGGAGCGGACGTGCGATGATGTAAAAAGCTGTGAAATTGACCGGACACCATGCCGGATCCAGGCATCCAGGGACGTTTGCGGCAGGAGAGCCTTCACGGCAGAGAGCGGAGCATATCGGGAAAGCAGCGGTGGAAAACGGAGAGAGAGTCTATGTTTATCCCACAGAGCAATGGATCGTTTCGTAGTAGGTAAGGCGTCCGCCAACGACGGCCGCAGCGACTGAGGGAGCCACAGAAGATCTCCAATGCCGTATGGACGAGCATAAAGGTTCTCCAGATCAACCCAGGCCACCCGGGAAGCATCCGAGAAGAGCAGCAGAGCCTGAGCCAGATGGGCAGCCAAATAGTAGAGCTGAACATTCGGAACACCTAAACCTCCAGAGAACTTGGGTCGCTGCAGGAGCTTCGTAGATATCCTCGGACGTTTGTGAGACCAAATAAAGGCAATAAGCCGGGACCGAATGGAACGCAGGAAGGCAGCCGGGAGGACCACAGGGAGCGTCCGGAAAAAATACAGGAGTTTAGGTAACGCATTCATTTTAAACGCCGTGATACGCCCCAGCCAGGAAACCTCCAGCTTCGACCACCGATTAAGGTCCTCTTGTATCCGGTTCCAGAGGGGGAGAAAATTATGCTTAAACAAAGTAGAAGTGCACTTGGTGATACGAATCCCCAGGTAAGGAAGAAAATCCGAACGCCAATCGTATGGAAAGGAGGACGAAAGCGTAGTCACCAACGAAGAGGGATATCCAATATTAAGGGCCTGGGATTTGCTCCAATTAATTTTATAATAGGAAACTGCACTGAAGGAGTCCAGCAAAGCATGCAACCGCGGCAGCGAAGTCAAAGGTTCCGTGACTGTCAGGAGCACGTCATCCGCGTACAAACTGATTTTAAACTCCTTAGCACGGGCAGAGAAACCCTTGATCTCAGGATCTTCACGGATTGCGATCGCCAAAGGTTCCATAGCCAACGCAAAGAGAAGCGGAGAGAGAGGGCATCCTTGACGTGTACCATTACATATGCGAAAAGATTTAGAAAGGAATCCAGAGGAACACACCTTGGCCGAAGGGCTGCTGTAGAGAAGAAGGACCGCGTTGATGAACGCCACTGGAAAATTAAAGGCCTCTAGGGTAGCTCTCATATATCCCCAGTGGAGGCGGTCAAACGCCTTCTCCGCATCCAGGGAGAGGAGAAGGCACGGCGATTTAGTAGCATTAGCCAGATGGACAATATTGACAATCTTGTGGGTATTGTCCGACGGCTGGCGGCCCACAACGAATCCAACTTGGTCATTTGAAATCAGCGATGGGAGAAGGCCATTCAACCGCAGGGCTAAGAACCGGGAAAAGAGCTTGGTGTCCGTGTTCAACAGCGATATTGGCCTGTAGTTGGCACAGCTGGTGGGAGATTTACCCGGCTTGGGAATGGTAACAATCTGCGCCTCCGTCATTTCACGCGGTACAGACGATGCAGACAGAAGATGACTAAACAGAGAGCAGAGACGCGGGGCCAGTATGCCACGAAATTTCTGATAATACGAATTTGGAAGGCCGTCTGGCCCAGGCGCCTTATGAGGCTTAAGCCCCTGGAGAACTGCCTCTATTTCCTCAATCGATGGAGGAGCAACAAGAGAGTCCCAATGCGTAGTTGACAAAGCAGGGATAGGGAGCGACCGTAGAAAGGCAGCAATGGAGGCCTGCGACGGCTGGGCAGTATGTGGCTGGGAGTGCAGATTATACAAAGAGTCGTAATAGTCCGCAAAACTATCCCCGATATCTTTGGGGTTATAAAGCCGTCGACCATCAGGAGCCTGGAGATACTGCGCCGAAACCTGGGCCGAGCGCTGAGTAAGCTTTTTAGCAAGCAAAGAGTCCGCCTTATTGCCCTTAGCGTAATAGGTCTGCTGGAGCCTGCGGAGCATATATTCAGTGCGTTGTAGTTGAAGACGGAGGATATCCGATTTAACAGCCAGAAGTTGACGGTAGGTATCCTCAGACCACGACATCTTATTAGACAGCTCCAGCGCTGTGAGACGCTGTGTCAGATCAGAAATGGAGTGCGCATAGTCCCGCTTGCGCCGAGACGCCAATTTAATGAAACAGCCCCGAACAACAGCTTTATGGGCCAGCCACAGAGTGGTAGGAGCAACGTCGGGAGTATCGTTGAGCTGAAAATAATCCACAAGAGAATCAGAAACTGCTGTAGAAACATCGGAATGCTGTAGCAAACTTTCATTCAGCCGCCACCTAGAGGAAGCCACACTCCGGGGAAACAGGTCAAAGGAAGTCCATATAGGAGCATGGTCAGACCATGTTATAGAGCCTATGTCCGCTTGTGTGATTGTTTGCAAGGTAAGTTTATCCACAAGAATCAAGTCAATTCTGGAGTAACTGGCGTGTGCCGCCGAGTAGAACGAATAATCTCTGTCGAGGGGATGGGTAACCCTCCAGGAGTCAAACAACAAATGCTGGTGCAACAAGTCCTGGAAACGAGAGCTTTGAATGGTCAGAGACTTCAAATATTTGGACGACATCTTAGCAGAAGAGTCAAGAGACGGGATCGGTAGCAAATTAAAATCCCCTCCAACAAAAATCCGGCCAGCAGCAACTCTACGTAACTTGGTGAAGACACGGTCCAGGAAGGAGAGCTGATGAGTATTAGGAGCGTAGACATTGAGGAACGTGCACACCGAACCATTGAGAGTGCCATGGAGGATGAGAAAGCGACCTTGAGGGTCACAGATTTTCGAAAGGAGTTGGAACTGGACATCTCTGCGAAATAAAATAGCCACTCCGAGTTTCTTGGAAGTAGAGGAAGCGTGGAAGTCTAAGGGGTAGTATTTAGAGGTCAAACGAGGAGTCCTTGATTTGAGGAGATGAGTTTCTTGAACCATAACTACAGAGGCGTTACGTGATCTCGCTTCCTGGAGAAGCATATGACGTTTATGGATAGTATTAAGGCCCTTAGCGTTGATCGAGAGCAGCGTAATAGAAGACATAGTCAACAGAAGGCAGGAGAACAGGGAAAACAGAGGAAGACACACACAACAACACACACAAAGGGGAGAACTAACAGGACAGAAGACAAAAAGAGACAAGGGGAAAAAAAAACTATACAATCGAGTTTTAGGCCAGAATCGTGACAACCGAGACTAAGCCACAATTTATTCCCACCGAAAAGCAGAGGGGTTCGGAGGAAAAGAAGGACATACAGAGGGCGAGGAAACATCAGCCCATGGTAACCATATGAGAAAGAAAACAAAAACAAAAAAAAAAAAAACAAAAAAAAAAAGGAAGGTGCAGGTAAGTAATCACACATGAATCAAGGCCACAAGGAGCCAACATATATGCGGATACGTGGTGAGGGGGCCAAAGATGGGCGGCCACACAAAAAAAAAAAAAAAAAAAAAACCAAAGAGTGTGGACCTATGGTGGTGTACCAACCCTTAGAATGCTGGTACGAAGAATAATCAACGAGGGGGGGTAACCTCTACACTAAGGGAGTGGCAAGTCAGCATGAGGGGCACCAATCATGGACAAGCCAAAAAGCACCTGTGTACAAGCATGTGTGCATGGGCGTACGGATGCGTGGGTAAGCAATCCTAGCCATATTGGGGTGAAAAGCTGCCAGACATGTAGTGAACCCCTATAAAGCAGGCAATAAAAATGAACGAGGGGGCAACCTCTGCACCAACAAGGCACTAAGTCCGCACGGGGGGCCCCAATCATGGACAAGCCAAGAAGCACCTGAGTACATGTATGTGTGCGTGTGCGTGTGGATGAGTGGGTAAACAATCCCATACTGGGTGGTAATCCCTGCACTAACAGAGTGCCAAGTCAGCATGGGGGGTCTCAATCATGGACAAGCCAAGAGGTACACGTGTAAATGTATGTGAGTGTGAGCGTGTGGGTGCGGGGATAAGCAATCCCATACTGGTGAATAAGCTCTGCACTAACAGAGTGCCAAGGCAGCATGGGGGACCTAATCGTGGACAAGCCAAGAAGTACCTGTGTACACGTATGTGTGCGTGTGCGTGTGGATGCGCGGGCAAGCAATCCCCTACTGGGTGATAAACACCGCACTAACAGAGTGTTAAGTCAGCATGGGGGGGACCTAATCCTGGACAAGCCCAGAAATACATGTGTACAGGTACGTGTGCGTGTGCGTGAGCGTGTGGATGCGGGGGTAAGTAATCCCATACTGGGGTGGAAAGCTAGCAGACATGGAGTTAACCCCCATAAGGCAGACGATAATAAGCAGTCGTGTGGAAACCTCTGCAACAGAGTGCCATTGCAACGTGGGGGGCCCTAATCACAAATAAACCGAGTGGCACATGTGGACATATACGTGCGTGTGTGTGTAAATGTGGGAAAAGAACCTCTCCCACTTAGGGGTGCAGAACCGTCAAACAGGTAGGGAACCCCCACCGTGCTAGAGTGCCAAGTAACATGCGCAGGAGCAACTTCTGCAATGCTGGAGTGGAAACCTACAGGTAGCCAACCTCCGCCATGCCAGAATACTACCGCCCAGCTTAAACAACCCTGCATCATGGAAATGCAGCAGACAGGTGTACGTATGGATTGCTACTGTGTCCGTGTGTGTGTGGAGTGTACCTTGGACAGGCTGCAATTCAAGTCCCCTTATTACGTGGGCAACAGCTGCAGTACAGTAGTGAAACATACAGTTATGTATACCAGCATAACAAATGCAACAAAAATAAACATGTAAACAGCGAGATGTAATACACCTCCACAAAGAGGTAGACCGGTCCGAGAGCCCGTTAGAAAGAAAAAAAACAAACACAAACACCGGAGCCCAGACAGACCATTCACTCCAAAACGAAGGAGCCCTGCAAGTCCCATAACAGCAGACAGTCCATACCAGCCAGGAGATGGAAAAATCAGGTGGCCTGAGATGACACGGTAGGCTGAGAGCTAGAAGGGCCACGGGTAAAGCGGCGTCGATCCTTGCGTTTCCCCGGCGAAACTAATTCCCATTCGGTTGAGAGACCGCGAGCCGGAGCATGTTCCGGAGGCATAGCAGCAACAGACGAGCCATCAACCACAATGCCCCAACGCTGCAGAAGCTGGAGTCCCTCAGCGGGAGACTGGACGGTAGAATGGATCCCATTCCTGGACACCAAGAGCTTGACCGGGAACCCCCACCTGTAAGGTATGTTGTTGGTGCGTAGTGCAGAGGTGATCGGTGCGAAGGAGCGTCTCTTAGAGAGGGTAGCAGCAGAAAGATCAGCATAGAGATGAAGGTCGGCATAAGGCTCAGGTAAGGTAGGGAAGGCACGGGCACATCTCAGGAGAGCCTCTTTAGCGTGGAAATAATGGAGACGAATAATAACATCCCGAGGAATGTGTGATGGCAGAGACTTGGGTTTGGGGATGCGATGGATGCGGTCGAGGAGAAAGTCCGAGGGGGGAACATCAGGTAGCAGAGAGCAAAAAAAGGTAGAGACATACTCCGGTAGGGCAGCCATAGACACCTCTTCCGAGATCCCCCGAATGCGAAGATTGTTCCGACGGGAACGGTCCTCCAGGTCAGCAATCTTGCTGTGCATCGTCTGAACTTGGTCTTCCACAGTGTTATGCCGGTCCACCAGATCATTAAAGGCGGAGGCGAAGTCCTCAAACCGTCCCTCCAAGTGATCCGTTCTGGAACCCAATTGCTGCAGATCTGATTTAATGTCGGACAACATGTCCTTAATCTCTGAAGTCATCGCCACCCTCATACTATCCAGCATATTCTGCAAAAGGTGAGTGGTAACAGGAGCATCCACTGCTTCATCATCTTCCTCCAACTCTGGCTGGGAAGCTGGGAGTGGCGGGCCATCGCCATCTTGGTCAGAGAAAGGCGGCCTAGCCCGTTTCGGAAAATATTGCTGGAGCTTCTGCGTGGATCTCTTCGGGTGTTTAGAGGCCATGGAAACGAACCCCCAAGATGTCCGGAACAAAATAAACCAAACCAAATAAAAAAAAAGAGAAAAAAAAAAATCGCAAATAGGCTATGTACGGCTGATATTTCGTCGGAGCTCTAGTGAAAGACGGCCATGCGGTTAGGCTGCCAGACCATGCCCCCTCGGATATTCATAAATTTTGATTGGCTGCACTACATTGTGTATATATATATATATATATATATATATATATATATATATATAAAAAAAAAAATTTTGCTTTATATGTTCATATACTATATTATTAAGCAAAGTATTTTCCCCTCTGATTATGCTGTATGTTAGTGTGTATATATTAGCTTTTGATATAATGAGTATTATATTTGACCAGGTCTGTGGGGTTATTAATATTTACATAAGACCATTTACCCCAGCTGAGTAGTTTAGCACTATGATTTTTCCAGATATGGGAATTGGCATACATTTTACATCTCTTTCATCCACGCTCATTTACAAGTTGTCACTCCCACATGCGCATTAAAGGTAGATATAGCCATAAATTGGCATGGCGGTGAAATGATAGACATCTATGATGAAGTATACAAGCTCTAAGATAAAAATGAAGAAAAAAACACAGTATTTTCTTCAGAAACGTTCCTTAAATTTCACCTGTTTCTGTAATTACTTCCATTTCCAATTGTTATAATCTCAGTAAACACGTTACATGTTATTTATTTGGAAAAAAAAGTGATATTACATGTTATTTATATGTTAAAAAGTCACATTATTCTTCTGACTTTGTAATATCCCTGCTGTTATCTAGGATGTAAAATTCTCCAGTTATTAACATTACCAAGCTTATGACAAGATTAGTTGTGACTTATGTAACAACATTGATAATCTTAAGGACTTTAATTAATTTGGGCTAAATATAAAATGCCATGTTAAAGTCTCATTAGAAAAGCATTTGCTTCTCATTATTATCGTCTTCTAGTAAGATTAAGGGTATATCATAATACACCTGCTTAACATTACATTACTCTGATCAGCCAAGTGCAGACCTGCAATAAAGTAAAGCTGAGAGATCATAGCACCCGTTAATATTAAGTACAAGTCAGCACCACATATCTCATTTAATTTGTGTTGTGTAATATCACAGAGCAGTTCTAAATTACATTGATGCTATGAAGTGGATTAGGCTCACTAATTTTTGCAGATCATTTTTCACATCATCCACATACATCCGCCATTAAGTCAATGGTCAATACATGGCCATAGGTATTGTAGGTGGCAACTACTGTTTTCACTTTGTAGGATCCTCCATTCTTGTACTATATGTGTTCTTTTTTGCTAGTAAACGAATGTCAGTCTGATTGCCTGACCATGGGACGGTAAGGACTATAGATTATATATTATGGCAAAACACTATAAAAGCAGCTTCCTGGTGTTACAGAATACCCATGCAGTGGCTCAACTTTCGCATGGTCTCAGAGGTGTTTCTTCAGTAAAGAAAGAGTTTTCAGGAGAGTTGTGTTTCAGCTCCTTGACTTCACTATACATTATGAAGAGTCAATCTCAGTGAGAATCTACTAAGGGAAGAGCTTGGCTGGCCCTGTGTAATGTATAGTTAAATCCATGACATTTCTTTAAAGTCTTCTAATCCATTTAATTTTGCATTATACAGGGCAGCTCAGCCCTTCAAGCTGGAGAAACTTCCCAGTGTTGGCTATTTATAATGAATAGTGAAGCAAGAGATGCTAAAACTCTCCTGCCAGCTCCCACTTCAGTGAATAAACCCTTCATATGTTTACATAGGTTAGGATAACTGGCAACCAGGGCATAAATCCTACTACCTTGAGTGTTGACAACAATGCCTATTATAATAAGGTGAAGAAAATGCAAGTAATTACATTTCAGTAAATGATTTATACCAGCATAAAATGTTTCCAACTATTACATTTTAAGAAATTCCAGTATAATTTTTGTTACCCTTTCTTGCTAAGGATTTTGCCCATCTTTACGTTTGATATACCAGAATCCACAGGATAATGAAAGCTTCAAACGAACTTAAGTCAAGCAATTGTATATGCTTGTGAAATTGTATAAGAAGAGATCAAAGAATTACATAAGAATTATTTCAAAGAATAATGTGCACACATCATTATTTTCTACTGTCACCTTCAAATCAGTCTTCCAAGATGATATGCATTTGTCACAACATTTCTGACACTCTCGGAAGCATTGCTGACAATCTTCAAGTACAAAGTGACTAACCTCATATTATTCTAAGACGGTTGGAATGTCCTCAGATCCCTTTCCACCTATGTCTTATAACCAGCATAACCTCTTTTGGAGACCCTCATATACTACTCAACTGTGAAACTTTTAATGGTTAGGGAATTTTGGAACATATTTTGCAGAAACTCGATACAAAGGTATCCTGTTTAAATTGACAGATATGATCTACAGTACTTGATTTGCAGTTCAACGGCAATTTCTAGTTAAATCATTCAACCATTTCACCTTAGCAACCACTTCATCACTGCATGATGTCAGGTCACCCTGAACCTATGTAATTTTGAATGATTTTTAACTAGGCAGCTCTTAAAATTTGAAGGATTCCTGTTCCGCTCTTTGTACACATACATTTTTCCTCTTTTGTGTCCATTTTTATTACAACAGAGGTAAGCAATACCTTTGTCACTGAATATGTCTATAACTCTGGTAAATTTATAGGGATTTTTTTAGGTTAATATTTCTCCTTTGTACATATTTCTGTACAGGTCACTGATTCTCTTTCACCATCTGTCTTTTATAACAGTTGAAGACCCCAGGTCCCCTCATCACCCTGACCAGACTGACCAAGTTATGCAAGCTGCAGCTTTGCAGTATGTCAATTAGACCAATATGCTGAAAATCATTATTCTTCCATACCCCAACATTTCAGCTTCCCAAATCTAGACACGTTAGTTGGGTAGTTAGAGCTAGGCACAGTCAGGAGATTGAATGTGGTTTGGTCCAGTGCAGGACCATGTATGTACTTTATAACCTAGAGACGTATTAAAGAAGAACACCAGGATATGATGTTACGGATTCATTGTGTCACAAGGAAGCCACGTGGGAGCTGTAAGTGGAGTCTCTGCTGTTCCCTGTTCACCCTTTGGTCCCTACAATTGTGCGGCGGATCAACAGGACAGTGTGACAGTGCTCGTAACTTGTGGCTGTCCCATTTAAATCAAGGCTGTTTGTGAGGTAAGCAGTTCAAAAGATATACAAAAGAAGGTTTGTTTTTAACATTTTAAACAAACCTACAGTAAAATTGCAATATTGCTGATGCAGGTGTATCTTATTGGCAAGCCACCTGTCACTTTTGCTTCCAGTTCTTGTTAATGGACCACATTATAGTGAGAAACAGTTACACTTCCTGCATCAGGTCTCACATCAGATTAATTACAAGGTATTAACTGATATTAACAACGCAGTTATTCATCTTAATAGTTTTTTCCCCATAAACGTAAATAATACCACAGCTTGAATAGTCGGTTCAGATCATTAGAACAGTTGAAATAAAACATGTCCAATTGCCTATGTGTAATGAGTACATAATTCCCATGTAAATAAGACTTAACATGGTCAGTTGCTTGCCTTCCTTGCTTGAAAACAGAAAAAAAATGGTGCAGGGCTAGCCAACCTGTACTTCTCCAGCTGTTTGCAGTCTATAGCACTATAGACACTTGACCTTAGAAGAACTGTACTACAGGAGAAGTAAAAATAAAATGAGAATATTTCTTTTAATTTCGCCATTCAAAAGGATATTACCCCCAGACAGACTAGAAGAAAGGCAGTCACCAAAGCCTCATGATAGGCATTTGACTAAATGTCATGTGGCACTGACAGAGATGTTACCTTAAAGATACTCATTTTAAAAAAATCTTTATTTGTATGATTCATATTACATGCAAAAGTTTAAGTGATCAAAGTGAGCACAGAATAGGTGGAACATGAGTGATTTGGAAGTGCAGAGAAAGAAGAACCTGACCCAGAGAAGCATAGACCAATGGAAACAAGTCTTCTCCCAGAGATTCCCAAGCATGATGATCAGAAGTTTGTTTGCAATATAAACATATCTACATGAGTATATGCAGGGCCGGCCCGACAATGGAGCCGAGCGGGGCAACCCAGCCCTTTTTTTTTTTTTTTTTTTTTAAAGCGAAAGAAAGAGAAAGGGGCGCCGAGTGGTCAGTACCCGCTCGGCGCCCCTCTCTCCTCCGGCGCTCAGCATTACAAGCCGGCACCGAGACCGAACAGGGAGACTCGCCGCAGGACTGCTGAAAAGTAAGTACAGGGGGGGGCAGGGGGGGCGGAAGGGTAGATAAGGGGGGGGCGGCATTTTAAAATTCGCCCCAGGCGGCATTTTGCCTTGGGCCGGCCCTGAGTATATGTAATATGCGTATTTTCTTACATTATTTCAAAACACGTTGGCTGAAGGGGGCTATTATGTAGCCGTCTCCCAGGTATGAGTGTCCGCATGCTATGTTTCTAAACTCATAATGTGCGACCTTCTGTATCCAGCTGGTGGACGCACACTACACCACCCAACCTGCCGCTCACGTGACAGTAAAGGTTGGTGGGGGTGTTCTCAGCTTTTGCCTGTGGTGCCAGATGGGCCCGCCTCTGTAAAACTACTGCTACCTTCCCATGTTAGTGTTTCTTTTATCAGTGCTGCAGAAACATTAAGGTATGTGAACAATAGTATAGGCTTTCAATTGTAAAAAAAATGTTTTCTAGTCCAAGTCATTTAGAATTTAAGTAGTCTTTTATTATATATATATATCCATCTCGATTCATTTACCTACCACATGGGATCATATAATTTATGAGAAAATGTTACGCTGTACTCACATTGCAAAAGTAATGGCAGGTCTATATTTTAGATACATTTTAAAACTGGCATAGTATTTAATTAAGTGTTCCAATATATATACTTTGCAAAAAGGAGAAGAAAAAAAAATAATAATATAGATGAAGAGGTGATTAAACTTTTGGACAGCCTGTAATTTTCCTAATTAAAACTTGCATTAACCGTTTAGTGGTATGTCATTATAGACTTGTAAACATTATTTTGGAATCATGGATTCTAACAGTACATGTGTTTGATTTGTGTAGTTTACTACTTTGACACCCAACAATGAAGAAACATGTCTCTAATTACAACTATCAATCACATTTGAAATTATGGAGCACTCCATAATTTGGAGAATTATTTACCCTTCCATGCAGACACAGACTCTATCTCGGTAATTAAGGATGTTACATTCTTTGTAACACAATGCAAAGCAATACCAAGAAGCAATATATCTGCCAAATTGGAACAAGCTTTCAGACTCCATGATGTAGACCCCAGGATTGTTTCATGATATTACTGGTTGATGAGCAAGTTTTAATGGTGTGTGAGTGAGATGATAAATATAGCTTATATGTCATGCTTAATAATTAAGATATTAGGCTCAGTAATAGGAAGAACATGTTTCTGCTCTCATTTACTTTGAATTTTGTTTGATATTCTGCTATATGTTCACTATATTATACCTAACACAAGGTCAGACTTTTTTTAAATTAAATATGGATATGACATATATTACTGTAGGTTCTACTTGTTTAAATCAAAGTATTAGTTCAATCATGAGAGGTAATGAAAATCCTATGTTGGGGGAATTGTAAAAGAGTTGTGTATAATGTCAACATTTCTCTTCATTTTGAAGCAGGATTTTAAACATGTACAAATCACCAACCATGTGAGAATTAAAAAGGTTTAGGCTCTTTCGGCATATGCATATGTTGCTATGACAACACATTCTTAATTTAAAAAGCAAGGCCTTCAGGAGTACTAATCCAAAACATTCTAGCATTTAAAAAAAAATAAAACACTATTCACCGCTATTTACTTTAGAAAGATGAACAATTAATTTAGATAGGGGAGGAAAGGCATTATGCTGAAGAAAATAAAGAAATTGCCTAAATGCCAAGGAAGTAGCTATTATTTCACAAAAGTCAGTGGCTTGAAATATCTAGATTACAATGAACACATGTAAAGGAAAGGTCTAATTTTATTATAACACCTGAGGCTATTGTTATGCCTTCTTCTCCTTTGATCAAAATATCATATTTCAAATTTACAAACAGTGCATCCTTTTTCATATAAATGCCATTTTATAGAATGTATCTTACACGTCTATGCTACAACTGTATTAAAAGGAGAGTGTCCCTGATAACCTCGACAAGGTATGCATTCTTTAAAAATTAAAACGCACTTACCTTTGAGAGAAGCTGCAGCTCCCCTACTCCTTGGTCTGATGATTCCATGACTGATGTGACTTAGTCTTCAAAGCCCAAGGTATCGTGAATTCTTTGTTATGTGAAGTAGGTGACTGGTGACTGCTCTGTTTAAGACCACAGAGGACCCCAGGTCTCTATATTCCTGATATCCCCATTGGTGATATGTAGCCTTTCCCTTCCCTCCCTGGTAAAACCAAAGGAGGGCCCGATCTTCTAGGTCTACCCTGCACAAACAGACCACAGAAGACTGCAAGGGGATGTAGGTGCCAGGTGATCAACTCACACACGTGACCAAAAAAACAAGTTTTCAGGGACTCACCAACTATCCTTCTCATAACATGAAAAATATAAATTACAATTTTTATGGTAAGCGTCTGTATTGTGGCTATGCCTCTACTTTATTGTAGTCACTCAGTCAGCATCTGTTCCACCATCACTAATTTCTTTTTTTATCTTCAAGACTGGTAAAACCTCAACCCCCAACAAATGCCCACTAAATTCCTACTTAATACTTCTGTGTCTTCCACATCTGAACATTGTGAAAGTATATGATTCTGGTGAACAAAAACTGCCATGTGTCTAGTTAAGAGCTTACTATTAAGTGTATGTATAAGATTGTATTCTTTTAATGTGTGTGTGAACATGTATCATTTGTATTGATTGCACATAAGGAAGATGAGCTATATACCCACAGTGCCACTTTTTTAAGCGTTGCCACAGAAGCCGAAATATTGATTTAGTGGTAGTTTAAGAACTATGCATGTATGAAAGTGTTCCTTGAATAGAGATCTGACACCTCTTGTTTCCCCCATGCTATGCATTTTCCAAAACCACTTAGCCTCCACGTGTTTGTGCCATTGGCATGGACAGTTGCCCATAGGGCTCAATCCTGGAACCTGGAAACTATGCAAAACATGGGATCTGTGTATTTAAATATCAACAGCATAATTCTTAATGGAGTATAAAACAGCTGAAAAATGCTTATGGCTTATTTCCCCAGAAATTAAAGTAATAAAATGCTACTATTTATATGCTTTTACTTTTCCAGTTAATTAGCAGAATTACAATGCTCTAGTAAACCATCACAAAACAAAGTATTTTCTCCCGTGACTCGTCTATCTAAACGGATTTTGTATTTAAGCTGCTAACTTTTATATAAAAAAACTATAAAGCATCACGCATCCAATTACAGTCAAAGGGCACAATAAGTATTCTTGTTGCAGGCAAGTTGTATGTTTATTGTGGCTGTCATTATAAATATGGCGAGCCTCACCCTTTCCGTAATGTATTAAAAACACATCAAGAGATTAGAAATGTATTCAACACTGCAGAGTTTAATTTTCACGATTGCTTCAGTTAGTCTCTCAACATTCCCCTCTCTCAAACGTGTAGTCTCAAATCCTTTAAACGAAGTAGCAAGGGGCATTGCAAGCTGTTATCAAGCTCTTCAGGGCAGAAAATCATTGTGCCAGCAAAATTCCATTTGCAGCATTGTGTACACTCAAATTCTATAAGAGAAGAAAAGGAATAAACAAACATTATTAATTTATTTTGTGATAGAACTGAAGCAACACAATAATAATAATAGATACTGGGCTCATTCTAATAAGATTTTTTGTTTCTGGACTACAATAACTGTTTGGTTCAATAATCATCAATTAGTATATATATTTAATAGGTATGTATTCATATTCATTAGATATATTAGATTATTAGATATCAGATTGTAAGATATTTTTTGTGTGTTTGTATATAAGTGCTAGCCCATAGTCACGTATCTCTGACCCTCTAGTATTGTTCTGCGCAGTGGGGATCGTGGGCCGGTTAGCTGTGACATCGATTGAGGTCTTTGTTTTTGCAGCACTGACCTTAGTCATAGCTCTTATCTGTCCGCATCAGAACCGATTGAACCTGAGAGCGTGTCCACCAACTTCTGAGATTGTGCAACCCCGATTTGTGGTTGTGCAGCAGTTCTTATATGGTCTAAAAGTTCAGAAAGGCCTCTCAAACCTCTTACAGATCCACGACAGGGTAAGCTCTGATGGTAGCTAGGCTTCTATACAGATTCTATATGGCTAAACAAAATAAGTTATATTAACTGGAATACATCCAACAGATGCTAAAGAACTAACATACAATATTGCTGGCTAGTAGAGCTACAACTCAGTCCTTAATTTGCAGCTAATGTGAAAGTATCTAGTAGTTTACAGTGAACCTCTAAGATTGTTCACCAGGTATAAAGAACCCATACCTATTATTAAGATCTTTATCAACCTGTCAAGAAGATCACAACTCATGGCAAGACAGGATGGAAGTAGAACAAAACTAGCTAACACGCTTCATCAGGGGCAAGCATGTTTTCAACCTACCCATATTGTCAATTTCCCAGTATTGATTATGATTGAACTGTAGGTGACTTCAAGTAACTAAAGCCACTTGTGACATTTTATTAACAAATCTGCACTTTTCACTTAGATCGGACTACAAGTAAATCCTGCCCTTGTCAAACTATTCCTTGTTCACACAGAGGAGGTATTATTTGAAAAAATAAATCGTATTATGTCTTAATGAACAATCATATTTTATCTGTCTTTGCTGATAATTAAAATCCTATATGTAATCTCTAAATTATTCTTTCTGGAATGCTTACTAATTAACAAGAGATATTCCTAGTCATCATTATGCCAAAAAGTACAAAGAATTAATGATATGGAAAATAGATAGGTGTGAAAACTTGAAGAAAATAACCTTATATCTGCTTCTGGGCAAAGGTAATAATATCTAATCAAAAACAAAGAAAAATTGAATATATTTTTCAAACTAAAAAATCAATAAATGTCTGCTCATTTTAGTGATCTATAGTATCAATTATTATTTTTAGACAATGAAATGAAAATCAACAACAATAAATTATTATATTGTAAAAATGCCTTCACAAATAGACATGCTAATAGTTTGTTTTTATCATTTAAGAAAATTAAGTGAACAGAAACAAAAACTAATTAAAGACAAAGTATCAATTTTTCTAGGTACACTTGCAGGTTGGTTGTTCCCAACATCTTGGAGAACTAACCACAATCTGTGGATTTAGGAAACCACAGTTTCTTCTATCACTTCAAGTAAACCCATAGAGACTCCATGAAGTTGAGATCGGGGCTCTGTGTGGGCCATATCATTACTCCCAGGACTACTACCGTATTTGCTCGATTATAAGACGACCCCGATTATAAGACGACCCCCCAAAATCAAAATATTAATTTAGGAAAAAAACAAAAAGCCTGAATATAAGACGACCCTATAGGAAAAAAAGTTTTACCAGTAAATATTAATTCATGTAAATATATTTTTTAAATTTCCTTTTATTTGCCAACCTGCCCCCCCCAGTTATGCCACTCTGCCCCCAGAAATGCTTTATACCCCCCTATTTGCCACTCTGCCCCATGATATGCCTTATACCCCTATATGCCACTCTGGCATATAGGGGGTTAAAAGGCATATCATGGGGCTGAGTGGCATATAGGGGGTTAAAATGCATTTCTGGAGGTATATATGCATATCATGGGGCTGAGTGGCATATAGGGGGTTAAAATGCATTTCTGGAGGTCCAGAAATGCATTTTAACCCCCTATATGCCACTCAGCCCCATGATATGCCTTTTAACCCAGCATGTACTGGCTGCCTTGGCTTGATAGGAGTGTGATTGCTGCTAACAGCAATCACACTCCTATCAAGCCAAGGCAGCCAGTACATGCTGGAACCTGGGGATGATAGTAGTGGGATTACAGCCTCCCTATGCCATGCTACAACCCCCACCCCCCTTACACATCCATGCTATCACACACAAACACACATTCACAAACATTTAAATACTCATTCATTCCATTAATCACACATACTTCACACATTAATCACACATACTTACCCAAAAACCCTCCCCCACCCCCTTACCTGAACTGCAGATCTCTCACTCGAAGACTTCTGCAAGGGACCGGCTGTACGAGCAACTGCTCTGGCCCCGCCCCCAGAGGAGGGAGGGGGAGATAGAGTTCTGTGAGGAAGCTACAAGCTTCCTGTCCTCCTGCTTCTAACTGAAGAGACGCTGCTCGCGACCGGTAAGCAGCATGGCCCCAGCCATTTTTTTGGGGTCTGATTAGAAGACGACCCCGATTATAAGACGAGGGGTATTTTTCAGAGCATTTGCTCTGGAAAAAACCTCGTCTTATAATCGAGCAAATACGGTACTTCTTCTTTGTGCTGATCCCCAAGTCCATTTGTAGAAATGCGCCCCAAACTTGCAAGGGACCTCTATCTTGCTTCACTGTTGCATGCTAATTCATTCTTATACCGCTCTCCAACCCTTCAGCGAACAGCCTGCCTTCTGCTGCAGACAAATATTTTATATGTTGACTCTCCAGACTAGACCACTTGCTACTATTTTTCTGCACCCGGTTCCTGTGTTTTTGTGAATAGTCTCTTAGCCTTCTTTACATGTTGAAGGTATGGCTTTTTGACCTCAAGTCTTCCTTGAAGATCACTTCTGACCAGATGGTTGTACACACTTATGTTAACACACACTTACACATTCATGCTAACAAAAAACACACATAAACATTCATGCTTACACACAAACCTTTACCCATACACATTTAATCCACAAACATACACATACAAATGCTCACACTCATACATGTGCTCACACAGACAATTAAACATACACAATTATGCTAACACACACACATGTCACCAGCAAGAAGACAACGTGTGTACGTGGCCTGCCTTCCAATGAATCCACACTCTGTAGAGTCTCACATTTTAGGTGACTTGTATCTGGAACTGGTATGTGAGGTAGTTTTATTGACATGATTTCTTTAACCCAAAGTGTCATTCTTCTATATGATATCTTCTATATTCTACATTGGTTTTCCACTATAAATATTTTATTTCAGTTTATTCTTTACTTTGACCTGTGATTAACACAATCAAGTCAAAATGTGGGCAGTTTGCATAAAATAATTTTAAATGGTTTGACCCCTTATTGTATGCTTCCATCAGAGAAATGTAGGTCAGCTCGTTGAGTCCAGTTACCTATTGGACTTATCTAATTAGCATGTCATTGACCAATTAACATTTTTTTATGTACTAAGTACTATTTTCTGATAAACACACTAAACACCTGACCTTACTAAGTAATGTGCTTGTCAAGGTTATTTGCCATGAAGCATTCCACTGCAGAATTAGGTTAGAATCAGAGTTAATATTTACAAAAAAAAGACTAAATATACATTTAAAGGCTGATTCTAAGAACAATAAGAAATAAAACTAAAGTATAGTAATAACACGTCAGAACAACCCTTTTCTGAAGACCTTTGCAATTTCCCCCATGACATTGATTGCCATTTTTTTTTTCTATAGCAATTAATCATTATTAGTTGTGACGGTACTGGATAATACATATGCTCAATTACATTCTACATCACTGACGAAAGTATTTTGTATTAAAGCCGTTTTGTACAAAACAGGGTTCTCTGGGGAAACTCTTGTGGAAAAAATCTGCCTCTGAGTTTCCTCAGCAGAATGTCTTTTGATAGACATCATTTTTCAGGACATTCATGTGCACGGTGATGTCTTTTGTGTGTTGTCTTGCTTTGTAGGCAGTTTGCTGTGCCCAACTTAAAAAAAAAACATTACCATAAAACACATTTCCTACTGAAAGAAAGAAAGAATAGAATAGAATAGAAGTAAGCACAAATGTAGGGTTTATATAATAGGCAATAGACATACCTGGGAAATTCTCACAGTAGGCTACCCGGAACTCTTCCTTTTCTTGAGAAGTGGCTTCGTGAAGGAAGGAGCTAGCCATATGTGGAGGTGCGGCTAGTCATGCATGAGATGGGCTATCCCCAGGCAGCCTTGAGTGGAAGGGCAGTGGGTATAACCAAACACCACACACCTTACATAGAGAAAGAGGCGTGTGACTAGGAGACACAATGAAGCAAAGCTTCATCCAGAAATGATCTGTAGACATGGCAGTAGATGAACGCAAGTACTATCAAATCCGTAGCATTCCTAGGTATGACAGTAGATGAATTTCCTAGTACTACTAATCTTAAAATGTTTCCTGGAGAAATATATACAAACAGCCTACTGATTGATAGCACAACCCAATTAAATGGATGTAACTGTATTATATATTTACAATATTATCACGGTAATTTAACCTGATTGACAATTTTCATGTGCTCTAAATCTAACAGCATAATTAAACTTTGTTTTTGGCCAAAAAAAAGGAAATGATGGTGGTCTTGTAAATGTAAGGTGACCAAATGATCATCAGTCTCCAGTAGGTCCTTGGAAGTACTTCTAGAACCATATTAAAACCTCGTTGTAAAGTGTATTTCATAGTCATACTCATTATAATCCTTATCAGCAAATTTGCTTCATTAAATTTCATTACATTACATTAAATAATGTTATATAGAATGTAATGGAAAAAGAGGATCAGTCTAAATATAACTTGAGACGTATGACACTCACCATATTTTATCCGCATCCATTTAAGATTCAAATAAACGATTTAGTAACTCTGATTCACCAGCGTGGAATATACGACCAAAGCACTCATTCATGCACCTTGTTCCATTCGCTATTAACATATTTATGCTGTGAGATCCCACAGTGACTGTAATCTCCTTTCTCTCTGGGACAGTGACTCACTTTTATCTGGAAGATATTCATGGTTCTATTCATTCCATATTTTTAAATGTTTGTGGCCTCTGACATTAACTACTAGTAACAAAAAATCTGCTTTCAATGAATGTAATGTTTAATATCCTCTCAGCAGCCTTTGTTAGTGAGCGACTATTCTCTGATCACAAACACATAACTGTTGAAGCAGAAACACAACACAAATTCTCAACTGCAGAATTTAGAGCTCAAAAGGCATTTTTCTTCCTTTGATCAGTTTTTTTTTTCATGCATGATATCGTAGCCTAAGGGGAATCAAATAAAGATTATTTAAAAGCAGAGTGTCCCCTGGAAGATATGTATAGCCTTGTTTTAGATGTATCTAAAATTGTGTCTTTGGATGTATGTGTAAAATCTACCATGGGATTCCCTTCTTTTTAAAAACAAGATATTTTGAAAATGTCTATCGAAAAGTATTCTAATGGTGAAATATAATTCTTCTGCTCGAATTGGTAACTTTTGTGGATCCCTGTTGTTTTTCTATCATTTGTTTTCCAAGGCAGAAGGATGAAAAAATAAATCTCCTATTGTCCTATTAAGTGACTTCAATAATTTTGTGAGAGGCTATAATTTTACTTTGAAATATCTCTGTTTTATAATGGTTTAAAAATAGATTTGTGGATTCTACTACTTTGCATTCTTTGAAGGATGCAATACTATTTGTCATGGATAAAAGAGAGAAGATTATTTCAACTAGAAGAACTTTGAAATGCTTTCTAAAACAACACATAGATTGGCAATAACACCATCATGTAAATGAAAGACAAATATCTGCCAAAGTAAAAAGATAAAAACAAATACAGCAAATGCTTGAATATATAGTAAAGAAACTCACTAGTTTCCAAAATACAGCCTTTATACTAACCAAAACCTCAGATTTTTTATTCTTATTATGATTTTTTTTATTTAATAAAAATCAGAACACATACGCATATCTGTCTGGGTCCAACCCAGATGTTATGGTTGTACATGACTTTAATCTCTGTATGGAGAAAGTGGTATTTGACCACTATCTTCTGTTTTTTTACGTTTTTGTCACACTAATGTTTTCAGATCATCAAACTAATTTTAATATTAGACAAAGATAACCTGAGTAAAGACAAAATGCAGTTTTTAAATGATGATTTCATGAGTAGAAGGGAAAAGGCTATACAACTCTACCTGGCCCTATTTGAAAAATTAATCCCCCCCTTAGTTACTAAATCAACCATTTAACCAAATTTAATTGGGTTAAGTTTCACTAGACAGACCCAGGCACGATTACTGTCACCCATTTTGAATCTAAACATCAGTTACATAAAATTGTCTTGCAGTGAAATAGGCTAAGAAATCTCTAACAGCAACACATGATGCAGTGATCTAAAGGCTAACAGTCTGAGAAGGGTTGCATAGTCATTTCTAATGTTTCGGGACTGCAGTTCTATTATCTACAAATCGGGAAAGCTTGTAACATTTTATGTTGAACCTTCCCAAGAGTGGCCAGCTACAAGAGTCTGGGGTTCTTAAAAGAAGGGGCTAAATTATGTATATGCATGTTCAACCAATACCACCCAAGAATTGAGCCCCAAGGATGGAATGGCCAATGATATACAAACAGCCAGGCGTCAGGATACAAAACTCGAAGTCAGGTTGCGAGCCAGAAGGTCTGGAGTTAAAGAAACTTGCATAGTCCAAAAGGGAGAGCCAAAGGTCAGGTACACCAGGTAATCAAATGGTTAAAGAAGGGAAAATACTAAGCTACTTAACAGAAAATACTGAGCAGAGGGCTTTTATGTTTAAATTTGGCTCCCTCTGATGACATTATTCCGTACAGCCACACCTCCTGGGAGAAGCCTGCATCAGCTGTGAAGCAGAGTGGAGATCTGTGTGCCCAGATGATGGGTTACCTGTCCATAAGAATCATGGTGCGTGTCAGTAGCATAGGTGCTTTATGGAAAAAAAGCAGTTCACAGTTGTTCAAGAAGCATAGAAACGTCTATTTGTCTCTACTGCATCTTGCTGGGATTCAAAGACCTGGGGTTTAAATACCCGCAAGGCATCCGATGGAGTAGGTATAGGGGCTTGAGGGGAAGGTGTAAGAGTTTCTGCCCGTTACTTTAAGTCGCCACCTCGTTATGTAGAGCCCCGTACTGCATCTGAATATCCACCATCATTTGGGCTAGCTTCTCCATCTTTTGGGACATATCAGTAAGGGTATGCAGACTAGTTTAATCGAGAGGAAATAATGTAATTCCTCGGGTGTAATGTAAAGCCTCGAGGCAAGGATTGCAGCCCCTGCTCTATTGAAGAAAGAGACTAGTCAAGTGCAACAGAGGTATGTTTGCATGCATGTATGCATCGAAGGACAACCAAGATCTGTCTCTTGTATTGAAGGTGGAGCCAGAAACCCCTTTCCCCCATCCTGAGGTCAAAGTCACACTTTTTCAGTATACACAAGGTTTTACTTTATATTCATCTTATTTTTTTTTTTTTCATTTCAGTTTTCTTAGTCTTTTTCTTCAGGTTTTGGTATTTCTCATACCTGTATTGTTTTAGCAAAACTGCACATTCTTGTTTTAATCTAACGCATACAATTTGATGACAGGTAAGAGCCATTCGACCCATCTAGTCTGCCCATTTTTTCTGATGTAAAAACCCATACCTAAAATAGTCCTTGTGCCGATCTTAAATTCAGGATAGCTTTATGCCTTTCCTATGCATTTTTAAGTTTTCTCACTTTTCCTCTATATACTTTAGTCGGAATGTCTGGTTGGATGGTCAAGACTATTGTTTATTACAGTCAGTGTTATAAGTAGTCATAGTCTTTGTCTAGTAGTTTGGCCTAAGATAACATACACAAAAGTCATACAGTGTTTGTAGACCTCATCGATGTTTCTTGTAACTAGAGGGAGTTTTGTGATGTCCTCCGTCATTATTAATTATTTTAATTTAGAATTCATTTATAAATCATTTCTTAATGTTTTATTTTTATTTATTTTACTTTTGGGATGCCTTCCTCTTCTATTGTCACATTTCCCTTACTGCTGATCATACAGTGCTCAAGTAGCAGGTCTCTGCACCCCTGCATTCTTGATCATACTATGTGTGACAAACTGCAGGGTGATAATTGACTTGATTCTCAACATTGTTTTCAGAGGAAAGGCAGAGGTTAGTGCTGACAAAATCATAGCCGGTTACCCCAAATATGACGGCGACCGTCAATGTCATTATATGCATAAAAGTCTCCGAGAAGCCAGCAATTACCCCACCACAATCAGCAAGGGTCGTCTCTGTCATTGACATATAAAAGTGTCACGTAGCTTTAAGCTTCATTCGTCCTTAAGAGGTTAAAGTGGCAGTCATTTACAGTTTGAAGGAATCACTGGAAACATACCCTAATGCTTTACTAACTGCACTCTCTGATCATGCACGGTCGGATCCCACCTAAAATATCTATATTTCTAAACTAAGATCATTAATAATTAAAGGCTTTAATTAACAAAATAGCAAGACCGACTAGCAAGTATGTATACTTTTTTGTATGAGAACTAAATTTAGTTCTTCAGAGAATATTGAATCAGCCTCTAATTCCTTTGAAATCTAGTCTCAGAGTCCAGACACATTAATCATCAATACTTCCTGCTGACCTGATGCTACATGTCCTTCCTCTTTTACAATTAGTTCTTATTGAACAATGCTTACGGCTACTGCTATATATTTTGTGTCAGCATCGGCGCTGTCATCTGAAGACACAATCGCATTTAGTCATTACTTGTGCACTGTAGAGCCTTCCTGAAATCCTAAATTTCAAAATGCAGTATATGATAAAATTTAATTGGCTACTCAATCTTGGAAGAGATAAAACCAACATGAATGATCAGCCTCTAAAATGTTCCCCATAAAAAAAGTATGGCCTCTAATATGGTGAGCGTCTAATACATATAAATACTATGTCAGTTATTTTAGAGTGATGAAAGGCTTAAAGATGTATTTTTGTAGAAAAAAGTATGGAAACATTTATATAAAAATGTGATACCAATGCACAATATTGTAAGTAATACCCCCTGTACCGTATATATATATATATATATATATATATATATATATATATATATTACACAGGGTATAGTACATTAATTACACTTACAATAATATTTTATTATTACTACTTATCTTAGCTTAAGAGGAAAGGAAATCTCCAAAGGTTAAATGAATCACTGCCAGTTTCCATCTTTTTTTCTGTTTGTCTGAGTTAATCAGTTATATTCATCTAAGTTGCCAACAAGGCGGTGACGTAGAATAACTTTGCAGTATAGGTAGCTGAGTTTAATACAGTGAAAAAATGTAATCATACATGGTATGAGCAGGGCCTGATTAACGTAGGGGCTGATGGAGCTCCAGGCCTGTACCTGAAAATAGGCCCAGTCAGGGCCAGACTGACTGGGCCTATGCGTGGCCGATGTGGCAAAAGGGACAGCTAAACATCTTACGTGTTTTGCACCAAACACTGGCTCTTAATGATAGGCACTCCCTACTCGAGAACACTGTGGAGTATGAGTGCTCTCAATTAGATTGTGTCTAACAAAAGCAAGGCCTATGGGCCTGCATGTTTAACTGCAATAATACGGCTGAAGAAGACGTTCAGTGTTTAGTATGCGTTCCACTGTGTTGCTTTGTGTGGCAAATAATTCTTCATGAAGTTTGGGAGAAAATGCAAAGACTGAGCATTTCACACAAACATCTTTACACATTATGACAAAGTGAAAAATAGATGTCAAATGACTCACAATTCTCTGTCAGTCACTCCAATGATCCGTGTCCTTATTTCCTTATTTGCAAAAAGAACATGTTTTAATATCATGCCTAATGGATTTAAACTGAAAAAAATGAATAATGTTTCCTATATCATGAATATGTAATAATTTAACGGGTAGTTATGCAAGTAGGTGTGTGAGTCATTTTATGAAGTTTTATAATGGCATTTGTTATGAAATATATTGTCAGGCTTTTCTGAAAATAAGGCTTTTTTGTGAAAATAATACTTTTAAGGACAAGAAGATTTTTTTGTGAGAATACCCATTATTACACCTACTTAGATTTATTTTATATTAAGCATATTTATCAACCATTTATGAATGTATTTCTGTATGTTACAAAGAACAATGTAGGTTCCTAGCACGTTTGTATTTTGAATGTTTAGAATATTGTAGGCACTATTTTTATTAGTGTGGTTATTATAAATATGATTTTATTTTTAGGGGTCTTTTCTGAAAGTTTATATGTGAAATTGTAAATTGTTGATAGCAGATTATTACATAGTTACATAGTTACATAGTTACATAGGCTGAAAAAAGACATGCGTCCATGAAGTTCAGCCTTTCCTATATCTGTTAATTTGTTGCTGTTTGATTAGACTTGTACATTCCGTTTCGTACAGATTGCAAATTCACTGAATTTTGGTCGCAAAAAGCTCTAAATTTCCATGGGTCCATATTCACTCACACTCTCACTCACTCTCTCACACTTGCACTCTCGTTCACTTTCTCTCTCTCTCTCTCTCTCTCTCTCTCTCACCACTTCTTTTTCTGCATCTTCTTCTGCATCTTCTACTTTTATATCTTTTTTTTTCCTCTATCTTCTCTCTTCTCTTCTCTCTCTTCCATACTATCTTTAATCTTCAATCCCTAATCTGGTATTTTCTTTTTTTCGTCCACATCTCCGTGGACATAACCCGTCAATTTACAGGTCCATCTCTGGAAATGGGCAGGGGGCTTGACCACCAGCTCTACCGGAAAAGCCACCTCACGGCACAAGGCAAAGTGCTGCAAGGTGGCCTTGTGGGAGCTCCAATAGAGGTATATGCTGCAACAGCACAGACCTCCATTGATTGTACAGCTCCCTGGGCCATGTAAGGGAGATCAGAGGATCTCTCCAATCAGCCCGTGATCCCCACTACTTGCAAAAGTAGGACAAAAGCAGTGGGGCAGCTACCTAGGACAGCCAGACAGTGGCCAAAAATTGGGGATATCCCATGAATACTTGGACAGCTGGGTGGTTTGATGCTATTTCTAGGCATCCTATTGGGAGTTTGATGTAGTAGAACACCGTGATATACCCAGAAATTACTCTGAGCTCTAAACAAAGAGGAAAATCTTTAGATAAAATAGGGAGAGACTCCTAAAGTGAGACACTTGGGAGGTATGAGTATAGCTGTAACTGGAATCATTTGGACGCAGTGTGAAATATGTGTTAATGATTGAGAACACATTGTAAATATGAAGTGTTTAAGATATAACTTTAACAGACTCCTGTGGGTTTCTGTTCAAACCAAAAATCTATAAAAAGATTTAACATGCAAATCAATGTTTAAAAATAAACAATCAGACATTATAGGCCAGGTTTGGAATTACTCATCACTAAGTACCCGTGTAACTGGCAACATTGAAGTCATGTCTATGTGAGCCTTAATGTTACAGTGTTGCAGTTTCGTGTCCTGCGGTTATCCAGTTTCACTGCATATTAACTTAAACCTGCAGTCTGCCTGAAGTGCTTATCCTTCCGCATACCATTAATACAGAATTAAGTTTAATCCTCACATTGTACAGATTATTTCCATCCTTTTTCCTGCCAATAAAGTCTACGCCAGCTTTCAGTATTAAACGAGAGAAAAGGATATATTGCCTAAGCTTCTTATGTCTGCAAACAACATTTAAATCATTTTCCATTTCCAAAAGATATGTGCATATCAGTTCCCTAATTTAGTTGTCAATGAGCTCAAAATAGTAACGCTTGTAAAAGCTGCCTGGACAATTTAAAAATAGAGCCCTGGAAAAGTCAACACAGAAAGTGAACAAGCTTTCACAGCTATGTGATTTATTTGCTTCACAATGTAGCCAGTCTGCTTGCAGAGAAATGGATACAGCACTCAGTTATTTTACAGTCATCCAGCCCAGTGTCTGTATAAAAGAGGAAGCCAACAGGAAGATATCCATACTTTTATGAATTACATCTCACATGGCCCACAGTCAGAATTTGGCTAGATGTAGATTGTTGTGTTGGAGTTCAACAGAAGCTAAATCATGCAGTCACTTGGAGACTTGGTTAATTCACAAAGCCATGAGTTGATGCAAAATGTGCTATTCATGTCCTACGAAGGCCAAGCTCCCATTACCTTCTACTGCAAGATTGATAGAGGTGGCCCTTCCTAATGCATTGCTAAAATCTTAAATCATTCCCAAAGATCTGATTTAATAATGCATTACATACCAGAAAAAAACCCATAAGGGAAGAGACTTTCATAAAAAAAATCTTGTACCTGAGATGTTATCAAAATTCCCCTGCAAAAGGCTCTCCAGGACCTCGATAGGTGGCGTTCCTTTGATCTATCCTGGTTAGGGCGTATATCTTCTGTTAAAATGATGCTTCTGCCGCGGCTATTATACACCTTTAGAGCAGTTCCGACCACTGTCCCTCGTAAATTTTTGCATCAAATACAAGGGGTTTTGAATTCTTTTATTAATTTTAAAGGTAACTCCCGCATCTCCAGGCAGGCGTTCTATTCTCCCAGGTTTAAGGGGGGTCTGGGAGCTCCAGATATTCTCTCCTACTACCATGCAACTATCCTGGCGCAATCGACTCTATTTCACTATCGAGGTAATCTGCCTCAATGGGTAGCCCTTGAAAACGCCTATGTCCATCCTTATTCGGTTGCCCAACTTTTATGGTTGCCTTCTCCTTACCGCCCGTCGCTTCCAGCGCTCCCTCCCACCACATTATGTACGCTTCACATTTGGTCTCATCTGGCTAAACGTAATTCGGCTTTATTGCACATCACTAGGGCTACTCCGCTCTCCTCCCTTGAGTTATTGATTCCAAATTTGAATCTAGCCCGTTGGTATACTGCCCGCTCCTTCAAAGTGGGGGACCTCTTTGATAAAGGTTTTTTCCGAACCTTTTTAGATCTTAGTTCAACTTACGAGCTTCCCTCCTCCGAGTTTTACAAGTATCTGCAGGTCAGACACCTGCTGCAATCTCGAACGTCCTCGTTAACTGTTGACGTTTTCTCATCTGATCCAATCGTTCATTTATGTTCGAGGTCCTCCCCCCCTCGAGGTGTGATTTCTATTTGCTACAGTTCGCTCCTAACCCATTTATGGGACAATAAATTACCACATATGCTAACATGGGAACGTGAGTTAGGTGTCTCCTTCCCTCTTGAGATGTGGCTTGACTCGGAGGAGGCGATGCGTGGGGTGTCACATTGTAGTAACCATATTGAGCTACAAAAGAAAATAGTTTGTAGGTGGTACCTCACCCCGGCTCGGCTGTCACATATGTTTCCGTCCTGCTCGCCTTTTTGTTGGCGTGGTTGCCCGGACAGGGGAACCATGCTTCATGTGTGGTGGCTGTGTCCCCCTGTTTATCAACTTTGGAGGCGACTGATCCATATTTTGGAATCCACACTACACATACACCTCCCCTTTACACCACAATTAGTGTTATTCCACATGTTTCCAGATGACATTTCTGTTTGTGTTAGGAAATTGGTGATTCATTTCTTTTTAACTTTAAAATTAATGATAGCCCGTAATTGGAAGTCGGCCACACTCCCGAGACTCGTTGATATACTCCATCATCTGGAACACACGCACCTCCTAGAAAAATTGTCATTCCAGAATGATCAACGAATGCCTTTGTTTGATAATGTGTGGGCTCCTTGGACGCAGGTCCAGCTTTCCCCACTGTGGCAGAGATGATTGTTGCGGTTTTTCTGTGTGATCGTGCCCGGTCCTTCCTTTCTTCTGTATCAGCTTACCATATGGTTCTCCCGACGACTGGTCTTATTTTGGTCGTGTAGTAGTAATATTCTACTAGAGCACTATTTTGTTTTCATTTTTCTTTTTTTTTGATTTCTTTTCTTTTTGTTCTGATGTCTGTTCTCCCTGTTGGGCTCCCATAGCCGTAAGGCTCCTTCGTCGAGTCTCATGCCACTGCTGCGACTGTTTTCTTGTTGCTTTTGTGCATTTCTGCATACTTACCACTTGTGCCTCTTTATTGGGACTGTTGCCAATGTATTACATTGTTTTATTTCCTGTACTATCAATGTTGCTATTGGATTTTTCATGTGTACGCTGTTCTGCAACTTTGTCTCGACGGACTTAAAATTTCAAATTAAAAAATCCAATAAAAAACTTTAAATTTAAAAAAAAAAATTCCCCTGCAAAATCAGATTATTTGTTTATCCACTAAAGAATTTAGTTAGCATTAGAGTTGTGGTGTTAACTAATTATAAAAGGGCCAACCCTTGGAAACTTCTTCTGCAAGAAGGACACATCATGCCCTGCATAATGTTTAGTTAGGGCATAGTAAGTGAGCTGAAACCACAACTCATCTGGAAACTCAGTTTTAAGCCCATTTGGTGAATAAACCCATAGGTCCCAATTTGGTGTTAGCATGAAGCATTCATTCATATTATCACAGTAAAACTCAACTTGGCAAAACTCGCAATAATGCATGTCTGATTGAGACCAGAATCTATTTAAGTAAATAGAGAATTAACTCACTAACATAGAAACATAGAAACATAGAAACATAGAAAGTGACGGCAGATAAGAGCCAGAAGGCCCATCCAGTCTGCCCAACCTCTGAGTACTCTCCTTTAGTACTTGCCCTTATCCTATATCTAGCTTGGCATTATGCCTATCCCATGCTTGCTTAAATGACTGTATTAACATCTACCACTTCCACTGGGAGGCTATTCCATGCGTCCACTACCCTTTCCGTAAAGTAATATTTTCTGATGTTACCATTAAACCTTTGCCCCTCTAGTTTATGCTTGTGTCCTCTTGTTGCGGTTTTATTTCTTCTTTTAAATAAACTTTCTTCCTTTACTTTGTTGATTCCCTTTAAGTATTTAAATGTTTCTATCATATCCCCCCTGTCCCGTCTTTTTTCCAGGCTATATAGGTTAAGATCCTTTAACCTGTCCTGGTAAGGTTTATTTTGTAATCCATAAACCATTTTAGGTTTATTTTAGCATTACCTGCTGCTCTACTGCATTGTCTGCCTACCTTTAAATCCTCAGAAATAATTACCCCTAAATCCCTTTCCTCACACGTTGAGGTTAGGACAGTACCAAATAGTCTATACTCTGCCCTTGGGTTTTTATGCCCCAGGTGCATTACTTTGCATTTATCCACGTTAAATGCCAATTGCCACAGCTCTGACCATTTTTCCAGCTTACCTAGATCGTTTGCCATTTGGCTTCTTCCTCCAGGAACATCAACCCTGTTGCAAATTTTTGTGTCGTCGGCAAATAAACATACCTTTCCATCAACACCATCTGCAATATCACTAATGAAAATATTAAAGAGAATGGGTCCAAGTACAGATCCCTGAGGTATCCCACTGGTAACAAGACCTTGTTCTGAATATACGCCATTGACTACAACCCTCTGTTTTCTGTCACTCATCCACTCCTTAATCCATTCAACAACATTGGGATCTAAACCCAGAGATTGCAGTTTAGTTAATAGTTGCTTGGCTAGCAACAGGTATCTATTGAGTACTAACCTAGCTTTTTATAGTCATGTAATATATACAGCATTCTATGGGCCATTGTATTGGGATATAATATGTATAAATACTTTAGGAAAGAAGGACCCTGACCCATAGAGCTTACAGTCTAAAAGAATGTAGATATGTTTGCTAAACCATTGGACTCCCTGTTAAACATTTGCACAGATGAGTTAAGGGCAAAAAAAAAAAATAAGAAAGGAAAACAATAAATGAAGAGTGCATTAAAAAGCAGTAGGTATCTATTACTCATACAAAATGTATTAATTTAATTGTTCCTTTTTAAAATAGAAGGAAATGCACAATGATTTCATTTTAATGACTATTCAAGCAAGGAATAAATGTGCACATAACAAACAATTTCATGCTATTATTTGGAAATCGTGATTTCCTGAAATATAGCTGTTTCCTGTTTGTTAAAATGTGCAAATTAGTCTTTTATGATTGTCTTTTCAAACATCAGACCTTAATGCATAAGTGACATTACTATGTGAATGATGGCCCACATTTAAATGAAATTCCCACCAAAAATAAGTCCTAGTTTCTACATGATGTATTTTGTTATCTGTATCATTATACATATGTGTTCTAGCTTTGTTACCTTTACCCAATCTACAAGACAAACACACAAACTCCTTTTCTTACTGCCTTATGGTAAACAGTCATATGTTTTAGTCACCCAGATCTAGACACTTTAATATGGAGAAATATAATTGAATTGGATGTACAGGACTTTGTTAGCATTGCCATAAAGTGTCGAGTCAGTGTTGTATTTGAGACAACAAAGACAGCCCTACAGATAGCAAAATGAAGTAAAACCATTTTTTGTCAATGCTAACCTACATTACTGTATATATATTTTCTGCTCAAGGGGAAACATTGTTTTCCATTAAACTCTACCATTAAGTACCCTATTATCTCTCTTTTTTGTTCAGTCTTCTACTCCTAGTGATGAGGCAGCAATCAGAGGTAAAAGATAAGTTCTGTTAAGATGCTATTTTGTAGAGATTGCATTATAACAATATGTCCCGGCTTAGCTGCCTCCATGGGAGCGTTTGTCAAGTCAACAAGGTTGTCTGTTTATCCATGGCACTCTTGAATGCATGGTGGCTTGTTCTTCTAGGCTTCTAAGAATCTGTCTAGCTCTGACTGAAGGTTAAAAAAAGACCATTAAGTGGATAGAAAGATGTCTGCTATAAAAAGAAACTTCACATAATAGTTTTGTCTTAGTGCCGAATACTGTAAATAATTATTGAATCCATTCCCTAAGGTAGGTGAAGACATTTCCCCATCAGCTGTCAGTCACTACTTGATTGTGATCTTATAATACACATGTCATATAGATTCCATTTTTAAAACTCATTGGTAAATCTGTGGAATCAGTTTGGATCCTGGAACTTTTTGCTGTACATGTGTTGGAAAGTTTTTACACCATGATACCTTCTGCTGTGAAGTTTATTATAAGTAATATAATATTGGAGAAATTATTTTACTCATACCTCCTGCACTTAAAATGTCCCAAATGGGACAGTTTTTTTGGAGGTGCCAAGAGGTTGGTGAGTTGTATTTAGAGGAGCTCAGGCAGGAGTATTCACCTACATTATTGAAGTAGAACCCTGTGATATGAAATCATGCATCTTCCCTGTAACTAAACCACATGCACATACTAACATACAAACGTCTTCTCTTACTCAATCACTCTAACATGCACATACACCACTTCCTTGCACCACTGACACCCACACACACATTCTAACACCAAATACGAACATACAATACTAACATACAATTTCACACCCTATATAGTGACACACATACACTCAACACTATACACTCACACACAAACATTTTTACACCATTTACTAACACATACTATTATGCCAAAAAATAACACAGTCTCCAACATCATACACTAACACACACTCACCCTAACTCCAAACATTTACACACACATACATATACACGCATTCTTTCTCCTATCATCGATGCAACCTGCAGAGCTTTCCCGTCCGCTCCTCTTCTCCCATTATCAGTGGAGCACACACAGCTCTCCCCACCACTCCCACTCATACAGATGAGAACTCCTGCGGCACCCACCTTAACAAGCCCCTGTGTTTCTACAAAGGGTGATCGTTTCTGAAATTCTGGTGTTAAAAAATGTACAGTTGTGAAGTAGTGTGTGATCTTCGTGTAACTGTTCTTGGCCTATGTAAATTCTTCATAAAGTCCATTAAGTTCTTCTGAAACTTCAAAACAATTTTTTTCTTAATTGGCGACTAATTTCTTATAGAGTCTTGACTAGAGTAATCAGGATGTGTGAAATAGATGTACAAATTGCAGCCAAAACTAATGTGTATTCATTTTTAAGCCATTGCGGGATCCACAGTAGGATGGAAGATAATGTTTTCTTTTGAAATTCTACAATGTGCCAGTGGGACATAAGTGCTAGAGTGATAAATTCTTTTTAATGATGAGCCATTTATCCAAAATTTACCTACGGCTACTTTATCTTGGGGCAGTTTATCATGCATTTACATATGGCAAAAAGAAACAAGTCTAGTTGTATTTTTTGATTGGGCACCTGTAACCACTCATTTCTTCCAACCCACATTAACATTAAAAGTGTTTTTTTCCTGACTACGTTTATTATATTTATTCTTATTGTTTTCATAATAAGCACTAGATTGCGGTTTTAGTCAATTCCCACTGAGATTTTTTTTTTTCAAATAGATGTTTAGAAAAATGACTTCCATCAACAATTAGAACAAAGGGACGTATATTTCTGCCTCCAAAGTTTGAGAAAGATAATAGTCCAACCGTTGCTTTCATCACAGATTGTTTCATAGAATAATATAAGAAATTTGTTCATTATCAGTGCAGACAAGTTCCAACACATTGGGTTTACAGGAACTTTTGAATTTTAGTACACATTGTTCCAGGCTATTTAATGTTTTTTTTTTCCGAAGTATAGAAGCGCTTGGCTTCTCTTCCTTTATACAAGAAATGACCTTCATTTATGAATAACTGCAATTTTCCTGCAGTGTTTAAAGTTCAAATATTCAGTGTAAGCTATTTACCAGTTTATTATCCAAGTGACATGATAAGTTTTTCAGATGTTTTAAATTCCCCAAGTATAACAGTACACGGTGGGCAAGGTCTTTCTTTATGCAGATTATATAAAGGAAGTTTAGGATTAGTTTTGTTTTCTGTGGCCGTTTTACTGAGCCCCATGTATATTGCAGTTTTCCATATAACATTTAACCATTTACAAGTCAGTAGGATGTGCTACACTGAGGCCCATTTCACACCTTGGAAAAATAAAAGGCATGGAATAGAAATATTATTATTCCAAAAAGTAGAGATACTGTAAATGGATTCCCTCTTAGGGAAAGTTTCTGGCACAAGGAAGAAACCTGACTCGAACTGACTCGAGGTGGTATTGTTTTCCATCCACTATTTAACAAAAACAATTGGAACGGTGATATGTTGCCACATATGTAACTGGTAACTGTACAATACCTTTTACATGAATGCCATCCATTATTGCCACAACTTGCATACATTCACTGTGACACGATATTCTGTCGGAATGCAGCTACCCAACTATTATGATGGCTTCCTGCAATTCCTACTGAAAATTGAACTAGCCAGATTTCAGGAAACTTGAGGGCACGCATATATTTTAGAGTATCCTAAAAGGCAGAACAAATGCCCAACCTCATATTATGGCACGGAGGACTAGCAAGACACAGGTTGATCGACAACCATTCCTATTTCTGAAGATGCATGAATTATATTATTTGCCTTGTTTTTGATCTATTGGATAAGGCAATGGATGTTTTTCTTTTCTCATTAAAATCTATGATATAGACCTTATTAATATGAGACCGATCCATGACATGTCTGTTTTTTACTGCACAAGGGTGCCTGTTGTACGCTTTAGTGTGTATGTGGCTGGGGTTGTTTAACCATGAATTATATTTGTATTATATCATATTATGCAATATTCTTTGAATGCCTCTCTCTCAGTTATTTATATCACATTCCTCCCTAGGCATTTCCAAAGGACTTGACAGGTTTGAGAACATTGCCATGTCATTGTTTCGTGCACTACCCCTTATCCGACCAGAACCTATTTTTTTTTTTACCACCTGTCTCAAGCAAAATACAAATATCTGTTCACATTTACTAGTCTATAGCACAGCCAAGTATTGATGGTTATGAAGTTGTAGTGAAGGGCAGTGTGAGAGTAAATCTCCCAGGCAAAGTGATGATCAAGTACTTAACTGTATGCATAATGCATCAAAATCTTTACAAGGCAAAGTAAAAACATTTTACGGTTGATCGGTAGGGGAGTAGATGTTTTGTGGGATACCTGATGTTTAATCTCACATTTTCTGGATCATAACTCTTCCCTGCAAACAAAAAAAAAGTTATTCTATGAAAAGAAATTAAGTTGGCATGACATTTTTGTTATCTGAAACACGCAAAGAATGCCTTGATCAATTATACATATATTAGCGTGGTGTTGGTATGCTGTGGAGGGCACTTTCTGATCCACTACATCTTCATCTTTTTAGTGATGTTTTGTCAGGGAATAAACGCATTCTCATATGCTGTAGTGGTCCCCTACAGAGATTTTGAAAGGTTTAGATTTCTTTATGAGTTTTCAGGTGCTACATATTTTGCATTTGAATTTAAATCAGCCAGCGTTTTGGGCGGAAAGTTAATGGGGGGTGAAATTGCACACGTTACAGCCTTTCCTTGTCCTGCTCTTTCATAGATAAGGAAACCTTCTGCCATTTCATCCGTTGTAAATGTGTATTTATATTTGTGCCTATTGCTTTATTCATGCTGTACCATACTATTTTTTATAGGAGTCACAGGTTCTTTCAAAATAATACCAGATTAAATGCCAAACGTTCTTCAAATAAAGACAATATACATTCCTGATAAAATGCAGTGGTGGTATTGAAAATATGTCTTCAAGTATGGATTTAAAGGTGGATGAGGTCATAGTAGTTGATGTGAGAAGGGTAAGTAATACCTTCACAGGGCAATAGGATAAGCAATATGGTAATCCAAGTGGGTACAGGAAAGGAAAATAAATTGACAATGAGATGAAAATGTAAAGAAATAGGTATTAAAATGCACTGCAGCTATATTGCGATCACCCAGGCACTGAGAAGAGGAAGAATAATCTGTTGGAAAACTGAAGTGAGGTGTAAGTCTTATTGTGCTATTCTTTTATGATTCCAGGCTACCAGGGCCAGTGAAATACATGAATGTACATGTTACATAGTGCCCTTTAATTCATACCTATGTGGAGCCATCAGAGGAGGTCAATGTAGGCACAACGTTCATAACTTGATCTGCCATGACAGCTATAACAAATCAGCAGGTTAAAGTAAACTTCTGTAAGTGTTAAATCCATATAATTACTTCTGTTATTATTATTTTCCATATAATTAAGTCTTTCATCTTTCCAGGGAATGAACCATAACACAATACAATTGAACAAAATAAATATAAAACAAATTACATGAATTATTATCTATTTCCAGTTTATTGATTGTTAAATTGCATATAGGGCACATAGTTGTTGTTCAGTTAACTCGTGCGCTAGTGCTATTTCATGCGTGGTTCAGCCAAGAACAGGTGACAATAATCATAATAGGATAGTAAGCATATCTAAAGTTAACGTTTCTATAAATATATAACAATGCTTTTAGAAATGAGTGTCAGTAGTTTGTGGATATGATTAACATAAAAAGTGTTAAGGTATTTTTCTTTGGCTAATTATTAAAAAATATAGGAAACTGATATAATATATATATATATATATATATATATATATATATATATATATATATATATATATATATATATATATATTGTGACATTCATGTAGGATTGGTGGTGGAAGGGAGGTATGTTTCTCCTAGATTCCTTTCCTATGTGTAGTAACACCAGAGTCTTCCACCTTCTAGGTGATTAATTTAGGTGAATGAGAGGGCGGATATAAAAGGGAAGCCAGGAGGGCAGGTAGCTCTCTGGCTGAGGACACAGAAAGCCTGTCTGTGGAAGAGACATTTGAGTAAAGTGAGTAAAGGTTGCTGGACATATTATTGTTAAGTTGGCAGAGAGAAGCTCTCCAGCTGGTAGTGAGGGACATCCTCTGTATAGTAAGTGCTGGACAGGCAAGGTATTTCTTTTGTTGCTGTGTTGTTATATTTTTTGTCTTTGCAACCTTTCTAATAAACCTGACCCCGTGTCTGATTGCACAAACCTACTGCTGTTTGCCTGGTGTGAATGAAGACGGGCACTTGCCCCTTGACCTCAGCGAGGGGCGATCCCAGACCTACCTCACAATATATATATATATATATATATATATATGGAACATCCAGTGCTATGCTATACTAGATATATATATATATATACATGATATGAACAAAAGCATTGGAACACCTGACTATTACACCAACAGGGACTTTGATGACATTGCATTCTAAATACTTAAACATTAACATGTAGTCGGTCCCCCTTTGCAGCTGTAACAGCTTCCACTCTTCTGGGAAGGCTTTCCACAAGATTTTGGAGAGTTTCTGTGCAAATTTATGCCCGTTCATCCAGTGGAGCATTTGTGAGGTCAGCCACTGATGTTGGACGAGAAGGCTTGGCTCGCAATCTCCGTTCCAGCTCATCCCAAAGGTGTTTGATGGGGTTGAGGTCAGGGCTCTGTGCGGGTCAGTCAAGTTCTTCCACACCAAACTCATCCAACCATGCCTTTTTGGATCTTAGGATACAGTTATAAATTAGTGCCCACCACCTTGACACATGGCAGAACTGATGCCAGTGAGGCGAGATAGACAGGGGGAGAGAAACAAGAAACACAATAGAAACAGAATATCCAGTACAAAACATAAAAAAATTGAAAATGCAATCCTCATCCTGATTGATGAGCTGATTTATTATTGTTACAAGATTTTAAACCTGAAAATAGAAAAAACGTATCTAGTCTAAAATAAAAATACAACATAAAATAATGTGAATTGGCAGAGTAGTTTTGTTTAAATAAGTGCATTTTCCTAGAGGCATGATTAATTGCCCAGTGTATTTGGTTGAAATGGTACAATCTATTTGAGTGTTGTCAGAAGAGGCTGTGATGGCTCCAATCCTAGAAAGTATGTTTACTTGAATTTAGAGAAATGCCTTGATTATCCCATGTTAAATCCAGTGTAATTCCATGCCACAAATCACTTGTATATAGGAAATTTCACTTGTTGTATGGTGTCTCACAGTGAAAACTGCTATAATTAGTATTTTTCTGTATATAGTAATGTTACATATTTTGGAATCCGCTGTGTTTTTTTTACATGATTACACATTCATTTAATGTGTATGCATTTAAACTTTTCTTTTTTTTTTTACATTGTATATATTTTGCATGGGAAAAGTGAATACATACATTTAAAAAAAAATCTGTCAATCAACAGCAAAAGCAAACATTTTTTCCCAATGTTTATCACTTGTAGCCCAAATGAAATAAAGATGCTTATGAGAAGAAGATGGTTTTTAGACAATCAGCATAGTGATCTGATTACATGCTGATGATTATATGATTGTAAACCCGTATATAAAAAGTCTTATGGCGTTGTTGTGGACATATAACCACACATCCATACAGGGTTCTAGACATGGTTTCTTAGGTCATGAGTTTTACTCCAACTAAAATTGGAGACCTAGATGTTATTTTTATTAACCAAAGCTTGTTTTGGAACAAAAAAAAATGACAAGAACATAGGTTGAACCATGAGAAATTGAAGAGTCTTTGAGGATGATGAGAACTTTAGTTAAACAATAGGTAAAAGGTTACTGTGCTATCCTGACAATGTTTGGGAGCCTATCATTATAAAATTCCCAAGTCTCATTTTGTGCTACACACTTTTCTAGTATCCATTACTCCATAGAATATCAGTTAATGTCTAGGATCTCAGGTTATCAGAATCTCTGCCCGTTTCCCAGCTTCATCGAATTCCTCAGTGTTTTGCACTCATCACATACTTTGGTCATTTTGTTCAGAAAGAAGAAAAGATCCATGATTGAGTTTATCTATTGCGCTATGCTGTGTCCTCTGTGTAATGGAACATGAGCAGATAACTGATAAAGCAGTAAGGCCGTATGGCACGCTGCATAATACTACAGCTTCCTTTCGGGTTTAATGGCATGCACGAGTAACTGATAACGCCGGGGGCATGGCTGTACATATGTAATTTATCTCAGATTTATCCCTTCCCTGTCAGTGAACCAATTTCTGTAGTGCTGCTGGAAAGCAGCTTGTGTCAGACGAAGGGCGGACGCTCCGTCTGCAGGTAGTTACTTTTGATGCTCAGTGTGAGGATAATAGGTTCTCTCTGAAATAATGGAGTTGAGTTCTTACTTGTAAAACTTGGAACAGATGACCAAATTGAAGGATGATTATTGCCATAAGGGAAAAGGTTTTATGTTTATTAAAGGATTTCTGCTCAGATACAAAATGTTAGACTTGTAACTGGATATTTGCGACTCTTCTTTCCTTGGTATAAACCTAACTTTTTTAATTATAATAATTGTTCATAGACACACAGCATACCTAATGTAATATATAGTAGAGGGAAACTAACTTATATTTTGGATTTATTATTCATTTTATAATTACGTGAAAAACAATGGCTCAAATGCCAAAGGGTTAGTCATCCTTCTCACTTCCATCTTGGCCTGTTTTGCCAAGAGCTCTTGGATGTAGATGTATTGGTATTTGTTAACCCACATAGAACAGGCAGTAAACACAAGCAGTAATTACTGTGTGTAATTAATTGATCCTTATTCTGTTAAATATGAATCTTTTTACTTGATATAGTCAATATATATTTATCATTATGAGCAGGTATCCTAATAGAATCAGAAGATCTTTGAATGTGTTGCGCAACAGAAACAGGACTAGGCTGTAGGCATATGAAGTTGAGAACAAAACTTACTTTATAGAGAGGAACAGCCTCCCAGCAGAAGTGACAGAGTTTAATTCAGTGGAAGGATTTAAACATGCGTGGGATAGGCATATGGCTTTCCTGAATCTATGATGAGACAATAGACTTAGAATTTAGATTTGAGTCTTTACATCAGGAAAGGCAGGTAGAGTAGATGGGCTTAATGGCTCTTCTCTGCTGTCACATTTTATGTTTCTATTTTGGTGTGCTTCAACACAGTATTCTTAAAATGAATCTTAAACAGAATTACGTTGCTAGCCTCACTAGTGTCATTAACCCATACGTTATATTTATTTTTCAAAGATCTTAGTCTGTTCTCAAAAAAAAAAACCACAATACCGCAAAACTCCTACAAATGAAGACTACAGCTATATATCATGGAAAAGTACAAGTACATATACATGAATTTTGCCTTAGCTTTCCACATTGTGTCTTCAATTTGCTTTTTCAATTCCAGTATTCTGCTGCAGTTCCCTGGTTTTATTTCATTTACACTTGCAATATCAAGAAATAGACTGTCAAGGGCTAGAGTTTTCATCTATTTCAATGCATTATACCTCTTATACTAATCAAAGACCCTTGAACGTCAAGATTCTAATATTTAATGTAATTTGTAATGGTTTATACCACAATGAAAATGAGGGCTAAAGGTAAATTGATTCTGGTTCTGTAGACCATACATGTTAATGTTTAGTGTTTCCAGAGACATTATAGAGAAATAGGTAGTGATATATATATATATATATATATATATATATATATATATATAGTTCCAATCAAAATTATCCACCCCATTGCAAAACAGGTTTATTGTCAAAATTTGCAGACTTTCAGTTGTTTGCAATGAACAAATCAAATAAAAGCAATTGAAAGAGTTCAACACAACAAATGCTTCGAGTGGATTCATATATATATAAGCCACAGAAGTTTTGGGATTCAGCTATGTTGAGCGATGAAACAAAACTGTAACTTTTCAGCCCGATGGATCAGCAATATGTCTGGAGGAAGAAGAATTAAGCATATCCTGAAAATACATTCTGCCTCCATTAAGCATGGTGGTGGCTCGTGATGCTCTGGGACAGCTTTGCATCCTCTGGCACTGGAAACCTGCAGCATGTGGAAGGCAAGATGGATTTTTGAAGTATCAGGAAATCCTAGGAGAAAATATCATGCCAACTGAGTAAACTGAGTAAGCTGGAGCTTGGGTGTCATTGGACCATCCAACAGGACAATGATCAGACATGGACCCCATAGAACATCCCTGGTGGGATTTGTAGAAGGCAGTTGCAGCACACAAACCCAAGAATATTACTGATCTGGAGGCCATTGCTCATGAGGAATGGATTAAAATTCCTCAGGAACTCTGCCAGAAGCTGGCGTCTGGCTATGTATCTTGTTTGTAGTAGATCATAAAAACAAATGGGTGCTCTACTAAGTATTAAAGATGCTTGCCATGAAGGGGTTCAATAATTTTGAAACTGGAGACGTCATTATAAGTTGCAATTTCTGTTGAATTTTGTTGTTTTGCGCTATTTTATTTTTGTTCATTGCAAACGGTACAAGTGTGTACATTTTGACAATAACCTTGATTTGCAATGGGGCAAAATAATTTTGACTGCAACTTACTGTATATATATTGTATAACATTATATATATATATATATATATATATGTGTGTGTGTGTCTCAATAAACACTAGCAGACATTGGTTTAAATAAAGGACATAACATTGTATTTAAATATAAAGTTTATAAGTTATATGGGCAGAGTAAAAACATATTTACTATTTTGCCTGATCATGTAATTTACTTTTGTGATTCTAATATACTTGAGGATCTATTAACAAAAGGGTTAATCTGGCTCAAAAAAGATGATTAGTTAATTCTCAGGTCTTCATTCATCTCCGGTCGCACTGGACAGACTCAGACATCATAAGAAACCCATGGGTTGAAAATTCAAATTTTGGAAACTAAACCAAGCACCGATGCCCACAGTTTGGGTGCCCTATGAGTTAGTAAGTTAATGAACAGATGCCCTGATTGTAATGGCACGCTTATGAATGCTTACACTTACTCCACAATTGATTGTAAAATATCCATACACTATCCATAGCCACATTTTTGGAAAACCATACTTAAACTTACTATCAAAAATGTTTTTATCATGGAGAAAAACTACTCTACGTATTCGGTTAACCAGAATCTGCATATTCATCAGCTGGGCTTTCTTGTCGCAGATGGACAGGCTAATTGAAATCTCCAAAACAATTACTACAAGGAGAGCGAACATTTTGTACTCACTATAACAAATTGTAAAATAATGCACTTATAGAATATATATTTTTTTTTTAACCAAATCATTTATTTTAAATGATATGAGAAAAAAAACCCATACAAAAATAAAATAGATCTTTCTCTGCTAGCACCTAAAATGCATTGATCAAGCTCAAGAAACTGCAACATACTAATAATGTCACCATCTGCGTTATGCCGAAGTCTGATATGAGAGTAGAAGACATCAGCTGAAAAATGTTCCTCTCGCTCACTTCTGATCAAAGATTTTCACGCAGCCGTCAAGCTCTTCAGTTTCTGGTCTAGTTGTTAGAGAATGTGAGCCAGTGACAGATTACTATAGTTAAGATATGCAGCCATCAATAACCCTGGGGTATTTTATTTCAGTTCATGATAGCATGGAAAATGAGACCGGTGAAATACAGGCTGAATGCATGTTAAATCAGGTAGACGCATCTTAAATAGGTTCCATTTAATATAATTATGACACCGCTCACAAGTGACGCTTAGTGCAGTCTCCAGGATAAATATTGTTTATTTGATCATTACCAGTATATAAAAGCTATTATATCGAAACCTAATCAATAAAAGTTGAGTTTAAAAAATAGCACAAAAACCATATGTCAATAAAGCATATTTTTCACGATGCATATGTATTCTTCACAATAGTTATCAAGAGCTGTCCAGGAGCTATTATAACTGATTGATGTTGCAATTGCTTTTACAAGGTTTAATACCCAGGCTGTTTTTTTTTTATCTTCTTCTAAAGAGGCACTACAATCAATCTTGTTTCTTTCTTTCTGTTTTTTTAATAAATTGATTCATCCCATAACACCGAATCTGAGTTACTATGTTTTATTTCTTGTTATTTCTCAGGGAAGGCGAGGTAAACCAGGCCCCCCTGGCATCCCAGGACCACCGGGACTTCCGGTAAGTACAGCGCTTTGTTATATTATTACATTGCTAACCACTGACACGTATATCTGCAGTTATTTCATTTCGCCGCATTTCCATGGAGAGATCCGAAAACTAGGGAAATGTGTTCAGGCTTTAATACTGCTATAAATCTGTGTTAGGAAAATTAAGGGTTCATAAAGGATCCCAGAGCTACAATATGTAATATTGTATATGTTTATGTATTGTGCGTGCATATGGCATATCTATCAACATGGGAAATGGTCAAAGTGGGACACTTTTGCTTTAAGGTGCTTGGTTAGTTATGTTACTAGGGGGTAGTAAGACTTGTTATGAGACGTTGTATTTTATGTAAACAAATTACAAACACCCCTTTGGCTTTTTAGGGCCGTTAAACACTGTTATAAAGTCATACCTATCAAATATGGGACATAACGGGAGGAAAGAGAAATTTGGGTGTAAACTAGGGACTGTCTCTAATAAAGAATGCCTGGGAGGTATGTTTGTTAGTATACTACGCTAACATGAAAATACTACACATAATGACATATTGGGAAAAAGAGATAGAAACTCTCTGAATCTTGTTCTTGAAACATTAATTTATAAAATGTGGTCTAAGGCTGTAAACGTTTGAATGTCCTACATGTCTATCTATCAATGTATCTCGCTCTCTCTTTCTCTATGTAAAACATTTATGAAAATGAGCAGGTCTAATATGTTGTACTTGAACAAAAGTGAAACTGGGGCACATTTTCCTTGCCGGCGTGGTGTCTTAGTTGCAAAAAAGCATCTGTCTAAAGCATGAATAAGCTCATTTACCTACCTATAAATTTAAACCCGTATCAATCCGGTTCTCCAAAATCTGGAAGCTCAAAATGAAGATATTTAATCCTGGTAGGCATGTGTTTCTACTAAAAAGGGGGAAAAAACTGCACACTATACTAAATCCTTAAGTCCAAAACAAAGCTGACTCTAGAAATGGAATAAATATGCAGCGTTCTAAAACCAACCGCAGAGAAACACAAATGTCTTTGTTAAAGATTGTATATCAGTATGTTATATTCATTTTGTTTTTAAAGTGCACACTAAAAAATTGCAAAGTATTGCTGCTGGCGGTATAACTCAAACTGATAAAGAACATTTTTTCCGATATTGTAATATTCTTCTAAAACCAGATAAATTTAACTTTTTAAAACTTTTTTTAACTGCAAACAGTCTGCATTTTAAGAAATTATATCACTTCTGTTATATCAGATATATAATGTACCGTAAGTTATATAATATACTATTAATGAAAATAAACATATTAAATAAAAAATACTACTCTGCCCCAGCCAACTCATTACTCACTACCACGTTACCATCCTCTCTAGGTCCTCTTAAGGATGTGTGGTAGTATAACTGGTTACAAAGTAGATTGTGTACTTTCCCAACTAGTCCATTACGTAAGCAGTGTATTAGGGAACCGTATTGTCAATATGGTGATTGGCCCCATTTTTGCAACAGAGAAGTTTCTGTCCCGAGGACCTGTCGAAATACACCTTTGACTTAATTTAAAGAAGGGTCTAGGCTATCCGTATGGGACATGCATCTACTAAAGCTAAAAAGTTTTCTTGTAAAACATATATTTTCTAAAGTGGACATGTGAGGCTGTCAACTAGGTCCAGTACAGGTTTGTCATATTATGTATACATTCTACTAGTCAAAACTTTATATGTATGTGACCAGTGGCCAGTGGCATATTCTGCCCTGAGGCAACTAGGCCTGGAGAGGAGCCTGATGGTCTTTTTGAGTGACCAGCTACCCATTGATTGCTGAGTTTTCTGCATCCTCTCCTTTCTGACATAAATCTAAACTCACAATATGTTGTAAAGCCACAAAGAGGATTATGGTTGCACACACAGCCCACCCGGAGTCCAGGTTTGTAGTTTTTTTCTAAATGGCATTAGCACCCGATAGCACAGAAAAAAAACAACAGAAAGTGTTCAGCTAACAACAAACTCATTCATGTTATCCTGATACTTGAACAATAAAAAGGGATAACCGAGAGGTGGTCTTTGATGTCCAACCAGCCATATGGGATTTCCTTTCCGTTTAGGATACTAGATATACATCATGGGAGATGCAGTTTGTCAACATCTGAAAGCTACCTATTTTGGGGTTTAGCTAGAAAGCGTTTCAGGCATTAGAATGAAGAAATGAGTTAAACAGCATATATTCATGGATATATGATAGATAACATGATTTAAAAAAAAAGAAAAAAGCATTACCACATATTAGCATCAGGAGATATTGCACAGCTTTTTAAACAAGGACAGACTGTAGAGGTTGACATAGGCTAAATGAGGCAGTATTTAAGATGGGATAACATTTTTATCTAATTAATTTGAAAGATAAAGGACTGCCTGAGTTGAACAGAAAAAAAGGATTATGCCCAAGCTTAGACTATGAAATAACAGGAAGAGCCACTAGGCTATGTGTGAGATTAATTTATTAAAGAATTATGAGAAGAAATCTGCAAATATTGGATGTAATTGTCAGTACATGAAGAATTCGTATCTACATTTAAAAGTTAGAACATTATTAAGGGAAAGCAGACAGGCATGGCATTCCTATGGCACAAAGTGAATCCTAGTATGTTGCCCATTAACTTTGCACAGTATATCAGTAGTAATCACTTCTGTTTTTATATATTATTTATATATTATATCAAAAATCATATAAAGGTTCCAACTAATATTAACTGTCCCCTCATAGTTCAGCAGGCTGGTCATTATGTGACACCAAGTGAGCTCATCCACCACCCTCATATTAAATGTAATATGGTCAATGTATTTTCTCTATTTTCTCTATTAGGTGAAACATAGTATTGACTTACTTACATGCTATTACATTACGACTGTGACAAACATAGGGGTAGCTAAACAATAGCTCTCCAGCTCTTAAAGAATTACTCCTATAATGTTTAGCTAAGCTCCAAAATAAAAGCCTCTTGGGCAGAGTTGGGGGAGCCTACTATAATGTTATATGGTATAACACAACATTGTGGGGCCCTCACAAGATGGTTAGGGGCCGCTCCCCATGTATGGATCTTGTTTTTAATCTAAATCTGAATATTGTGCAGCAAATACATGCAATTTTGCTCAAAATATGAACCAATACTATTATAACAAACAAATTGACATACTCAGTAATAAAAAAATGTATTAAAACATTACCTTGAGAGCCCTCTAAGACGTACCCCCCAATCACATGGGAAGCATGGGATTTGAGTTGAGCTAACCCACCACCAACATATTCTCATAATATGATACTTAGAATTTCCTGCACACTGTCTGATCCATCATGCAGGAAGTGACATCATATCCATTTCCTGCATGCTGAGTCAGTCTGCATAAAGGTAGAGATACACAGGCAAGCTGTTTGAAGGCTAAGACAAGCTATTTGGGGAAAAAAGAGGGCTCAGGCAAACTGGAAACAAAGGTGCTACAGACAGGCTGTTTGGGGGCTCAAATGGCACAGACAAGTTGTGATTTTAGCACATTTTCTACATCAGAAGGGGTTCAAACTAGTGAACCCCACTTTAAAAGAACAAATCCATGAGTGCATTTATTTTGAAGTTGAGAAACCCACATAAATCTCAGATCACATTAATGGCAGGGTAATATACCTATCCTACGATTGAGTAACATGCACTTCTCTTGTATAAGTACTTAATGCCTCTTGCCTAACATGCATAGAAGTGAACTTATCCCTAGACTCTTCATGTATTAGGCCTTGAGTAGCCCATCATAAATATTCTGTGTGGTGACTCACAAATGGTTGCAAACAGATGCTCTATAACATTGCTTATTAAAAGCGTGGCTTGTACAAACGTTTTTATTTATCACCTGTATTCAAGCAGGGCTTTCAACTGTAATATATAATTGCAAAGAGAGGCCAGATGGAATGCTTGGCAGATGATACTAATTTGGAGTAGAATATCAAAGAGTCAGCTCTGATTGCGTGGCCTTGAGAATGTACTTATACACTTTGTGATGGGCTAGTAAAATAAACACAAACAAAATATTTTTCCACTGATATTTTTAGTCTCTTTCCATAATATACAACAATGTTCATTTCCAGCTCACTCATTGGCCCTATTAATCACATGTGATCCCTACACTGACTCGAATCATAATTACACTTATCACTTTGCTCATAAAATCACAGAAGCCCAATTATGGGCCTAATTTGTCACCATGGCAACTTCATAGGCTTGTATTTAATGCCATTCACTTATTTCTAATAATGCTTCTCAAGTAAGTTTCGCTGCTTGCCACCAAGCAAAACCTTGTGCCAATTTCCAATGACACATCCATGATTATGTGGTAGCTTTCATTCCCTGTGTAGGTTCATTTGGAAAAGAATCCAACGCAATATTTGAGGTTTCTGGTAACGTGAGCAATGTCAATGTATCAGTCCATCTTTTATCTTATTCTTTCAAGTTTTTTCTCATTGACATCAAGAGAGTTTGTTCATCATGATTCATATAATGTAGTGTTCTCGAGCTGATGTGAAACTGACAGGCTGATAGTTCTCTGCAGAGATGCTGTATAATGTGTCACTTCCAGGTTACCTACAATGCTAAATGCTGCAGGCATTGTTCATCTTATCAAACTATCAACAAAAAAAACACACAAAAAAACAAATAAAAGGCAGAGATCCTTTTTCTTATTCTCTTCAGCTACAGTACAATACAATCTATGATCACGTTTTCTAATAAAACCCTCTACTCCATTACTGTAGTAGTGTTTGCATAACGCTTAAAGTGAAGTTATTGCTTTTGAGCCCCAAAGTGCTCTTGTAATTATTGGTGTCCATATTGTGCTCCTATTCCATTGCCAATGCTTTGCTGGGCTTGCTACATTTCAATGAATTGTAATCCAAATTCAGAACAATAAACTCAGCTGCGTTGTTAATATTATGTGGTCAGCAGCTCCCTCTAGTGTCTAATTTACCGCTTCTGCATTCTGTTCACCTAAATCCATATTGAACATTGACAGTGTTTTAGTCAGACATTAAAGATAGCAGGCTCTAATATGGAATACATCACACATAGTTAACACGAGCATGGTATGAAATATCAAGTAGGTAACCTTAGTATATTTAGAAATCGGTCGCTATCATGTCAGAAGGAACAGTTACAGTTTTCTGATGAATCTATGTAAATTAAATCTTTGCATGTTTTTACCAGATTTAGGCATAATAAGATAGATTTATAAAAAATAGGGTAGTTGCCAAAGCAATCCCATTTACAAAAAGCTCTCAAGCCAGGTAAAATTAAAAACCAAATGCATTATGTTTCCTAAAATTAAATCTGTGGCTATAACACCTTTGTGTTATGACAAGGCATTTATTTTTGTTCCATATGATTTAACGTAAGTTATTGTTGATCTGTAGGTGCCTTCCTCTAACATACACACACACTTAACAATACATTGTTCATGTTGACCTTTTTAGATAGGGCTGACCTAAGGATTTCCAGTTCTCAAGGCTCCTTTCTGCATGCACTAGCTTGGTATATAGAGGAAACATATTGGTTGTGCATGCCTACCAGCACATCTTCCTTATCTGCCATGTTGATCACCTCTGTGGTCGGACCAGCCACGACTGGACTTATTCAAAGTATCTAGAAAATAAGTTTAACTCAGCAGAAGTTGGCGCAAGGTGTAGTAATTCCCATGTAATTAACCACCTAGGATGTTGGACCAGCTTGACTGTAATAATGGTAGAATCTCTTAGTATGTTTAACCAAGCCAGGTTGAACTTAGTTTAGAGTAGGTCCAGTTGATGAACTTGGGGAATCTAGTGGGTTAGCATTTTAAGTAAATAAATCCCTTAGAGTACTTAGTCTGATAGACAGGGGCATACATAATAACACTGGGTGCCCTGATACCATTGTATCATACAAGTTCTTCCTATCCCCAATGCTTATCTTTCCATGTAGTGCAATGCAGCTATTTTGGACCCTTCTTAAGGAAGTACTGAGTATATGGTACCCAGATTGCAGGTATCTTTTTTTTTCATTTCTTCTCTTTGCTACAAGAGATAACTGATGTGTTATAAATGTTTTTAATGCAGATCCCATACTGGAATGTATACAAGTAACATGGTGGACTACATTTTCCCTGCTATTGGTTGCCCATTTTGGCCCATTTGTAAAACCTTCTTGGCTTGCACAGCAGTGGGTAAAAGCAGACCACATGAAAGTGTATATGTTTTATGCTAAGTGTGTTTCCAAGGAGACAAAAAAATAGAGTACAAGAACCAATAAAATAGGAAAGATTTGTTCTTGTTAAGGATTTCACAGTTATGAAGCAGAACGTTGTACTACCAAAAATAAAAAAAACAACAAAATTAATGCATACCACGAACATCTGTTTAAACAGATTCTGATTTGATGTCACTAATGCAAGGTAGGGAACATTTAAATTACACATAACTGTACAAAAAAATACAATAGATACAGCACAACCCACAAGTGTCCTACAATGATTTGTAAGCCAAGTGTTCATAGCATGACAATGTTATGCCGCCACTAAAGGTGAATTTCTATGTTAGCTGTTGCTCCTATCATGAAGCTTGGTCCATTTGTAGCTTTAAATCAAAGCCAGTGTGCGAGACCAGTGCCAGAAAACATACTTAAGGACGGCTTTTTGTCACTCATCTTTGGCTTAGCCACATAGGTCTGCTTCCGTCTTCAGACCCGGCAAGCTGAAATGTTTCTCAGGACATCATATGTGTATCAGTTAAATTCATATAGACAAAAAGATCCCACTGCCTAAACCCACAAGCAACAGTTACCAGATTCTCTACATTAAATTCCCAACATTTACAACAGACACCCATTTTTAATTGCTATTTATCTGCATATGCAACAAGACACATTCAGTGCTGTCATTGTAAACCATATAAAAGCTGACCTCAATGAAAAACTATTCCATAGCAACACAAAAAAAACACTCTGGCTTTGCTTTAGTTAATATTCCATTAACACCTTTCCAAATCTCTAGTAATATAATAAAACAAAATCATTGCTGATGATTTTACGTTACAATAAATCTCCAATATTTTCATTTCTCCTTGATTCCAGCACATAATCGGTAATTGTGTTGTGTCGCGTTGGCTGCTTTCCCAGCAGAAGAACGGAGTGCATGAGAAGTGTTAACTGGGTACCAAGTGAAGATTTGCCAGTGGGATGCATACAGCAATGGCTAGTGTCCTGGTTGTCTAGCAACTCCAACGTGTCTGTAATTATCTTCCCTCTGCAGCACCGAAGTCTTTAAATACAGACACTTTAAGCCATTGCTCAATGCAGTAATAGCTTGTCCCAACAAGCTCTCTGTGAAAACAAGCAAAGGCAGACAGATAATACACAGAGCTAATTGTCACCTTAGATTCTACTGCACACAGCCAATCAACATCTGAGGATAATATGGCTACTACCTGAGAAAATGACATTGCCAATTCATGACTAGTGTCAGGCTAACTCACAATATCTAAGCAGCTTCCCCCAGTCAGAGAGTTCCCTGGAAATCACATATTACATTTTTTTTTTTACTTCTCAAACTTTTAACCATACTAGAGATCCTTCAATGTTGTGGCATGTATTGGTGCCATCATATCTGGAAAATTGTTAATGCAAACCGGGAGCATGATCATCACAGACAATTTTTGTGTGAATATGATTCTGGGTAACATACATTTTGTCCTTTGGCATTAGTATAAAATAAGAACCGGCATTAACCCAGCATATTATTAACAGCGCATCAGTGCCCACATGGCAGGCATGGTGCTCCCACCCATCAACCCATGAAACTTTGCACACTAGCATTGACAAGGTTAACAACACACGCATAGAATGTTTGCACTCCAGCGTTAAAGAGGTTAACTAAACACAGACAGGAGCAGTTTGAGAAAGCCAGATGTTCCTTATTATTATATTGATGTGCTAGATGCTGTTTGCATAGTTATAGTGTAACTGTTACATTACCTGCACCCTGCATTCTCTTTAAAGGCCCACTTCAGCCACCATATGTACTTTAATGCACATAATAGATGGGTGGTCGCTTTGATTTTTTCTTAATGCCTCCTTTGCAAATGGCTGATACCCCCATATGCATGTGTCCCTTTCTCCACCGCCAGCCATTTTCTCGTTTAGTCGAACACATCTCCTTGCATATGATATACTTACTTCCCGTCGGTACTGGCTAGTTGAACACTGCAGGGGTCTATTCAGACCTCCAAGTGCAGAAAACGTTATCAATGATTTCAAGGAGCCAATCAACAAGAATAGTCATACCACAGAGCGCTCTAATACACAGTCTTCTTTAGTGGGGATGTCAGAGACCGTAAACTGTCATTGAGGAAACCATGCTGTTAGCACACAACCTTCTCCCTGCTAAAATTGACTCTTTATATCCAACTGGCAACCAATATGGCCCTTAAGCAAAATTGTCAAGCCAGTCAAATGCTGGCCACTTGGCATCCCTAGAAAAGAGCAAGGAAAATTTAGCTCTTGTAACATTAATGCCATATTGTAAAATAAATATAAAGCTTCACAACTTCTACCAATAATATTACCGGCCAGTCCGAGCCTGCTTCTTTGTAAGAGCTGTAAAAAAAAAAAAGCTTAATTCCTAAAATAAAAACCTGCATAATTAAATACTGGAAAATATTTGTACTGTTCTGATTTTTGGCATTTTATCAGAATACTCTAGTAATCCGGCAACCAATTAAATGAGTCACATCTGTGAACACCATTCTCTTTCATTGTCAGGGTGTAAACAAAAAATATATTATAACATTAATGAATAATATCTAATCTGTTATAAAACAGAATTCATTGCGTTTCAGCATCTCGTAAACAATAGAATAAAGTTTTATAGGTTTTAAACTGTGAATTATTACAAAGCTGACACATTTAATACAGCTCTAAATAATTAAAAAAAAAACATATGTGGCAGCAAATATTATGTTTTACTATAATGTGTCTGGCAAATACGGCAGCAAGAAGACATTAAGTTCCCCATGTATAAACTCCATGCTTCTGTTCTCTTATTTAGTAATCTCAGGACGCGATCCAAAAACAAACAGGCTTAGCTTCAATGAATTCCATTCTTCACCAAGAAGAAGCTTTGACAACTGGGTAACAAAGTGACATGCATAAATGTCATCAGAAGCAGCCTTCAATGCTGCATCCTATTCAAGCCAAAAGCTTATGAAGAGAAAAAAAAAAGCAGGTGAAAATGCTGCAGGAAATTGTCAGATTTGCAGACTGGAATTTGCTCTGGCATCTTTATAAAGTACTTGGTGCTGAGTTTGGAAATGAATCAAGGCCTCTGAAAAATAGCCTCGGAGAATGTCCAGTCATATGTTCTGTTATTGAAAGGATCATGCTTGTGAGATATGACTTAATGTGCGCTGTAAAATGAGTAAAAAAAAACAAAGAAAAATAACGGAACTCTCAAGAAATCTGCATATCACTGCTTTAGCAAAAACACACACTGCTTGTAGCATTTTCCTCTACACAAAAGCTATATTTTAAATAATAAAGATGATACTACCCTAGCAGAGAATACTCATAAATAAACTTGGAGGCTTTTTCAAGAGAACTGACTTTTAGTAAGTCATCATTACCTGATGTAACATCAACATGATGTTCTATCATTCCCTGTAGGAACCCAATCTCATTTATATATACCCAACTGATCTACAGTACCTGAAAGCAATCTGTTATGATGCAAAACGATCTACTCCAAATGTAGCACCTTTCCCCACAATTGCTTGTTTTGCTTGTTTTCTGTGGTCCCTTATTGTGTGTTGGACCTTAATGAAGAAATTCCTCAATTTGGCTTGCTTGTTGAAGTCTAACCTCCAACAGAGGATCTACTATAGATGCAGATTAAATGGCTACTTAGACTTAGCCTCTTCCATTGTTTATGTGCAAATAAATCCTTAGTTTGGGTTAAAGATGAACCAGTTTCACTTAGGGCTCTACAAAAACAAGAGCCATGGCCACCCTTGACCCACCAAGTGATTTCCAGAGTCCCCCTTGTTAGAGACAATTATGTGCTATAATAAGTTATAACAAAATAGTTCTCGTGTGGTAGGTATAGAGACCACAAGGCACTCTGGGGAAGAATAGAGATACCAAATAAAAACACTAAATAACCACAGGTCCTGATTTGCACAATGAGGGTGCAATTGCTGATGTGGTGTTATACCAAGCAAGGTCTAAAAGTCTTTGCATTAGAATAAAGAACACCTCTACAACTACAATGTGCTCTTTTCATAAAAATCTACCTAATTTACCTAAAATTAATAGGCTACAGTATTGTAAAGCCTGAAGCTCATTACTAGACCACTATTAACAACTTTTTTGTGTTGTTAAGCAAAACTGTAACATATTAACAGCACAACCTCCTTTGCATCTACAGATGTACAACATTACATTAATGACATTGAATATTTGTGTCCTAATGACAAATACAAGTGTAATTTTTCCCCTGTACATGTTTGATTTCATAAATCAAGTTAATCACATATCATCTCGTTTTTACAACCACTACCAGTAAAGTCTTAAATCAACTCTGATGCTTTTACTTGGGAGACACAGCTCTGAAGCCAACTGAAATGTTACATTAAGTCCTTGAACATCTGATGGGTGATCAGTCCAGTACTGGAACATGTGGGAAACTATTTCCGACTAATAAAATCCTTAAATAATAAATATGTCTTATAAGGTAACACCAGTTGAATTAAAACACCAACTAAAAAATATATTTTTATACTCGTCTATGCGGATTTGGTGGATGACTTGTGAGTGTGCAGTGTTGCTGACCCATTGGATTTGGAGGTGAAAGATTTTATACAAGGAATTAAAGTATATTTCACTGTTGATTGGATTTGCAGCCCAGCTGTTGGGTAATGTGTTGTCACAAGTTTTGTCTGTTAACAGCGACACTGCTTGTGTATATAAGTTTTCTCTTATCGTGACAAAAAATTCCACATAACTATAAAGCCGCTACAGTGTTATAAAATAGAAGGATAACACTTATCAATCTGAGAATCAATGTACAGCATGTCATTTTGTGCTGATTGGTTGGCATAATAACTCATTCATAATGCAATCCTATTGACATGAAATATCCTATTCAAAATGAACCTTGATGACCTAATAATGATTAATTACCTAACCTTTTACATCATTTTGCCAGTAAAATGCTACAGTGTGAATGTTAAGATTGGGGGTTTTTTTTTACATTGAAAAATTAAGAGAAGGCTCGTATTGTGAATAGTGAGTAAAGTGTTGATTTGACTTTTAATGGGGAAAGTTGTTTTACAAGTCTTGGGGAACATTCGGGTGATTTTTAGGAAACCCTAGATGAGCAATCACATTCTTCTTAGAGATAAGTGGATTCTGTCTCATGCTAGCCCAGTATTATTCTGATAGTGGAGTCATGAATACACACCTTTGGTAAGGTGAGGGAGACATGCAGATCCCAATATGGTTTTTTTAGGATTCTTTTGAATTGATTTTTTGAGGGATTTTGGCAGGGTGGAACATGTAAAATCATACTGTTCCAATCCTTTTCTATTTGGTCAGTATCCCTAAATCTTTGCTCAAAACAAGGGTTTTATATGGAAGGGAGCTACCTGGTGGGCCACCAGACACCAGAAGTTTCACAAGTTGATCCTGAAGCCACCCTGCTGCCTCAACACCTCCCTGGTGCAAGAAACCAGTTTCTATACATCAGCCAGTGTGCTGGACAAAAAAAAGAGCAAAAGAGGGTGGCATTAATAAAACCTCCTCGCTCCATCTATCTGACCTCCCCTATCCTGGGCTTCCCCTGCCTCACATTCCTAAATTAATCTTAACTTGCCAAGCAAACTCCCTGCTGAGCCTGGTCATGCAGGTCTTGCACCCATTAGGTGCCAGCATGACCCCCCCAAAAAATACCATTTGAGTTAAATACAGGGAGATGTTAACATTTCTCCCCTGAAGGTTAAATGTTTAATTATGTAGGACATCGCAACATCATTTTTCCTCTCAGGGGGTTTCTATACACATTATATATATATATAAAAATGATTTGACCTTAATCAATATGAAAGGTATGCAACAATGCACAAAATCACACAGGAGGTAAATATTTCAGCTGTAGCTGAATATGTATATATTCATTTTTTATTATATTTACTCAAGATTAGCCGGCATTCCATCACTCATCATTCCCATGATATTTTTGCTCGGTTCTTGGAAGCAGTCCATTTGCACACTTAAGACATTTTGATTTTACACATGAATGTAATTGTTGTCTGTCTGTCAGAATGCTCCCTTGTTTTATCTAGCTTCGGGCAAAGCAGACTTGTGTATTAATATATTCTGCTTGCCATTTGTTCTTTTGGGTTAAATACATACCTAATGGGTTAGAAAGAAACCTGAATATGAATCAGTTGCAGAATCGTAAAATGAACCCTCACTGATTGATTTTGACTATCATTTATTACCGATAAACTAACATTTCTTGGATGATAATTTAGTAGGAAGTCACTTTTTCAAGTGTTTTTGTTTTCCTTTTGCCTTTTGTTACACTATTTCATATATATATATATATATATATATATATATATATATATATATATATATATTCCATGTGGTAACACACTCCATTAACAAAGATAATGTGAGCTGTCTCACACACCATGTGACAAATGCATACCTTTCAGAAAAGCAGTCATTCTTTTTGGTTTCTTCATGTGAAAGACTCCAGACAACACTGTCTTTGTTAAGTCTCTTCTAGTGTCCGAGTAACTCTCATGCTTATGTTTCTGTACTTACAAAATTCATGAAGTGGGCATAAGAAAACAGATATATGGGCAAATATAAATTTTATGTATTATCTTTATACACTGTATGTTGTGTAAGATGTTGCATTGGTTTGATGTGCTTTGTATAGTGTATTACTGAACATGCCTTTGGGGTGATATTTGCAAGGTGAGTGTATACTCAGGCTCCCTGGGAATTTAATAGCAGTGGCAGAGATAGGTCATCGTTAGCTGTGATAAGGCCAGCCTGGCCACAGATAAGTGGGCAAGATGCAACAAAGTAGGTGAACCAATGAGTAGGAGAGTCTTTAACACTGCTGCCCACCTGAAGGTAGAAAGAATAGCACCACAAGCTCAAAAATAATATTCGGTAACAAGAACGTCAGGGTAACATCTGCCAGGCTTGCAGGTATGGTTTGTACACAGTACCAATTTCTTCTGTATTAGCATATGACTATTCTAATTCTAAGACTAGACCAAGGACTGAGTAAGGTTTGAGTATTTATAGCTGGACAAAAACCGAGACTACATGATCTCAATGGTACACACCTGTCATCAAATTCAAGGTTTCTGGTTTTCTGTTCATTTTTCTGTTTTTCTTGAAACCATTAAGTCGGTGTTTTACCTCTATTGAAATGGGCTGTAGTATGGAATATTATTCCAAGTTCAATTGGGTTGATTTGTGTGTTAATTAGGGTAATCAGATGTTTTTTGAGGGACAGTAGCCTCTTGAATCCCACTGAGCTTAAAGGCAAAGTATATTTTAAAACAGTGCTATTTTTTTTCTAATTGCATTAAATTTCATAAAAGTTGTTTAATATAGTCAATGTCACCGTGCAAATCCAATGTAGCTTGATTCTATGTAAAAAAAAAAAAAAAAAAAAAGCTGGCCAACAGTTTGAGAAGCTGTCATTCCTGAGCCTGATTCGTGATGCTTCAAATGCTTAGCTGACAAACCTATATCACTCTCTCCGTATTCTATGCTTGGTTACTTACCAAGTCACCAATCATGTTCTGCACAGCATGGATAGTTTGCATATATATAAGAGCACATGTTGAGTTATCCATTAAATTATGCACAGCATACACTGATAAAAAATACCGGTAATGATAAAAACTAGATCGCTGGCCTTTAAGGTATGTCATTTTCTTACATCTGCTCAGTCATTTAATGAAATCTGCATGGGAATTGCATATAAATATGGATAGCTAAATCACTCAATAAAACGTATGAAACGGAGGTTCAATCTGAGCCTACATGTTAACTCTCCTAAAACATCTGTATACATACAGCAAGACTTCCCATATGCACACGTTCAATATATATATATATATATATATATATATATATAAAGATTTTTTTTATATACATATTATAGCTTTATATAAATATTCCTTTATGTCATGAATATTTAGTAATGCATTTTAATTTATTTCACCTCATTACTAATATTTGTACAAGCTAACATTTTTATTGATTAGTCGCAATAGGTCATTTAAGACATGCAATTATGTATTTTAAGACATTATTTTGAGAGTGTTGTTTTACTAGTACTACTTGAAATTCTGTACTTCGTTCAAGAACTTTAATACCCTAGGAATCCTGATTGGATCAACATGATAACTGCATATCCAATTAGAATGCCTATGGTTTTAATTTGCTTGACCTTATGTAGATAATTTGCACTATTCCTTTCTTTCCTTTCTTTCTATGCCCAGTTTCCAGGAACCATTTTTAAATCAACCTGTTTCTATACAGAAGTAAAGATTGTGAACCTAATCTATCATATGCTGTTTTGTATAATTTTACAATCATTTTGATTTGTTTGTGATCGTTGTTGAGTGATCCTTCCCCATATATGTATGTTTTGAATCTAATTGGCTATGTTATTAAAAGTGTGAAATTAGTTCTCACTTATGTGCACTTATATGATGGAGCAAAACACAATTTTGCTCAAAATTACAGCCATTGATATGTTAGCAAACAATGTGTGTATATGTGTGTGTGTATGTGTATGTGTGTGTGTGTATGTGTATGTGTATATGTGTGTGCGTATGCGTGTGTGTGCACCGTGATGAAATGTTACAGATGTAATTTACAAAAGACTAGGACCAACTTATGCACCAGGAAATTTTGTCTGATCAAACCTGATCTAACGCGGAGCTGTCATAATCAATAACATTTTTTTTGAGGGAGGGCTGGTTATGGGTTAGCCCCCCCCCGAAAAAGATAGTTAATATTGCCTATTTAAAAGCAGATCTAAAGTAGATTTTAAAGTAGATCTAACAAAAAAAACAGTTGCTCTAACCTGATCTAACAATGATCAATGATCTAAAATGGGGGGCTAACCCGGGGGAGGTGGATTTATAGTATTCTTTGTACCTTCAACTCCATCTATGATATTTTATAGGAATTTTTTTTTGGTTCTGCAAAAAACGTTATTTTTTTTTTTTACCTTCGAGATGGAGACAGCTAAACAAAATAACAAGTTCAACTAAAATTACATCCTTGCTAAAAGTTGTTTTTGATAAAAAAGATTTTAGGCTCGTATTATATAACCTTTAAAAACACAAAAAATATTTGGTTTAGATCTTTAAAACTAAAGAGACGTTTCATTACAGAAGTAGGTAAAAAAAACCTTCCAGATGAACCTTTGTCCCTATTTATTTTGTTATAAGAGCTTTATATATCTATATATGAAATCATGATATAATAAAAAATGAATTTAAGTAGTTTATGTGTATTATCAAACACCGAACAGTCAATTATGATATCTTTTTCACAAAATTAGCCTTTGCATTTGCATATGATTATAAGACATACAGACAATTAAAGAAAAAAAGAAAAGCTAATAACTGACCTATATAGTTATAGTTATACCTATATATATTTGTAATTTGGTCAAATGAAATATATTTTTTTCTCACAAAAAGATGTTATAGTCAATACGTTACTTTTATTCAGGTTCTTTTGTTTTAAAGCTTATAATTATTAACACACTCACACTCACTCTAGCACCATACACTTACGTTTACTAGGTCTCTAACACTATTCACTAACATACACAATAACAACATATGACAACCCACTAGCAACATCTGCTAACACTCATACATTCACTCATTCAGTCACTCTAATATCACATACACCATAACAGACAGATTCACAGTTCACTGTGTGACCAAATGTATGTGGACATACCGCCTAATGAGTTGTTTGAGCCACACCTATTGCCAATAAGTGTATAAACTGAAGCACTTAGTTCTTCAATGTTTGTCTATGGAATTTACATGCCTAAGTGTTATTAAACGTTACACCGTCATAGGATGTAACCTTTGCTGTAAGTCAGTTTGCTATTATTATGAAGTCAAAATGTCTAGGAGTCATAACAGCTCAGCCACAATGCGTGGCACATACTCCATAAAATTTCCTATCCTCTGTAGCATCACTCCAAAGAGGCAAAAGGCACTCAAAATCTGCATACTATAGAACCAGTCAGCATCAGCAAAGAAGGTATAAATCTTTTTTTTTCAAAACTGCAACATCAGAACAAGCACTGTGCACAGGGAGCTTCATGAAATGGATTTCCATGACTGAGCAGCTGCAAGCAAGCCGAAGATTACTGTGCACAATGCCAAGCGTCAGCTGGAGTGGTGTAAAGCACTCCACTACTGGACTCTGGAGCAGTAAGAAAGTGTTCTCTGGTGTGATGAATCACATTTCACTGGAAGTATGATAGACAAATCTGAAGTTGTCAGATGCCAGGAAAATGCTACCTACCAGAATGTATAGTGCCTACTGTAAAGTTCGGTGGAGGGGGCATAATGGTCTGGGGCTGTTTTTTTAAGGTTTGCGCTAGGCCTCTTAATTCAAATGATGGGTAATGTTAATGCTACAGCAAACAAAAACATTTTACACAATTGCATGCTTCTAAACTTGTGGCACCAGTTTGGGAGAGTCCCTTTGCTGTACCAGCATGACTGTGCCTCAAAGCAAGGTCCATAATTTGATTAGTTTGGTGTGCAGGAACGCTAGTGGCCTGCACACAGCCCTGACCTTAACCCCACAGAGCCTTTGTGATGTATTGGAATGTGAATTGTGAGCTATGACTTCTCATCCAAAATTGGGGTGTTATAGCTATAAAGGGGAGGGGGCTACTCCATATTAATGGACAATTGTTTTGGAATGGTTGTCCAAGCTCATATAGGTGTCGACATACTTTTTGGGCATATAATGTATCTCTCTCTCTCACACACACTCATTCATGGAATTCATACCAATGTCTGCCCCCTTTTTAAAATAGATTTCTTGAAGTCAAACTTAAATTCCTTAAACAAGTCCAAAATACAGTAATTTTCAGCAAACAAAAAATGAATTTGCATTTTTTTTTTTTTTTTTTTTATATTTTCCTGGGTTTCAGAAACCCTTTTTTTAACACACCCAATCACCCCTACACATACAGTCTAACACAACAACACGCCAAACACACATGTACACCACTTACACAACACACTCTAAGCCACACAGATGCAGATACATGTTTTCAGATTTTCGTACCTCCCGCGAGCGAGGTGTTGCAGTACTACTACCGGGTCACTTAATATTACATTACGGTGCCTTAGTTAGTGCTGAGTACCCACCTTTGGACACCCCTGGTCTATTTGAATTTGGTGTGCGGGAACGCTAGTGGCCTGCACACAGCCCTGACCTTAACCCAACAGAGCCTTTGTGATGTATTGGAATGTGAATTGTGAGCCATGACTTCTCATCCAAAATTGTGGTGTTATAGCTATAAAGGGGAGGGGGCTACTCCATATTAATGGACAATTGTTTTGGAATGGTTGTCCAAGCTCATATAGGTGTCGACATACTTTTTGGGCATATAATGTATCTCTCTCTCTCACACACACTCATTCATGGAATTCATACCAATGTCTGCCCCCTTTTTAAAATAGATTTCTTGAAGTCAAACTTAAATTCCTTAAACAAGTCCAAAATACAGTAATTTTCAGCAAACAAAAAATGAAATTGCATTTTTATTTTATTTTTTAATATTTTCCTGGGTTTCCGAAACCCTTTTTTTAACACACCCAATCACCCCTACACATACAGTCTAACACAACAACACGCCAAACACACATGTACACCACTTACACAACACACTCTAAGCCACACAGATGCAGATACATGTTTTCAGATTTTCGTACCTCCCGCGAGCGAGGTGTTGCAGTACTACTACCGGGTCACTTAATATTACATTACGGTGCCTTGGTTAGTGCTGAGTACCCACCTTTGGACACCCCTGGTCTATTTGAATTTACTTTATTACTGGTCAACTATGAATCGATAGAGAAATCATATCATATACAGGGTACTATTTTAGGAAACATTCCAAAGTGTTTATTCCATTCTTCTTGCCATTGTATATACTCAGACACATATATATCAAATACATATATTTTACTCTTCATGCATTCCTTATTGATTTCATCCAGAATGTTTTCCATCTTTAGGGTTGCACTTCTTCATGCTTTGTTATAGATATGGATTACACCTAAATTGGTTGCTAAGGGAAATGTCCTTCAAGCCTTTTGTGTTTAGTAATATTTTTCTAGTAATAAAGTTATAAAGCATTTTTGGAAGAATAAATAACACTAGGCAGTATTCCATCTCATAGCAGCTTTAAAGCACTTATGTCGTACCTGACTTGCATAAATTGCATGCCCTAAGCATGCGCTTTGTTGTAGCAAGCTGCTAATTGGTTATTGCAAAAGGGTCTGTGTTGACTGGATGCAGTATATGGCTGCTTTGGCTTTAGAAATGTTGGCAATGCTTGTAGGGCTCTCCTGTACTAAGGCCTAGTAATTATTGGCATGGGCAATATTTCTGTTTGTTTTAGTAGGAGAACACCATCAATGTACACAGTGCTGATATTACTCTATGGCTGACAGTCCTCTAGAGAACGGTAGCTAAAGATCATCATGTCACCTTTCCATTTGTTACCTTAGCTCAGGAAGTTAAATACAGACCTTCAACAGTTAGTCTGCTTCAAGGACAAAAACAGCTCATGAGTGCCTTTGCCCCCAAGCAGCTCATCAATGCCATCCTAACCCCCAAACATTCCAACTCGGAAGTTTCTGTACAACTCTTCAAATATGTAAACATATAGTCATAATCCCCAATTAGCCTCAGCTAATAACTTTAAGTATTTAACAAAATAATGGTCCTAGCTTACTAGGACTGGGTCACCCGGAAATGCTGATGCAGGCGTAAACAATCTTAAGAGCGCTTACCAGCCTCCTCCCTGCACAGTAGCAAAACCGATACAAACTCCCTAGAGCCATCCCATGGGGAGTCCTTCTTGTAACCATCCGGCTAATGCCACCCGAGTTGCTATACCTCAAATAACCAACTCCTGCATTGATGCCAGACCCCAAAGGAACCCCTGCCACACCAAGAACAAAACAAAAACAAGGTAGGGCGGGTGAGAACATGTAGGATTTCTGAAAACTGATGCACTCTGAGACAATCATTAGCTTGTTACCCTAACCATTGGGCTAACACCACAGCCAAGCGAGACACTGGGTGGTTTTTTAGCCAGCCCAGTCATGCTGCCTTTACGTGTAAGGCCCCTCCAGGTCAATACTTTACTGTGTACACTAACAGCGGGTAACCATTGGGCTTACACCACAGCCGAGCGAGACACTGGGTGATTTATAGCCAGCCCAGTCATGCTGCCTTTACGTGTAAGGCCCCTCCAGGTCAATACTTTACTGTGTACACTAACAGCGGGTAACCATTGGGCTAACACAACAGCCAAGCTAGATATTGGGTGATTTATAGCCAGCCCAGTAATGCTGGCTTTACGTGTAAGGCCTCTCCAGGTCAATGCTTTCCTGTGCCACTGTATAGTGGATGACTGGCTCCACAGAGCACTGTTTACTTAATGGCTTTGCTGAGGAGAGCAGACAGTTTGAAACTGGCTTATTTCCACTATGAAGGTCGGTGCCTGGGCAGCATAGCTTCTGTAACACTGTTGCCCTGAGCTCAACGTCAATTAGAGGGCCTCTTTAGGGTCATTTATCAAGGCCTCTTTAAGCATAGGGAAAGATCAGAATGTTGTGAGAGTAAAATTGTGATTTCTGCAACTGAAGAAGAGACCTCTGAGGTCCCTAAAGCTTGTGTGACTTTACATGTTTTTATATGGTGACGATTTCAACAAAAGTCTCTTTTTACTTTTTACCGACCTGTTTTTAAAAAATATATAAACATAAAACATTATGTTTCATTGGATCTATACTACAACTTTTAAGAATTTGGTGGAAGCATATTCAGTCAATAGAGGCATTCATAGTTCATGATATACCGTGATACTGTGTAAAAAGAATACAAAAAAGCCTTTGTTTATAACAACCTCTGGGCTCCAATGTAGTTTTGTTTGTATGTAAAAGTTGTAAATGAAACTGCTGCTACGATAAATGTGTTCAGGAAACAATAGTACCGGTAAATACAATTTTTACAAATTAGCAACCGTATAAATTTTCTTTTCCCAAGTCGCCATATGAGTGATGTGTATAAAACTTGTACAGCTTCAATGCTTATTTCAGCTTAAAAGCAACTTGAGAAAGCCTCTAGTATTGTATTGCTAAATATGTTTGTTTACTCAAGAGCGTTTCCTACCATAGAATATAGATCAATGTAAGATGGTTTCTCTTTGTTCACCTTTCCATCTTGTGAACATCAAAGTGCTGGGAAACACTATTCCTACCTTCAGATTTTTGCTTCACGGCCAAGCAAAGTTGCCAATGCGCTCCCTAGTTAATTAGATGCCTGCTTTTACCACATTACATAAAAGAAATGGACAACAGAAGCCGCTAGCTTGGTCTTGAAAATGTAAAGAATGAAATTTAATTATGCATCATTCGATTATTTTTTCGAACAAGCATTTTCCTTTTACAGAATAGTACTAATTCATCGAAACAACACCTGAAAGATATATACTGTTTTTTTTACGTTTAAAACGAAGATAACAGTAGTACTGAATAACATTGACATTTTTTTTTATATACATTCTTTGTTGGTAAGGCTGACTGGGACAATAGACTAACACTAGGTATTGCACCTAGGTGACTCTGCTTTGTTTATCATAACTCAGCTATTTAATCCAACCAGCCGACACACACACACAGTTATTGGTTGTCTTGTGTTGTCTTTGGGTTCTTCCTCGCATTCATGATCAAGGTGCCTTGGCTTTGACTGTGTACTCTTATATATGAACACATGTAAAGGCCAGAGATCTCCTTTGGACTATTGACTTCACGACATGATCATGTATCACATGTTTACATAAAGCCAAGTGCTCAATTTAAAGTTAATCTTGAGTGCCCCATCCAGGTACTATTAATACCAAAGCAACTGATTTAATCTCTCTATCACAAGATATTATGCTAAAAAACTCATATTTATTTCTTAAAGAGTTCATTTTTTGAGGCAATCATTTGATAATGTATAGCCGAAAATTAATGTTTTGTTTATTGCATGTTCCAAAATGTACCCAATGACAATTCTTCTCATAATATTATTCTTAGAAGTGTTTATGACCATAATAATATTCTCACGGCTCCGATGCATTATAGCAAGTGAAAACATGATGTGAATTTAAATGTTCAGCATAGCTTTTACAATTAATTTCATTTTTGTGTGTGTTACTTTCTGTGGTGCTGAATTATTAAAGTCAATAACTTATTTAATTGGTTATTGTAGCTAGAAGTTATTTCAAGATTAGGTCATGAAGTACTTTTTTATGCATGATGTACAAGTGTTGTCATGCTTAATCATGAAATTGGACCTGAGCTGAACTGGCTTTGTGGCGGCAATGTAATTATACGTCTGGCCGTGGACGCCAATGAAGCTGCAGGAGCAAAATACATTTAGACCGTTGTCGCGGCTATGTAAGTTTTTGAGGGGCAAAGATGGCACAGGCAGGCAGTTTGGAAGCAGAGATAGCACAGGCAGACTGGGAATTGAAAACCTGTTTTGCAATTATGGAACGGTCAGGTTGTTTGGGGGAACTGAAAAGCTGTTTGGGGGCAAAGATGGCACATACAGGCTGTTTTGGGACACTGGCAGGTTGTTTGAGGGCAAAGATGACACAGACGTGATGTTGGGAAACTAAGATGCTACAAGCAGGCTGTTTGGTTGCAAAGATGGCAGTAACAAGCTGTTTGGGGGCAAAAATGACACAGGCAAGCTGTTTGGGTGGCAAACATGGCACCAACAAGCTGTTTGGAGGGAAAGATGACAGACACTCTGTGTGCAAAGATGACATAGACACGCTGTTTGACAGATGTCAATCATAAGCTGTTTTGGGGTCAGCGGTGGCACTCACAACTGTTTGGGGACAATGGTGGCATTGTGGGAGTTGCTTTGTGAAGTCAGTGGGACCCGGAGCAATTTTTGCACCTGGGCCCTGTGGTTTCCAGTTACACCTATGTGTTAAATTGTAAAGATTAATGAAAATTATTGTTGAATGAATATGGAGGAGCATGCTAAGGGAAGGGTATTAAGATGGTGGGGAAATAAAGGATGGGTATAGAGAGGATGATAAGTTATGTTAGGAAGCATGAAGATGGAGGGGGGGGGTGAATGTGGTACAATATGGGAAGATAATGGTACCGGATAGAAATGATGGTGGGGAGAAATATGATGATGGGGTTAGGAATATGGTGGTTGGGGGATAATGATCGTGGTTGGGTATTGGAATGAATTAGGATGTTGCAGGTATTATAATGGTCAGCTCTACACTAACACATACATTCGGCCCCTCTAACACGGTAAACATGCATACATATACACATACTCACTAATACTTTACACATATAGTTTTAGAGTTACCCCTATTCTAAACAAAATATGGGGGCAGAATCCAACAAATGCAGTGTGCCTAAAAATGACACCGTGAAATATCACGGCTGGTATTCAATTATTTCCAGGACTGGTTTTAATTTCCAGTCCAGAATTGGACATGTTATGGCTAAAAAATGCCTATATTTTTTTTTACATTATTAAAAAAGTGAGCTTGATGTTTAAAACATAGAACATCATGTTAGCTACCTTGGTAGTCAGGTCATTAATAATGTAGACATATTTGGGTTCTGCTAATTTTAGCTTAGCACATAGTGGCTGGACAGGTTTTTGAATTTGCAAACCAATTTTTACAGTACCAAGCTTGAATTGTAATGGGGGTTTTATGTGATCAATTGTAATATGTCGAATAAGTAACAATGCTCGGATGAAGGCCAACAGTTCTTGGGACAGTTTTTATTATAATACAGCTCTTTCCAGTGTATATTTCAATACAGTTATTGTAAGAGCTAAAAGTAATCCAAGCTATGGACAAGTGTGTAAAGGTTTTCATAAACAGGATCTACAGAGCAAGATAGACGTGCATGAAGATGTTTGGGACAACTTACCTGCCGTGTTGCTTAAAAAAATGTGTTCATGTGTATTGTATTAAGCGTTGTGTAAACTGTTGGCGCTATATAAATAAAAGATAATAATAATAATAATAATAAGTGTACCTAGAAGAGTTGATGCTGCTTTGAATGCAATGGGTGGTCAAAATATTGATTTTATTTAGATTTATTTTATTCTGTTCACTCACTTTGCACTTTGTTACATCATAAAAATAAACTGTTGTCTAATTGATAGCATTTTTACTCTACAGCTTTTTTTCACACCATATACAGTATATATATACCGTATTGGCTCGAATATAGGCCGCACTTTTTTCCCCCACTTTAAGTTTTTAAAGTGGGGGTGCGGCCTATATTCGGGGTCTAGCGCCCGACGCCCGGGACATGCAGTCCCGGGCGCCAGGCAGGCAGCGGGGTTAGGATACAGATCCCCCGCAGTGGTGCAGGGGACCTGCATCCTTCTCCCCGATACGCTCAGACAGCCTCCCCTGCCAGCACTTCCCACGGGGGGGGGTGCCGGCACGGGAGGTTATCTAAGCGTTTTACCTCTGCCCACCCCCGACTTACCGGAGCAGACTCCCGGGTGTCTTGCGGGGCCGGCGGGAGACATTTACGCAATACGCAAATGCAACTTCCGGTAACGGTACCGGAAGTTGCATACGCGTATTGCGTAGATGTCCCTCGCCGGCCCTGAAGACACCCGGGAGTCTGCTCCGGTAAGTCGAGGAGGGGGGGCAGAGGAGGACAGCGGCAGCGTATCGCGGGGAGGGAGGACAGCGGCAGCGTATCGCGGGGAGGGAGGGAGGGCAGCGTATCGCAGGGAGGGAGGGCAGCGTATCGCGGGGAGGGAGGGCAGCGGATCTCGGGGAGGGAGGGCAGCGGATCTCGGGGAGGGAGGGCAGCGGATCTCGGGGAGGGAGGGCAGCGGATCGCGGGGAGGGAGCGCAGCGGATCGCGGGGAGGGAGGACAGCGGCAGCGTATCGCGGGGAGGGAGGACAGTGGCAGCATATCTCGGGGGGGAGGACAGTGGTAGCATATCTCGGGGAGGGAGGACAGTGGCAGCATATCTCGGGGGGAGGACAGTGGCAGCATGTTTTTTTTGGTGCTTTTTTAAAGAAAAAAAACTTTTTCTTTAAAAAAGCACCAAACTTTTAGGGTGCGGCCTATATACGGGGGCGGCCTATATCCGAGCCAATACGGTATATATATATATATATATATATATATATATATATATTTATATATAATATATCTATGCCTGCACCGGGAATTTATCCCTGTCATCTGGAGAGAAAGATAACACACACATCTATTATATATGTGTGTGTTATCTTATAGAAGAATCTGAATTTTTTAAAATGAGTAGTTTGGATATTATATATTATTATACGTATAGAATTGCACATAAGGTATATTTGCCAAGTATCAAAACAAACTTCTGCAGAATTATTTTTATAATGTTTTTGCAAAAATCTTACAAGATTGGCCATTTCGGACTAGCACAGCATGAATAATGAGTTATCAGATGTGTGGAAGTAACTTGCTGATGGCATTTATACAGACACTGGTAATATCTTGTTCACTGTACTGACTTAAATAGCACGGTGTCCCTACTGTTTCTCTGAGAGCAAGCCTTTGGAGGTGCTTGCTTTCATCGTCTGTGCAAACTGTTTCCAAGTCAAACTAATTCAGTCTCTCTCTGAACACTTTCTACAACTTTATAATTTGAAAGTAATACATCTTCTTTTATACTGGTCTGCTGACTTTTTGTTTAAAGAACTATTGAGGGCTTGTAAGTCACAAAAAGATACCTATAATATTTTTCACACACACATATATATATATATATATATATATATATATATATGTATGTATGTCTGTTTGGTAAAAATGCTGCTGCCCGCATTCCTGGTCTCATTAAGTAATTGCTTAAGGGTGATTTTGTGATATGGGTTATGTGTCATGTTCAGCCTGCTCTTCAGTAGGAAGCAGATGTAGGGAAGCAGTTTTATTGACTGCTTAGATCACTGGGAAGTGTAAGAATGTCTTTGTTCCCCCAGGTTTATAGTTGGGTCCAGTAGTTTATTCTGACCTGTGAAGGGCAGATTGCCCAAGTGTCCTTTGTCACTGGGTGAGCTAGTAAAGGTTCTTTGGGTCCTTATTAATGTAAGACACCCATGTGAGAAGATAAAGGACAAATGGACAAATTGTATTTATTTTTACCACAAACAAGCTTTGAACACATTCCCTCCGGATGTATGTAATAGTTATGTTACATGGGGGCAATTAAGGTGTTTACTTCCAAGCTACAGTGTAAGCGAGTATGTTATTGCTAATGCATTTAATTACATTGAGACATAATGTATTTCAGCAGACACAGGAGTATCTGAAAAGTATATTTCATGTAATATCTACTGGATTGATTAGTTTGGATGTAACTAAAATCCCTATTTTAATTTTGTTTGGGTTAGATTAGTTTGAGTGTGGCAAGCCACGCGTTGTCTATTTTTTTTAATGTGTTACCATCATTTGTAATCTCTGGTATGTTTATACGGTATGTATGGACCCGCAGCTGCAGTCCTGCATACATTACCCAAAGAGCCGCCTCATAGTTCTCAGCTTTAGAGACTCTCAACGTGGCCACGTGGCAGCTCACTGGGCCGATTAGGGGAGATTAGAGAACCCCTCCAACTAGCCTGTGATCCCCGCTGCCAGCAAAAGCAAAACCGTGCCTGAAAATCGGGTCTCAGCCTAACCAGAAAGGCTGAAAGGTTGAAAATGAAAAGTGCCAATATTACAAAATGTCTAGTGTTAAATGTCTATAGATAGAAATTATACACACATTATGTAATACAGTATACAGAGATTATACAGGGTGTTATATTTATTTCCTGTACCTGTAGAGCGTATAATGCTATCTTTATTAAATATGTATCGCCTTTTTAGCCCGTAGCCTTGTTATTTAGCATGGATCTAATTCATCTGGTAGGCAAATCTAATATATATTAGTTGGCAGTGGCAAAAGTGACAACCTCGATGCATATTTCTCCGTATAGTTATTAACTACTCAGTGACACTTATCACTCACAACATAAAGAAAAATTATAATATCTGCCAGTTTGGCAAGAAAAAAAATCATCCTAAACTAAGGTGACATGAATTGCCTACAGGGCTGTGTAAATGAAATTGGCTTTCAATATACATTGTTTTCTGCTTAAACAGCAACCTCAACCTTCCCTTTACACAACCAGCCATATATCCCCTAAAGCATTACCATTCCAATATCACACAAATATACTTAACAACATAAAGAAGTAGGTGCCATAGAAGACAGTCTATAGCAAGAAAAAATATTTGAGAAATTACAAATTTTATATTTTACATGTCCTTGTTACCATTTGTGTGGACAGTGTAGCAGAATGTGATGGCACTATACAAATATAACATTAACGTATATAAAAGTAAAACATGACAGACGCCAACAAACTTAGATTTGAGGCTACATTCACTTTTAACAGAATAAATTGCCTGAGAGACACTTGCATTCTATCTGAATGTGACGTGTGAGTGATTTTGATGTGAGAATTATGTTAAAAATGTAAGGAAACTTTAAAAAAAATATAATAAAAATGAAAGATACATGAATGGTGACAGCAGAAGATAACCAATTAACCCATTACCCTGCCCTTTTTGAATCACTTTTTTACGATTCATTCCTTGGAAAAGCCTGAATCATCCCCTAAAGTTATGATCTTAGATCATCTTAAAGTACAGAGAAGTTCCACACCCTTGAAAATGTATTGGAATTGATCTGGTGATAATAGATTTTTCTTTGTGAAATTGCATGCTATTCTTCACATATATATAGTCCTTTTAAATAACTTGAAGGGCTTTGCTTTAAGTAGACCTTTAAGCATTGGTATTTCCATATCATGTCCAAAGATTATTAAACAAAACCCACTTACGCTGTGGGAAATGAAAGGTGCCTATGGTAAGTGCCTTGGTGCCATCACATTTATCAGGCTATTGGAAAACACATTTTAGAATATTCCATTTTCCTTTGCAGCTACAAATATTTAATCAGTAAATCAATGGCCAACTTGAAACCTAGTGGATATGTGCAAACCTTTCCGTTAACAGCACAGTTAAGATATTGTCATCTTCCATTATTAGGAATGTGCTGCTTGTTCATTTGAACACATCGGGAAGCAGATAAACAGTTTTGCGGAGGAAATTTTCGAAATAAAGGATAAGTTAATGATAGTAATATTACATGAGGGATATAATTGGTAAAATGAGTTCATACAAAGTGTGTCGAAAGAAGAAAATCCCTTAGATTTTTGCCTTTTTTTTTCTTTGGAAAAAGTTTGGTAAAGTTTACAGTCTATGCAACAAACATAATTATTGGGACCCTGTCCCTTTTCTATTGGGTGCTAGCCTCACCCTATGCTTGGCTAGCCCTGCCTCTTCAATGTGGTCATGTCTTCTTCCTGCCTCCTATATAAAGCAGGAGAGGGAGAGCTCTGAGTGGGCGGAAATGAGAAGGTCTCAGTTTTGCCTGTATCCAAGTAATTTAACTATATTACATATAAGTTGGATATGTAAAATGATGTAGATATGGCTGTGATCCAGTTTTATCTTTATCCCTGATAACCTTCAGAATAGCCTGAAAAAAATTGTCAATTTTAGCCTCACTCCATAACCATATTATAACATATGCTATATGTTTGTTAGCAAACAATACACTTCTAGCCAAACATATTTGATATAAGAATACGTGTAATTTATTTGCTTATCTCTAGTTGTGTATAAACCATGTCTGCCTGTGGGGAATGCATTAATGGACATTGATCTACCTGCAGAGGTTTTTGACATTCTGCTCTGTTGAGAGACACTTCTGAGTCCATGTGCTGCATACCCCTTCCATTTTAACAAAATCAGAATAATTCAGAACAACTAAATGTCGAACGCAAAAAAGAAAAAGCTGGAGGTGATGACCGAAAAGTGAGCTTTCTATATGGGAAATGTGTCAGATCCATCACCTTTCCCCTCAGGGCCTGAATGAGCAATAATCCTTATCATTTATACATGCTGTACATGGTGACCTATCTTTTTTATATAGGTATTGATTTTTGTTCTTTGCTTTTCGTTTTATGGTTTTTCCTTCCATTATATAGATTTTTAACATTTTTCAGTATCACTTGTCATATAAGGGTGTTTTGGGATTTTTTTATTCCTTATTTTTTGTGTAAGCTATTACATCATTTGCAGTTCATTTAACTAAATAAACCTTTGTATCAGTGATGATTAAATATTAAATAAAAATAAATGGTGATTAAAATAACAAATATTTGTGTTTGTTATAAAAGAGCAACAACCAATAAGAATCTCAAATTTAATGTGTAGGGTCAGTAAACTGAATGCTAATGCTTCAAAAAATGAAAGTAAAATGTTTAAGAAAGAAAAAAAAATTAGACTAATTTAGGGAGTTTTAGTGACTGTAATGATGGGAAAGGTTGTTTTAATGTGAAGTCTTCTAGAAGAACAGTATCCTTACCCCCAACTCTTAACATGTCCTAGAACCTCCGGTTCATCTCCAGCAACTTACTTGTGGTTCCAAATTAGAAGAAGGAAGCTGGTTTTACAGAATAACTTTGCAGAAAATCTCAAATATTACACCTCTTTAAAATGCCTGAAAACGTATGCCTCGCAGTGACATTTTCTGGCCTAGGGAGGCAGGTCCAGGGGATGACCTGGTATTTCCTTTACATAGGGCAAAATGGGGACAGCCCAAGTTCCCACCTATCTTAATCCCTTGGAAATGCACTCAGCTCAGACAGAGCAAACTGCATAAAGAAAGGACTTTGCAAGAGGAAGATGGAGGGATGAAAATCAGTGAGAGCAGGAGAGAGATAAAAAAATAAGGGTTGTGAGACAGGGACAGCTGTGGCAGAATATAGTGTTAAAGAATGTGTGTATATGGACACCAATCTGTGGTGGGGGATATTTCTCTTCCCACTTTCCAGCTGTTCCGGACACTGCAGAGACGGACACCTGGGTAGTCATGTAGGTTGCCCGTGGTACAAGTGACAGCACTTATATAAGGAAGGTAACCTCAAGCAAGTTGAAAAACAGCTGGGTATAGCTTTATAGGGCAAACTATTAATACACTGTTTGTTAAATATGTACTGTTACATGAATATAAATAAATGAATAGGAATTGCAGAAAATGTGCAGCAGGTTCATGATGTTATTGTCAGTGGGGGCCCCACAAGTCATCCTGGGCCCAACATCCCACTAGGGATAGCTCTTGATCCAAAACAGTGGGGCAGATTGTCGTGTGCCGCTGCTTGATAGGCCAGCTAGAAAGGAAATCTCTGATCTCTCCAACTGGCCCATTGATACTATGGAAGACAATGCCAAGCGGGCACAGCCCCCGTACAATACATTAAAGGGTGCTATGCAACTTTAAGACGCAGAGCACTGGGATATGACACTTTGTACCTGTATAGCAGTAATTGTTAATGGTCTTCAGGACATATTTGAAAATCACAGTTTATTTTTCCTAGTGAAACAATTTCTAAATAAATAAAGGAATGCACAGCTTCCTAGTGGTTCAGCGTGCTTATATTTCCAAATCGTTCATTTTGTTAGCTAAGCCTGTGTCAGTTGACTGCAGGTATGATAGTGAAGCTATGTACTTATAGCTGAAATGTAATTTTTTTTCAGAAAACTATATTGCAATGTTTTGTGTGCTTTATCTGCTCTTGATATGGCTGAGCGTTTGTCAGTGTTACTAATATTAATAGTAATACAGCACTAGAAATGAACATCTGGAAACTGCTGGATAATAATCTGTTTCCATAGATTCTCGTCTTAAAGAGCGTCCCTAGTAATGCAACAGTACAGTGTTTGTTTTAAGTTCTTTAACTACTTTTTCTACTTTTTTGGTAGTTTTACTGTGTATTTTTTGAACCATGAGTCCCTCTTCCGAATTCACTGTACTCACACGTTATATATGTTTTGTTGAACAAGTAGTGCTGTGTTTTTATAATATTTAATAACATAATTTTCACAGTTTTGCATAAAATTATTTCCACACAATTAAAAATTACCCCAAAGATATGTAAAGTTTTAAGTTTAAAATATGGTCCATATAAACCAACACCTCCATACAAAGTTGATGTTATGGGGAATCTATGGGGCCAAAGCAATACCACTTTGGGGTATAAAATATCCTCTCTGCTACTAACCGCTTCCTGCAGCCTCTTCCCAACCCATCCAACTCACCTCCCGGCCCCTCCCTGCCTTCACTACTCTTACCTGCTCCCTCCAGAATCCCTCTGCTCTAAACCACCATTTCCCATGGAACTCTTCTCTGACATGCCCTTTCCTGTGGATGTTGGGCCATTTCCATTGCCCAGAGATCCTGTAGACTCACAGGATCTGTAGAGAGTGCAATCAGGTTTCCTGCCATAATAACTCGCTTGGTGGTTACACAATGTGCATAGACAAGAATCAGAGGATTCCCTATTGAATTTCCCTGATTGCTGTACAGGGGAAACCGGAGCTATACAGGAGAACACCCTAATTTCTGTACAAGGGAAACTGACACAAAAACAAGGTTTCACCTGTGTCAATTGAGCACAAAAGACACCCACTGAGATCTCTAGAGAGTGTGCACTGCCCTTTGATAGAGATCAGTGTAAAAATAAGTTAAAGAAAAATTGTTGCCAGATAATGTGTACAAGGCATCTGACAGGGCATCCAATAAAATATGGGGAAGGTTCCAAGTCATTAGACTAAGGAAAGGAAAGTCAGGAGAATATATGTGAGTTGAGGGGGTGATGGGATGGGAGAGAGCAAACAGGAGTGAGAGAAGGGAGAGAGAAAAAGGAAGCAGAGAAAAGATGGGGAAAGAGGGAAATCTGGAGAGAGAGAAGGAGGGAAACAGAGATGCAAAAAGAAGAGAGAAAGGGTGAAAGAAAAATATTTTGGCTGTGTCACTTCAATGATGGGTTCATATGCTAGTATGCATAGAATAGTCAATGCCAATCAAAGATTAACTACCAATGTTAATTATTAGTTTGTATCTTTTATACATTTAATGATTATGATAATATGCTTTAGTCTATAAATACAGGATCAGAGGCTTGGGTACAATGTTACATTTCAGTTGGAAGGCCTGTTGTGTTTGCAAGCCTCCAGAACATGGTTAGACATGCCATTTTGATTTACATAGGTTTGATTTCACGTATTTATTTTCTAAAATTGTATGGGGTGTTTCTAAATAGGCAACATATTCATAAGAGGTAAGCAACTGGTTTTCTTTAGCATTTATTAACCATGAAGAAGAGCCACATATTTCAAACTCTAGTAAACTAATCAAGTATCTTATCCTTCAATGAGTTTTCAATGACTTTTCCAGCTGTCCATTAGTTACAGTTCTTGACTCACACAGACGCCAAAAAATGATGTATAGAAACCATAACATTGTGTGTACAAGGCTTGGTACGTTCATCCCCTGCAGAAATAAGTGCTCTAATGTTACGGGATTCTTTCCTGGTTCCATTTCTTTCATACCCACCACATCTGCTGATCTAAATTACTATAGCTCTTTAAGCTACTTTGAATAAACTTATGAGAACAGACTTTGGCTGCCGTAGGGATTCAAGTGATAGATGGAATAGTTTGGTTGGATACTTTCAGCATTTCAGTATTTTTTTTTCACATCAAATGTCACGTTTTCACTAGAAATAGCTTCACTAAATAATGAAGACAGGATAACATTGTGAAAACGGTAGTGATAATAAATATGTAAGTAAAATAATAGTAATAATAGTAAAACAGCCCAATTTATTCAGACACGTTCAAGTGACCAAACTCCAGTGGTTGCCTTGCTCCAAATGTAATATTTCTAATATCTAGTTTGGATTAAACAACATTTTGAGCTTATGTCTAAAAATTAATTCTGGTGCAAAGAGATTGCCACTATAACAATTAAAGGAATCCTACAATCAGCAATAGGAATTCCATTGGTTACATTGGTGGGAAGACTACTTTTCAAACTTTGCACTTGGATCAACTTTTACAGTATAAATAAAACCCTTGTCCCTAAATAAGAAAGGGATGTATAGAAGGAAGAAAAATGATTAATGTCTTTTCTCACTTAAAATTGTACGCTTTTTATGCAAAACTACAGGGGGGGGATTTGCACTATGAAATGAAAAAAGTTTCTCAAGTTTTTATCACTATTTCATTTTTTGAATTTAATATCACTGGCCCCTAAATCTGTAGTGTCCATACAAATTACCCGATTTTAAATAAAATAAATTGGTGCAAGCAATATAGGCTGTTCTAAAATGTACATTTATGTGTAATATTGAATTTGTAGCATAGTATTTTAAATAATAGAGCTTTGATTGTGACTTGCTGTGCTTGATTGATTGGTAGGAAGCATGGGTCATTGTCATCATGCATGCACAATGATTTGGAGAGCTGTTAAGAACAAGGCAATTTAAAGTCTTGTAACAAAATGAGATAAATCAAAGGAGATGCAGCATGTGTAAAGAATAATTGGGCATGTTTCTTTTGAACCTTCAGAAAAGTTGTTCATGAGCGAACAAAAAAAATCTAACTAGTGCCAAAGTGGTTTAATGACAAGCCTACCATTTCGTAATATCATTTCCAGAAGAGAATTTTTGTCATGTTTGTGAAAAAAAGAAAGCCCAGTTAAAAATAAAAGACAAAGAAGAAACATAATTTGCCGTAATTAAAATACAAAATTCTCTTGAATCATATTATTTTAACTCCTTTCAAAGCCCTTAATGAAATACCTTTAAGTATATAATAGCGGACTTTAAACCCTTTATTACGGCAATGTTATGTTTAAAAATCTCAATGGTTCCCACAGCAAGGGAGCCTCGGCTGAGGGAACCATTGCAGTTACACGTAAACCTGAGACTTCATGTTAGTCTCTTATTGTTTCACTTTCCCCTCAACCACCGACAAGATTATAGGCTTGCAATAGCAGGGCCCTCTTCTCCTTTTCTACTAGTTTGTTATTGTGTGTGATTTTAAATTATTCCTCTGATTGTAACAGCGCTATGGAATTTGCTGGCCCTATCCAAATAAATGTAATTATGGAAGCCTTGTGTTTCCAATGAAAGGCTCTGATCACAGGGCAATAAATGCTGCTGATCAAAAAGCACCTTCTCATGCTGTGTGTCGTGAAACAAAGCAACAACCGGTGCATGAGGCCAGCAGTCTAACATGGGTGCTTGCTGCCATGCACCATGGTAGATATTTATACCTAGATATTGTCATTTTAGGATTTATACTATCTACTTATACATAAAAAAGCTAGCTGACATGCAGGAACACAAAATGTCTGATCACTGCCATCATGTAGCCATAAAAAAACCCTTCCTTCCTTCAAATAGATTTTAGAAAATGCTAGTAATAAACCATGTAAAAGACAGGTACCACGAACATTTGATTGCAATTGTTGCCCCAAGGGTGGCACAACCGGTTATTAGATTTAGGACAGCAATGACTTTTATTACTTTTTCACATGGGTGATATAGGTTTTAATTATCTCTTTACCTTCAATAAATGAAATGATTATTGAAAAGCTGCAGCTTGTGTTTACCCACGTTGTCTTTGGATGATCTGAAACTTTTATATTTGACAAATAAGGAAAAATAGAAGAGAGAATTTGTAAGGGGCAAGTACTTCCACAGCTCTTATATATATATATTAGTAACAAATGGGCAGATGAGCTTTTGTGGGTAACAACTGCAATCACTCTCAGCCATATTGATGATGGGAGGTGAAGTCCACAAAAACAGGCAACTAGGGTTGCACCCGTGGGATTTGTTTTCTGAAAATGAAAAGTATAACCTTTAGTGAAGAAAGAGTGAATCAATGTACGTTATTTTTGGAGTGCATTCTTAAGAAATGAAAATGCCTAAACCTCCAGCTGAATTTTGAAGCAAATGCACTTTATATATTAGTAAAGTATATTTTTTAAAGTATCTAGTGATATTTTTAGAACCTAACATTGTGCGGTGGTGACCTTGCAAGCATGTGCATCCTACCACAATAATTTAAATCACTTACTGGTATATGAATACATTCACTAATGCCACAAATATAGTTTGAGCAAACTAAATATTTTGTAGGGTTTTTTTTAACCCCTTCATGACTGGACTGGTTTTCAGTTTTGTACCCTTCGTGACAATGGCTGTTTTAACACATAAGCTGTTTGAGGGCAATGATGTCACAAACAATCTGTTTGGGGCAAAGATGGTATAGGTAGAGTGGTTGGGTGTTAGGATGGCACTGATAAACTGCTTTGGGACAAAGGTGGCACCCGCAAGCTGTTTGGGGGGGGCAAAGTACACAACAAAAAGTTATTACCACAAACTTTGACAAAGCCTGGTATGGGATTTAGTGCAAGGAAAGTGTTAAAATACCCTGGAGTGTCTATTTTTCAAGAATATATGATTTGATTGGGTAAGTTGAATTGGCCAGCTTCAAAGATGTCCAATATAGGACAGGAGGGCAAGGTGATCAGATATCTAAATTCAAAGTAGAAAAATACTGATATAATTATAAATGTATAATTAAATAATTGAATTAATTACTTAAAAATAAATTACACTTAAAAAAAAACGTTATGGTTGCAGTATAGGTCCAAACTAGTTTGTTTTTCTTTAATACAGAATGGTTGCATGCTCCATTGTGCTTAAATGGAACTGTACTTGAAAGCATATTCTCCGGGTGATTTCACATGTAGAGGCAAAGTTTTAATAAAACATTCTTACCCTAACAGAGCTTCAGATATGTGTGAGCTTCAGACTTAGTTTAGAAAAGGAAACACTTTCATGTTAATGAACCTTAGTTGTTTTCATTACCCTAATGGATTCCAAGGTGCCATTTGCTAAAACTATTGTCCAAAACTTATTGTAGTACAATATCTTCCAAACAAGCACAATGTTCCTGTATTATTTTCCATTCAATATAGTTTACCTTTAATTAAGTGGCAAAATGCTTAAATAGATTTTAAAATATTGAGTTTAATTTATGTAATGGATACACAATTACTTTATATTTAGAAAAAAAAGAGCAGCACAAATGCAAACCAGTGTGCAAACCCACTGTATATACCTTTGTATATTTTTAATTAAAATGGTATAGACAGTCTCTTTCACTCAGACTGTTGTTATCTAATGAAACATCCATCACATCTTCAACACTGATAGCAATCTCAGTGTCCTAGTTGAAAGAAATTATGCCCAAAAGGCTATAGAACCAAAATATGTCATATTTAACTATTAAAGAGGCGGCTATACTGCGACTTTCCAGCAAAATCATTATAGCCTTCAGGTGAGAAATATTGAACTCGATGGGAGATAAGAACCATTCAGTCCATCTGGTCTGCCCATTTTCCCTGATGTAGAGACTCAGACCTTAATCAGTCCTTGCTCTTATCTTATCACATACACCTACCTAGAAGCCCGTGGCAATTTTGTCAGTCAGGAGCAGGGCCATCCATGTCTCCATCTGTCAATGTAGTGAGAAAGTACTAAAGTCATGTAAACCCCGACCAGAATTCTGTGTGTCTACATATCCATGCACGTGCTACCAGTTTTTCCCCATTTGTGGCTGATTTTAGAGCTGAACATGTTGACACTGTATTAATGCCATTATCATAAAAGCCTTCTCATAGATAAGCTAAGTCAGATATAACAGCTCTGCAAAATACCATGTGGCCATGTTAAAAGAAAACCAAAAAAAGGTAATGCACTTTAAAGAGTTTAACACAGGTCTCTGCAAGTTTAAGGTGCTATAGGTAGCTCTACCAAAAAGATGGTTTCTAGCACCCTAGCCAAACTATTCCCTTGGTGCCCCCTCATTGAGGCAAATGCTTCTTAATATTCAGTAGGCGGAAACCTTGTGGTGGCTCCCTCTAGCAAAGCACTTTTGGCAGCCGTGTAGTTTGCCCTTATAGTAGTGCTGGTCCTGTACTGGATTCATGGAGATATCACACTTACCAGAGACCCCTAACAGAATTACCACCTGGGCAGATCTCCCATAGGACAATGGAAAAACAATATTATGAGCACACCTGAGAAACACTCAAAACTGTTGGAAGAGGTTCAATACCATCAAATACTTAAGTTGCAAATTAATAGAGCTCTCATTTGCTACAGGGAATGTATAAGCCACTTAAATTGAAAAAAAAAATGTGATGTCTGCAAACAAATGCAAAATTGCTAAAATTACGGTTCCATTAAACAGTTAAATTACTTACAGTAGTGCCACTTTTTTGTCGGTAAAGCCCCAAAAAGTTTTAAATGTCTATTAGTCAATAGTACCAATTAAATAGAAGTTGTAAAATGTAACTTTTCAATGCTGGTACTTTACAAAAAAATGCTCTTTCATTCATAAAAAGAAACACTCTATGCATAAATACTGGTTTTGACAGGATCTTAACACATAAAATGTTTAACCTTAGGACACCATTATGGCTGTAAGAGACCTTCACTAATAAATCAATTGAGTGCATCTGACTGAATGGCAATAATTTTGTAGATGGATGAGAGTTGCCCATTTATCTGTCTTCTCTCCGAATTTACTGGGTCGCAATGATGCATTGATTTGAGGTACAATAGTACTCTGCTCACCCCATTGAACGGCTTAAGACAAGACTAAGAACTGATTAAGGGCAGAATAAATGGGCCAAATAGTTCTTATCTGCTGTCAAATTCTGTATTTCTACAAACAAACACTATTTGTGGTGTACTTAGGGTGTTGAATAGCAATCCATGCATTTTCGAATGCCAATTAAGGCTTAGATGGGTCAATGGATTGAGACCAATATTTCCTTCTTTTTAGCCCTGTAATTCCATTTTCCTGAGCAGCCTCAAACATCTTTTAATTGTAACTTTTAATTTCTTTAAATACAAGTTGTAATGATACTTTGATTGGAGAGAATAAGTCCATCTCTTTTCTTGCTTGAGTTTCTTATTCAGGGTAAACTGAGATAGGCATGAGTTCCTTATTAAAGGTTAATTGGGATAGGCATGTAGAGTCTACCTTCTTTTTTATAACAGATATTGATTTGAACAGAATGTTCAGCTATTATGTGTTAGCTAAATGACATTTTTCTTTCTTTCCCTATGAGTTCTCTTTCTTGGCAGATGAGCTTGTGTGCTTTTGCCAAAATACAGTACGTCATGTTTATTTTGCTTCTGTAAGTCCGAATTGTTAGGTTATGCACTAATTGTTATGTCCTGTTTACCGATTGTACAGCGCTGCGGAATATGATGGATCTTTATAAATCAATAGATAACAATAATGTTAGCTTTGCATTTCAGTACTGGTTATTTGTTCTTCTCAGGTTGGGTGACATGCCATCGCAAGACAAGTGCTTTGGGGATTCCTTCCACTATTTTGAACCAAGGATTTCAGAAGTGCTATTTATCCTACTTATACTTTTTGCTTTTATGATCAGTGAAGCATCTTCTCAAATATAAGGCTACAGAAATATTTTCAACCTCTTTAAATATAATCAAATGTTACAATAACATTGCCGTATGACTGCTTTGTTAATTGCATGTCCATTTGCTTCCATTATTAGCACTTCGTTGAAACCTTTCACTTAGATTTGACTAAATGGTTTTGTAATATTTTTCATGTTTTACTAACATAATAAATACTTATATTTTTTTTTTTCATTAGAGTCAACATGGTTCCAGTGGATATGTTCCAGAAAAGGGGGAAAAGGTAAATTTTATATGAATGATGAATGTTCTTTAGTATGTGTCTTTAATCGCTGTGTTGTTTTTGCTAAGAGTCACTAATAAATGCTGATTTTAGAATTACAGGGCTAAAAAAAGGAAATATTGGTCTCAAACCATTGACCCATCTAAACCTTAATTTTTAATAGCTTATTCTTGCTGTCAGTTCTATGCGTGTTCCACATTTGTGTATGTGTGTATACAATGATGTTGTAAATGAGTGCAGAAATAAAAGTTATAGATACAACTGTTCTGTGATCACAATGCCTTTTACAGATCAAGAACTTGAACTACTAGGAGAGGTGGCACTACCATATCATATTAAGCCTAAGCGGCACTTCAGTGCATATGTGGGGAGGGAGTGAAACACCAAATCTTCAAATTGGAATATTATCATAAAGTGTCTTTTTCTTTAACCCCTTAAGGACCAGGCTGTGTTTTACCTTTTGTACCATTGGGACCGAGGCTGTTTTAACACTTTTGCGGTGTTCGTGTTTAGATGTAATTTTCTCTTCACTCATTTAGTGAACCCACACAAATTATATGTTGTTTTTTTCAGGACAAGGAGGGCTTTCTTCAGATACCATTGTTTTAATCATATTATCTAATTTCCCATAAAAAAATAATAAAATATGATGAAAAATGTAAACAAAAAACACATTTTCTGACTTTTACCCCAAAAATCTTTTACTCATCCAAAAAAGCTAATGAAAAAACCTACTAAATATATTCTACTATTTGTCCTGAGTTTAGAAATACCCAATGTTTTTATGTTTTTTTGCTTTTTTCTGCCTGTTATGGAGCATTAAGTACAGGTAGCGTTTTGCTATTTCAAAACCATTTTTTCCAAATCTGGTAATTCCTCCCCCCATGTGCCATTTCGGGTATCTTTGAAGCCGGCCAATGCAATTTACCCCATCAAATCATATATCTTTGAAAACTAGACACCCCAAGGTATTTCAAATGCTAGTATTTTAACCCTTTCCATGCATGAGATTCTACCACCAGCCTTTGCCACACTTTGTGTTACTATTTTTTTGGTATTTTTTTTTACACAAATTGTACTTTGGGTATACATTCATAGCTCCAGGTATACGTCACTATCAAACAACACCCTAATATGTGTTCAATAACATCTCTCGAGTACAGTGATACCACCCATGCATGGGTTTGACTGCTGTTTGGGGATAAAAGGCCACATTTGGGAAGTGCGCTTTTTTTCCCCTATTTTGGTCAGTCTGTGCCTATGCCCTATCTTTGAGCCTGGCCACTACAATTTACCTCATAAAACCATATATTTTTAAAAACTAGACACCCCAAGGTACTTAAAATGGTAGTATTTAACCCTTTCCATGCATCAGATTCTACCACCAGCCTTTGACACACTTTGTGGTAGTATTTTTTTTTTGTATTTTTTTCACACAAATTGTACTTTGGGTATAAATTTATAGCTCCAGGTATACGTCACTATCAAACAACACCCTAATATGTGTTCAGGAACATCTCCCGAGTTCAGTCATACCCCACATGTATGGGTTTGTCTGGTGTTTGAGGTTAAAATGCCACATTTTGGAAGTGCGCTTTTTTTTCCCCCCATTTCGGTCAGTCTGTGCCTATGCCCTATCTTTGAGCCCGGCCACTTCAATTTACCCCATCAAACCATTCATTTTTTTAAAGTAGACACCCCTTGGGTATTTGAAATGCTTTTTATTTAAATTTTTCCACGTCAGGATTTTTGGGAAGATACAGCGCTAATTTTAGCCCTTGCTGATAATAATAAACTTTATTTTTTTATTTTATTTATTTTACTCTTTTCGGACTTTTTTTTTACATTTTGCTGGAACTGGATAGTTCCTCTAAAGCATAATAATTTTTAAATGTTACCATGTTTTTTTTAAGCTTTTTCTTATTTTCCTTTTTTTTAAATTTTTTTTATTTTTTTTTTTAATATTTTACTAATCACATAGTGATTAGAAAGCTGGGCTCCATTGACTTGTATGGTTGAATGCAGTACCTGTATTCAACCTGCAAGTGGAGCCAGAGTTCTCTAGAGGGTCTGGAGACCGTCTAGCCAACTTTTAAACCTTTATTATTTTTTTTCCCGGGCCGCCGCCATCTTGCGGATGGTGAAGACTGCGTGCAGCTGCGGCTGTGACCGCTCTCCGGAGCGGTCACAGTCCATCAAGAGGTAAGTGTTTGGTGTCGCTGGATGCCTCCTGATCGAGGCATTCCAGCGACACCATTGAAGTTTAGGAGGTGATCGTTGATCGCCTCCTAAACGCTTTTAAAACGGGCATCCGCCGCCATACAATGTATGGCGGCTGTTGACGCCCCGGGGAGGGGCCAGACATGGCCCATCATGCCGATCTCGGTGTTGCTGAATGCCTCGACATCGAGGCATTACAGCAACACCGTTTAAGCTTAGAAAGTGATCGTTGATCACTTTCTAAGCTTGTTTAAGTCTGATGACGTGTCAGGTACGTCATAGGTCGTTAAGTGACCGTTTTGCATGACGTTCCTGACCCGGCAATGGACGTTAAGGGGTTAAAAAAAAAAGTCATCATCAGCATTGTGTCCCAGTCCCAACCATCAAATGCACTTTAATGCATTTGATAGCTGCATGGGCCATTGACATGGCTAAATGCCATGCAGGACATTTGTTCGACCTATAGCTGCCGCTGATTGCTAGTCTGGTGAAGCGATAAACTGTATATTAAAAATAAACCAAACTACAGAGTGCTACAATTTAGACTTGTGCATTCAGATTGTACTCGTAACAAAATTTGCCAATATTTCGGAGCGAGAGTGAGTGACTAAAAATTTTGTTTACGAAAGGGAAAAGCCCTTCAAAAGGGCAGGAATTTGTCCAAATCATTTTTGGTCCATGAACGCAAGTCGACTAGTCCATTAAACTTTGTCCATTAAACTTATCATCCCATGTCTCTCCACATGTAGCCTTGGAAGGGCATTGTCTCCGCTCATTAAAATAGTAGGCAAAAAACATTAAGATAGGAAGGGGCAGGTGGCATTGCTCAATTCCTCCTCTACGATCTGATGTTTCATGCCACTGTGCTAGCTTTTCTTTTTTTATGTTGGGTATCATTGTACCATTGCATCTATAGTATATGGTACATTTTTATATTATACATGTGCCTCCCTGACTTGTGTAATATATCTTAAATAAATGAAGCATTAATGAGGCATACACCTGTAACATATATTTACTATAACATCATGTTAAAATGACACAAGTATTTTAATAGCTAATAATATAGAATAAAATATGTTCTTTATAAGTGTACCAATTTGATTTAAAGTACAAACTCTATTATACATATGATTATGTTTTTACACAATAATTTGTGCAATATGTAGAAGACAAAAAGAATATACACAACAAAACAAGCCATATTCTAGATGTATAATAAACATGACTCTTTTTTTGTGCTGAAACATGACTCTGTATAGGAGATGCTACTTATAAAAGTGTCATATTAAATATTTCTGCTTTTTTTCCACTGAAACTTGTCATTCCAAAGCACTTGAACCAAGGATTTCATTTACATCTTGAAATTATCATAGTAAGCTAGTTTTGATAAATTGTTTTCCAAACATTTTGTCTTTCATACCGTTCTAAACAGAAGTGTAGAGACGTGTCAGCAAACTAATTTATTTTACATGAAAAAATAAAGTGGTTGTCCAACTCTATGAATTACTTTTTTGCTACTTTTATTTCTCGCGCGCTGTAATAGAAATGCTATTTAGACTGTGTTTTAAGTGCCATAATTCATCCTAGATTTGTTTTATTACAAATGCTTTCAAAACAAATATAGATAGATAGATAGATAGATAGATAGATAGATAGATAGATAGATAGAACTCAGCTCAGTCATGTATTATTCCTCTCTTTGGAAAAGAAAAGGTGTCGGTGCGCTAAGCTAGTCTCAGGCTCAAAGAATACCAATGTGTAATACGAGGCCTACCAAACAGGTGTAAGCATGTTGCAAGAAACAGTGTATTAGCTGTACAATGTATACAAGAAACAAAAACTGTCTGCGCTTTTTGGTTTTGGTAGCAGTATAAACTGCTTTGTGTGCCCACTATGTAGGAGGTGAGAGTAGGTTCTCACCCTATTGAGAGTGTGCCTTGACGTGGCGGGTGAGCTTAATTATGCTTTGGCCAATACATATAACCAAAACCTCTCATTTATATTATGTTTATATATTTGTTGCCAACTTTATTAGGGTAAGAAGCGCAGACAGTTTTTGTTTCTTATTCCTCTCTTTGCCAGCTGGACTTTGGTCTTGAGGCCAGCCAACTTGCATAGCTATGAAATATTGGTAGATCGATACAAAGACAGACACAGTAGATAGACATGCTGTTTTATAATTTGAAACACAATGTACCTTAATAAATGACATGATTTACATAAAAATATAGGCAAGTGGGAGCTTTGCCAGTTTGGAGAATACATTTGCAGATGCCCATGAGACAAAAATTGAATTATACAAAGAACATATTATCAATTATGTAATAACATTGAAGAATATGTATTTATTATTAATATTATTATTATTATTATTATTAAATTGATGGCTCAAAACACATATTGCATTGTGGTTCTCAATTGTTTGGAAATTCCCACATTCTCATGCAAATTCGGGTCCATTGTGAAAAATTCCCCTTTAAATCTTTATCTTGGGTCTGGATTTAAAAACACTGTAAGAGAAATAAATGCAGAAACACACACAGTTGAGAAGAATTGTCTTTTTTTTTTTATCTGTCTTATCTGCATTACATTTACTGCCTGTTTTCTAACAAATGTATAGCTGGAATAGATAATAATTTGTTCAATGCAAGGGCTTGATTATTATTTAATGTGTCGTTTACTCTAGCCTCGTGTAGTAAACTCATCCTTATTATAGAAATTACAGTGCTTATCATCTCTGCTCCAATTCTACAGGAAAGCATTAGTTTTATGAGCTTTTCTAAAATATAAGCTTGTGGACACTTGGTAAATGTTGTATTTTGGTGCTAGGCTCACTCCAGTTGTTTTCTTACTGTTTTTATTTGTAGGGGGACATCGGTCCAAGAGGATTGCCTTGCCTGCCAGGATTGGTAATTATATAACAGTGCAAATTAGGTTTCAAATTGTACAGCATGTGAAGCAATTGCCATAAAATCCATAAGGTTTAGTGCCTAGCCAGCAGAGAGGCAAGAACAAAGCTAATAAATACAGGGAAATGGCTTTCTGTAAAATCATTATTTTCAAACAAAATAGCCTTGTGTGGATGCTGATCTGCATGGTTCGTGATTATAAAAATCATATAAAAAGAATCTATGATCTTCTTTCTTAAGAAGTACACAGCGGTAATGTGCTGTTGTCAGAATTTATAATAATAAATGCAATGGCATTTGAGTCCACGCACAAGTAAAACCAATATACTCATCGTCTGTTAGTAAATATTTGCACGTGTTTTTAAGCTGAATGATTTCTGATTGATTGGAAAGCCAGTTAACAAAATCCTAAAGTTCTGTATGCAGTACTGAAATGTCTGTTCCAGTAATCAAGCAGCCCCTTATTCTACTATTATAAATTAACTAATACCCTTCCCGTAAATATCACAACATATTGTTTTACTCAATGTCAACTAGAATAGCCTGAACAGGTAATCTGATTTCATTTATTTTCAATGGAACTTAATCCTCTTTAAGGAACAAGATAGTAGACTATATAGACTATATAGACCACATACATTCTACAACACCCGATTTTCTTTTTTAGCCCCTGTCTGGTTAGAGATTATTTGAGGCTTTGTGGATCATCAACGCCCTATGAGTGGCTAAAGTTGAGGGGGGATGTGTTTTAGTTTATTGGTTAACCTGTCAGCTGTCAATGTTCTCTCTCCAATATCCCCATACCTGTAGCTCCCCCGTGGCATTATATGGAGGCAGAGCTAGACATGTCAGAGGCAAGGCTAGCCATGCATGGAGGTGGGCTAGCCCCAGATAACCTTAAATAAGTTAAGGGTTAAGAGGGGAAGTAGTGGGTTGTGGGCATAGCCAAGTGGTGCTCTCCTGCCAAGAGAAAGTGACCTGGAGACCTAGGTAGATTATGAATGATACAGAAACTGTGAAAGCACTGCTTCACCTGGAGAGTCCAGGTCAAGGAATGAATATCATTCCGATATGTCAACTTAGTTTAGATTTTTGGTGGTTCTTCTGTAGACTTAACGCTAGACAATAAACTGTATGTTTCTGTGAATCTAGCAAATTTTCACAACTGAGCTTTAATAGACACAAATGTGAACAAAAATAAATACGGAACATACATTGTTACCTATAGTGATCTTAAAATAATAAATCTGTGTACCTGAAAATCAAAAGACATACAGAGATCTTTAAACTAATATATTAAAAGATAGCTGAAATACAATGCTGGCTGTGAGGGGCTGCTCCAGAACGATGCCAGTTTCGGTGCTTACAGTCACGCTGGGACCTCAGTGTTGGCAGGAACGATATGTTAAGCCTATCTGTATTTCATGCAATTTCCATCTGGTGTGAATTCCCAGACAAAACACATTACCGAGATCTCTTCTGTTTAAAATGAGTTTATTAGGTCTAGTATCCAGTTTGATGGTCAGGCTTATTTAGAGACGCCGCGTAAATTGGTCTCTGTGGATATATCATTGGATAATAATTACAAAATGATATGAGCCTTGACTGAACTGCACAACTTGTGAATTTCATAAAAAATTAGCAAAAGTTTTTTTTTTCCTTCAACAAATACAGAGCAAAGTCCTGTTAGTAATTAGTAACCCATCAAATTATTTTAGAGTACTTAATACACATAATTCAGTGAGTTATACCTATTTTCTGATCATTCCAGGCATCTTGGCATAAAAAACTAAGTTTGATTAGTTTGTGTACATTTTTTTCTAAAAAGAAGCACATATATGTAAAGGCATATTTAACATTATATTTACATATATGAGGTTTTTTTTTTAGTGTACTAAGGTACCCCCAATCCCTTTACGTAAGATTATATCCTATACTATCTGCCTAGCACTGATGTCGTCTTTATCCATTTGACATGGATGCTGAAGAGTTAAAATTCTGTCCATTTTATTTATTTCCATAAAAAGGCCTAAAAGCTCTTAATCCGGCCCTGCGTACAACCCCAGTAAACCTCTACTGCTGAAAGATCTTAGCTGGCCCTGTATGATGCATAGCATACCCACTGAATTATGCATTGTACAGGACCAACTCAGCCTTTCTTACTGGAGCAGCTTGTCGGCTCTTCATGAATGAATAGTGAAGAGAGTTAAAACCCCAACTGCTCTTGTCAACTTCCCTTTAGAAAATAAACTATTGGAGAAAATGTAATCGTTTGTTCTGCAGGGACACCAGGATGACGGAATTTATTGGCCTACTCTGTTGACTTCACCTAAACATAAAACAAATGAAATTTGTAAATGAACATTCATGGTCTGCCAGGTAGGGGACATGTTCTGAGCAAGGACAACCACATGTAAGAATTTCCACAAGAAGTGGTAGAACAGTACACAGTAATTTATCCTTAGCCCTTTAACCAGATTCTTCCAGGATGCATAACCACTGGACAACGGGGTCACTCGTAATTTATTCAGAATCCATTCCAAATATAGGGTGGATAAAATATGCGGTGCACTACTGTATACTGTTATTTTAGGGTCAGTTATTAAATGTGAACCATACACCTAAATGTGATGTAACACAGGATTATCAAATGATAATTACACTTATAGTATAAGATTTAATTTTAGTTTCTATTCACAGGTTGATTGTGCCTCAAAGGGGGAAAAGGGTGATCCCGTAAGTATGTCTCAGAACCTGTATGCTAATTGTGTTGTTCAACTGAATATTTGTATAACCCTTTTTTACATTCAACCAACAATCTATTTTTATTCTTTATATTTCTTAAACAAACATTCACATCTGTGACTTTCAAAATCAGTATTCCAGTAGTAGTGACATATTTAAGGTGAATAAATGTGCGAAGATTACTTTGGGTATCACTCGTGGACCACATAATGTCTCCTTAAACAAAAGTTAAAATCTAGAACAAATGCATTAGGCTCACAAAGACAAGACTGTACATGGAGATCTAGAATTCTACTATGCTAGGTGTTTGCTAGGAAGCATGCAATAAATACCCAAAACAACATTTTATGTAATATTTTGAAGAGATAACAGTTATTTACATCTAGGCTGTTAATGTAGGCATTGTAAAGTAATTAAGAACCACCATATAATTGAAAGCATTCTAACCTGTTAATCAGAATATTTACCGAGTGCCCTGGCCGTTGTGACATCAGAACACATCTTCACCCACCATCCATGGTCAGTGAGATGGTATAATGGTATAACGGTGTCACAGTCCCATCTCCTCCATTTCGTGTTGTGGTGTTACAAGGTCCGTAGCAATCCTGGCAATACAGGACTTTGTAACAATAGGGCTTCTATTGAAACTGACCTCACTGCATCAAAACTATTGGCAACTATGATGCGTTTATTATCCTTTTTGTATAAGCGTCTGAATTGGTAAACAATGGTAAACATTTTAAATTCCTGCTCATAACTAATTTATGTGAAACATGAAAAATAACACTAGAATGCCTGTATTTATGTTGAAATATTCAATGCGATAGCCCAACAAAAGCTACCATTATCTCCGATTGAAGAAAACCACATGCAAATAGGTGTCATTATTCAGAACATTATAGAAGGTGTCAGTGGCTAAATATTCGTTTTTCATATTCATGTTTCTAGACAATCATTTGAAACCATTCCTTGTTTATAATAACAAATTTTTATATATTTCATTCCCTTTAGTTAAGTTTATGTATCAAATGTATTTATATGTGGTAATCATAGTTTCTTCATTTCTAGTTATGCAGTATAATGCAAGCTGTATTAACAGAAATCACTTTGTGCTGCAATGCATATTGTTAACTCTCCAACATCTTTGCTTCAAATTAAGTTATTCTGAATAAATGTTTGTATATATTTTTTAGGGTGAAATTGGAATTAAGGGCGAGCAAGGAGCAAAGGTGATATATTGATTTTTGTTTTACTTTATCTAAGTTTATACATGCATTTTACACTTTACTTTTTTCTTTGTCTTAAATAAGGTTTATGCCATCATTTTAATATAATTTATGAGCAGTAATTGTTCTTAAAATATTTAGTGTCTCAATTGTGTATGAGGCAGAGTGTCAAGTGTCTACATTAACCAGACCAGGAACCTTTCAAAATGTTTCACACATTTTTTGAAACCCAAGATCACGAAGACGAAGACGAATACTCAATTATTACATCAGTGTTGCCTTTGAAAAGTGTAGACAACATTGTCAACACCTTAAACATAACTCTGCAGGGTTATTTGAAAGAACCATTGATATAACATGTTTAATTTCCCAGGCAGGGTCATCAAGTGTCAGCATTAACCAGACCAGGAACATACCGATATGTTTCACACATTCTTTGATTCTAGAAACCCAGATCCTGAAGACCTAAAACACCCATTCGTTGCATCAATGTTGCCTTTGAAAACTGTAGACAACATTGTCAACACCCTAAACATAACTCTGCAGGGTAATTTAAACGAACCATTGATGTAACATGTTTAATATCCCACAGTGTAGACAAATAGCCACTCTTTCTCTGTTATGACTATTATTATTATTATTATTATTATTATTATTATTATTATTATTATTTTATATGATCTGGAATTTTGCCTAGAGTGAAAGTCTAGACTGCTGCATACTTTAACCATAGCATATCTCCCTATGTTTCAAATGGCAAAAGACAGACACTTTTTTCCAGAGCTGTGGCTAGGGGTAAATCTTTTCATAAATACTTTTTATGTGACTTTGCAATCTATTATTAGCTATTTATGTTATGAGTACAGCATCTAGAAAAAAATTTGTAAACCGAATTTTAGCTCTATAGAACGCTAAGATAACGCTGATACACAGAAAACATTCCAAGCTCCTAGAACATAGATGTAGAGGGATTTCCCCCCCCCCAAATCAACTGACATGATTAGGGTTATTTACTAAGGAAGATACATAACATTAGTTTTACTTATTTACTTATTATTTTAATGTATATGCATAAAGACCAGTTAAATTATTTAGTACATTCATTCTCCTTTCGCTCCCCTCTGCTTTTCCCAATTTCAAATAAAATCCTAATTTGTATCCTGTTTACCCTGTGTGCTGACAAAATCACACTGTTATCAACCTTTCAGTAGTTTTAAATTAATGTATTATAATATATTATAAGATCCATCCCAAACCCATTTTCAGTATTTCATTCAATTTACTTCCGTGATTGCCACTATCTTTCACTAACTTGTACTCCCACCAGCTGGCTATTGTCACTCCAGTCCGATCACAATTCTTCTGCCAGGGTCATCCGGCTGGATCACTGGCTTCCCATTTTTACTACACTCCAAGAACATCCTTTATAGTATTTGCATATTGCACAGAATAACATCCAAAATCGTTGTCCTTTGTATGCATTTGGTATAATTTCTTGCATCAATGCTTTTCGTTGCGTTATGTTTCCCGTTAAAGTGATACCATGATAATTTATATACTAAGTCACAGATATTTTGTGTACACCACAACTGCCAAAGCAAAAATGGGAGTAAAACTGGGCCAATGTGCAAAATATGGAGAAATCTCTATAGAAACCAGTGGAATGCTCCAGTGTTTTTGTATAGAATGGATAAAAGGAAAATATAAGCATACATTTCCAGATGATCCATTAGTAACCCACAAGCAACCTTGGACGTGATCTTCTAGGATGCATTTCCGGAATCTCCATTATCATAACAGCTGCTAGAATCTGGCATAAGTAGTTAGATAGAAATCAATATTTTGTAGAAGTCCAGAGACTTTAAAAAAGATCCTTGTTCATTTTGAGTTTACTTGCGTAGTAGCCAAATATATTATTAAGGTTTAAGACCTATTTACCAAGTAGATCTGAGTTTTTAATTACTGCTTAAGGTCAGTTGACTTTGGTACCATTTAATTTAACATCTTTATGATATTCTGCTCATTTTGTTTTCCAGTGGCTTGAGGGGATGTTAGGGTGTAACAAATACCAGGGATATACAGTACATCTATACATCTATAGTGTCTGTGCACTTCACATTGGTTTCTCATAAAAGACTCTCATTGGCAGTGGCAGCGAAGAGGCCCAATGCCGCTAGATGCTTATTTTTATCCTCAGGAGTGCGTGAGAAGGGACTTGCCAACAACAATCGGAAAAATATAAACAGATATTTTTGCAAGCTAGCTACCAAATAAGAAAATAAAAGAAAACGGCATAGCTTGTAGCTCTGTTTAAAATTTATAAGAGCAAAATAATGATAGTTTTTCTCTGAATTCCTTCTAAGGGTGAACATGGAGATCCAGGATTACCAGGATTTGCTGGAGAACCGGGCCCACAGGTATCGTTTCATTTGCCACTGTGTTGTTTTCTTTCACAGTAAGGTAATTACTGAAATCCAGGGATCACAGAAGCCACGTAATTACTTCTGCAGAAAATCCAATAACTCGTTCATAGACTCTTACCATAAGATGTCGGTATTAAAGGCCGTACACGCAATTGTTTGTTAGGAGTCTGTTTTTTTGCATGCTATTTTTCAAGATTAACACATAAATAAATAAGAGTCTTTTTGGCAGGGTAGCATCAACCCTATGACATAGGCTTTTTTTATTAGAAAAAAAAAACTTGGCTCAATTGTAGCAATTTTAATAAAATAATTGTAAGTTTATTTTTGTGATTATAATTTAGGGTACAAAAGGAGAACCAGGACCTATTGGACCACAAGGAGCACCAGGGAAAGTGGTATGTGTAGTTATATGTGATGGATCACAGGTAATTGTGATCGTTTAGGTGTTTGTGATCTTTTTCTTTTTCTCTTTTTTTCTCTTGTTGCTTGTTGATAAAAGCAGTGTCTATTTATAGCAATTACAAACGTCAGGGAAGCATTACCGGCCCACTTACTTAGTCATAATAAAACAGATCGTCATTAGGAGCTTTAAAATAAGGTATCTTTTGACAGAGGAGGTTAGAGCAGCAATTAGAGCTAAAGTCTAATTTAGCTATGCGTAATAGTAATAAAAATAACAGCACGTCAGTTTTAAAAAAATGTCACCACAATGATCTTAAAAAGTTCTCAAAACAGTAATACCTGCAGACATCCTAAACTTTTAATATGTGCCTCTAAGGCCCTTGGATTTGGCAGTTAGGAGGTCATTTTTAACTTTAGTAAGGGCGGTCTCAGTAGAGTGTCGAGGGCAAAAACCAGATTCAAGAGGGTCAAGTAGGGAGTTGGAGTCAAGAAACTTGGTTAATTGGGTATGAACAATTCTGTTAAGAAGCTTAGAGATGAGAGAAAGTAGGGAGATGAGACGGTAATTGGACAGATCAGTCAAGGGAGGGCTTTTTAAAGGGGTAATGGTAGCATGATTGAAGGCAGATGGGACAGATCCAGTAGTGAGGTAGACGTTGAAGATGGGAGCTAGGGTAGGAACAAGAGTAGATGAAAGAGACTGGGTGAGATGGGAAGGGATCAGGTCAAGGGGTCATGTGGTTGGACAGAAGAAGAGAACGTACCTCCTCCTCAGTGACAGCAGATGTAATGTAATTTAGGGAGAAGAGGTCAGTGGGTAGGAGGGCGCATAGTCGGAGGGTGAGGGCAGGGTGGTGACTGCACAGATATGCCATATCTGATAGTATCGATTTTAGTATTGAAGTATGTGGCAAAGTCAGAGGGATTAAGGTTAGTGGAAGGGGAAGTAGCGATAGGTTGAAGAAGGGAATTGAAAGTACTAAAGAGTCGTTTAGGGTTATGAGACAGGCAGGAGATGAGGGAGGTGAAGTAGGTTTCTTTAGCAAGGTTGAGAGCAGAGTAGTAGGAACGTAGCATAAATTTGTAGTGCAGAAAGTCAGCCATGGAATGAGACTTTCGCCAACTACGCTCAGCAGTGTGGGAACAACGTCATAGGTGTCGGTTACAGTCGTGTACCAGGGTTGGAAATTTGAGCGTCGTGAGGAGCGAGTAGTAACTGGGGCTACATCCTCAAGAGCAGATGTGAGAGTGGAGTTATAGAGAAAGGTAGCGTTGTTAGGGCAAGACATGTTAGTGATAGGAGAGAGGAGAGGGAGTAAATTGGTTGCGAACTTCTGAAGGTTAATAGAGCTGAGGTCTCTGGTTAGGCAAGGATAGGGTGCAGGGGAGTGAGTAGGAGGCAAGGTCAGAGAGCAGGAAAGTAAGTGGTGGTCAGAGAGGGGGGAAGGAGAATTAGAGAAGTTATTGAGAGAGCACATGCTAGAAAAATAAGGTCCAAGGTGTGACCATCATCATGAGTAGGGAAGCTAATATGTTGTGTGAGATCAGAGAGAATGCTGGCAGTGAGGAGAGGTGGGTGAAAGGGAGGAGGTGAAGTTGAAAAGTGCTTGGGATGAGAGAATGGGAGAAGAAAGTAATGATGGTGCAATACAGACATAGTGTGGAGCTGCTGGTGGCTGGAGAGAGATAACTGTTTTGCTAACAACAGAGGAAAGAGAGAGGAGGAACATGGTATTTGGAGAAAAATTGTGATGGGAATGGAATGATGGTGGAGCAAACACAATAAGTAATAGGCAGCACTTGATGACAGACTATGCAAGCAGCTTCCAACATTTCCCAACTAACCCAACTATATGAATATACTGTAGCATTTCAGAAACATTATAACAATCATTTGCTTTCCCAAGTATTACAAGTTCCCCTTCAGGTACTTTTGTAGTCTTGCTTATCTCTGTTCATGTATGTATTCAAAACTGCAATCCATTCCATGCGTCAAAGCCAGATCTATTTACTGTTGATGTTGACCTCTGCATTGGTTGTCTACTTAACCCATTCTTGACTCTTAGGCTTCACACTTGCTAATGTCACACATTCAATTTGTTGGTTTTACTCCATTGCAACTACCTAAGGACTTGGCCTGGATTTCTTTTGTGGTAACCTCCGATTAACACTGAAATGATGTCAGTGCTTGTTTTGTGTCTGTAGTTGGTTTAGTGAAGTTTTACTCCATCCATGCTGTGTCTACCATATGTTGAAAGCAGCAGTAGTATAATTTCTCGAGGTCACAATCTGGCTTTCAGTGGAAATGAACAGGCTATATACACAAATAAAGACTTTGTGGCTACATTTTAATAGCTTTTCCCACCCAACATCATTCTATGGAGTTAGTTGTTTATGGTTTCTGTGAGGTATCAAGTGTCTGCAGTTTTCTCCAGCTTCCTGATTTTTCAGAAAAATGATACCCCTTGATCCTCCAACACCAGATTTGGAGTGGAATGTCTGGTTAATGACAGCCATGTATTCTTTTAGGATATTTCTGCTTTGTAATGATACCTCTGCTCTGTTAGCCATTTTGTTTAGTATATTGAAAGGGAATTTGTGTAGGTCGTTGTTGTCACTCTTGTTCTCTGGCTGAGGCAACACAAGAGTTGCTTATATGTATATGTTTACGTTAATACAGCAGTCTGGTAAAATAATACACGTAATTAGCAGAAAACAAATCCATTTATGTATCAGAAACCAAATCCAAGAACACTCTTGCTAATAACATTTTATTTTATCCAATAAACATAATGTTTAGCAATGATTTGGTCCCTGGACTTTACTAAGATATATAATTTGCAAAGACAAATGCTTGCCAAGTTTAAGGTGTTCAAGCTATACACCTTTTTTTGCATTTTGCTGGAAAGAGGTAAAACCAACCTGAATAATTACACATTTGTGATTAACAACTGAACATGGGTAGCATTTGCATACGTGAATTGGAGATGTACTGTAAAGCCCACTTGAATTCATGCACAGTGTAAAGGGGTGGGCTGTCCCGGGGTAGGGGAGCGAAAGCCCAGACTGGCCCTTTGTGAACAATCTCGGGGAGAGAGAATGCTGGCAGGGAGGTAAGGGGGGGTACAAGAGGGGAGGGTGAGTGTGTGTGACTGTAATGGAGTGCATATGAATGTATGTATTTATGTATGTTAAAATGAGAACGTATGTATAAGTGTGTGTTAACATGAATGTGTAAGCGTTCGTTTGCTAGCATGGATGTGTATTAGCATGGATATGTATGTGTTTGTTAACAAGAATGTGTAAGTCTGTCAGAATGAACGTGTAAATGTGGTTTAGTGAGCATGAGTAAGTGTATGTTAGTTTAAGTATGTGTATGTTTTTTAGCGTGAGTGTATAAGTTTGTGTAAGTGTATGTATGTGTGGCAGTGCATATGTTGCGGAGGTAAGGGGCCTATGGGGCCACGTGGTTTTACTTGCCTCCAGGCCAGGAGAGAGAGAGAGAGAGAGAGAGAGAGAGGAGAGAAAGAGAGAGAGAAAAGAGAGAGAAAGGGAGAGACCATAGTTTTAATTAGAAGGTAAAAAAAATTATAGACTAGTCTTAAAACCTTAGTATGGAAAATTGAAATTTACAGTGATCCACAAATATGGCTTGTAGGTAAACATACAGAGTAGTAAAAATCTCTTACAACAGAATAAATCAGTGTTTGTTGTGGTTGTGCTTACATAATTAAAACAATGTTTACCAACAACAACCATAATATCAAATAATTGTATGCATATTAACTACTAAAACATTTTTTGGAAACAGGGATTACCTGGAGAACATGGTATTCCTGGCAAACAAGGCATTAAAGGAGAAAAGGTACATATTTCTAGATTTTCTTTGTTTTCTTTCTTTTAAGCCTAACAATGTCCACTTGAATACATTTCAGCATTCTTATTTGCATTTTCTGTTTCACTTGTAAAAAAATACATTTGTATTTCACATACATTTCTCAACTGTTTCTTGCCAAGACAATCTTGATTAAAATGCACCATTAGATATATGAAATGGTGCAAAATCATAACCTCCAGAAGGGAATCATATAAAGAAAGAAAAATATTATCAAAGCAGAAAACAGCAGGGTGTGATTTACATAATACGAGTACAAATATATACCTGCTTGGAACACAATGTGCTCCTAACTACAATTTTCATGTGTCATTGGTAGTTCATTAGTTTATGAACTTACCAAAATTAATAGTTGATAGACAGTGACAGAGTATAGTGACATGTAACTTTCTAAAAAAATATTTATTTTGAATTGTGTTTGAAAACTTCTTAAACCTTCCAGACTGGACTTGGGAAACATGAACACTGCTTAGAAACATCTAAATAGTTTCATACTTAGACTCTCATCAAGGTCATTAAATATTACTTTTGGACATGCATCCTTTAAACATGGATGATATATGAAGGACAGATTAATACTATAGGGATTGCAAATATCCAAATGATAATAGGATAGTTACATGATCCCATACTCCTTTAAGTATTGCCCTTCGGTTATTACTATATTCCATGTATTACTATATTATATGATATAGAGCACCAGTTGAATGTGTTGCTTAAAAAGGGAAGGCAAAAAATACTAACATTAAAACTGATATTTGACAATTAACACACGTTAAGGCACACTGGTAAAGAAGCAGAAGAGGGGTCTACTCTTTTATGTCACAGGAAGTTCAAATGGACATGCAAAATTACATCACTTGAGCAATTTTTGTTATGCTACTCATTTCACACAATGAGTTTAAAGCATTTTAACCTACAGTATATAGTGATCTCAATTTACAATCATCAGTTTAGTGTTATTGATACTTTTGTGTTTTGTTTTGTATATTTTAGACGTATTTGGACTATTTGTTTTTTTATGCTTCATGGTAGACCACCATTTTGTTACACATAATTTATTCTATAAAGAACTGTTAACTCAGCAAGATTATTGTTAATTTTATTATGTGACAGAAAATGGCTGGGGGGAACCTAGTTCGCAATTAAATTATTTGCATTTTCCTGACCTAAAAACAGAATTTGCAATAGGTTGATCTAGAGTGTTTTTTTTTTATTATTATTCCATAGGGGGAGTCTGGGGGCATTGACGGAATCCCTGGGCCTCCAGGTCCAAAAGGAGAGACAGGACCACCTGGAATTGGTTTACCTGGGGCACCAGTAAGATTATCTAGTCTTGATATACAATTTGTTTCCAACAATTCTTATTTCTGAGATTCATGCACTGCTTTCTTGACATGCCTGAAAGGCCATTTTCTACTTGTTGCTGACATTTCCTTTAATGTCACTATACCCATAATGCAGATGGGGACAGAAAGAGTTCCGGAACCATAATTGTTTCAGAGCTTTTCTCTATTGCTGTATTAGGCGGGCGAGTAATATTTTAATTTTGTGTTATCTAAAATGAGCACAAAACAAAACAGAACGTTTTTCCTCCTAATCCATCTCTCTTCGTATTGCTGACTGCACATTAATTATTTTTTTAAATTATTTATGACTAACCATAAATAATATAGATTATTGGTATAAATGGGGTGAGAGGTCAGAAAACATGGTTTAACAAAAGTGAGATGGATGAGTGGCATCTAGTTCATGGTGGTATCTTGTCGATAACATTTTAATTTTGGATGCAATATTCAATTTTTGCAATTTTATTAGAATTATACTTGAATTAGTTTTGGTCTGAACAAATGTGATGGTTTTTTATAATGAACAACTTTTGTACTTTCTGAGCTATCTCAAGAACATTATAATTATAATTTATTTTAGGGGCCTAGTGGTATAACTGGAACAACAGGCCCCAGAGGTCCTAAGGTAAGTCATTATTTTATTAACAGATACTTTATATAACTTTTTATAAATATATAACTGCTAAGGTGAGCTTTAAATCTTTTAGAATATTCAGGGACCTAATACATTTATAAGCATATAAGTATATTTTTTGGGGGTCATCACAATCATATTCCTGACCTTGCTAAATGTCAGACGGTAGCATGAAATTATATACAGTCCTGTGAAATGTAATGTTAATTATTATACAAAACCAAAGTGCTTCTAAGCCACATGTTTAAAGTTCTGTGTGATAGCCTCTATTGCTCTATAAATCATGGGTTTATGTGAAAAAAGAATAGAAATGTTATATATACCAACACATGTTTGGCTTGATCTCGTTGCTTCAGGATATTATCATGACTGTATGATGAAGTATGTCAAATACAGTATATTTCCTACTTTAATCTGTTTGAAATAGGCCTACCTCTGTCTCAGAGGTTTTAGAAGCATACTGGTAGGCTATCATCATTATGGGCAAAAGATAAAGTGCAGCGCTCAGTTTGTAATAATTCTATATTAATAGTGTTATGCAATACTTGAACATGTCCGTCCTTACAAAATAACACCCATCGTGCATAAAAAAAAAAAAAAAAAAAACCAGGTATACTTAGATTCAAATCACATGTGATGTCTTCTATGAGACTCTCAGCAGGTTCACATGAAAAATAAAAGAAACATATAGATAATAGTATAATATTGTTTATACAAAAGATATTAACCTTCCTATAAGATTGGTACTCACAATCTTTTGAGCAACCAAGTTTGCTCAAACTATAGGGCGTCTGTGTAGGAATATCATAGGATCCAATAGTTTCTGGAAAACAGCAGCTTGTGGTGTTCCACTCAATGTTGTTGTTCCTCAATGAGTATCAGCTCAAGATATACAGGAGGTCAAAATGAAGAGGAGGATTTGAAAGTAAAAACAGCAATTTATTAGTAGTAAAATCTAAAAAATTATATGCTTGCAACAAGCAAACAAAGTTCCATGCTTTGCCTGTGTAGTTTGTGCTACTTCCAGGTGGGCGTGTCGCCAATTTGCATAACGCGTTTCACCCAATCAGGCTTCCTCAGATGCATACCAGTCCCTCCTCTTCATTATCCTTATATGCTCTGCTGCATTAGATCTGCCAGGTGGAATCCCTTTAAGTGCAGCTGATGTTTAAATCCAATATTATTAGAATGCATTATGTATAAAAGTTTGTCCATATTTAGCACTCATATTAAAGTGTCCATAAGTCTTTTTTGTTTTTTTTTGTTTTTTTTTATGCACGATGGGTGTTATTTTGTAAGGACGGACATGTTCAAGTATTGCATAACACTATTAATATAGAATTATTACAAACTGAGCGCTGCACTTTATCTTTTGCTTGTTTTATTGTCACGTAGGGGTTAAGTGTCAAGTGCTGGCAGCTATTTATACTCACTTTATATATCAAAATATTTATTAGAAGCGCCGATATTCACTTTATTTTTGTATATCATCATTATGGAAACAATAATCATACAAAGATACATTGGCATGACAAGACATCATAATATATACTGTCATATCAGTATGAAGATAAAAAGTGACTAACGGTAGCCATTTAATAGGGAGAAAGAGGATTGCCTGGTGTTCAAGGACCACCTGGAGAGGTTGGACCTCCAGGTATTGACACAGAAGGGCCTCAGGTAAGACTATATCATATATAAATACTTCATCAACTTTACTAAATCATGATGCAATGTATAGCTCTTTATAGAAAGTGACAGTGTATGGTAGTTAACTATGGTCGTCATGTCTTAATATTCATAGGGTCCTCGTGGTCCATCTGGAGAACCAGGTATCCAGGTAAATATTAAGCCTAGTTTAACAATTTTGTCACTTCTTAATTTGTCACTTTAGATAGTCACATTGTAAAATGTTCACAATTATGTCTTAAAGTAAGGAGACCGTATTCCATTTGCCATTGTTGCATTGCTTAATCAATTAAGTATTTAAAAACTGTAATTTTGATTAGGGTCCACGTGGACTTCCAGGAGTGCCGGGTCTTCCCGGAGCAGATGTGAGTACATTATATAATGCCTAACTTAAGTTCATCATAAATAGATCATAAATCATAAATAGAAGAAAATAATAGTTTAGTATACATTAATCAATGTGTGTTGGTGTGTGTTTTTTATATTTTCTTATTTGGGAGGTTGTTTACAGTAGGGTGGGGCACCTGTGTTGTCAAACCCACTGATCCCTGCATGTTGTCACAGAACGATTAGCAGAATTCTCTCCTCCCCAGACAGACTACCAGCATTTAAGTGTAAACGTGAAGCATGTATCTTTAACAGAAGGCTTGAGTGTTCCCTTGAACTTGTGAGACTTCCCCTGGAGGAGATAAGGCAATGCTGCCCGTCAGCTAAATAGCCTCATTTTACTAAGAAAAAACCTTCTTAGTGATCCCTGAAAGTCATAGTTTTTGTATCACTACATTGGAGAAACCTAGCTGGCCTCCCGACATCCTTATGCATGACCAGCTCAGCTTCTTACAAGAGACACCTATAGTGAACTCGGGAAATGGAAACCACAACTCCATTGCAAACGACTGCCACTGCACACATATGCAAACCTTTTCTTTTAAAAAGTTTTTTCTGAATCTAAAGCTACTAACATGACAATGTATCAGAGTGTTGTGTTTATGCTTGCAGGGTATTCCAGGCAGAGATGGAAGGCCCGGACCACCAGGTCTCCCAGGTGACCCAGTATGTGTACATATGTAGATTGCTAATATACACTGGAGTGATATCATTAACAGATGCAAGTTAGACCATTTACAAAGTTAAGTCCTTTGTGAATGAGTTACATGTCTTGGGTTCAGAGTGATAATAATGTAAAAGCTTTGAGGGCACATGGTCATATTTACTTGGAGTTTTGTTGCACTAAGTGTCGCCCCACAGCGGTCTTGAGTTTATCTAACTCACCACATTTGGGTGTATATTTTTATAATGCCCACTGTCGACAGTTTATGTAGTTGGCTGAAGAAACGTTCCTTTTTCTGTTAGAATTTTGCCACACAGCAGTTACCTCCTTAACAGTTTTGATTCAAGCAGCAAATAAAAAAGTGTGTTATTTGATAAGCATATAAGCTGTGACTTTCCTGGAATCAGATTATACATTTGTTCTGTTACATAATTCTTACATTAATACATTTTTAGGATATACACAAAATGTACTGTTTCATTTAATTACCAAATAAATGTGCTAATACAGTAATAATAACATTTTGTTCATTAATATTATTTTATTGTTATCATTTTAGATCGCCCTTCCACTTTTGGGTGATATTGGAGCAATACTTAAGGTAACTATGTGTCATTAGCATACATAAAGATTGAGCAGTCATAACCATTTTGATATAGAATACTAATCTCTGCCAATTTGTATATATATATATATATATATATATATATATATATATATATATATATATATATATATACATATACATATTAAATTCACTAAGTAATATATTTTAAAAAGATATGCTTACCTAACAGTTGCCAGAGCTGACCTGGGAGCTCTGTGCATGTGCCCTCACCCAGACAGCCTTCTGTTCTATCTCAGATCCGTGCTCGCCAACCCTTCTGTAGTATGGTACAAAGGATTGTGGGAGTTTTTCTCTCTATGCCGGAATTGATGGGTGGGGGGTGTTAATCATTGAAATAGCTTTTTTTCTAAAAGATGTCCTATTAAATTGGGTAGCACAATGCACTGTTCAACGTTTATACCTATAAAAGGACACCTAGTAATTTGTCAATGACAGGTGCACTTTAACAAAAATTATAACTTTCAGCATCGCAGCTATGATGCAAATGTCATAAATGATGACAGAACAGAGAAAATGTATAGTGAGAGAAGATATGGAAATGAGATGGAGCAAAATGAGAAGTGATGTTGAGCTTGTTACCGCAGCATTGGGAAAATTAAAACAATATAAACAAATTGATTTAGTTGTAAGCGACAGCCATAGTGTTTTCAAATGCTTTTCTTAAATGTGCTTTTCTAATCAACCTTCTCTTATCTTTTTCCTGTAGAATGTATGCAGTCAATGCAACGTTGGTGGGCCTGGCAGTACAGGAATCAAAGGAGAGAAAGGTGTCACTGGAGATCCTGGTCTTGATGGTGTGAAGGTAAGGTTATCAGTAGGGCGCATGATTCTAGAAAAGTGGTCATTAATGTAATCTAGATCAGATTCAGAAATCCATCAAGTTCAATCTTATTGAAGAAGATGAAAAAAAAACCACATTGGAGTGATTCACAATTGTGCTTAAAAAAGAAAATCCTCCCTGACTCCAAAATGTTAATCTGATGGATCAACAAGCGATAATTAATTATGCCCTTATTTATCTTTATATACCTGTATATTCTTCTTTGCTAAAAAAGAATCATCCCTCTCATATTTCTCAATGTTTCTCAATACCCATCTTATACATGAAAACATCTTACTGGCCTTTGCTCCAGCTGACAGACACTGACCACCATTGCTAAATTACAATACCATTATTCCCAAACCCTTCACATTTAATGATTTCAACAATGCCTCCTCGTTTAAGATATGATTTGCAAAGATGCAATTTTGTTATCATTTTTATAGGAAGAAGAAAAATGTATTAGTTGGTGCTGGTCAATCTCAATGATTTTTTAGAGCATTTAAACATTGAGAACCACGATTCTCAGCTTTAGGTGACATATTAACACACATTTATTTTCAAATATTTGCTTGTGTGAAATATTTGGTTTGCAAGAAATACCATTTTTGGGAGAAATTTTGCTTAGTGGTTAGGTATTGTTATGACTTGGTGTTTACTGTCATAAATAAGAAAGCAGATAATGTCTTATGCAGAGTTTTTGTCTCCTGGATTTATGGCACAGCTAATGTACAGTTTGCACAGAAAAGATGTTATGAGATCCACAGTGTGTCTAGCCTAGGGAGACAAAGTTATTAAATAACTGTGTTCTGATGATCAAATGCTTTGATGCCTGATCTATCGAGAATTCAGCCTACAAAGTGAATTTGATTGAAGTTATCTCTAAAGGTCCAGACGGGCAATCTGGTGCCTGACAGTGCCTCCCCAAAGAGTTTCTCAGTGCCAACCTTATCTCCAACAGCTTCCCAATGCCAACATTGTCCCCCAACAGCTTCCCAGTGCCAACTTTGTACCAAAACACAGCTTCCTAGTGCCAACTTTTTCCCTTAACAGCTTCCAGGTGCCAACCTTGTTCCCTAACAGCTTCCCAGTGCCATCCTTGCCCCCATCCCAGTTTGCCAGCTTACCTGGCTGAGCCTTTATTGGTCCCTTCACACAACCTGTAATCTTGCTTGTTTTGTGGCTGCCACGCCAGTGCCGCTCACAAACTGTACCTCTGTCTGAAAACGAATTGAGTTTAATAATTTTCAATTTTCAGTGCCATTCGGGAGCTCTCATTCCGTGACAATAAAGTCCCATTGCGGGATTGTCCCGGGCAATCCTGGACATGTGGTCAACCTACCAAGCAGGCAATTTCACATTTTATCAACCAATGACCTTTAAGTACTAGGCCAATTTTAATCCTGATCTGCCCCTGTATATATATATATGTACTGTATGTATCCCATATCTGTTCACATAATATTACAGAAGTGTTTTGTAAGTACATTTACAGATATCAATGATACCAGTGCAAAAATGGTAAGAAATGCTTAGGAGAACAATACTTTTTGTTCCACAGTTTGAACAAGTGTGGAATGTATTATTATATTCTACCATTCATCTGGCATTTTTAAATCAGTTGCTAGGGTGAAAAAAAATCAATTAATCCTGTGACAAACTCTGCATAACAACTAAAAAATGCCAGCCGCTGAAATGTATTGAACTTTCTCAATAAGGCATATTTTATAACTGAGCAATTTTGCAATCAACTGATTCAACTCCTTTTCATTTTAATGTGTACAATGGCTGCTAGATAAATTAACAGAGCAATGCTTTTTGGGTAGGTATAAGCTATTTATTTGGGTAGGAGGGGATACATTAGGTCATGTAGTAAATCAGTTTTGATGTAATTTTCAACATCACTAAGCAATATGTATTGGAGTATTAATTGCACAAATATATTTTGATACCAACTGAGTAGTATGCATTCATTATAAATGTACCCTTTATGAATCCTAATAGAGAATGGTTCTAACATACTAATCTTATTTACACATCAGATAGCGTATCAATCATTCAAGTATATATGTGTGTATGTTTGTAGAAGAGCTAGGTAGATATGTTTAAAGATCTTGGAAGTCTGTATTTCCCAGGATTGCTCCAAAGAAAGCTGTTTAGGTCCGCATTAGCACATGCCTTTTAATGCCACCAGCCACGGAGAATGCTCTATGCCGTACTTTACAATATGAGTCAATATTAGGGTTGCCAAGATTCAAAATGAAAAAGAACTGGTCTCAACAATGCCAAATTTGTAAATTAGTAGAGCTCTACCATGCACCTACCCAGCATTTTTTATATCATGCCATCACACTTCACTCCTGCTGTAAACTGTAAACACAATGAAGTTTGGCACTGCAGAATCTGTGAGAGTGTGAGTGAATGAGGCACCGGACAATGAATTTTGTTTCCAAATTAAAAATGCTCCCCGATTTTTGTCCAAACCGAATGGGCAGGTAACATTTTTTGTTGCCAGAAAACTAATGGGCCAAAAGACGAACAGAATTTTTTGTTTCTGAACCATTTGCACGTCTGAATTGTTTTCGAGCATTTGCACATGTCTGCCAGCTATGCTGCCTTCTACTGTCAGAGGAGAGACCAAGAATAACAGAATAACACCTTCTCCCTGTGAAAAAACATCTTACTATAGAGCCAGTCAGGATATTCAACTGAAAAATTATTATTTATGATTTTATTAAGTAAAAATTTGACACCAAGTATGGAAAAACTGATGAAAGCCGATCATTGTGACCTATACTAATTCCACGTTTCATTGTGGAATTCCTGAAAATATTAATTGTAAGATAATCAAAACTGATCAGTTTATTTTTGAATGTGTGTATCTTAGGGTGACCCTGGCCCAAGAGGTCCATCAGGAATACCTGGTAAAGAAGGACCAAAGGTAAGATAATGGCTACTAACCATATGCCTAATACCTGCTTGGGCGCTATAAGAGAGCTGTCACTTCATAGACAGAAAGCTTTCACTTTTTTGTTTTCTGTTCTATTTTTTACAGTATAATAACATGAATGGGATTTTAGGTGGTTAGTGCCTTGCTTAAGGTACATTTCATACAATATGTGTTTCTGTCCTTACAAAGCTTCCATTTCTTATTCATCCGCTATGTTTATCATGCAGATCTGTATCCTAGACCTTGTGAATCATGATGTTCTGAGTCTAATATTATCCTCTTTATCTAACTCAAAGCTATGATCAGAATGTTAAAATGTCTGTTTCAAATGTTTACCATTCTCCGTAGCAAACAAGATCTAGCACTCAGTAGATTAAATAGAAAAGTGTATAAAAATACATAATTTTTGGTCCATGGATTTTATGTGTATGAATACTGTATGACAGATTCACTAGTAACTCTGCATGCTCCTAAAATGAATTGTACAGTTCATTTGAAGCAATGCAGTTAGCAGAGCTTGAAATGAAATACAAAGATTACTCTTTTGTCTGATTTTGTATTTATGCTTTTTAATAGGGTGTAAAAGGTGAACGTGGCTTTCCAGGCCTAATTGGAGAGAAAGGTGACCAGGTAAGATGCTATACAAATTTGATTTCTTTAAGTAACAAATGGCATATTATGCTGACCAAAGTGCAAAATTCTCTGTACAACATTCTAAATGAGGTACTGTATTACGCTACATTACATTAGATTGATAGAGTGGCAGCATATTCTGTAGCGGAAGGACACCACTTACCAACAACATTCAAATTGACAATACCAAAAAAGAACAATTACATTGACATAAAAAAGACATAGTGGTACAGAAGGAAGAGAGGTATCTGATCTTGCAAGCTTACAATCTGTTTTAACATACTATTTGTCATGCAAAACGAGTAATATATTCAGTTGTAACAACAATGTCATCTTTGATGAAAAGTGGGTAGTGTTTTGTAGAGTAGCATTTCTATAGGTGTTTAGGTAGCATATGGGGGTAACATAGGTTTGGGGGGTCCCTTTGTGTTTGGGTTTCCAAGGCTTCTTGGTGTACTAGAAATAACCGCAAACACCGTGATATTTCGTGATATTGTCATTCCTGGAGTAGAAAACGTTCTGATAATAAAATGCTGAATATAAGCATTTGTATTATAAATGTTCTCCAACACACAAATTTCTAAACAAATAAATATAAACTGATTTGTTCAGCATGATACCTTCTTTTGCATGTTACGGATGCATTTCTTGGGAAAATACTAAAATTGTGAATTTATTTTTAGGGTTTGCATGGTACGCCAGGGTTACCCGGATCTGCAGGACCTCCTGGACCCCCAGTAAGTTCATCTATCACAGCTTAGATTTGTAACAGAATTCAATTGAACAACTTACACAGTTCATATTACACAGTATACAGAACATGTTATTAAAGTTGAATGTGTTATGAAGATATAAGGGAGGGTAAGAAGAAATTACATGGGTAATTGCAGAGACCAAAGTACCTCAAGACTGAGGTATAACGTGGTTCAAATTGGATGATTTTTTTATTTGCAGTTCTTATACCATATATACCATACTATATACCATACCATATACAATTCTACAAAATGTTCAATAATTTAGTATGTAATTTTTCCAGCATTAAATTGAAAACAACAGTGCACCTAAATGTGAGCTGAATGACAGCTGAGTGTCCCCATTAAATGATTTGCTATTATTAATATGACTAGTAGTATGACTATACAAGACCGATGGCAGTACCATTTTTTATTTCAGGGGACTATGTCTCTTATAAAGATAGATGAGCAGTTGGGTAGACTGGATGGGCCGAATGGTTCTTATCTGCCGTCACTTTCTATGTTTCTATAGATGGAAAATCTGTCCATGCTTGAAAATGGGCAGAAGATAGGACTTTCCAACCTGGGGAAATTCTCAAGAGAAAAAACTTTATTCCCACATTTGAGTTTCCAATGACCTATAGGTAATCCTATATCACAACACATTAAATGTATCAGGGAATGACGTCTGTGGCATGATGCCCATGTTCTGCTAGTCATTGATTCTAAAGCAGTTGCTACAAGAGCTTTTCACTGCAACTTCCACAGAACTGATGTTTTAATATTTTGAACACTTGAGCTGTTAGTGTCAGGTCAACAAGCGAAGTGTGGAAATGGCAATGTGGAGGTCAATTGGTCTGATTCTCTTTGAAAAGGTAGTTCAAGATAATCCGATTTATATACCATATGTGATTAGGTTACTTCTCTGCGTGTTATATGTGTTATCTGCAAGTGCTGCATGCCTGTGCGCAGAGAATATAGGATATTTTATGTAGGACATTTACAGGGTATATGATGGCCTCCAATTCTTCATATTCTATGACTCAAGCAACAACCTCATGAGCTCTTAAGTTACACTTTATGGACAAATGTATTGGCACAACGGACCATTAGACCAACAGGGACTTTTATGGCATTGCATTCTAAATACATAGACATTAATATGTAGTTGGTCCCCCAAGAACTTCCACTCTTCTGTGAAAGTTTTCCACAAGTTTTTGTAGTGTTTATGTGGGTATTATTGCCCATTCATCCAGTAGAGTATATGTGAGGTCAGGCACTGATGTTGGATGAGAAAGTCTGGCTCACAATCTCAGTTCCAGTTCATCCCAAAGGTGTTCAAGGAGGTTGAGGATAGGGCCCTTTGCGGGCCAGTCAAGTTCTTTCACACCAAATTCATCCAACTATGTCTTTTATGGACTTTGCTTTGTGCACCAGGGCATAGTCATGCTGGAATAGAAAAGGGCCTTCCCAAAACGCTTCCCACGGAGTTGGAAGCATAGCATTGTCCTAAGTGTCTTGGTATGTCCCGTTTAGGGAAGAAAAAAATGACTGTCATGCTGTAGTCAAGTGATAAACGCCTCATTATGTGATCTCCATTGATAAGAACAAGAAACAAAGTAGGTTTTAAAATGCAGCTTTTGATAATTGTAGACCATGGAATTAGATACGCCTGAACAGCTCAGCGTGAATTTCTCATATAACTATTTATTTCAAGGGTGGATGAAAAGCAAATGCAAACCAAATGATCAATGGTTTCTGATAATTAACTTGGCACTTTACTGAACAATGTTCACGTTATGCTATTAAAGCAAATACTAATTAATTTCTTCTTTAATGTGTTTAATTCAAATGATAAGAGGGCTGTGATAAATCAGAATTTTTAATGCAATATGGCTTGCTTTGTCTTGATGTTCTTTCTATTCAAGACCTCAATTTAGTAGAGTGTCAATGGTAGGCACTAGGCAACGTTTATTCTAGGAAACAATGGAATTATCAAATGTCTTGTACAATTAAGCCAGGACAAGCAATTTAATTTACTGGTACACTTTGTCTTGGTAGGGTTTGCACGCATTCTTGGCAATCGTGGGGTAGAATTTAGTTGTGCAATATTAAAGCTGTCATAAGACACAGGATGAAGGGAGCAGATAAATGTATAATATTCTTAAATATCTTGATCACAAGGGTTGGTTGGTTGGTTGGTTGAGAAAGGTGGTTAACAAACTCACTAAGGAAAAATGTTTGTGTAGGCGATATAAAAGATGTATTTTTTCAAGCAGGCCTCATTTAGCTTTAAGCCACTGGCTGGGCAACCTCTATAATCACCAAGCTGTTGTTAAACTGAAACATGGTACAAAACATGGTACATATAGGGAGACCTTAAATATACAATGTTGTTTAAAATCCCACAAAGTACTGTGAAGTCTGAAGCTGTTGTATGTTGAATTTTGTTTAAAATCCTTCCTATTTCAGTTGATAAGGTTACTTTTTTTTACAATGTGGCTCTTGGTTGATTTGATTTGAGGAATACTGAGCGGTTTATTGTCTGTCTTATCAGAGCAGACCGATTGCTGATATGGAGTGATAGGTTTTGTGAGCTCCTTCGTAGCCCTTGTAACTCGGTCACATCTACACATAGTCATTGCAGTGATACATTTCTCGGTGACGAATGGTTAAAAGAAAAGAAATTATTTTAGTTAACAAGTAAGCTGAAATCTTCAAGTAGAATATGATATAGTGACACGAAAAGCATTAATTTTAAAGCGTTTTAACCATTTACACTTCAAAGAAGCAATTAATGTCTCTAACCCTTCTGCTAATTAAATGGTTAATGCTATGAAACACATTCATTTTGTCAAAAACAAATAGCGAGAATATTTGAGATAAATAGTAGTAATAATAACCTTCAAATGTCAGGTCCAGGAATCCTGGAAATCAGAAAACCATTGAGATTATAATTTGCATTTCAATTTAAACTACCGGTACAGTAGCTGCCAGCAGCAACTATGTCTGCCAATTCTGTTTCTTTCTTTAACTACAAACATGGCAATAAGTACAAAAGTTTATTTGAAATGTTGTCTTCTGACAAAAAGTTATATCTAGGTCTAAATGCTGTGTTAACGTTTAAATAATCCTCAATTTCATTTTAAGAAATTTTGGAACATGTGGCCCTCTTCTTCTCTCTTACTATTAGCGCACATTATAAAAAAGTCATTGTCAACTCAATGGTATGTGTTACGGTGTATTGTTGTACTGTTCTGTATATTATTTTCTACCTACATGCAGCTAAATACTTTTAACTTTAATAATAAATATTAGGTTTTATTGAAATGATTGAGCTGATTTCTCATCAGTGAAGCCCGCTATTTTGCATTGTGTTTCTGCTCTTGTCTCTTAGTTGGCAGATACAGTAGCTTCAGGGGCTCTAGCACAGTGGCTATTAGAGATAGGGGCTTAGACCTATAGGGCAGAATGATCTGTGAATGCATTGCTTTATGACATAAAGTAGCAATCACATATCCACAAACAGTGTTTTAATGTATGGAGTTGATGGAGCAGGGTTTCCTATTTTGCAATGGATTCCAGGGCATTGGCCATTTGTTCTAACAACAAATTATCCCTGATGACATGGGCATTACATAGCATCAACTTGGTCATGCGTTCCTCACTGGTTGGCAACTCCAGACTGAGTGTCTGCTGCATGGTATCCTTCTGCCCAGACACCTCAGGAACATTTTTTAAGATAAGCACAGCTGACACAACAAGGATATGCTTGATGGGTGTTGATGACCCTGATCTAAGACTGCTGTGACACTGTCACTAAATCATTTGTCAGGCTCATAGATCCCATGAGATTATTGTGGACTCATGATCCACCTCCTGAGAACGTTATGTTCCTAGGATAAATGTTTATTAGTAATCACCCATTCCTCTCTGATGCTTTGCAAATGTTTCCTCCTTTGCTGTCACTTTCCCTTGCTATCTGTGACTGTATTTCACAGTTAAATTCTGTTCTGTGAAGTTTTGTCACAGCATTGACAGTGGTGAATATGTGCCTCCAGATGGCATTCTCCTGGGTACAAAAACTACCTGTCAATGAATATGTCAAAATGAATATACACACTTTGTGTAATGCTGCATGTATCATACCCTGTGCCATTTGTGATCTTGCACAATATTGCCTCCCTTTAGTGTATCTACTCATGATATAGGAATATCTCGTAAACTGATTCTTGGGCTTTCAGGGCTTTGATGGCATTGTGCGTACATGCAGAAGGAACACAATAGATGTTTTGTATAAAGGACATTTCCAAAAATGTCAAAATGTCTTGCTTATCCAGAACCAGAATTTTTTCTAAACCTGAAATAGAATAGCTTAACTTTCCGTCAAACTACTACTGTATTAGTTCTTATATCTACTGCTCTCTGAATTGATGAGACCAACACATAGTGGGAAAGATCTGGGATCCACAGGAACCAAAGCACAAGGGCGAACCTCCTTTCAAAGGATAGTTCCAGTAGGCACATTCTAAATGCAACTTGCTGAGCAGATCCAAGAAGCTTAACCATCAGGTATCTGTACCTCATCCAAGGTTATGTAGTCATAATCCAGGTGTTAAATGTGAAACATTCAATTGATTTTTATAGTATTTTTTCAAATGTCCCACTGTTGCTACAGGTTTTTTATGACCAATTCTTCATTGTTAATGAGGGAAAGGTACTAAAGAAAGTAATTTTCTAGTTCTGTATATTATATGCAGAATGTTATTAGCACCACAAAAATAAGACAATATTAAGTTCAAATAAAAATATAAAAAGAATAATAATTCCGACAGACAGCGTAATGCTATGTTATCGCTGCTAATAGAAATTCTTGTTTAAAATTCATAGTAATTAAAAGCTCCAGAAAAGAAAATGTATTTAACATTTGTGCTGTGAACCTAAAAAATGATTTCCCGTAAACACACCAGCACTGCGGTTGGTGCTTTCTGCAGACATTCCCAGTGGCATAAAAGTCACTGCCAAAGTTCGGTTCTCTTCTGTTGGTTGAGAGTACATACGTTTTACAGATATTTATGGAAGCTAAAAATGCTAATGATATGCACATTTCAATTCAAGCAATAAAACGAACTTTTCACTGTATCAACATACAACAGGTAGGGGTCTTTACATTTGATCATCCAAGGTGAAGAAATAAACCAGGCACCGCATTGTACTCTCTCAATCGGTGAGGCTTATCAGTAATGTGCAGCTGTTTTATCAGTCAGAAAAGGAAGATGCGTCTTGGAAAACTTAATTGGGTTAGACTGACCTCGAAAAAGTTCAACTTTTCAGAACAAATTGGTTGTGCAAAAGCTTTTTATTCTTGTTTACCATCCCAATTTACTTGATTTTTACAGGGGCAGTTCGGGAGACCTGGACATCCAGGGACTGCAGGACCCAAAGGAGAAAAGGTACAAGTACTAATTGACTGTTATAAGAGGTGCAAAAGGGAGCATGAGCATAACTCCACTATGTGATGTATTTTATTCAGGTTTAGTGATTTCTATAAAAATACTTTTTTAGTTTAAGGTAGGGAAGACATATATTTATATTTGTAGCAATATTTTGAACCTTTTAACCTTGGGTCTATGTGTATATATAAAAACAGGGTTTTAACTCATCTATGTACATATATTTACTTGCCTGTGTGTGTAGGGGGTTATTTTTACAACGTTGATTGCCATTGTACCAAAAAATACAAATACAGCACAAAATAATCCCCTATATGTTGTTTTTCTGTTTCAACATTTACATCGAACATCATAGACTGTTTTAAAGACAATACATATATTTTTGTACATAGAATTTCCTGACTTTTCTGATGAGGGTATAATGTATCCTTGCCTGGCTGCTTACCTTATAGCTTTTGTAATCTTCTGTTTAACCAGTGTAGATGTGAGAAGTATGACGTGAAAAATGTTATAAATGGACAAAACACAGCATTTTGCCAAGAGATTTGTTTTTATTTTCCCTCACAAATAAGCTTTCACATAGTGTATTAAAAATGCTATCACAATTTTATTGTTAAAGATCAAATTTACTTAAGGTAGCATGTCCACTATAATATGAATACATAATATTATAACAAATGTCAGCCTGTGTCTAAATTCTAGAACTTGACAATTAAACTCCCTCTATATACTAATCAGGATTTCTTTCGAACATTGTGAGTTTCTCCTTTTAGATGACTGGAAAACACATATGGCTGGATAGTGCTCTTCCGAGAATTGTTTCTCTGGTTGATTTATATAGTAGTACATCTGGCTACAGAACACATAGAGAGACAGAGACAATGAGAATGTCTTGGTACCCCAAAGCCACTGATATCATGAACGGTATCATTAAAAGAGTTACTGTAAGCTCCAATTTCGAACGGAACAGCTGCTGGGCTATCAGCATTTTGATGAGTAAATTCACAACTAAAATCTGCATATGAAACTGATTAAATACCAGCCGTATAGCTTGAACCGCAATAATGCAGAAATAAACAAGATCTGTTTTTTAAGACATATTTTGTTTAATAACACTTTTGTTTTCCAAATAATAAGGTCATTTTTTCAAATGATTTAGCCTAATGTTTATTTTCTCTAAAATCCTAGGGTAGCGAAGGGCCCACTGGGAAACCTGGACCGCCTGGACCCCCTGTGAGTGGTTTTATGTTGCAATTATTGTTTATTATTTTTTAGATTTCACACCATAGTTTTGCCATGTCTACCGTTCATCAGTTCCATTAAATGCTTCAATTAATTTGACTCCATCCCTTAGTTGGTGGTGAAGGCATTAATAGTTTGTTGGTGCATTGTCTGGGTGACTGCAATATAATGAGTAAAGGTTGACATACATGGACACTAAAGTAGCACTGGGTGGGCCAGCGTGTGCTTAAGCCACGTTTAAGCCTCTTGCCTAGTCTGCCTTGCTTTCAAGCCAGAGCTGGAACTAGTTTAAGTGTACCCTTACCTATTACCAGCCATTACCCTTTGCCTGTATGGAGGGCACATTGACCAGTCTCTTGTGTTGGCTCCATCTGCCTAAAATGACAAGAACATTATAGTACATGGATCATATCTTCTCCAACATCTCAAGTGCATACAAGAGTTCATCCCTCGTGCCCTTCTTTAAGAAGCTTAACACAACTTTTTGATTCACCATATTAAAGTTAATCAAGTGAACCTTGATTACTAAGGTGTCCTGCTTAGTGAGTTAAGTTTTATACCATGTACCACCCTCTGAAGTGTGTTTTGTACTATTCCACCTGCATGTTGAGTAAACTTTGAACGTGGCAATCAATACCAGATTTAGAGTGTATATACACCTGTATTTAAATAGATTGATAGATGGATCAATGGAGAGGGAGATAGGGGAAGAGAGAGAGTGGGAGACCACAAACTATTTTCTGTGCTTGAAAGGTATACACAGCTTATGAAACTTCATTATTTTGTCGCTGCATGCAGCTGGTACAGCACATGAAGATCCATAAATTAGCACTCATGCAACAATCATGATGAAGATCATAAGCCAGTTTTATTAAAGCATAATTTCACTTGAAAGCTCTTAGTTTCTTAATTATAATATTGTTCTTTCACAGCTCTTGAATACGCCATGTACTTATATACAAACCGCAAAATGTTTTTGTTTTTAACATTAAAGGTGTTCTATGGTTTCTTAAAAGTACATTTACCCCTGTTGTCAAACATCCAAAATAGCTGTGTTCTTTTATTTTGACACGTTAATAAACCCTTTTCAGTGAGTAATTCATTCAACAGCGTGAAAAGCCAGCCTTCTAGTTTGTCTTAATTGCTAGCTCTTCAGTCTACCATAATAGCCAAGTCACTCTGTTTGAATTGCAGATCACACTGGGTAGTTTAATCTTAGTGTCATAGGGACCCTTATGAAACTAAACAGTAAAGGCTAGTCTTGTCATTAAATTGTTACTTTCTGATGTTCTGAAATCAAAATTTACATTCAAACCAATGGCTTGGTCATTTTATGTATTTTACTTAATAGTTTATCCCCAGGCACACTTTTCTATGACATACAGTTAACCTATAAGTACCCAGCAAATACCATTAAAAAACACATAGGGCTTTAATATTGGGGATTCCATCACACTATATGGCCATATATTGCTTAGGACACAACTACATCAAAGTATCCCAAATTTGGCAAGTCCTATCTAATTTATTATGGCTATAGTGCTTATCAAGGAGCTGAATCAGTGGGACTGCACTGCATTTTAACCCTAATGAGACCCTCAAGCAATTTAGATTTAGATTGGTGGTTTTTTTGAATGGTATTCACTAGATATGAGCTGAATTCTTGCTTATTCTTGTACTTATTGTACATTATTATTCTAGCAGCAACCCAGGAATCTGAATGTGTATGCCTTCTATGCTTTTTGGGTTATACAATTATCCTGTAAGCCAATATGAAATGTACAACACATATATATATTTATACTTACCTTTTTTATAATAGCTGGGACAATATTACCTTAGCTGCCTATTGAGAAGTATCACAGATCCATTTAAATGGAGAACAAAATTCTCCCTATGGAAAAAAACAAAACAGAAGACAGTTGCTGGAATTAAAATAAGCGCGCCAGCTGGTGTTTTATAACTTGCATATTGTTAATTCTTTGGTTAAATATGTGCTTTGTTCATGGCTAATTATTCTCCGTGCTTTGCTAAGCCCTTACACCTCCACCTTGTATTCTCCCCGCATCTCACACTGGATTTATGCTAGGCATGTAGGAAGTAGAAAAGGCAAACATCTCAGAGGATCTGAAATGCGTATGAGCTTTTATCATACTTTGTTCAAAAGAATAAAGCATACTCCAAACTTTGACATGAAGTTCAATATAGATTATCTAGTAGATTTTTGTCAGTGAGCACTGTGGGGTTTTTATCCAACAAAATAATCCTTAACACTGGGATAACTCTTCATTGTATTTATGGGTTCAAAAGAGTTTGTGTTTATTGCCTATATCCAGCTAGTGTTCAAACTTGACCACTAAAGTGTCTAGAGTTAATATTGTGTGTTTTTCATCGAGACAAATATCTAAAAGCAGTTTCAAGTAATGAAAGAAAGGAACCTAAGAGTAAATTAAACTATTGCAGTCCGATGTGATAAAAAAGAAGCAGTTTGGTTTCGATCTGTCATCTCGCAAGTATCTTAGAAGACTGCTCATGAAATCAACTTTTAACTGAGCTGTGTTATGATGCCACTGGTCCCGAGACCTGAGTTTGGCCAGAGACTCTCGAGGCATATGCCAACTTTTCCTTACTGTTTCTAAAACTTTTAAGAAACATCACAACAATTAGACTTATGTATAAAATGGGGATTTGCTATGGTGGTAAGTCAATACTGTCTCCTGACATTGTGGGAAACACCCCCATTTCAAGGGGAAATGGGTGGGGAGTGAGGCCTGTCAAGATCCCGCTACCCAGGGTATTCAAGTGTTGACCTGGAGAACCAGAGAAGCGGCGCTTCTCCTGGAATTATTCCGGTGAAACCCAGAGAGTTCCAAGATATGATTATGACAACTGACAGGTGAAGTGAACCACACTGATAATTTTGTTATTATGGTACCTGTCAGTGGGTAGGATCTATTAGGCAGCAAGTTAACATTTAGCCTTCAAAGTGTTAGAAGCAGGAAAAATGGTCAAGCGTAAGGATCTGAGGGACTTTGAAAAGGGCCAAATTGTGATGGGTAGACAACTGGGCCGCAGCATCTCCAAAACTGCAACTCTTGTGGGGTGTTCCAGGCCTGCAGTGGTCAGTACCTATCAAAAGTGATCCAAGGAAGGAAAAGCAGTGAACCGAGGACGAGGTCATCTGCGGCCAAGTTTCATTGATGCACGTGGGGGACGAAGGCTGGCCTGTGTGGTCAAATCCAGCAGACGAGCTACTGTGCTAAAATTGCTGAAAAAGTCGATGCTGTTTCAGAAAGGTGCCAGAACACACAGTGCATTGCAGTTTGTTGCGTGTGGGGCTGCGTAGCCGCATGCTGACCCCTGTCCATTGCCGACAACCGCCTACAATGAGCATGTGCGCATAAGAACTGGACCATGGAGCAATGGAAGAAGGTGGCCTGGTCTAGTGAATAACGTTTTCTTTTTCATCGTGTGGATGGCCGGGTACGTCGCTTACCTGGAGAATACATGGCACCAAGATGCGTCCATGGAGGCCCCGCCTTGCAACTGACCGGACTTAAAGGATCTGCTTCTAATGTCTTGGTGCCAGATACCGCAGCACACCTTGAAAGGGCTAGTGGAGTACATGGCTCAATAGGTCACAGCTGTTTTGCCAGCAAAAGGGGACCTGTGCAATTTTAGGCAGGTGGTCATAATGTTATGGCTGATCGATGTACATCACATATAGTAAAATAATACGTCACCTTTGCAGGCTAAGTGCAAATATGTGTTACAGCAAATAAAGCCAATGAAAGCAGTGCCCTACTCAAGATCCTAAATCTCCAAGATATTTTCTTTCGATGTGGAGACAATTCCCCTTTATCATAACAAATAATTTTAAATGTTTAATACCAAAGATGACTTCTATTGTCAGAGTTATCAAGTGACGTTTGAGGATATGTGATGCATCAACCCATAACATAATGAATTTTGTTGGTGCACGTAAAAGGGAACCTCAGAAGAGCAAGGCAAAGAAAAGAAATCGAATCATATCTACAATAAAACAACTAATTTATTTTGTTTTGTAAAGTGTAACATTTTTTGATAATATTGAATTACATTTTGCATTAAACTGCAAATGGAAGATTTAAACTGCTAAAAGTAGAACTTTTATGAAGAAAACACATTAGCAAATACAACTTAAGCAGTCTTTTGCTTTAATAATTTTTAAAATAGGTCAGCGGTTATTTTAGTAATAAATTTAACATACCTGTCATAGAACTCATTACAGTGTGATCATTTGGAGAGCTCATCAAAACCTCCTCCACACACCTATTATAAAAAAGATAGAACCAAACTCTGGTCTGGTGAGATAGTCAAAATATAAAGTTTTACCTTGAAATTCAATATTGTGATTCTCTTTTCTACATAAATTACTATGTAAAAAAAAACCCAAAATAAGTTTAGGATTTATTTTTGTTTTACTCTTATGACTAATGTATTTTTAGGTAGCACATGTGCAATGTAATGTAACAGCGCTACCGATTCTGCCGGTGCTCCAATCTACTTTACAAATACCCTGACTCCTTATAATACTGAATTGAATAAAATGGCTAGGTCTTAATCACCTAGTGGACACTTTAATGAATGAAAGTCTATGGATCAAAACAGACTTCCTTAGCAATGCAATAAAGAATCAGTTGATTTTGATAATTCTGCAAATAAAAAGGGGTTTTTTTTTGGAACAAAATGATTCTCCATTATTAAAACTGTGGCTGCTGTGTATTCACAAAATCAGCTTTTTGCAGAAGTTTGCAGTAGCATTGAACATGTATGAAGGCTCAACCTGAGAAGGGCTAAGGTGGTCCTGTATAATGCATAGGTAATATGGGAAGAGATATTACTACACATTATGCAGGGCCATCTCATCTAATTTTGCAGTAGAAACTCCTGGTGTTGGTTATACACCTTGTGTAATTACAAAATGTAAAAACGCATTATATGCCAAAAATATATCGAGACAGTAAAACTAATAAAATGTCTAAGAATCTTTGAACATTAAAGGGGATGTTCATTTCCATTCTATATATATTTTTTTTATTGTTGTAATTTAATGCATCGTAGATAAGGTGTTGTCTTCATAGTTCGTTGGGGTTTTTTTACCACCATAGCTGTGCTTAATGTGCTGTCTCACCTACCTATCAGGAGCTAAGAGATACAATAACATTGAAAAATATTCCTCTATCAAACGGACTCTATTCTGTTTATCTACATTTCTCTTCTTCTATGAAAACTGTTTTAGGAAGACTAGAGGCAGAAGACTAATAACTTACAGTTGCTTGGTTGACTTTAGATAAAAGCAAGAAAAATGGCTTGGATCTGCAAAACGTGCCAGATAGTCTTAACCATATAATCTGTTGCGCAGTATCCTGACATATTCTTACAAACAATTCCATTCTCTTGGACGTAAGAAATTCATCTTTGAAGTTTGGGGTGTATAATATTCATACTTACATTTTTAAAGTACCAAACAGTTGGGTGCATCTTTTTTACCCAAAGCCAATTTGTTCATGTATCAATAACAGAAAGAATCAAAGTTGTGCTGCATGTTCTAGATTGGCGGTGGCAGGTTGCCAGCACCTGAAAGAGAAAGGAGCCATCCAGAGGCTTACGTGACGTGCATAACAGAGGCACATCAAGAGATTAAAAAAAACCAAGACCTGCACAAATGTCTGCAAGTCAAGTAATCAATCAAACCCATTGTGTAGTGAAGAAATAAAATAATGCATTTTAGGCATGTATTATGCCTTATGAATGTAAATGTCTTTTTGTAATGTATTGCTTACAATATCATATGTTAAAGGAGCAACTCCATCCAAAATTTATATAATGATTTGCTAGCAGCATGTACAATGGTAAGAAAAGGTGAAGTCTTTGAAATTACCAGAATTTTTGTATAAATCTTAAAATATGATATTCATCATTATTGTATTGTTCTTATTGTCCATATGGAATACATCATTCAAACATTTACAGTGTGGGTTGGTAAAAGTATGTGGACCCCTAGGCTAATCACTTCAACAAAAGCTAATTGGAGTCAGAATTTAACATCACTGTTCATCTGAAGTTTGTCAAAGAGCACGTTTACACTCTACAATGCTAGTGGGGAAATGTTTTGTGGACTGATGCAACTAAGGTTGAATTGTTTGAGTAAAAAATGCAGCACTATGTATGGCATAAAAAGGACACTGCGTCATGATTTTGGGCTGTTTTGCTGCCTTAGTGCCTGGACAGTTTGCCATCATCAAGGGGACAATGAATTCCAAGTTTATCAAGGTATCATAAAGCATAATGTCAGGGTGGCTGTCCACCAGCTGAAGCTCAGTAGAAGTTGTATAATGCAGAAAGATACTGACCCTAAACATCAAAGTAAATCTACTACAGCAGACCCCAGACCTTAACCCATAAAGGAGATGTGGAATGACCTCAAGAGAGCCGTTCACACCAGACATCCTAGGAAGATGGCTGAGCTTTAGCAGTTATTTAAAGAAGAAAGGCCAAAAATTCCTCCTGAGCATTGTGCAGGTCTGCGCTACAACTATCGGAAGCGTTTGTTTAAGGTTATTGCTGCCAAAGGAAGTTTGACCAGTTATTAAATCCAAGAGTTCACTTACTTTTTCCAGCAACACTATGAATGTGTAATGGATGTGTTTAATATGACATGAAAGATTATTATTGTTTGTGTGTTATGTGCTTAAGCACATTGTGTTTGTCTATACTTGTAACTTAGATGTAGATGACACCACATTTAATGAATTAATGCAAAAAACACAGGTATTCCAAAGGGTTCATTTACTTTTTCTTGCCTCTGTATATAACACTCATATTTTCAACAAATTTCACAGGAGTCATGTAAAACAGATAGAAAGCACTAAAATGTTTAGATACCTTTTGTCACAGCAGCAGAAAATCTGTTGGCGCTTTGTCATTGCATTAATTAAGGCAATTATAACTGTTCTGCCTACATTTATGTTAGAACATTCAGTTACTGTTAAAATGAAAGTATATTTTTATAAAAAGCCATGGTTCCACTTTATGTGCACGGTACTCAATCTACAGTATTTTGTGATTCAAGAACTGCTCTTTTGTAAACAGCAATGGGGCGCTTGGTTTCCAGACTAAACTTTTATTCTTATATTGAATGTGAAACCACTTCTACTTAACACCATTTTTGACACTAACATAGAAAAATTAGCTCTGTAAGGAACAATAGGCATATAAACCCAGTCGTGCGGTTTTGTACACTTGAGCTTTAATGTTTAAAAATTCTGTGCTTTATTACATTAAGGCTACATGTTTATAAGTGTTCTGCCATCAGCTATGCCAAAGCATATATCGAAAAAGCTATCCTTAAAATATCTGCCTTTTTTTAAATTTTGTCACAGATGACCACATGGCAGTTTGTGGGAATCCAACATAGCCTTTCAACATTTTGATATTTTTATTTATTTTCTCAGAACTTTAGTTCAAAGAACACATTTTCAGTTTCTTAATATGTGTGTCTCCGTATGTATAAAAACTTACAGCTACTGAACAAATATTAAAATTGATTCGGTTAGAACAAACATACCAGAGAGGTTTGCACACACACACACATAAATAATGAGAAAAAAGCCCTATAGATGTACATTTCATCATAGATGCCAACATTTGGTTAAAAAAAAGAAATTCCAGCTCAACTTCAATTACATACTTTTACATAAATTCACCATGCTTACTTTTTCAAAGCCCCACCTGCTCTACCCAACCTGCATAATTTAGCTCCACCTACTTCCATCACCATTATTTGTATTTTGTTGCTTTTACACTCTTACTTACTTTTACTCACTCTCACTCACTCTCTCATGCTCTCTCAAGCTCTAACTCTCTCGATCTAATCCATGCTCTCTGACACGCTCACTCACTTGTTCACTTTCTCTCACGCTTTCTCACTTGCACTCTCTCACTCTCATTCCTGCTCTCTTACATTCCCACACATTCCCACACTAACAGACTCTCTCACTTTCTCTTCTATTCATACTCTCATACTCACTCTAACTCTTATTTCTCTCACTTAGTCCTATTCAGGCTCTCTCACACTCTGTCACACTCTCAATCATGATCTCACACTCTCACTCATGCACTTTAACACTCTCACACTCTTTCAATCATGCTCTCACTAACGCACTCACACTCACAATCACATACTCATTCTCTAACACTCAATCTTACTCAATTTCTCTCACACTGTCACTCATGCTGTCTCGCTGTCTTGACTTTTTCATCTCCAACATCGCTTTCACTTAAGCCAATGAGTGCCTGTTCAATTTCTTCCATGAGATCAATGTTTGCGTACGTGAACAGCCACAACATTTAGGGCTAGTATCTTACATTCCAATTAGAGAATGTATTCAAACATCTGATGTGACCACAGTGAATGTTAATATAAGAAGACATATTTATGACATACAGGCTTCAAGCACACCAGCCTACTAGACACACCTAGTTGAAAACTACATAAAAATTCTACCTTTATGGTCTGCATCGAGGATTTTATATACTCCTTTCTTTCATCGACTGAGTTCACAACCAATTTTATTTGTAAATGCCATTTGTTCCCACGGTCATGTACATTTCTATGAGGTCAAAAAAGGGTAAACAAATCCCTTCTAAATGTGACCAATGCTTTTTTTCTGGGAATATATCAACAATAGCAAGTAACAGTATATAACATGTAACAATTTATATTTTCTTCCAAAGGGTATGCCACTTACAGAAAGAAATGGAATGGGGAGTCTTTATAAGTTACAGGTGTGTTGCTTTATCTGCATGCCTAAATCAATAAATTAACTTTTTGTTTATGATATAAATAACATATTTATGTATTCTGTAGGGAGCTGCTTCTGCTAATTACCCTGGTCCACCTGGTCCTCCTGTAAGTATGTCCCTTCTGTAATTGACACTGATTTAAGGTTATCCAAAATGTTCTTACTAGACCTTCCTTTGGGCCAATTTAGCTCAATTTAAAATGAATATATTATATAGGGCATTAATACACTGTGCAACATTACTGCTCCCCACAAGTAACTGGCTTGAAGCAAACCGGAGGAGTTAATCTCCTGATTCATGCACCCATAATTTACGGGATTGGGACAACTTTAAGTAATTAATGAATATGGAGAACTTTAAGAGGGACAGATACATCATATTTTAATCAGTTCATGTTTTACATATTTTTATGCCTTGCATTTTAACGTTCATTTTACCTATTCTGTCATTCATCCTATCTCAGTACCTACCTACTTTGTTTACCTTGTCGTACCTACTTTCCATGAATGTCTTACTATTCTTTATTACTTTTTTCATCTTTTAATTTCCCCATTTTCCCCAATCTTTCTCCAACTTTCCTAAATCTTGAACTTTCTTTGTGCTTTTCTTACTCCTGTTCACAACCATTTCTACTTTGGTTTGACCCAAAAGATTGCTCTTGTTCTAATATTGTAAGAATATTCATGTTACTGATATACTATATAAAATACAAAATTAAGATGGACATTTTGCAACCTTTTGAAATAATGAAGTTTTTTTTTCTAAAAATAGCCATGTGCTTATCTCTTAATAATTTTGATGTTTGCATGTAGGGTCCAAAAGGCGACCAAGGTCCTGTGGTAAGTAATGAACAATAAAATCCCCTTAACCTCAAGAAACACAGTCCTAACATGATTGCTCCTTCTTGTCTGAGACAAATTCTAAAAAACCCTCCCCCATAGGGGAAATTTTAAAGTTTGAGCTCATTTCTCCCCACTAACACGTTTGTCAATTACATACTATTTGAATGATATAATCACACATTACAAATGCACTGCAAGAAGATACATCCTAAAATATGCTTATGAATTAGCAATGAATGAACGCTACCATTTATAAGGAAGGCAATATAAATAGTAATCAAAAAGAGTAAGCAGAATGATATTCCTGTATCCAAAAAGGTCCCTTATACCCCTTATAGGATTTAATGTTTTTGAAATATATGAATAAAATAATAATAGTATCTCCAATATTTTTTAAATACTATTCCCAATGCAATATGTACTGTTGAGGCTAATAGCTGTTCAAGTCACAACATTAAGAATATGAATGTGCTGTATTTTAATTACAATGAAGCAACGCATATTTGTCTACTTTAAACAGGCAATTTTTTTCCGCAAACCATAAGTTTACTATGATAAAAGCCGATAGGCTGGCGTAAATGAAAAACTGTACCATTTTTAACAATGGAATTGCTTCTAGCACACATAAGTTGCATGCTAACCATCTGATCAGCAAGTGCGCATCTCTAACTCATTTAAAAATGGCAACTCAGAGGCGCACGGTGCTCTGGCATATTAAAATGAAAAATCTGTGCAATTGAACACACAGGCAAGCAAAGCATAAAAATAATTAAAAGAACACTTACAGTTTGACGATCTGTTATTCTAGTCTCACTGCTACTGATAGGTTTATTTTAGTACCACAGTCTCTGTCTCCAGCAAACTCAGAGCTTCACACGCACCTTTTATATATAACATAAAAATGATACATTAAGTTTTTGCACAGAACCGTTAAGGGTGAGACATAACACACAGTGCACTGAAACAAGACCTTTTCACTATATATATATATATATATATATATATATATATATATATTTCCCAACTCTCTGTCCCCCGGGGGTTAATTTTGACCCGCCTTTAAAATGTTAGCACTTTAAATGGGTAAAACTCTCCTTTACTTGCATCATTCACTGAAACGGTCTTAATTGTACATTTATAGCTATTTAAACCCTTCCTCTTTCGCTTACAAGCAGGAGGCTTGTAGAGTTGATTTAACTTTACAATATTTTCTTGTGAAAATAAATAGGAAAAAATTAGCCTTTAACGATTGCTTTGCTTAGGAAGAGATAAAAGTAAATTCACGCTTCATAGCATTTCCTATATTCCTTGTCTAGAGGTGCATGTGATCACATCATAATTCAAACAGGTTTGATGCCCTCTTATCCCACGCTTTAGGTAATGCATTATTACTGTGTTTTATTATACCTATTTGTCCTGGAGAAAAGTGAATCCTTTATACCTTTTATAACTTTTATTAGACCTATGTAGAAATTATTCATAAATGGTGTTGCACACGATCATAAATTTTGCATCTTCAGGATATGTGTTTACATAAAAGCTAGGATTTTACAGAAAATAGATTTTAATTCTGATAACCTTTACAAGCTACCTACAATTACAGGAACATACAGAGAGATCAAACAGTCAAACAGCTGTCGACATATAAAAATTACTTCTTTCGCTTTGTGGACTGTATTAACCTATGAATGCCAGACAGATGGGTGCTGCACAGTACTCTCCTTTAGTATTGCAAATAACATGTAACAGATGTACTGTTTAGTTGTAAATGTCAACCCAGTGATGTCTAACTTTTTAATATAGTGCAAAATAAACCTACTTAATGGTTTTTAATGATACAATTGATATACAAGATGTGTATGGCATGGAAGCAGCTATGTAAACATCCTATCTCCAAGGTTATGTTGTCGACTGCAAGGAGGGAGCGAGAAGAAGCTATACAAGTGATCGGTTAGATACTTTTTAGATACTGCTAGTTCTACCATACTGAGACTATGATCTCAGCTTCTATAAGATAACATTAGGCCATGATGCCATCGGGGTTAGCCTCTAGTTACAATAGAGATCCTTAGGGTCTGCACTGAAGACAGCTGTGAAAAAAAAGTTAAAGAATGTTAAAAAACACACCATGTACCTAACCCAGTACAAATATAAAATTAGAACACTCTTAATTATAATACTTAATTATAATTATATATTTAACACAAGCAGTGGGATTAATGGTAGAACTAACTTGTAGTACAATAAAGGCAGAAAGCTCAAGTTTTGGGAGCTTTGGTCACAACATGGTTAAAGTGAATATCTCCACAAATAATTATACTGTTTGACAAATAATAAGCTATAGATAGTTTCAATTAATTATTATTATAGTATAATGATGTCACACAATATAACATATGACCAAACTTGGGAAGATAGCCACCCTTCCAGAAAACATTCCAGAAGACTAGCCATAGGAAGTTCCCATGTATGCCTTTGACCGTCAGGGCAGAATAGCAGCAGTACATAGACCTTAGAAGGCCTTTAGTTGGACCAAAACATCGTAACGTTATGTGTTAAATAACATAAGCCTTTTGTCTCATATCGTAAAATAATCTGTTATTCCAGGGTGAGCCAGGTCCAATGGGAATGCCAGGCTTGGAAGGTCTTCCAGGGGAGAAGGTATGACAATGATATCCTTACACTACTCCTACACATCACCATTTGTATTCCTCTATCTGCTTTACCGCTATCTCATGATGATACATATTTTCAATCATGGAATCAGTGAAGTATTTTTAGCAGGTGCTCACGTGCTTATTTATATTGTTATTTATTTTCAGTGATTCAAACTGCACTGGATGTGCACTGTCTTTGAAGCAGCCAAAATATAAGCCCGTTTCTATATTTCTAGAACATAAATCTTTCACTATGTTTAGACTAAAAGGCAGAAAAACCCTCAGTAACTCATTTCCATATTTCCATAATCATAATACAGGTTGGTATATGCTTTGCATACAAATAAGCTACATGCCTCCATGACTTTGATATAAACAGATGGATAGGTACAATTATCCATGAGAGTAAATCCATCATTATACATATGTGTGAACACTTAGATACAGAATTGATTTCATTTCTATGCAGTCTTAAAGGCGTTATCTATGAGGATTGAAAGTCTCAGTGCTCTGCCAGTAGAAGCAATTGAGGAGGTAAATGCGTTAATTGTATTTTAAATAATGCCACGGTGCATTATGTTTTACTTAAGAAACATTCACCTTGAAACAATGCATTTTGAGTAATGGTAAAGCCAGCCTTCTGTTTTGTTACATATGGATGAAAATTATACTGTTATATCATAATGGGGAAGGGATTTAGCCAAGTTGGTGATTTTCCAAGAAACCTGTGAAGTCTCAACTAAGTTCCGTTTCATAGAGAGGCAAGTATGCCTTTAATATTTGGAAACATTTAACAAAACAGAAAGATGGTTTTTAATTTACCAAAATAGACATGATGAGGAGAACAATCATGAAATTGGCACACTTCTGCAACGACATGTACCGCCAAGGAAGTTGGCTATTGAAGAAATGTGTTAGGAAGGCTTGCATATTAGATAAACAGAAGCCGAGGGACGTCTCTTTTGCAGCTGAAGTGTTGCAAACTAAAGCCAGGTCTTGTGTGGAGAGTACCAGAAGTAGTGATAAGACATAGAAGACTGCATGTAAAAGAGGAGGAAAATGTACTCACCAGAAACTGTGCAATATATCATTCCGATAAATGGACACAGTGCTAAAATAGTTGGAGGAGCTAGGGGTCCACGGTGGCCTTGCTTCTCTGTGGCCAAGTACTGGTACCCCCCCCGATGGCAGCCCTGATACACATATGCCTATTCTTTGCATGTTCAAAAGAGCTTATGTATCATTAACTATAAACCATATACTATAGGCATTGCAAAACATCAGTATACATTTAAGATCAGTGCAATGTGCAGTCTTATTTTATACCGTGTACATTTCTTTGTATTGTTATTAATAATTCTTTTTTCCCCGGCCATTTGGACGTGTCTCTGTGAACATTCCTTGTGATGCAAGCAATATACTGTCTATAACTTTTGACACAACAGTTATACATAATGTTTAAAATATATTATTCTATTGATTGTTATAAGAAAGAAAATGACCTATAGGCTTAAAAGCACCAGGGATGTTTCCATGTAAACTGCTCTAGGGTATTCTGAATGTAAACATGGTGCTCTCATCCCGGAAGACAGGAGACAATATGAGTCCCTCGATACCTTCCAAATCAAAAGAATATTTAAAATTGGTAGGCAGTGGAACTCAGTTTGGGATAAAGTTGGGGTATATTATTACTTCAATAAGTTTAAAGGTATGATGCGCAAAGGTATTTTGTCTCTAATGGATTCAGTATAAACATTAACCTCGGTCTAGCTAATTTACTGTTGTAATGCTATTTAAACTGATTTCTACTTATCCAGATTTGTAATTGGATAGACACAGTCCTAAAGGCAATGGAAGCTAGATAAAATACAAAGAGAGTGATCAAGTCATAACCATTGGCATTGTGAATTGATTCAAGATCGCCTTCCTTCCCTTGATGTTCACGTATTCATATGCAGTAATGTATACCTATCTGTGAGAAGAGAAATGCATAACAGAGGAATCAGACTTGGGAGATAAGAAGTGTCAGATGGATTAGCTAATTAATTATATTCCAGACTAAGCATTGACAAAATGCACAAGACAAGCAGCTGTTCTCTGAGCCATGAATATATCATTTGTCTCCCCCATTTCATAAATAAAGCATGCACTAGATTACTAAACATGACTGTTTGTGTATTTTCTGTCCTAGGGAGATCGAGGACAAATTGGTCCACCAGGAATTCCCGGGACGCCAGTAAGTGCTTTTGGTAATGCTGTAATTTGAATGGTGAACTATGCTGAATATGTGTATAGATTACAATCATTATACTGCGTTTATAGCAAGCTTGCAGGGTTAGCCCTTCATAATGCATAGTTAAATCTATCTAATATCTGTCTAATATCTCCTCAATTCAACCCTTAGTGAATAAGGCGCGACCCTTTTGTAAAGATATGTTTAAATAGAGGGATAAATAATTTTATGCATAGCAATGATTAAGCTTGTGATTGCCCATCTATTGACATGCTTACTAATGTCCTTATCTTGACCTCATTTACATAAAAATATTCTAGAAACCATTAGCAAATTTTGAATTATCTGGAATGTTATTAATCTTTCACTTTGAGCCAGGCAAACATGTCTGCAAACACTTCATATGTAAATGTTTTCACCCAAGTAATGGAGCCTTTTGGAGAGTACAGCTTTTGACAACCATATATTGATACATTCTCTTTTTTTTAGAATAACATTCTATCATTACCTGCAAACGTTACATTCTATTGATTCCGTTTATTAAATGCCAGTAATTTGACTAAGGCCGTTTTGAAGAATCCATTAAAGGCACTCATTTTCTTTTTGACACTACATTTTATCTTATAGTTTGACAACAGCAACTTTAAAGTGGGCATAGTGCATATTTATTCTGTAGTCTGTCTGTATTGCTCACGGGAACTTCATTGTTCTTCTCCCTAAAAAAAAAACAAGCAAGCATGAGAAGCTTTCGTGAAGTCCATGGCCAAGGAAACAGAGGGCACACATCTGTGTTGCCTTTTCATGAAAAAACAAAGACCGTCTCTCCCAATCAACCTTATGAAGCTATAATTGAATTGGATTTTGTCATTCTCTTTACTGGAAAAGAAAATTTGTATTTAATTATGAGAGTCTTCACATGACATACTGTAACTGAAATTACCCTACTTCATTTCTGCTTGCTGTATTCGAGATGATGGATGAGGGTAATCCCGATGATTCTTATCAGTGGGATAATAGTATTCACTTGAGGCCTTAATGCTGTATCTGGTTCAACCTCTAGCCCAGAGCATACAGACATCAACATGGCATATTTTATAAATGCTAAAATGCATGTAATAGAGTCAGAGTAAAAGCAATATGAAATGATAATCCTGACGAAGAAAAGAATAAGCTTAATTAAACTATCTACATGGATTGATTATTAGATGTGGCCTTCATTAGAATCCCCACCTGATGTTCCCTGTGGCCATTTAGCTCATCACCTGGTAGTGCTCACTCCCCTCAACCTCCTCACGAGTCAGTGCTCACTCCCCCTCTGCTGAACAGGCGTTGGGAGCATGGCATCTACACTCTGTCCCCAGGTAGGGACCCCACACTCTCTGGCATAGAATCAGCCCCCGATGTAGAGACAACAGCTTCAGTTCCTCGATTCCTATTTCCCAAATGGCATAATAAAGAAGAGAGAAGTCCAACAACATGTTTTATGTGTATTGTTACCATCATTTTAGATCCCAAGAGCCAGGTAGTCATGGCTTGTGATATTTTACAGCTGGCACATAACCTAGAAATCATGTCTCGTAAGCTTTTTTTAGAGGGTTCTATACTTTACTAATGCTTCACTTTTTAAAGATTTTCATTTGTTTCATTTTACACCATACTACTATTTTCTGTTCACTCAATGGTGCTTGCACTACAACTCTTTCTTCTATTTAACCAGGCTTCCATTCAGAGTCCAAATGTCCAAATATATATATATATCCACAGAAATGCTAATAAAACACCCAATTCGTTCTAGTTTTTTGTTAACAAGACAGCTGCAGTGAAAGCCAACAACAAATGCAACTTGCCTTACGTAGCATAACGCCATTTGATTAAAACATCTTTCTTCATTTTAACAGGGGAGAAACGGAGCTGCTGGTCCACCAGGAATTCCAGGTGAACCAGTAAGTATGCATATTAAATCTGCTTTGCTACAGAACATTCTAGAGAACAGAGAAGACAGACATTTCAAAGCTCAGAGAACTGTCACTGCTGATATCAATGTGGAAACTGTACCTCCCAGAGGTACAAAGTATAGGTGATTTGAGACTCCCGGGGAAATAGAGACACGTTTCTAACAGAGCTACAGAGGAGAGGCCCAAGGGAACAAAGCCATATGTTTATGCTTGTGATGCATGCTCATAGAGCTAGGCTACACCATGAATATCGCAAGCAAATAAATAGTTATTTATTTCAGCAATTCTGGAAACACAAAGTTTATGTTAAGTGCTGTGTCTTAATTAACCCCTTTGCTGTGAAAGAAGTCAAAGACTCAATTTTCACCTTGCAAAATGCATTTTGTAAGCTTAAAATGGAATCATTAAGAAATAGCGTTGCCCCCTGGTAATTCATAATATAACATGGTTAAATTGAAATACAAAAACACAATTATACACTTGTTCACCACGTGTGAGCAGTTTAGTAAATGAAAATATTTTAATGAGTTTTAAGAAGACTGCCTGTGGTGCATTTAGGTTGTGATAATAATGTTAGCCATTTACATTAGCCCATTCCTCCACAAAGGGTATGATAAAAAGACTTTTGTGTAATTGCTTGCTCTCGCGCCATTTAAGGGTTAAGTTGACTGGGTGCATGCCATGGTGATAATTCTGAGAAAAATTAATAAATGAATGAAATCATTAAGAAAAAAATGTTGTTTCTGTAAATGTACTTTGAAGAAACTTGGCAGCTAAAGTTGAAATACATAAATCCAGTCCCAAATTTAGTAGATTACCTGGGAAGGATGTTATTCAAAGGGTAGAAAGGATTCTGTCTAATCTGCCACAGATATCTGTGTATGTGTCCCATCCTTTTAAACATGCATCGTCTGAGCTTTGGGAGTTATGACCCACCTATAAAATCATGTTGGACATCCCATTTCAAAACCATGCGCATTAATATGGAGTTGGTTGCTCATTTGTGGCTATAGCACCTTCCACTCTTCCGCAAATGCTTTCCACAGAATTTTGGGGTATGTCTGTGGAAATGTGTGCCCATTTGGCCAGTAGAGCATTTCTGAAGTAAAGCACTGCTGTTAGATGAGAAGGCTTGGCTCACAGTCATCCTTCCAATTCATCCCAAAGATGTTCGGGTATTAAGGTCAGGGATCTGTGCAGCCAACCTGACTTCCTCCACACTAAACTCGTCTCTATGGACCTTGCTTTGTGTAAAGGGACAGAGCCATGCTAGAACAGGAAAGGGCCTTCCACAAACTGGTGCCACAAAGTTGGAAGCATAGAATTGTCTAAAATGTCTTTGTATGCTTTAGCATTAACAGTACTCTTCAATGGTACTAAGGGGCCTAGAACATTATGCCTTTTGCACCAAACATTATGTATTTTCAGTAGGTAGTGTTCTCCTGTTATCAGCCAAACCCCGATTCATCCATAAGACTTCTAGATAGTGAAGCATGATTCATCCAGTAAACACATTTCCACTGCTCCACCCGACACTTGGCGTTATGCATAGTGATTTCCAGCATGGCTGCAGACGAAAAATGTTCATGAAAAACCATTTCATGAAATTCCTGATGAACAGTGGGAATGGGATGTAATCATTGCAGACGTGGCCTTTGACTGCCCCACAGGCACATATACACACATATTGCCGTCCCTTGGGCACATCATTTTATATGTTTGTCAATCTGTCTTTCATGTCCCAGCAGTGTGTGTCCAAGTTGGTCATATGATAAAGGCACGTTGTCCACTGCACAAAGTTAACCCGTGTCTTAGTTCTTAAAACTCAGTCCACTATGAATAAACCCATTTGACAGAATCTGTGTCACACCACTAAAAGGCATCACTGTGATATCCTCAGCAGCAGTCAGTGTGCTCTTTTAGGTCTGTGGGCCATGCACCTGCTGCACTTGTCATAGTTCAGTCAACATATATTATATTTCTTTTACATACATTTGTTGTCCGGAGTTTGGTCTCCAAATAAACACAAAAAAATAAAAGAATACTGTTTGCTTTTAACAGTCACTTTTTGTCATTGACTTTTCCTAATAGAGAATTCTGACATATTCATGTCAATGAAGACCATCCAAAAAGCTGTAGGATAATGTCATTTGCACAGCGGTGACATCTTGGCTTCCTTTGTAAAATAGAATGGCGACTGTGCAATAAAATATCCAAGTAAATTACATGTATCGAGCCAGGAAAACAAAGTGGTTTATGATGCAGTCTGTTCTGGAATGGATTCCCGCTGTTAGTCTAGGGAGTCCTTTGGACAAATGTTAGTGCTTTCATACCACGTTACACTTGAGTGCCGAGAAATGTCTGATTTCGCTTGGTTTTGAAGTACAATAATTGGCACTAATTTTTATAGTGAGCATAATGACTTAAAACTGATATTAGTTTATTAGAGCCAAAACAATGGTTTTATCTTGATGACTTCCGTCCCCCTTTTTTGGTCTTATTCACACAATAACCTGCCAGTACCTTTGGAGTTTTTGTATGTAGATCTTTGCAATTGGATTTAACAGTTGCAAATACTGATGCATCCTAGCACTCAAATGGTTGTGTTCCTTAATAAAGATAAAACCGCAACAAGAGGACACAAGCATAAACTAGAGGGGCAAAGGTTTAATGGTAACATCAGAAAATATTACTTTACGGAAAGGGTAGTGGACGCATGGAATAGCCTCCCAGTGGAAGTGGTAGATGTTAATACAGTAAAGTCATTTAAGCAAGCATGGGATAGGCATAATGCCAAGCTAGATATAGGATAAGGGCAAGTACTAAAGGAGAGTACTCAGAGGTTGGGCAGACTGGATGGGCCTTCTGGCTCTTATCTGCCGTCACTTTCTATGTTTCTATGTTTCTATGTTTCTATTTCATTTATGGCAACAGACCGTTGAGCCTTTTATTGTTAACCCACCAAATGCAAAACAAATGACACCTACCAAGCAGTCCTGCAAAAAAATATTTTTCAAAGGCATTTATCATGAGTTTAGCAATAGGAATGCTAGGATTAAGCATCACGAAGAGTGTGTACATTATTGGAAGTCCAGCAGTGCTTTTCTCCATAATTCCGCATTTTTACATTTGCCGTATTAGTAATGAGTTTTAATAGGGGTCTTCACTTAGATTTGTTTCTAAGCTTAATGGGACGAGGAAGAGACTTTAGCATATTCATAACCTGTCCAGCTGATTTCTCAACTTGACTCTCTATGGGCTTTAATGTAGATTCAACTCATTGACTGTCAGCTTTCAACAAATTTAAATCGCAAAAGCTGTTTTTAAGTCATTTTCTTTTAACTCAACGTGAGAAATGTTGATGCCAAGATGGCTCAAGCCTTTAAAAAAAGTCTCTAATTATTATGTTATATATCTGTTCCATGTGTCTTATGGTGCTTTAACATAATGCTGGATTAAGCATTTAGTGTGGTGGCCAAAGAGGTCTCACACTCAGTATTCTACAGGTGATTGTCTTCTAATAAAACCAGATCTGTTAGTCCACCAAGTTTTAGCTTAATTATCAATACTACAGTATCTATATACTGATTTCCTTTAATAGTTTAAAATATGATAAGCAGAATATTGTGACAAAAAAAGTATTTTACATGAATGTGTACACAAGTCATACGTTAATATAATTGATCTTATTCCATCTTTTAGGGTGATCGAGGCCCAATAGGAGATATTGGTTTCCCTGGTCCTGAAGGACCTGCAGGACCACCGGTGAGTATTTGTTCTTGAAGCTGGCAGAAGTATTGACTAGCTTTTAATGAGAGTAATTCATCGTAATTCTAAATGCCTTTTTACTAACTAATAAATGACACTTATTGTATTAAAAGTGAGAAATAATTACCCAATAAGGTGACCTATATCATATCCATTTGCATTTGCTATTTGTTTTAAGTCTTCATTAAGCTATTAAACAGACCTGTTTACATCTTGGCAAATCAAAAATGATCCTCTAAAACCATCATTTTTATTTTGATGATATGGGAAAGGGCCAAATTATCTCACTAATTCTATGGTCTCTCTTTACTATAGTTTTACATGTAACCCCCTTACTGTTTCTATCCATTTCGCATACCTAACAAGTATCCCTCTATAGAAGGATCAGTCCCTCTTTAGAGCCAAAATCTGACTGCTGCACTTCCGTCACAATGTCTTTGGAGGCACACGTTTATCAAAGTGTTCTGCAGCTATAAAAGTGATTATTATGTGTATTTAAATAAAATACAATTAGTAAATAAAATGCCTCCTTCTTCTAAATGCTTTCCTCAGTTCCATGTAATCACATAAGTGGTCTGTGTAAACTCCTGGTTCTAGTCACACCTCTATCCACCCCCCCCCCAAACATAAATGGCCCCCTATGCCCATTTCAAATGTTGGTAGGTATGATTTATAAGGCTCCTTTATTACTTGGATTACAACTGCCTATCAATGTGCATAAGACTTGTGTCAGGATCTAAATACACAAATATCACAAATAAAAAAGCAAATATCTCCCTTACGAAAAAATTACTGCCGTTTTTCTGAAGTAATACTGCAGTTGTTTGGACATGAAAAAACCACAATATGGCACTTTTACTGCAGTATTACTGCACATTTACTGCAGTTTTACAAATGCAATAAAGCTGTAGTATATTGAAGTGCAACTGTAGGTTTGCAATAAAAAAAGTGCAGTAAATGTGCAGTAAAACTGCAGTACAGTGAAGTACAAATGCAGTAAAACTGCAGTAAATGTGCAGTAATACTGCAGTAAAAGTGCAGTATTGCAGTTTTTTCATGTCCAAAAAACTGCAGTATTACTTCAGAAAAACTGCAGTAATTTTTTGTAAGGGCTGATTTGGGAGAAAAATTCATCTTCCCTGCAATTGAAACAGCAATTACAAAATGTCGCATTATGGACTTTCTGTGCTTTATTATCCTCCTTTAAGTGACTCATTTCTTAAAAGAGAAAATATGCCCTTGTATTCTCTCAATTGTATGATCATGATCTTTTTCTACACACAGAACTGTGCCATGGTAACCACCCACATACAACAACATTTCCAAAGACTTGCTTGTCTCAAAAATGTATTTTTTAAAAACTTAAAACTAGCGCAGAAATCTGTTGACAAAAGTAAAGCTCTCATTTTAGTCATAAAGGTTATACGGTACAAAGCATCCGACATCGTGGGCTCTGCCGGGAACTGCTGGCTCCTGGTTTTGCGGTCATTGTGTCCTACATTTCAGGACAGCTTTTACCACATCAGGTCTTGCTGATCTGGGTAGCCGCCCCACTTTCCTAATTTTGGAGACAATAGGCATCACTGACCAGTTGGAGAGATCCTCTGATTTCCTCTGTCTGGCACAGGGAGCTGTAATCAATTTAGGTGGGTGTGCTATTGCAGTACAGGCCTCAATTACAGCTCCCAATGTCGCCATGGATGGCCATGGTCATTCCCTGCCTCTAGCAACAACCCTAACAACAGTGTCTGAAATTTGGACACCTGAAGTTTTGGGGTGCTTGCTGTATTATTCCTTTCTATAATTGCTTGCCATAGTGTGACAGGTTAAAGAGTTCAATGAGAGTCGCCACTTTCTGATATATTCATACTATTGACTATACAACTGTCCATTTTCAGTGTTATTTTTTGTTCTAGATTAAAAGATTCAGAAATCATAATTAATCATGCAAATCTTAATCAACAATTGATCTTTTTGTAAACTGTTACAATTTATTTACTTTAAAAGCGGCTTGAGAAAATTGGCAAAAAACAGTATTATTGATAATGCAATATTTTAAGTTCACGTCAATAAAGTCAACTAAGGTTATTCCAATTTTTATATTTTGTCTTGTAACACAATATCTATAATTAGTCATACTTTTTTTTGTTGCTGTTTCTTTTTCTAGAAGATTAGCGAGAAACATGTTCACATTTCAGTTTAAAGTTGTTTTTTTCATTGCTATTTTTAAAATCATTTCATATGTATATTCTGCCTGACGTACTCATTCATTTTCAGAAATCCACCCCTCTGTGGAAACAGCGCTGGGTTTGCTTCATTACCTATCATCTTGGTCTATGTGGGTCATTTGTTTTGCGGTTAAAACAAACCAGCTTGCATGCTCGTGTTATAGACATTGTATGAAAAAAACATTATTTTGTGGAGCATGGATCAATATCACATTTCAATTAGGCACCACAAAGCAACACGCTATGCGAAGCTGAGAGCCAGGTGCACAAATTGCACAAAAACACTGCAGATGGGATATATATAAATATATATATATATATATATATATATATATATTTCTTTTTTCTTTTGATTAGTCTTACGTAGTGAAACAGCCTTAACATTGACAAATTGGTCCCTTGCTGTTTCAAATTATGTCACAAATAGGTTCTCTGAAATTAGAGTCATTTACATGGGCCTTTTTTAAAACTAGCAACTCCCAGCCACAATGAAGCCTCCTGGACTAGAGACTTGGCAGGTAGCCCAGCTCTTTGTTTCTAATCTGTGTTTGGTGTTATCTGACATCCTGTCACCTATGAAAGTTGGTAACATTGTCTATTTCCTATGGACTCTTGGCGAGGGCATGTGGTGTTTTGTTTTTACTGGAAATATATACAGAAATTATCAGTACAATTGCATTATAGTGCCCATCTGAAAAAGACATTCTGGTTGAATCTGCTGTTGAACAGGAAACACTGTCAATTGTCAATGCCATATTTTATTATGGGAATCTGTTTTCCCATAATTTGTATGACTACAGACCACCCGCAGCAATCTTTAGTTTTGACATCTTTGTAATGATGATGTAAGATCACATTTAATAGTTCCTGTTCTTCTTATCTAAAGGTGCTGCCCCAAAATAGGCAAAATATAGATTAAACAACAGTTTTGCTCCAATACATTTTTCAAAATAAATGTCATGTTCTTCTATAAAGCATTTTTTATGTCATCTGAATGTTTAATTTCAGATGCTGTGTCTATTGCACTTGTTCTCAAGTATAGAATTTTGCACTAACTTGGCTCTCAAAACATTAGACTGCAAGGAAATATTAAAATGACTCAGTATTATTCTTTCTATTTGTATGCATAAGAAGCATCTCCAAGAAGGTTTATCTCTAGTGGATTCTGTAGCTGAAAAATTGTGCAGAGCTTAACATTGGTGTGATGAAGTCACTGCCACTTAACCATTGAAAGCTATAAAACTCAGGGACCTTACATTTCTTATTTAGTCTACAAGCGTATCAATTGATGATTTAATAGGAGAAACTTGCAACGAACTTTGATTCCACGGTATTCTGGCTCTTACACACATTCCCTTTATAGCTTTAAAATGTGGGAACATTTTTATCTCATATCCAATACTACCATCTAGTGTCCAGTTCCGTGTATATGGAACATTGTTTTCCTATATGACACATAATTAGTTTTTTTAAAGATGTATATATATGTATGCTTATTAACCCTATGTAGATATACATATAGATTGTGAGAACAGAGGAGAAGCAAATAGCCCACCCAATTTGCCCTTTCTTACTTATTTATTCTTTTAGATAGCATTATGTGCATCCCAAGCTATCTTTAGTCTATTCCATATGCCTATTACATTTTCTATAAAGATGAACTTTTCTCACTACCACTACTTTATATCATGTCCTTTATTCCGTGACATGAAACTATATGTTTTAACAATATTGCTACTTTATTTTCTGTAGCTATCTCTCAGTTTCATAGATAAATGTATGGTACCATGTCATGTTTATTTTTAAGAATGAAGCCTTACGTCAAGGTGACTGGAGGGATTCTAACTTGCATCATCTTCTTTTTGCTTGTTTGCATTTTCCCAGATCTGGAAAGCTATTAAATCACTGCCGGTAGTTACTTAGTTACTCTGTGACACTTTACAGATCATCCTATCCTAATTAAAGACCACGTTAGTATTAGTGAAGATCTGCTGTGGGGGTTGGATTGAGGATTGAGGGTAATTTTGTATTTTGCTTGTTACAAAGAAGTATCAAGGTTTAAATGCCCAAGGAAGGGCAGGACTCCTTAAAATATTGCAAGTCTCATTTTGGTTAGTTTCACACAAAAAAAGCTTATGTGCCTTTACAATATTTATCTGGATGTTTAGAATAAATCGAGGAGAATGTGGGTGGTTTATATTGACTATGAGCTGTCTTTGGTACTACCTCTTTATGCTGCTTTTGCACATTATCCTTATATGCATGAGAACAGGTAACTCCTCATTCCATTTCACATACAGCTGAAATGATGTCTGCTGTGAATAAAGAAGTCACAGCAGATGAACGAGCTCTAAAGAGGGAACACTTGTATGTATGAGAAGCAGGTTTAAAAAAGCAACAGTTTCATCATGTAAGAAGATAGATGGCTATAACTGTGCTTAAACCCTCGGACCCCAAGTCAGCCATGGCATTCCTCCTCCCTCTCCCTTAACCATAAAATATATTTTCTGTCCCCCAGCCCCTCCCTCACCTTCCAACTTCTCTGACCAAGATCATGCAACTCATCATAAATATAAAATAGACATTATCATGGTGCCGATTTTATCATGATTTTATTACTGTACGCCAACTCTTTCTCTGCCACATGCAACCCTTAACTGCTTCAGTCCTGTTACCTATGCTGAGGTTTCTGATGTCCTCCGACCTCACCACCTTCTCCCGTTACATTGTTCCCTCACATCTCCTACAGCCTCCTTCTGGCATTGTTACACCAAGCATAAAACCAAAAAATATATATATATGGAATTGTTTTTAAACAAATAAGCCAGTTAACCAATTACTAGTAAATATTTTTTCATGAACGCATATCTCAGTACATTTTATCCATAAATAAAGAAATCCCTATAGTTTCTGTGGTGCATTACATTGCCAGCTGTGATCTTAATAAACAGTCCCCACTGTAGGTATCTTCAAAGGCAACATTAATAATAAACAGATGTTTTAAAGAATATGCTCTCTGTCAACAAAGCCACTAATGAGTTATGAAAAAAAGAGCATTTTTTATTTTGCTAACTCTTTAATATTCTTTTTTTGAATAATAAATTCAAAAAAAAACAAAGAAAAAGGTAGTGGATATGGTGAATATAGATCCCTTACAATAGTATTTGAAGTTCATGCTACTCCATAGCAGGAAAGGTATACAGTTGTGCTCAAAAGTTTCCGTACATTGTCAGAAACTGTGAAATGTCATGTACTTAAGGCTAGTGATCATATGAAGCCATTTATTATCACATAGTTGTTTGACTCCTTTTTAAATCATAATGATAACAGATATCACTCAAATGGCCCTGATCAAAAGTTTACATACCCTTGAATGTTTGGCCTTGTTACTTACACAAGGTGACACAGGTTAAAATTGCAACTAAAGTTTAATTTCCCACACCTGTGGCTTTTTAAATTGCAATTAGTATCTGCGTATAACTAGTCAATGAATGCGTTAGCTCTCACGTGGATGCACTGAGCAGGCTAGATACTGAGCCATGGGGAGCAGAAAAAAACCGTCAGAAGACCTGCGTAACAAGGTAATGGAACTTTATAAAGATAGAAAAGAAAGCACCCAGATCCCCACCAACATGTGTATAAAAGTGCTATAAATATATAATACTTCCCAGTGTCTGTGACTGCCCTAATATCACTCTTCCTCAGAGTGCAACAATACGAATAAATCCAAAGTTGGGGTGCAATGACATAGAAGGGAAAAAAATAAAATTGTGTAATATAGTTAGGTAAAAAGGTGAATATGTAGAGGTGTAAGTACCACTCACAAATAAAGTAGAGATATCAAGCCCATCTGGTGATTCTTTAGAAAAATCTCTTTAATATCTTCCTAAAACTCTAAAAATTGATAAAACAGACTGCAATAGTGATAGTAACTCTGATCATGGATCACAGGAAGTGGAATTGCACTTACAATTGGGTTAAGCGCAAATGGCAATAACCGTGTATAGTAGATTTAATGTCCCTTGATCCTCTCAGAGTCCACAGCACAGTCCAGTAAAAAAAATGTCTTCCGGGCACACCCTCTCCTGTGTTTCTCCAATCAGAAGTTTACAGGGATGCCAGAATAATGAAGACAGATTCACTGAGAAAGAAACACTTCTGCATCTCTCTTTCTCTGCTAATGTATCTGCTTTATTCTGGCCTCTCTGGGCACTTTTGCAAAAAAGGGGCAGCCATTCCCCAGTTCCACCAATTGGGGCGGAGGGTATGCCTGGACGCTCTTATGGGGAAGTTCACCAGTAAGCCAGGTCACCGGAGAAGCAAACTAAGAAAGAAGACAACGAACAAGAAGATGCAAGAGAAGAAACCAGGCTGCAGGGTAAAGAGAAAGGGACATGGAAGTGGTTGGCAGAGATAGTAGGGAGACATTCAGAGAGAGTGTGAGAGAACATGAATGAGAGTGTGAGAGAGTGGGTGAGAGTGCTAAAAAGTGGGACTGAGAGTGAAAGAACCAACACAGTTTAAACGAAAATTTGGAGCTCTTTGTTTAGTCTTCGTTTGTTTTGTTGGGGGTCCCTACTCATTTTCAGAGATTCGTAAAATAGAAATGCGTACGAAGTCTAATAAGAGGTAATGGGATAATGGTAAGAGAATGTTCTTATGGTATGGTTGGGTGATTCAAATACTCTTTCTTTCACTTTATCTTGATTCATATTAGTAAAGTGTGTGTCAATACTCAGTGTAACTTATTGTTTATTGTTTTTATTCTTTCATATATGGGGCTATAAGCTAAACTGGATTGGAGACATATCAAAAAGCAGCATCTAAACGATATGTGATGATTGATACATGGTGGTTGCCCATTGAGCGGTGTTTGTATCAGCTCTTGAACTCCCAGACTTTGATAAATAAGCTCCCATAATCACCCTTACTGGGTACACAGTATGTGCTTTTTCAAACCTTGATGAGGAAAGAGAACTGATGATCTAAAACTCATGTGCCGCTATGCTATGCAATTCAAGTAGTAAAATCTCATATATCATTTCTAGGGAAGAAACGGAAATGATGGATTACCAGGTTCACTGGTGAGTCATGTTTAATTTCATTGCTTGTAATAACTTCAGTGAACAAACAATAACATTTCTGTTTGCAGTGTTCTATTTTTTATCTTTCCAATAAATTACGCCTGGTACTTTTTTTCAGGGAGCTCCTGGACGACCAGGTGACAGAGGTCCAAAAGGAGAGCGGGTATGTATTCCTTTTCTCTTTCCTTCCTTCCTTCTTTCTTTCTTTTCTTCTCTCTTTTTAATTTCTTCTTTCTTTCTGACTTTCTTTTCTTTTAGATTTTTCTTTTTCGCTTTCTTTTCATTTCACTTTTTCATTCCTCTTTATTTTACTTTTAAAATTTACTCTTTCATTCCCCTTTATTTTCATTTTCTGGTACCTTTATCTTTTATTATAACTAGTCGTAGTATGATCTAGCCTAGGGGTAGCCAACAGATTGTTATGCAGCTGTTGAGAAATCCACCAACACGCTTGTTATGACATAGTCAAACACCATTTCCTTTAGTATGGTTAATTACGGGAATTGAAATTTCAATTGTAAAGCTACCTGTTGGCTGATGTAGCTAGTAATATAGACTATTAAATCATGTTAATATTCTGTTCCACTTCCACTTATATAATTTATTTATTTGCCATTATTTATAAACATCATGATTTCAATGTAAATGTATAGTAATGTTCACCACAAACATTTATATATAAGTGTCATTTATATGTTTGTTTTCTGTAAATATGTATAATTCCCTCATTCACTGGACAGACATGCCTAACAAAGCTATATTATTCCAAGTATGGCTGTGCCTATCATAAAAGGCAACACAGCTTCACTTAGTTAAAAGTTCAGAGGTAAGTTTTGACCTTTGCAAAATCCCATTCCTTCAGAAGCTGTCAAAAATACATTCCTATAAAAATGTAAAACATGATTTAAAGCCTTTTTATTACTGTAGTTTTCTCATGATTTTGGTTGTGTCTCTTTTATGTTTGAGATGTCTGATTTCTTTTTTTTTTATTGACAATGATGCTGGTAGGGATGCATGCTCCAAATTAGAAAGCTTAGTGACTCCCTGGGCTCCAATTCGTGACTCATTAATTCATGACATTGAACACACTGATGCATGTGTAATTAGCAGTGTTTGTGTATCCCTAGCGGGAATGGTTCTGTTACCCTTTGTGCACGGTAGTCCCCTTGATAGGGTTACTTTGAGTAGCTATTAGTGGAAATTGCAACAGGTGATGTTTGATATATATATTTGTAACGTCTTGTTTGAGATACATTTATTGTTGTCCTAGTTTAAGAGTTGATTCTGTGTCAAATCTTCATAATTCTAAAAATAAATAGAATGTACTGCAACCTCTATATAATGACACAATTAATTGATTCGTTAATAATCAAGAATGTGCTAGGGATTTGTTGGGTAGGTTTGTCACAAATCATCTTCATCAAAACACGAGTCATAGTGTCATTTGCTTGGGTTATGTCTATTAACAGAAAATATTATTCATTTACAGACAGAAATACTGTATATAAACCAGAACACTGAGGCTTGGTTATGTCTTTATGTTGCTAAATATCTAGGATGCACTGGTAAAACTTGAATATATAGAAGCTCAGTAGAAAGAAATTTGAGGACCTCTCCACTTGCATAGTCCTCATTGACCTAGACTCAGGTCTCTTGATTCAACACAGCAGGAGCTTGACAGCAAGCATTATTGTATGTTCTTTACACAACTGCTGCTCTTCTTAGATCTGCCACTGGGCCTGCCAATGCTGAAGACCTAGCTGAATATGCAAAGTTGAGATGGTGAGCCGAACCAACTAATTGTTAGTAAAAATACAAGTCAGTGAATGGAGAATTACCATTATTTTCTGTTCTGAGGTGCAACCCTAAATAGATTCACAAGAAAACAGAACCATATTAAGACATCATAACCAAAGTGATAAGGATTCATTAAGTACCTCATTAAATATGTTCAAAGGAATATGGTGTAATCGTTCTTAAACACCATTTTCCCAACAGGATGCCCGTGCTTAATGATTTATTAATTTTGATTTGGCTTTTTTGTGGATGGCACAAGGCAGAAAAAACACAAAACTACCCAGCTTGTCAGATTAGCAAACTGTATATATATATAGAGCCAGTTTTTCATAATAAGCAATGCAGTGGGTTTGTTGATTTTATTTAGAAGAGAGATTTAACCATGTGAATCTTTCACATCTTAAAATATCTTTCCCCCCTAATGTTCTAGCAAGTAGGCAACAGAAGATATATATTTGCTTCGGGGCTTAATATGCTACATGCTGAAGTGTTAAGATTATACAGAGATTTACAAGTAATTCTTCCAGGTGCCAATACATATTTTCTACTGTTTCAACTTGTAAAATGTTCATATTGTGCCAGTTTTATAAAATCCCCATAAGTGTTGTTTGATACCCATCTCTGTGTGATCTTTACTTTTTTTTAAAAGGAAGATGACTATATCTGCAAGCTACAGAAACCTTTTCCTATGTGCTCCATTGCATCAGTACTATACAACCCTTCATCGTTGTTATTATTTTTATTATTGTATATATTGATTTTATTGAAGTTGTATGTCCATCCAGAACCAAATCTTACTGTTATTTTGCTGCTGGATAGCAATTCGGAAACTATTCGCAAGTAAAATCTGACAAAACATAAAACCATGAAACTGGTTTTTTTTGTTTGTTTTTTTTTAGTTTTATATTTTACTGAGCTCTGTAATAACAAAGTTGTTGATGGAATGTAACGTTCCATAAAGACAGAATGAGCAATAGATCAGCAGACCTAGAGCACAATGTTCCATGCGGGACATAAAACACCAGAAAGGCTCAAACCAAAAGCTTTCTTTAAGTGCCTTCAAAGTTTAATGAAAAAAATGTTTCACTGATAATTAAGGGCTTTTGAACCAAAAGGTGGTAATTTTGTTATAATGATGCATTTCATTATATGTTATAATGTACATGGTGAAACATTCCTGATTATGAAAAAAACGTACTTATTGCTCTAATCTAATGTATTCAATATATGTAAATAAATATATACATTTTAATATAGTTTATCATGTTCAACTATGTTTTCCCTTCTGTATGTAGTTAGTATATAATCTCAATTAAAAATAGGAAATTAATACATGCACTTATTTCTATATAATCATGCATAATACAGTGGATATTTGTAAATTATCCATTCGGATTCTCCATCTTTCTGTATACATATGCTTGCGATTCTGCACAGTATATATTTTTAAGAGTGCTGTCATTTGTATTCTGAGCTGGAGAACAACCCTTGGGAATCTTACAACATTCCCTGCATCACTGCACCAGATAAGTGTACTAAGGAATTGGAACCTTGAGTAACTCTTGTACACTTTAAATATCAGACAGTTAAGGATAAATCTAGCACTTGTAGTGTTAAAAAAAAAAATTCAGGAAATTTAATTTTGCTTGTAGAGTTTCCAAGTTCAATCACGAAAATGAAATTGCTCTTGAAATGCTATGGATTGAGCAAGTCAATACAAATTCTGCATTATCGTTTGGGGAATGCTATTGAACTATCCTATTAGATGATTGCTAGTGTTATCTTTGAAAGTCCAGTAAGCAACAACTTTGGTAAATATCTTGGAAACCAGTTGTTCCCAGAGCTAATTATAGCATAGTACAGTTCAAGATGATCCCCTAGTTCAGATTATGTGACAAGATAAATAACACTGTGAAATTTTAACGTTAAGCAAAGGATTCTACACTACACTGCTTATTAGTACTGTGTTTGTCCATTGTTTTGTTAAGCGTGTACCGAAGAATAATGACGCACAGGAAAAATGATTAATTGCACGTCACAAAACACAGACGCATAGTTCTTCTATGAGAGAATTGCTTTTTTTAACACATATTTAGATTTTTTTGTTTTGTTGTTTAAACTTTGTAGCCCATAAAACTAAACTTATACGTCTGGAATTGTGTATTATTTCAGCTCTGCTTATTGTACTTTTCATTATTACATATGTCATTAAAATGTATTTTTCATTATTTCTATTTTAAGGGGGATCCAGGTATTCCTGGTGACCAAGGTCCACAAGGAGAAAGAGGAAAACCTGGTCTCAGTGGTGAAAAAGGTGATAAGGGATCTGTTGGGTCACATGGACTACCTGGTGACAAAGGAGAACCAGGAACACCAGGAAATGATGGACGTCCAGGACCCCGAGGCCTTCCTGGAACATCTGCTACATGGGTAAATGTTGTTTTGAAGCTAGACAGTAAACCCTTTCAATGCTGACCACCCACGTGATACATAGCTGACAAAGTGGACACAGCATGTAAACAACGTACTTGCCAAAGAGTAAACCAGTAAATCCTTTCCTTCAGTGTAATGGGGCTGTCCCAGCAAAAGTTTAGTATGTTCAAGCTTAAACATGATGGGTATTCAATTGTAAAGAGAATACTACAAATTAATAACAGACTGATCAACAGCTTCTCCAAATCTGACAAAAAAAAGTTAATGTAAAATCTGATTCTTGCCATTAGGCAGGGGATCGTCCATGGAGCAGACAGCCTAATATGGCTGCTTGCTACCATGGTAACAAATGCAATAAGTAAGGTAAAAGGCAACATGCTGCCATCTGATTTTTGAGAACAGAATTGCTAATCCCTGGTAAAGTATGAAGATGTTCATTAGACTATTTATTAGGTTTATTTAGATATAAATATTGCTAATTATGAAAACTCCCCTAAGGAAAAATGTGTCCTATTTGTGTTCAAAGGGTTAAATAAGTTACTACACATTGAAATAAATACACTTATATGGAAATTAAGGTCTGTGTCGGTAAAGTTTTTCCCCTTAAGAATAAATGTTTTAAATAATTGCATATTCTTTCTATGTCCAGTGTGCACACCTTGTATGCTTAACGGCTTGGATATACTTCTTTATTGTAAAATGACCCAGCCTATGTGTTCATAAATATTTTGTTTTCTGTTACCGATTCTTTTGAAGATAAGCTTCACAATACCGTAATGTTCCATTCTGTCTTAAAGCTAGTGTATTTATTGATCAAGATGATGTGGGAGTTTACAGGTGCTGTCCTGCATACTCTGCTAAATGTAACACTCTTGTAACTAAATGCAGTATTAGAAACCTCATCCCTGGTACTGTTGACTGCTGAATGTAAAAGTTTGTTTTATCCATACATTTTGCTTTACATATGTGACTCAAAAGCAGGTACTGATAGGATGTTCTGAATAGTGGAGTTCAGATAATCTTAACAATTTTAATAAAAAGTTAGATTTTTGTTTAGCAAGGGAGGGCAATGGGCATCAAACACTCTCTAAGACAAAACTGGCATTAGTTTAAAAATGTGTTTGTCTCCATTTAAATCAGTATAGACAGGCATGACTTGGAAAGGTTGAACTTGATGCACTTGTGTTTTTTTTTTCAACCTCATTACAACTTTGTAACTGTGTTAAAATATTGTGTTTTTTTGTATATGATTAAAGTTTAAGAGGAAGCCAACGTAGTAGATCTGCTAGTATGTATTTGTTTAACAAAACTGACAAATAATGGTTTAAACACATGGAGCCAGTCAAGATGTAGAACAAGGCAAAATCAATTTTACGTCTATGAAGTAATTGGCAAAAATTAGCATAACTACTCTTTCTTCCATACGTATTGGCATGTTCGACATCAACTTGCCTATTTACACCAAGGGGAAACATGCCTTGGTAGTCACTGACCTTGCATGTTATTAAATCTTGTATCAGTGATCGGTAAATGTTTATATCTGCATTTACAGATATTATTGATCTGGTCATCTACTTAAGAAAATACATCAAATGGTCAGGATATGTTGATAATAATGACTAGCAAGGTTCATCATTTTTTTAAAAACTCATTTGTGGCAACATGAAGACTGCATTATTTGTGTTTTTGTCTTCATCCTGCCTTTACTCCTTTTCAGTAAACTCGTCTGTCAACAAAAGAACGCAATGTCATACACCCATCCTTAGACACTGTACAATACTTGGGAAAAGTGGCTCACTCTACAGAGCAGTGTTTTAATCCCTGATATAAAAAAGTTCTAACAACACCATAAATAACCGCACTCAACAGTAGAAGCCACAATAGATGAAAATGTATCATCCAAAGATACAAGTGGAAACATTAATTTAAAATGTCCCGGATGTTCATAACACTGTTTTCGTTGTTCTAAAAATATACTTTCTTCGCTGTAACATTAATAGTACATCAAACTCCTTGTGCAAATAGATTTTTCCTCTCTTCTTCTGCAGCTTTGACAATAAACTTCTGGCCATTCTGCTATGGAAAATCTAAAGCAAACTGTAATAGGAAATTAAATTCCTTTCTTTGACAGTAACGTTTTCCATCATTAACCATTATGTGCATATTATACGTCTCCATAATATTTCTTTTCAACAAAGTACACTTCTGCACTCCCTGGCTCTATAAGCACAAGAAGATCAATACAATATAGTATAATTTAGGATCTCGCTATGGCTCAGGTATATCATCTGTAGTTATTAACTAGGTTTTTTGGTTACCATGTTATGCACTTCTAACACGAAATATTTTTGAGAAAAACACATTTTACATGTACTGTGGTGTCCATGTTTTTTATATTTATGGCTCTCATATAACGGTTCTTCTCAGTTCCTTGTGGCTGCATAGTCTGTGTATCTCAGTTACCTTTGTATTTTAACTATTTTCACTTTTCAATCTTGAAAGGAGGGCATTATTGAATTCAATAAACAAAACTAGCAACGACAATATAAAAATCCTGGCAGACTGTAGGAACCTTGCATTCATCTACTGTAAGTGCTCTTTGATTTGCAAGCAGAAATAAATAATATGGCTTAAATTCTGCAGGATATATTATATTGTAAAATTCAACATCTACTTAACAAATGAGAAGAGTGGATTTGAGATCCATTATTTCATTAAAATATGCTTTAACCCCTTAAGGACAATAGGGGTTATTACTCGTAGTATATTGCGGGACAATGGCTCTTTTAACGTTTTTCAGTGTTACTGTTTAGCTGTGATTTTCTTCTTTCTCATTTCGTGCTCCCACACATATTATATATTGTTTTTTCCAGGACAAACAGGGCTTTCTTTAGATACAATTCATTTTATCATATCATCTAATTTACTATAAAAAAAAAATGATAAAATATGGGGATTTTTTGTTAAAAAATTACTTTTTCTCACTTTTTAAACAGAAAACTTTTACTCATCTGCAAAAACTAATGAAAAAACCTGCTAAATAGATTCTACTATTTGTCCTGAGTTTAGAAATACCCAATGTTTTTATGTTTTTTTGCTTTTTTCTGCACGTTATGGGGCAATAAGTACAGGTAGCGTTTTGCCATTTCAAAACCCTTTTTTCCAAATCTGGTAATTCTTCCCCCCATGTGCCATTTTGGGTATCTTTGAAGCCGGCCGATGCAATTTACCCCATCAAATCATATATTTTTAAAAACTAGACACCCCAAGGTATCTGAAATGCTGGTATTTTAACCCTTTCCATGCACTAATTTTACCACCACCCTTTGTGAAACTTTATGGTAGTAAATTTTATTTGTATTTTTTTCACACATATACACCCGATACTGAGGCATGTCAGCAACACAGTTTATGCTTAGGAAGCGATTCCGATCGCTTCCTAAGCAGTTTTAGCCGGGCGCCGCCGCCAAGGGCTGACCTCCCCGAATCCACGGTCAGCCTCACTTGTGAGGCTTCCGTGGATGCTGCAAAGCCGCCGATGCAGCTATTTAACGGCAGCCCGTACATGTACGGGCATTGTCGTTAACACGTTGCACGGCAACCCCGTACATGTACGGGGATTGTCGTTAAGGGGTTAATCTAACTCGACTTTCCAGAGCAAAAAATATAAATAAATTAAAAAAGATATTTTGAATATCTTGCAGCATGCCGCGCAAAATGCATTTTGTTTTTGCAGTCTGAATGAACAATTCTATGACAGAATAACCTGTTTTGTTGGCTGCAATCAACAAACATAATGCCATCTACTACCAGGTCATTTCTGTGTTAATCCAGTTCTAGGTGCCTGCTAAAAAAAAAGAGAGGAAACATACATTAATCTGTCTGTATTTTCCTTTCCCCAATAGCATCATTGGTTGCTATGGTAATCTTTTTTCTGATACGTGGATTTGTATTGGTTATTTCAATGGCACCTAGAGGCATTCTCATGTAAATGACATCTTGGAAGTACAAGCACACTATTTAGAATGGAGGCTTTTGTAAAACACAGCTGCGACATGTTTTGGCAGTGTAAAGAAGGGATAATGCATTTACTTTTTATCGGAGATAAACATTTTCCTTTCCTCTTATCTTCGTAGAGTGAGATGACCTTCAGAGCTCTGTCGAGAGACTAAAAAGTCCAGAGGTTGCCAATATTTTTTAGGTTTTTTTTTAATGTATTTTCTACAACTTGTTAACAGACTACTGCAGATCAAAAATAGAACTTGCATTGGGAATACAGTTGATGAATGAGGAAAAGATAAATCTTTTCCCAGAATGCATTAGAGATATGCAATGCCCCTGCTTGTTTGCTGAACAGAAAGACACATATGTTATTTTTGAATTTTTCTATTTTATTTTTTTTGGAAAATACGGAATTAATGGAATTGGGGTATTTAATACAGGTAATTCCTTTGTGAATGCGGCAAGTTAGAAATGTATACTGATATCTGGGGTGCCTTTGCATTTTTTGACAATTAACATAGCCTGGAGGTGTTTAAAGTCCACTCAATAAGGACCACAGACACACAGAGTGCATCTGAATTTTCAGATGTGTTGCTATATACAGTGCTTTCAATGGTGACAGCGGGGTTTATCTTCTCTCTAACATCTAAAATTAGAGGTGCGTGAAAAATTTCACCCATATTACGAAAATTCTCACGCCTTCTGCATGTGACATGACATTCCCATTAAAATATAAATAATCACATTTTTCATGCAAAGGTGACATGTAATCTTAAAGATTTAGGAAGAATGTTTGCTCTTCCAGTCAATAAATAAAAATATCCAAGTATTTTCATAGTAAAGCATATATAGAATAAATATAATTGAAAGCCCATCATTAAGAGTACAAGCGTCTGCTTTTGTAGGCTTGAGAAATAATATCTTTCTATTGCAATATCAACAATTTTTGACTCCTTCGAAGAAAGTCGAATTTTTGATGGAATTTTGATGTACACGAATAGCACCGTCTTTGTCCTTTGTGTTTACTAGACTCTTTTTATGCTAAAAATGTTTCATTCCTATTTATCAGAACAGGATCCTTTTCTAGTACTCGGTTGGCTGACATCTTACGTAGGGCCCTGACACAGAAAATGGCAGTGTTGACGTTTTCTTGATGGAGTGCCATCTCTTCAAAACAGCACCATGCCATCTCGCATTTAAAGATTTATTGCACTTTGTACTGTACTTTTGTTTCAATTATGCAAATAGCTAAAATAACTTTTCTTCCCAGACAGAGAATGTTTCATTTCAAGAAATGAAAAAATATATTAGAGAAGAAGTTTTGCGTATTTTTGAAGGTAAGAAGAACCTGGTGTGAAAAATGAATGGCTAATATAAGCTACCTATCATTGCATCCCTTATTCATGTTGCTCCTATCCTGTGCCATTAGTTTGTGCATCTGTCAGATTATCTGTAAATTATTACCCACTCCAATGTGTGTTTTTTTATTTTCAGTGGGGATTTGCGAAAACTATAAAGGAGAAAGTGTATTGAGGGTACTAGATAATCTGCATTGTATATATTTCTAAGGGTTGTTGTACTCACGGGTGTACAAACCTTGCTAATTTGGCATCTTGGGAAAAGAAAAAGTGTCGGTGCGCTAAGCTAGTCTCAGGCTCAAATAATACAAACGTGTAATACGAGGCCTACCAAACCCTAATAAAGTTGGCAACAAATATATAAACATAATATAAATGAGAGGTTTTGGTTATATGAATTGGCCAAAGCATAATTAAGCTCACCCGCCACGTCAAGGCACACTCTCAATAGGGTGAGAACCTACTCTCACCTCCTACATAGTGGGCACACAAAGCAGTTTATACTGCTACCAAAACCTTTTTTCACACATTTGTATTATTTGAGCCTGAGACTAGCTTAGCGCACCGACATTTCTTTTTTTCCCTGTGTGCACATATTTGAGGTTGTTGGCTCCTCATCAGTCTGGTTGTAGCTTGCTGTCCAGGGGTTAATAGGGAGGAGGTTTAATTGCACCTCCCCCAATACATTAATAAGGTTTTGGTAGCAGTATTAACTGCTTTGTGTGCCCACTATGTAGAGGTGAGAGTAGGTTCTCACCCTATTGAGAGTGTGCCTTGACGTGGCGGGTGAGCTTAATTATGCTTTGGCCAATTCATATAACCAAAACCTCTCATTTATATTATGTTTATATATTTGTTGCCAACTTTATTAGGGTAAGAAGCGCAGACAGTTTTTGTTTCTTGTATAATTTGGCATCTTATAGGGTTCACAGCAGTTATGATTGTGAAGGGGCTCCTTTACCTGCAAGTTAAGGTATTTTCTATTTGGAATCACAATTAGGCACCAGAAATAGCATGTTTTATTGATAGCGTAACAGTCCGTCGGTCCCTATACCGGAGTCTGTTTTCCTAGATGCTCTGGGCTTGCAGATAATGGAGTCATACTCAATTGGTCAGGAGTCTGATGCAAAAGGGAATCTATCAAAAGATCATATCTGACATAATAATGTTCTCTGAGAACGTTCTAAAAGGTTCTGCCTATAATGGTTGTGTGTAACAGCTTACACGCCTAAAGCCTGTACATAATGTATGCATTTTCGAGTATTACCCCAAAATCTCCACATCCTTAGCATTTCTTGCAGTACATACATTCAAAGGGTACGGCAAAACTAGCATTTTTAGACAAACCGAAGCATTAAGTAAAGAGGGCCCTGCTCGTAAACAGTAGCTCCTGGCATTACACGCGTGTGATAAAAAACATGGGCAAGCTAAATCCTGATTTTGCTGCTACACTCCATGTCTACGTTATCAATGTTAGTGTGATCTCTGCTACATGCTAGAACTGGGAATTCCTTTTTCTAATGTACTGTCCATTGAATATGGATTCTTGTGCCACAAACTATTTTTAAAAGCTTTCAATTGCAGCTCATTTGTGTAGTTTCTGAATCTTGTTGCGCGGTACTAATTGACAACTCCGGTAGCACATTAAAGAAGTAACTCAATAATGCTGAGCCAAGTGCTAAACAGTTATCTCTAAAAGCATTTTAATAGCAGGTAATTACTGCTTCAGGCATTGATTTAATGAATGTTGCGCAAAACCGGTTTTGAGTAAATTAACAGAAATCAATTGCTCTCATACCTGACTGTAGCCAGCCAACAAACTAAATTTAAAAATGACATCCTTGTAATGACATTCTCGTCATATCAGCCACTGAGATGTTTATGCAGTGGTGAGAAAGCAACAGTTTTGTGTGGCCGATGCCCCAATAATCTCTGAGCCAAATGAGCACATGTTCTACGTAATCTTTTAGCAGAGTCACTGCAGGAGGGATCACATGCGCGATCCCTACCGCTAGTCACACATACTGTCATCAGGAAAACAGAGCTACAGATCACTATGCAAGTAGCAGACAGGGAGATCAAATTCACATGAGGGGGAATCAAAATAGTTGGAAAAAAAAAAAGTTTTTTTTAATTTTTTTTAATTAAAAATATAAACGTCTCCAACCAGATTGAAACCCTCTAATAGTAATAGTGTGGGTCTTATTAGTATATTGTGATATGTATGAATATGAATTCAAAAGAAAGCCACACTTGTTCTGAAACAATGCTACTCCATGATGATATTTTGCAGTTGATACTCATTCTCATCATTGTTCATGACATCATTACACTATAGTTCATTGAGTTGGACGGCATCCAAAATTGACACATACCTCTGCACCATTTGGGTTTAAATAGATTGGATTTGGGTTTAAATAGATTGCATTTAAAACATCATAATAATTGGAATATAAATAAACCATCAAATTAGTCCGCTGTTAAAATAGTTTGACATATTTAAGTTATATGGATCTTTCCTATATTTTTTTTATGAAGAACTATAATTCTCATGTTCCCAAAAGTCAGACCTTCAGAATAAATTGGGGGCTGGGTTATTATTACTTTAATGTAACTCTCTAGTAATGAATATGAAGAATGCAGGTTGGGACATAGGCGTCCTTAGAAAATTCTTCAGGGGGAGCATCATTTTATTATTATTATTATACCCTAAAGCACAGACATGCAAAAGGTTTAGAAACCTGATGCAAAATCTTAATAGAAGGATTACTCTGCTATTGTCTGATTTGAGTGTTGAAATTTCTAATCTGTTTTTATGTTAACATTATCGAACCACATTATTCCCACACACATGATCAAGGTACTACATCTAAATGATATTAAAAACATGTGGAATCTGCATTTGCACAATTAAAATAAATGACAAATGTACTTAGTATTAAAAAAGTATTAACTTAAATATATTAACATAAATACATGAAATATATACACTCTTTTGTTAAGTCGATGGTTTGCCAAATTGTCAATAGTTTTTACCAATTTTTGCATGGTCATCATGCACAAACCCAATATGCGATCATCTACCACTGTCAACCTCAACTAGGTTTTCACCCTTCACATTGTGCTAAACAACTTTTCCACTCTACAAGTGGCCACTGGTAATGGAAGAGCAATTGCTTGCAGGAATGATGGAAGTCAATCTGTGTGGTTTAGCAAATGCAAAAGTCCATCGTCAATTGGTTTATCCTTGGTTGACCAGATCCCAATAGTTTGCAATTGTGTTCAAGCAAATAAGGAAGCTCACTGTGCTTGAGGAACATTGCAATTGATATGCATCATAATGTGTTATATCTGAAGCTATAGTGACTTACAAGTGTAATTGCTTAAAAACCTTTCCAAAGTTTGAGCTAATATTCTCTAGTATTTAGCTGTCCACCGTGTTTCACTCAGCAATGGTACGTTGGGAATCAAAGCTCTTTTTTTGGACTTTCACGGAAAAACTTGATGATGGCTTTCGCTGTCCCAATAGAATTCTGTATATAAGCAACAGCATTCAGGTCAATAACAACCAAATTCAGTTTATGTGCAACACAGTGAGCAAAAGCATCTTTAGGAAATGTTCTTTTTTTATGGCTTGAACGCTACCTTCCTTTCCTGCCTTTCCATCCATTATATCATTGGCTGTTTAATCATAATTTAGAAGACGTAGCAATAATCCTATTTGTAATTGAGATAGCATCCACTTTTTTTAAGGGTGCAAACCCAAGGAATTCTACTGTGATGACAGCTATGGTCCTATTTGTGTCTACAAAACCTACTCCAAGTGACATTTATTCTTTTCTGGTTAGGTCAGCACTTTCATCAGTATATATTTGACATATTGGCTTAGGATACTAGATCTTATCTTAATGTCACCTTATACGATGTAATCAATTCATTTTCAACTGAAACTGACGCATAACCTGCATTACCTGGCACATTTTCCAGATGATTCTTTAGGGCCACATCTCCAGCTTCAATGTAAAATTGGTAGAGACTTTTCAGTTGTACTTTTTTCCCACATGAAGCAATGTCATGTGTACCACAAAATAAGATGGTGGACAGAATTGGAAATATTTTTTTCTGATTTTCTGCATCTTGCCACTATTCACAGCACTGTCTATTTGGCAAGCAATGCTTGTTTCCATTACTTTTCTGAACGAGTTGCATCCACTTGTTTTATGTATAGAAGTTGAAGCATGGTTGCGTGCCCTTTCATGGAAGTCTTAATATGTAGGAGAAACTTAGTATTTACAGGAACATCAACACGGCTACATTCTGTTGGAGATGAGACTGGACCTGCAAAACTGTTTGTGCTTGGTTCTGCCTCCTGTACACTATGTCTAGATTATTTTCTTGCTTCCTTATCAGATTCAATTTCAACCAATATTGATTTTTTTTTTTACTTTGCAGATGTCAATTTCTAAAAAGAAATTGGATAATTAAACACATCACCAGGATGTATTCAATAAACTATGAGATGTAGATGAGCTGCAGGGAATTGAAGAATCCCTTCAAATTTCTCCTGCAAGGACAATACCAGATTTCACTTGCCACAGCGCCAGATTTCACTCACAGTATTTGCCACAGCACAAGATTGCACCCACAGCACCAGATTACATCAGCAACACTTGCCATAGCACCAGATATAAACCCTCAGCAGCTAGTGTAGCGCTAGATGGCATCCACATAACCAGTTACAATCCCACATCACCAGGTAAAATCCCACAACACCCAATATGACCCCACGGCAGCAGATATAAACCCACAGAACCAGATAAAGATCCATAGTACCAGATATAACCCCACAGCACCAAATACCACACCATAGCACAAATTGTAAACTATGCCATCTGAATACAGGCAGCAAGCACAAGAGAATGGAGAAATGTTTTTAAAGGGCAGGTGAAAATCCCCTTCTCCCCTCTGCAGATCCCCATGGGTGGGGAAAACCAAGTAAACACATCATTATTTATAAGAATTAGTACAAAAAAAAACAAATTGGATCTGGACTGTCAAAAATGAAATTTCTGTTTTGCTTTAAGCCTTTTTTCTTTCTTTTTTTTCTTTTCTTCCTTCGCATCTATTTTTAAAAGTAATTTACATCCATGCACTACTCATATCACAATAACAAGGCTGTGAGGAATATGGAAACATTGTGTATCTCTCATTGATGGACACATTTTATCCCAAATTGTCGTGTAAACTATAACTAATTAAAAAAATCTCCATTCTCCTACCTATAAAGATAAGTTGGTATCTAGAATTTACCAATTGTGTTTTTTTTCCTGTAGAAAGAATGATTGAGTTGCTGAAAACACCAGCCGCGCTGCTTGCTGCTGAAGGTCATGGTAAACCAGGTCCACCAGGAAATGATGGATTACCAGGACCTCGTGGAGATCCTGGACCACCAGGTCCCCAAGGTAAAAACTAAAACAATATTAATTATTTTTATTGTCAATACATATCTCTAAAGTACAATTTTAGCAAATAATGATAGTACTGGTATTTGTTTTTTGAGTGATAACAGTTTTATAAGATATACATTCATGCATATATCTATGTAATTCCATAATAACATAGTCTCGTTTTTTTCTCTAAATGTTCCATTTACTGGGTGCACAGAAACAAACAAACGAGAATGTTTTTCAAAATGCTTCAGAATATATTAAACCTGCTGCTTTTAAACAATTAATTTTGTAAAAATAATAAATACTGATTTACATTAACATAAAGCATTCATGCTTTGTTAAAAAAGCCAAACTAATCCAAGATTCATGTCAATGATGAAAACACAGTGATTAGATAGATAAATTACAAATTACAAACTGTGTGTTGCATTACCCCAGCATAAGATAGGTCTAAATATTATAATACTGGTGTGTTTGTATGACTGATAGATATCTTTTTCCGTGATATTAGTTATTTTTGCATTACTGTTACTTGACTGAACACATATTTCATATTCTCTTTATAATTACAAAAAGGTAATACATGTTATTTTATATTTATTGTATGTAGGGGTCCTGGTCTCCACAATGCTTGTGGTAGATCTTTCCTTCATTCTGCAATACAGAGACAAGGAGTGTCCAGGGGGGGGGCTTCAGTATGGGGTCATGGACATCAGCAGTCTTGCACTGGCCAACAGGCGGCTATATATATATATATATATATATATATATATATATATATATATATATATATATATATATATATATATATATATATATATATATATATATAGTATATTCGTATTGTCATATGCATTGGTTTATAAAAGGAGTTTCATGTCCAGTGCCTTATAGAGGCTGGAGTCTTGTCCAAGACACTGGGGGTGTAATGGAAATAAAAATATCTGAATCATGTTAATACAGTATTAAGGAATACCCTCATTCAATGAAAATAGATTGGTGACATATTACAAAAAAAATTGAAGGACGACAATTTTAGTAGTCACTTTATAGGTGGTTCCTATTTATTATTTTTTGTTAGTTTGGTCTTCTATGGCATCAGAATAAGACAAACTCGAATGAAGGCAAGAAAAAAAAATCCAAACTGTGAAGATGATACTTGAGAAGTCTAACTGTGAGAAGAAAATAAAACACCTGTTGAACCAATACATAAAATCCACTGATTGGAAAGTGAAAAGTGGAACGGCCCCAGGAGACAATGTGAAGACAGAAGTAGCAAACAGAATGGACTAGATTTGTCATTTTGTGCAGTGCTAAATATGTTTGCAAATACTTAGACTGTGAAATCTTTTCATGTTTTCCACTCTATATTATGCTGGATTATCCAATATCTAGGTGTTCAATGGATCAATCAGAGCGAAACATATATTAGCAATGTCTACTGTTTTATAACATAGCTTTAAAGTAAAAAGAAAAACAATTATAGCAAATTATATACTTGCCTAGATGCATAAACATTGCTAAATCACATAGATCTAGAAATAAAACTCTTGCTCTTTTTTGGTGAATGTAGCTTTAATATTTTATAGGTAGTAGCAGTGAACATGCATACATAAACTTTGCTTCGATGAGTTCTTCACATTTCTAGCTTAAAAAAAAACATAAAAAAGGAAATGCTGCTATCACATTATGTATACCCGGAGTCTCTGGGTCAATTTCTTCCTTCTCCGGGCAGTGGAGCAGCACTTGACGTTTTTAGCTATGGCCATTGTCTTTCGATTAAATACATTAAAATGCAATTTTACCATATCTAAAATTGGTAATTTTAAACTAAAATGTATTTTATATATAAAAATACAAACATATTGAGTGTCTGTTAAAATAATCTGATTTTATATGTTAGCTGCATATTTAAGTTATAACTAGAAATATGAATTTAGCAGCCAGGTTTGAAAACACTTTTTCAGCAAAGAACAATGCTTTAATAGCAATATTTTTCTGTTTGAGTGGCAAACTATAAATATATTTTTGAACTTATATTGACTCATAGCATGAAAATTAAAAATAAAGGACTGACAATTTCCATAGGTACAAAGTAAGAGGAGAACTTTAAGTTTTGAAGGACCTTTGGTGGTCCCAGATGTGCAGTAGGGTATGTTGACAAACCTAGGCATTTCTCCAAAACTAGAGTGTTTCAGCACACCTAAATCACTATATATTGTAAAGTGTCTACCTCTGTGAGCTTCTCCTGCAAGAATAGCTGAGATGGCCCTGCATAATATAGAGCTAGCATGGAACATTTTCTTTCATCTCAAGCTTACAGGGTTGTGCCTCAAAGCACCTTCAAAGCTCTAGTGACCCGCGAGGCAAGGAAACAATGAACTTTTGAATTTTTGGCCAAACATTTGATACCTCATAGACTTCAGTAATCTATATGCAATTGTACTAATTTAAATGAATCGTATTAAGGGACCGTCATTCAAATACAATATACCTCTTAGGTTTCTTTATTTACTTTAAAGGTTGTGTTGTATTGTAACTATAAATGTTCAAGATTATTAAACCACCAGTCTTTAATGAAGGTAAAAAAAAAAAAACAATGTGAATAATTTTCATGTTATATGGGTCTAATTATATGAAATAAAGTGATATTTTAGAACAACAAATATATTGTTTGGAGGTGTATTTACTAAACCCACTGTGATTTTCTCACCATCTGCATGTAAAAGCTTTTTAACAGAATGCTAACATGTTGCATGCAAGATTTTATATACTACATTTTTACGTTTCTACGTTTGGTTTTACACCTAAACATAAAATTCCATGAACATGAGCAAAAACATTTTATGAAATATGTCTTATGAATTACCTTTAGGTTGAATAATGTAAAATGTCATATATGTGAAGAGTAAATACACTTTTTACAGCATGTTACCTGTGGGGCATTCTGGCCCAGGCTAAGTCTAGAGTAGAGGGCAGCTGCTCTTCTACCACATTATGAGGGATCTAATCATATCATTGGGTGATAAGATTCCACAGGTAACTGTTTACTTAATGAGCTGCTTGGGGAAATCAGAAATGTTCCTTATTACCCACCTACATGACACTATGGCACATCTTCCATAACATGTAGGACATCAGTACCACTCATCCTAAAGAGGCTTGATATTCTGGCTTTTGGTAGATAGGACAGAAATGTGGCATGGCTATCCTGTGTAGGGCCTAGGGCAGCCCCCATCTTAGACCACTGAGTTTAATACATAAGTACCTGAGGGTATGTTGTCATTTGATACATTCTTATATATGTTTCTATAATTTATATGATGCATCTGTATGTGTACATAATTTATGTCAACTATCAGAGGAAAATCTGACTTTTTGTTTTTACATTTTCCTTAATATTCATCTGAACTGCAGTGGGTTGGCTAAGTAAATTATTGTTATTGTTATTCATTGTTTCATATAGCGCCATCGTATTCAGCAGCTCTGTACAGTGGGTAAATGGACATAACAAGTAGTGCATCATATAATAAATTGAATTTATGGGGGGGGGGGTGATGAGGGCTTTGCTCAAATGAGCTTCCAGTCTAAGATTTTTCCGTTATATATATTTAACTATGTATTGGTATAATGTTGTTGTGAAGGCGATATTTCCTTAAGGAATGTGGGTGAGCAGTGTGACAAAGAACATAAGCAAGCATGAATACATTTTTATACCGTCAAGGTCAGATTTTCTAAAACAAAAGATGTACGTTTTCTCTATATGCAAATCATATTTGTATATACTACAAACTAGGAGGAAATTGGGTTTCTGCACCAAACAAATGATTCCTTTCCATACGAGCCGATTTTTTTTTATTCTAGTTTTGTTACTTATCTGTGTCATTCTCTTGAATTATTAAGCAGCCATGTGAAAATCTAATCTTTATTTTTCAGATGTTCTGACAATAGTTTGATACTATATATATTTTTTTTTAAACAAGCTTTTTACAAAAGGTCTATATCTTAGAGGGCAAACTTTTAAAATAAAAATATCTACCAGATTTTATTGTAGACAAATATGATATGATGAATGAGAGTGCGTTTTGCCATTCCTTTGCTGGAACATTAGAAGGCATATGAAACTGTTGCTCAGAATAATTCGGACGTATACTGAAAAGTGATAATAATAATGACTAATTCCTAAAGTACTCATGAAAGCTGCTCTAGTTATTTTGAATTGGTTTGTATATTAATGAATAATAAGGATCATGACATAGTTATCTTGGTGCACAAATGGAGCCCTTCCAAGTCTACCTAATTTGATTCTAATGACATCCGTACAGTTTTATTACCAAGCATACACATTTTATTACCAAGCATGTTAGTATACCTGTGACTCATATTTTAGCAAAATTGTGTTTATTTGCTCCATAATACAAATGCACATAAGTGGGAACTAATTTCACATTACACCACTGATCTACATGACTTATTTATCTGACATTTAACCTACTTTCACAATGCCTTTTTTTAATTATTTAAAGCATGTTGAGACCCTTTTTCATTTTACCACAAATCAGAATGCACATTATTTAATTATTTGAGTGAGAATAATATATTTGAGTCTCATTTAATGCCTCTTTTCGCTCACTCTGCTGAAACCAGAAAGCATTGGTATGTAAACTTCTTGCCCATGGTCAGTAGCTCTCCCATTAAAATCACACAGATGAGCAGCAAATTGTATGCATGTTAGCAAAATGTAAGCATTCAGATAGCATACAAGTGATTGGCTGCTGTTACTCCTATTGACTTTTAAGAGTTCCTGTTGAGTAGGGTGTGCTACTATGTACAGTGGGGCAAAAAAGTATTTACTCAGCCACCAATTGTGCAAGTCCTCCCACCTAAAAAGATGAGAGAGGCCTGTAATTTTCACCATAGGTACACTTCAACTATGAGAGACAGAATGAGGGGAAAGAATACAGGAAATCACATTGTAGGATTTCTAATGAATTCATTGGTAAATTCCTCGGTAAAATAAGTATTTGGTCACCTACAAACAAGCAAGATATCTGGCTCTCACAGACCTGTAACATCTTCTTTAAGAGTCTCCTCTGTCCTCCACTCGTTACTTGTATTAATGGCACCTGTTTGAACTTGTTATCAGTATAAAAGACACCTGTCCACTACCTCAAACAGTCACACTCCAAACCCCACTATGGCCAAGACCAAAGAGCTGTCGAAGGACACCAGAAACAAAATTGTAGACCTGCACCAGGCTGGGAAGACTGAATCTGCAATAGGCAAGCAGCTTGGTGTGAAGAAATCAACTGTGGGAGCAATTATTCGAAAATGGAAGACATACAGGACCACTGATAATCTCCCTCGATCTGGGGATCCACGCAAGATCTCACCCCATGGTGTCAAAATGATCATAAGAACGGTGAGCAAAAATCCCAGAACCACACGGGGGGACCTAGTGAATGACCTGCAGAGAGCTGGGACCAAAGTAACAAAGGCATACCATCAGTAACACACTACGCCGCAAGGGACTCAAATCATGCAGTGCCAGACGAGTCCCCCTGCTTAAGCCAGTACATGTCCTGGCCCGTCTGAAGTTTGCTAGAGAGCATTTGGATGATCCAGAAGAAGATTGGGCGAATGTCATATGGTCAGATGAAACCAAGGTAGAACTTTTTGGTAGAAACTCAACTAGTCGTGTTTGGAAGAGAAAGAATGCTGAGCTGCATCCAAAGAACACCATACCTAAGGTGAAGCATAGGGGTGGAAACATCATGCTTTGGGGCTGTTGTTCTGCAAAGGGACCAGGACGACTGATCCGTGTAAAGAAAAGAATGAATGGGGCCATGTATCGTGAGATTTTGAGTGGAAACCTCCTTCCATCAGCAAGGGCATTGAAGATGAAACGTGGCTGGGTCTTTCAGCATGACGATCCCAAACACACCGCCCGGGCAACGAAGGAGTGGCTTCGTAAGCAGCATTTCAAGGTCCTGGAGTGGCCTAGCCCAGTGTTGCCCAGCGACAGCCCCAAAACATCACTGCTCTAGAGGAGATCTGCATGGAGGAATGGTCCAAAATACCAGCAACAATGTGTGAAAACCTTGTGAAGACTTACAGAAAACGTTTGACCTCTGTCATTGCCAACAAAGGGTATATAACAAAGTATTGATATGAACTTTTGTTATTGACCAAATACTTATTTTCCGCCATTATTTGCAAATAAATTCTTTAAAAATCAGACAATGTGATTTATGGACTTTGTTGTCTCATTCTGTCTCTCATAGTTGAAGTGTACCTATGGTGAAAATTACAGGCCTCTCTCATCTTTGTAAGTAGGAGAACTTGCATAATTGGTGGCTGACTAAATACTTTTTTGCCCCACTGTATGTGCAAGAAGCATACCATGGTACGCTTGCAGATTTCAGAAGAGAAGTACAGGGAGGAGTCAAATGAGTAACAATAACTTAAAAATTGCCTGCACATGCATACATGCACACTGGAATTCAGTATGTATTGAACATGAATATAGTGCTGGAATGCTCCTTTAATTTGGATACTAAGAGATCTCAATATATGTAGCTTGGAGGAGAGAAAGGGGATGTGCTGGAAACATTTAAATATTTAAAGGGATTCAACAGGATGAAAAGTTTATTTCTAAGAAAGGATGAATGTCAGGACAAGCGGTCATAGCCTAAAACTAGAGGTATTTAATTAAGTTTTAATTTACTGAGCGAGTGGTAGAAAAGTCGAACAGCCTCCAAGCACAACTGGTAGAGGTTACCTTCCGTTAATGAATGCATTAAGGGAATTTAAACATGCATGGGACATAGAAGTATTCTAAATATAAGGAAACATCAAAGATTGATTAAGGTTTGAGTCTTACATAGAAATAATGGGCAGAGTAATTATTTTATGTCAAATTTTATGTTTCTGTATTACTGTATGGAAAATACTCTTAGATAAAGGTTTACAATATCAACAGTTACACATTTTATCACAGCCTTGTGTTCCTTTTGCCCATGATTTTAGAATCAATGGTAACTGGATGATTAATAATAATAATAATAATAATAATAATAAATAATAATAATAAAAGATACTTTAAATAATTATACACATACAAAATACAAACACATGACACTTGAAAACAGATGTATGTTTTTTTCCACAAGCAAAACAATAGAGAAAACAGCTGTGTTTTGAATTCTACATGAAAAACGTTCAACTTGAATGTCAATCATCTGCTGGAATATTACAGAAGCTTCAAGTATTAAGTATGGTTTAAGTATCTTCTGAACATTTGCATAAGGCACACATATATCATATATATTCCACAGCATAAAGGGATGTACATATCCCTCAAACATTAATGCTGTACTTAACTGCTTAATATAAAATCATTCTTGCTTCCCAGGACATGACTGCACTGGGAATACAGTCTCTGGTGTTGCAAGTTTCCCCTGACAGAAATCTGCCAGAGCATATTTTACTTCTAGTTACATGAATTGACTGCGCCGCATGGTCACTCACCGCCTTTCACTTTCAATTTTCATCCGTTCGCTGAACAAGTGCTCTAAAGGCCGGCAACTTTACTTTTTCATGTTGAAACAAAAAAAAAAAAGCTTATAGAGACTTTAATCACAGTGAAATCTTCTGATGTTCTGACATTCTCTAAACCTACAAAATATTACTACATGAAAAAAACTGCAGGGATTAACAGGTCACATTGTTGGTGCAAATTCAAGTGCTAGGGTTAATTCAAAGTGAATATGGTATTAGTGTGAAGAATGATGAAAGAGAGGCTTTAAAGGTTGATACAGCGTTTTGTTGGCTGTTTATTACTGTATTGGACAGGCAGTCTATATCGTGCTGGTTCATGTAGCTAAAGCCTGAATTTCAGTATGAACTCTCTGAGCTTCATGTGGACATTGTCGAAATCAGACCTTATTACTTGGTAGACGAGTCATTGTGTTTTTATCCCAGGGGAGTGCCTTATTCCACACAGACCCCACTCTCTGTGTCGTTGAAGTCCATTTAGGAGAGAGTCCCACCCTATGAACAGATAGCTCCACCTCTGTAATGTGGACATACCCATACTTCCTATATAAAGCAATGGATGGAGGGCTCTGAGGGACCAGCCCTGGGAAGAGCCTATAGTAATATCATATTTTAACATTTCATATTGTCAAGGAGGTAGTTATGGAGATGTGGTCTGTAAGAAATCATTGTTATGCTTTTATTATGTTCTACACACTTAAGGCCTGAATGCAACTTGAGTGCTAGGAACATATGTTATCAATTATGTGACGTAGCTTAAAGGGTCTTCTGTGGAATATCGGTGTATCCTATGACTGCTCCAATAGGATTCCTTAAATTCATATATTGCCCATAAATAGTAGGAACTCATACCCTAACTGAAGGTAAAGGGGTATAAATACTCATGGTTACAAGGGCAAGGTCTCTTTATCCTGCATCTCACCAAGAATACTGAGCCTACAGTACCTAAGACCAACATGTGTACTGAATGTATACTACTTGTATCGAATAAACATACTTAAGAAGACTTAGAAGCTGTGGTCTAGATTGCTGTCTGGTCACTGGAAAAGTTTAGATATTTAAGACAAAGAATATCTAACATGGTCACTCTTGAAACTAGTGGGCAAGCCTTTACCACTTTAACTTATATAACATTAAGAACTCTTGATATGGTATTTGCTACACAGCTCTCCCGGCTCAAGTCCAACCTTTTCAACCATAGCTTTAGCATCTTTTTTCTCTGGCACTTCTCCCCTACAAATCTATGTTGAGGTGCCTCAATGTTCTTAATAAATGAATAACTTCTTTTAGCAATAAAATGTGCCTATAAAATGTTAATATAGCTTTCCTCTTCAGGTATCCCAACCCTTCTTCTAACTTGTCTTAAAGACATTTTCTCTGAAACTGCATCATGGGTGTTTTCACACCACCTAAAGTTCAATATCTCAAATACTGAGCTAAGACAGAGCTATTAGTCACCCCCCTTATCCTCTATCCTCAATTCCTGGTATGTCCATAATCTAATGAATAGCCCAAGTTCATTTGCTTTGGTGTTATACTTGACTTTACCCCTTACATTCAGTCACTCATCAAATCCTGCTGCTTCACGTGGAAAATATCTCTCAAATTAATCCTCTCCTTACACAAAATACAACTTAAATTTCTAATAAATTCCCACCCCATTACTGCAACTCTCTACTAATTGGCCTCCACCACTACTACCTTTTACCATTCCAGTACATTCTGAATACCTCTGCCACACTATTCGTCTTTAAGGACAGTTCAAGGGTCTAACTTCATCCAGTTACTCTAGGATCAAGTGGATAAATATGGTGGCCATATGTTCCTGTCTATTCTTTTTGACAATTCCCCCCTATCCCGGAGAGTTCTCACACAATGTGTATCTGTTTATTGTGAAATAAAATTGTATTAGCTCTACAAACATGCCAATGTGAATTGGGTAATAAATGTGATACTTCGTTTTCGAGGCCATAGTAGTCCTAACACTGCATATAATGCATTGATAATGAAAGAAAGGAGAAAAGGAGTGAAGCAGAGGAAAAGATGTGGAGGAAGAATAATTGTTTGTTAGCATTTAGTTTGTTCTTACTTACTCTAGCTCTGATTTCCCAATCATGGCGAATTGGCTGAACGGAACAAAGAAACTGTAGTTGACCCAGAGATAATGTAGAAAAACCCAGAAATGCATCTGTAAAATGTTTGTATGCATCCATTAAAATAGTCTAGTAGTAATATGTTAAAAGGACTTAATGCTTATTGAGAGTGATGCATGGATGCTTTACCTATGTCATTTGCTTACGATACAACATCATCTAGATGTTGTGAGGGGGCTCAAGCACAGTCATGTTATCTTAAACTGCAATGACATTTCATAATTTACTGCTATGATGTCCGTATAGATTAATAGTAACTTTTACCATCATTTTGCATAGCACTGGAAGGCTCTTCCCCAATGCAGGGAAAAGAAAATGTTATATCCATAAAATGCACATTTTTTGCCTGTATTTTTGCATATTTGCCTTAAAGCAGCCGGTGTGCAGCCTGTGTGCTCAGCTTTAAAAATGCTATTGTTTTGGGGAGAGTCTAGCCAATGTATTTTCTGGGCATCTTCTTACTTAGCATACCTTAATCATGCATCTGGGATACTAGTAGCTCTTTTTTGGATAAAACAAAAGCTCCCAATGTAGCAGCAGTTTGACCTCTGTTAATTGCACACTCTTGCTTTAGCTTTTTGTGTTGGCTGCTTTGTTAGTATGTGGAGTCTGGGTAAGCAGCATTCATTGCACGCAGTCTTCATCTATTATTTTCTTCTTCTGTTTAAAGGTTTACGAGGACAGAAAGGAGAGAGAGGCGAATTTGGAATTGGTCTTCCTGGGAGTCCTGGCCCTGCAGGCCCTACAGGTAATCTCAAGATACGATCATTAGCAGCTGTGCCTGCGAAAAATAAAGCTGAATCCATATTACCTGCAACAGTATAAAAAAGACAGGGAATCTAATTCCAGTTTTAAAAAGATACAATTTTAAATGTACATGTTGTGATTGCCATAAGTAAATTTCATTGTGTTTGGCGAGGCACAGAGAGGTAAACGAATCATGTTTAAAAATAGTGTAATATTTACTGATGTGGGCAGCACAACATTTGGAAAACAAAGCTTAACTATTATCTGTGGATTAATGTACAGTGTAACTGTCTTGGTGAGTTGGCTATTACAGAACGCTTTTAAACAGAGGTTCTCAAAGGATTTTTGAAGCGGTTGCTAGTGTGGCCACAACATGTGTGGATAGCCACAATAGCACATCATGTGCACACAGTGAGACATACAACAAACAAAGGATACAGCATATAGCAAATGTACATCATATTACAATTTAAGCATTCCAGAAATTATTCTAAACATGCACTCAACATAGTCCTTGGCAGTCTCTCCCACACTCACTTTAAACGGCATGCACTGCATCATTTTAAGGACAGGCAGTACCCAAGAAGGACTTTCCATCATTCTGGGGACCTTAGCTTGGGACCTTTGGCTCAACACCGACTCCATACCTTATATACGAACATTTATATGCAGAGACACATACCTACTGTTCTACCATACACATGCTAACATCATACACTAACACATTATAACACCATATGCTGACATACATACTCACACCAGAGGTGGACAGCTGGCCTACGGGCAAGAGGCAATTCCATCCTGTTTCAGTCTAAAATTCTTAAAAAAATAGAGGAGGAACACGGCGGGGTCACGTAAAGCAATGTTACATGACCTTGTGGTAAAAGCAAGGCTGCTCACACACTGTGTGTGAAATCTGCTAGAAAGAAGCCTCTGAGCAAGGTAAAAGCAAAAGGGAGTGAGTAAGAGATTGAGAGGGCAGGGGAGTTAGGGAGGGAGAGAGTGAGTGTGCATATGTTAGAATGAGTGTGTATGTGTAAGTGTGCGATGGCATGAGAGTGTAAATGTGTGTTAGGGTGTGTGATAGTGGTACTCTTGCCGTTGGCGTTGTACTGTGAAGAGAGCCAGTGCGTAGCCTGTGAAGTATTTGCTTTCCTACTGTGTCACCAGCAACTGTAATCTCAGACAGCCCAAGAGGCCTCCTTATCATTCATTAGATTTTTTTCTTGGCTGAGCAGGCATCCACTTAACAAGTTATATCCATATCTAAATAAAAAAAATTCAATGCTCTATGACCTACAACGAAAAAATTTGCATTAATATTAAGCATCAATCTCAATCTTCTGTCCATGTTAATAATGTGTATATTGGAGCTATACAGTATGTTAATGCAAGGTGATACATTATACATTATTTTGTATACACAGGTATCCCAGGTCCTCCTGGTTCTCCAGGTCCCGCAGGACCTCCTGGTCCCCTAGGCTCAGGTGGAAGATGTAACCCTGTGGATTGCTTCTATCCCACTTCCCATGGTCGACCACGACTGAACGGAAAATGATCTGTTTTCCCCTGGTGCAAGTTAACCATAACCAGTTAATGGTGAATGTTGAGAAAACATTGTGGGGTGGTGCCCATGGATTACTGAATGCCATCTCAGCATGAGTGGAGTTGTACGAGAGAAGTCTATCGAAGCAGTGGTCATCCCTTATATATCGGAGTATACTGAATTTACAGTGTTCATTCAAACTTCTATTGGACTCTACAACACTCTTGGTACCCTTTAGGCCAAGAAATTAGCAATTACCGTCTTATTTCCCACATTGTATGGCGTTTATAAACAAAGAACCTTTTTTTATTTTTTTTTTACAGTTAAATTCTAAAAATGTATAGATGGTACGTGAAATGGAACAAAACATGTTCCACATGTTGTCTTTTATGATATCAATGTGTGTCTGATCTGTGGTATGTTTTTAGCAGGTCATAATATTCTTGCTTGTATCTGTAAAGAAACCCAAATATATTTTCAGAGGGGAGGAGAGGTAGTGAGGGTGGGACAGTAATTATTGCATATCTGCAACGGCGCAGACGAAAAAGTCAATGATTCTTGGCCTCTGATCTTTTTTCTTGAAGGCCAAAATGAAAACAAGCTTATTATACTATTATTTTTTGGCCTTTGTAGCACTCTGCATAAATGTCTTCTGTAACTCGCTATTTATAAATTAATGAGAGATTTTGAAAAATTAAGCAGCCTACGGACAGAACTTTCTGCTAGAGGTCTCTAACACCAGTAGGCTTATAAATAAAATAGATTGTTGCTTAAATTTAAAATTATATAATAATTCTAATCATTTCAAAGGACTAGTTCATTTCCTGTTAAGCAAAGAGTTGCATTACAGGGAAACTGGTATAATATTTGGTGATATATTGCTTGTATTGCACATTACCAATCACACTGCAGAAGTCTTAAGCTATTGACCCATGCATAGTTTTCATTAGCTCTACAGTCTGGGGACAGTCAGGATATCTGGGTTCAATGTAGAAGCTCTGCCCACCACTGCCCCATTTCATGAAATTGAAGGCCAGTTCTACCCCTTGTACAACTGTATCCCAATCTCCCCGACTTGGGACTAGCCCACCACATATAAAGGGCATGATGGGAAGAGCTCCAATGGAAGATCCCAGGAAAGGTGCATCAAAGTGGTGATTCAGTGTGAGTGACATGTTGCCAAGATGGCTTGCATTCGTTCTACCCAGTGCTGTGTTCCAATTTCAATTTCTTATTTAGAATTAATATCATGGTTCCAAAACATCAACAGTAACAATATATATATATATATATATATATATATATATATAACTTTAACAAGTATCTTTTATACTTTGCTAAAGTGTGAGGATGCATATTATTTGCGCTATTATATGGATTTAAGGATTGCTATTTGAATAATTTATTTTGGATCTATTGTGGCAGAGAAATTAATTTAATTTACATTTTCAATATTGATGGCGCTATCCAAAGATTAGTAAATACATATCAAAGCACCATATGGATCAAGAAACATAAGAAATAGGAGAGTTGCTTAAATTCCCCATACGAGTTTGCAGTAATAAAAATAATTGTTGTGCAGTTCTATTAATCTGTAAAGGGATGGGGTTAGGATGTGTCAGTTCAAATAATAATTCCAGAAAGCATATTACTGATATATCATCCCAAATGAAGTGTATGGGATGCACTTAAAATAGATCTTTATTTTGGGGTAGTACAACAGTAAAGAACTCTATGGGCAAATCTATTGTAATGCTAGTTATTCTCATCCCTGGGGATATGGATAACAGCATTAAGAGGTCTTGGGGTACTGATGGATAGATATGCACATATATGCACTCTTAAAATCAACGCAGTAACTGCACCAAGATGGTTAGATATTGTATATTCTCCGAGATTGGATTTAGTGCATGGGTCAGATATAGTTTTTTTTTTTTTCAGATTCCAAAGTGTGTTAATAATATTGTTTTATATTTTTTGCATTGTTTACTTGAGATTATTACTTACAGTAATAAGAGAAAGGTGCTGTTTTATTTACACATTTTGCATGTTTGCAGGGAATGAGTATGTACAAAATAGATAACACCTTACTTTTGTATATATTGAGATTTTTTTAGTTTTTGAAACTTCGTATATTTTAGAAGAGTTTGTATTTTTATTTCTTTAATTTAGAAGAAAAAAAGAGCGGCATATGAGTGCAGCTGACACGATAAATAGAAGCTGAGTCCGCTGAAAGGCTGCTCCCCTGAGCACAGGGATATTTGAGTCCTGTTCAGTTATATAAGATGATCTTTTCTGCAACAGTGGGAAGCTAAGCAGCAGCATATTACAGACCTGACAGAAAATGATATGCTGATTTTTACAGCCGAGATACCTTTCAGTTTCTATTCATCCAGATTTAAATGATATTATCCAAAATATTTATTTTGGGTGTTTTAAACAAAATATAAGCATTCTTGTGTTTTCTAATGTGTTTTTAAAATGTTGCATAAATCCTTAAAGTGACACCCTACCAATTTTTGTTATTCATTTTATGAGATTATTTCAAAAATATTGTGATGATTTCTTTTTTTTTATAGATCAATTTTTTTGCATAATATAATGTTTCCAGGCAGCTATGTATTAGTCAGTTGTATGTATTTAGATTTGGCCAAGTTTTTAGGCAGACACCCTGACCCCTTATCATAATGACGTGTAGTAAACAATAGAATGGCTCAGTCTCAGTCACCCTTATGGGATCGACTCAGAGTGGTGACTGAACAGTGAAAGTGGCCCAAAATATCAGGATTGGCAACCATGAATATTTATTGGAACAGAATGAGATGAACCCAATGTTTTTGTCAATGCCCACCTACAGCATATTACTGTATACGGCACTTTATTTTTGGCTTGTGAAGAATGCATCACTTTTCTTGCGCTGCCTATAAACTTTTTCAAGTTTGAAATGTATTTTCAGGCCTGTTTACTAAGCTTCTAAACAAAACGCTGTGTCTACATGACTTCTTGTTCTAGTGGGGTTTATGTTGCCCCCCACATTCAAAAGCAGGGCATGGGCTGATTTCAAATTTAATATTGGAGTATTACACTGGTTTAGGTATATGTAAATATAAATTTAGCATCTCACAACTTAACTGTAGTCCTTGTTTTAATATTAGCTGCATACACCTTGTGTAGCTTGCATAGCTCACCCTGTGTTGATCTGCTGTGGTATGCATTGGCTGACTACCAGATCATCCTCTTGGGGGTAATAGATCCATAGCTCATAGATAATTGCATTTTGACTAACTTTTCTTGGGCTAGATTATATTACCTGACCTAAAGTGTGTAATTTTTTTTTTTTATCCCAATAATTTTTAATTGATATTTGATTACAATTTTTAATATGTAATGAAATTCATACCTTTATTTATAATAATGGGACAAAAAAAGCATAGGTTCCCTCAATGGAAGCACATTATTTTCTTATTTCAACCCTTTAAATGTTGTATCATTGTTCCACAGTAACATGCTTTCTGTCTTCCCTTGCCCTTTGCTAAACATGTATTTATTTTGCTGGTTGCGGAATACATTTCATTGTGTTATTACTGTTTTTAAAAAATGGTAAATATTTATCAGTCATATTTTATTCTGTTAATGCATTATACTTCACAGGAAACATTATTTAATACTATAGATAATAATATATCTAATAATATAATGGCAGAAACATTAAAGGTTACACTTGCATTAAAGTGCCTATGATGGCTGGAGCGGATCTCTATTTAGTTTAGTTTATCACAAAGAGATAATTGTAGTTGACCATTATTGGAAAAAAAGACAGAGGGAGCCTCAACTAATGAATGATCGCATCCAAGACTTTTTCCTAATACCCACAATCTTCGTCCAAGCTTTGTTCTCGCATATAAAACCTCCATTTGTCTTTTACTTATCATTGTCTCATCAATCTCCTTGTGTTTTCTCATCTTCGAGTCCTCCCTTTTATGCCCCGTTTTTGCTTAATCGGCCCACTTGACCTCCCCGTGGACTCCACTTTCTCCTCTCCCTGCCTCACATTTCAGAGGTGCAGAATTGGAATGTAGAGGCTTCCTTTCCTCTTCCAGCATAGAGTCCGGATACAACACAATCATGGGCAGTAATTCCACCAATATACCCATTATGAGTGGAACAATAGGCTAGCTGGGCTCTTTTGCCACCAAGCCTATGGAATTCACTGCTGACGCCGGGGGGGCAGCATTTTAAACTTCGCCGACGCCATTATCTACCCTAACCCCCCCCCTGTTTAAAGGTACTTACCTTTAAACAGTCCTGCGGCGAGTCTCCCTGCTCTGCCACGGTGCCGGCTTGTAATGCTGAGCGCTGGAAATTGACGTCACTTCCGGCGCTCGGCATTACAAACCGGCACCGGGACTGAACAGGGAGACTCGCCGCAGAGGAGAGAGAGAGGCGCCGAGCGGGTAAGCGAAAACCACTCGGCGCCCCTCTCTCCCTCTTCCGCTTAAAAAAAAAAAACGATAAAGCGCTTGGGGCGGCAAAAATTGCCCCAGTCGGCTCCATTGTAGGGCCGGCCCTGTATATATCTTAATCACCACAACGTTTCACCTATACAATTATAATTGAATGACTCTTATAAAGGATAACGTTTTATTAACTTATTTTACCAAATATTCCATCAGAACTTAATCGCACTTTGCTGCATGTGTATGATATGATTAGTCGATATCATATAAAAATATAGTCTGTTCTGAGTTGGACACAATACTTTCATAGAAACCTGATTCTCTGAATATTTTCTCTATATATAGCTACAAGATAATCTACATGAACCAAATAATTATAGCTTAACTAGGGACTATTATCTTATGAAGATCGTCATTACCCAACGACGCTAGGAAAAGTTATAAAGAAGTATTTGCTACCATCAACTAAAAATACTTTAACAGCCTTCCTTTGTATTTATCAACCACAGTAACTATGGTTACGTTGTCACTTTTTGTTTTCCGACCACGAAAGAAAAGACAGCATTGTGTTTTCCTGAGATGACTCATGCATTTACTGTGCAATTTCATGCTAAATAATTTAAAAAGGACAATTATGATACGCCAAACCGATGTTAAGAATAGATTCTCTTTTGACCAGTAAACAACCATAACTTAAATTATGAGGCAGTATAAAAGCGATCCAGAGCAGGTGGTTGATACTTCTGTGTCTACGCGGTAATGAATGGAGAGGGTGAACCTCCCAAGCATCTGAAACAACTGCATTAGCAACAGTACGGTCTCCTCTACAAAGTGATTAGGGTCAGGGCTGGTAACCACGAGGCCTCCCTGGCATTTTAAGGCCTGTAGCTGCCTGATGATGTGGCATGCAGCCTGACATACCGAGACGATGGTCTGGGCCTGATTAGGGCCTTGTGAATAATCTCAAGATTATTCAACCCTTAATAAATACACTGTTATACAGCACCTAGAAAGCATTTTCCCCATGAACAATGGAAGTGAAAACAATGGCCAGCTCATGTTTGTTGGTGACAGATTTCAATCTTTCAAAAGTAACTAACAATGGATACATGCAAAAGAAATGTGTGACGGAAATAAAACCATCACCTAATTGAGTTAATTCTTTAAGTATAGATGTGTCGCACAATGGGAACATTACTGCATTATTATTTTTAAGTGTATAAAACCAAAGCATAAGCCACAGTGTCGCATTGTTAAATGAAAAGCATAGCAATAATAAGTCATTTTGTTCCAGGAAAAGTACGTTTATTCTATGCTCGTATGCATTCATATATACAGGGTTTTCTGAGAAATCAATTGTTGATCGTATTTGCGGTAATACTTCTACAGCAAACATCCATATCATCCACACCACGGAAAGCTTAACATATGAAATACTTGCAATATGTTGCATTTCAGCTGCTTCTCCAGCCTTTTTTACTTCCTACACTGGTTTACAGAAAACTACCTCCTACTTGTTTATTTAAAGACATTTAATTAATTACACCATAGGGAAAATCCATTAACTGGAAAACGAACACACACACGTTAAAGCTCTCTAAAAACCTTGCTCTCAGATTGCTCAAAGCCAAATCCGTTTTATGGATAGAGGAATAGATATAGGTTCATTGGATTACATTGACATTGAAACGAAAGTGCTGAGATTCCTAGAATCTTATTGGTTATTGGTGTTCGGCGTACGCCATATAAATCATCTTTTAAATGGCAGATTAGGCTTGAAAGCTATGGTAGATTTTATATTTTGTACTACATTTTAATGGAACTCTTATTTTCTAAAAGGTTGCAAATGTAGAGCATGCAAGACAATTTGTATGTGGTTCCAGTCGTGTACAGGTCATGAGAAAAAAAATATATTTTATTGGTGGGATCCATACGTCATTCATAACGTAGATGTATGGCGGCATCAGAATTTCTTCTCTTTTTAATGGTAAATTTGCATATGGTGCCACGCATTAAAAAACTAGGCAGAGCAAAACCTGTTCATATTATAATAATTCTGGCCTGATGTATAGATCACTTTTAATGCAAACAGATTTCTGAGCATTATGAGGGTTGTCGTCCTGTACAGCTGGAGTGCCAAAGTTTGTCTATATCTGCTACCGCACAAATTGCCTCGACATATACTGTATTTTTGGTTCTTTTATATATATATATTTACGCATTATGTTGTGACTTTTTGTTTTGTTTTGTGACCTCTTTCCCGCCAAAAAGGACTTTTATGTTTTCGGTGGTCACACAGCATGTTTTTTGTTTTTTTTTACCTACCCGTCAATGTTTATTTTTACTGAGGTGTGTGTGTGTGTTTTACTTATTTTTATTGACACTTTCATATAGTTTCTTAATATGAACACCACTGATCTTTAACAGACGCTGGGAATTGAAATTTAAAGAGTTGTTTTTATAGGAGATTTAATACAAGTTTTCAATCATGCAACTTTATTGGATGCAGAACAATTTTAGATTAACGGATGCGTTTGTATTTTAAATACCGAAATGGTTTATGTGCGTTGGGTGTCTCGGTTATAAAGAGGCCTCTTTACTGAGTACCGTATTATCAGAAAGCAACTTTATTGCCAGATGTTAATGCTGTAACATCCACTTGTGTAAAGTTAGCTGATTGAAGTAATATTGCATTGGCTATACCTCTAGCTGATTTATCGGATGCACTGGTATTTTAATACTCCTGTTAAATCATGAGTGAAAGTGCCAAACTGTGATTTAAAATTTGTTCTGTTATTTTTATGTATTTCTTGTAGCCTACAAAGATTTGTAAAATATGGTCAAGCATTTACAATCATTTTACTTCAACGCAATGCAATAAAAATGTTACAAACGTAATGTCTTTATTGTTTTTCCTCTTTACTGTGGGCTGTGTGTAAAACTATTTGGAATATAAATGTGCGTGTTTGTTTTTGTATCCGGGGCATTATTCAGCCTACAAATTATTGCAGAGCTTTATGTACCCTGAAGTTTGAAAAAGAACATGATTTTTGTTATTAAATAAAAAGTCTTTTTTTTTTTTTTTTTTTTTGCAATATCCCCCTTGACCTGCTCTAAAAAGCTGTAAGGTAGTAAGATAATGAGGAAAAATGCGAATTGTTAGTTATGAGCTCAGGGTAAGTTTACAAGAGATAGTTTTGTGCAAAAATTAATGAGGTCAATTTGTACATAAAAGAATAATCCGGCTTCCAAGTGTTAATGTTCAACGAGTTACCAAATAAATTAATTTGCCATTGAAATTGTGATTTGATTAAGAGAAATAAGCATGTGCGGGTCACACACAGCAGTCTGTAGTCTAATGTAAAACTAGATCATGCAAGCAAAAGTAATTTATCATTCCAATATCTTATGCATCGGTCTGACTCTGCTTGAGAGTGTGTTGGCATTTAAAGGGACAGTTTAATGTCACAGACAGCTTCACCCAAGTAGAATGGATATTAAAGTATTTTGTGTTAATTTTAAAAGGCAACAATTTGTGGAAAAGTTCTAGAGTTTTTAGCTCCCTGCCTCCTCTGTAGAACGATGATTTGCTCCACTGATTGGCTGATTTAAGCAGCCAATCAGTGGCAGGAAATCGATTCCATTGTAATCAATTGGAACACTTTCTGTGCGTGTGCACAGGGGACTTGTGAGACTCCTCCAGCGATCATTGCCAACCTAGCACTGACTGGTGGCAAGTAAATCACATAAGGAGATGTGTTGAGTCGAACACATCTTCTACACAGCAAAGAGCTGGAGGATGGGAAAAGTGCAAATGCATATTGGGAGGTCACCATGTAAATTTATTTAAGTAGTCACCCCCCAATATTTATTTGCACTCAGCGATCATGTACATTAAAGTCCAGTTCACCATTTTGCCACTCTTGCAAGAATAGTAGAAGTATTGGCACGATGTATAGTCAAGTCAGTGAGTTAAAATGGCAACACACCTGCAAATTCCTAGCTTAGTGTATAAATCACATTAATAATGAGGCACTCCATTATGTTATTTAGAAAAGTAGTCTCACGGTTATTTATCAAGAGGTATATTCACAAGTCTGTTCGTTTTGTTATCAGCATTCACGTCTCTACAAGAGTTGGGTACAATTGGAATATGAATGTTTCAGGTGATAGAACTGCTTTAACTGACAACTTTCAATCTCTAAATAAAATTATTTTTGGAAGAATTTTCACTCCCGTTGTAAGAACCAGTTTAGTTGCCTAAATTATCATTTTCCATGATAACAGTTTTCCGCTACTTCATTGCTTGTAGTAGGCTCTTACTGTTTCTCTAAAATTGACAATTTAATTGAATGGACAGATTTCCATAGATGCAGATAGAGTCTATTTCATAAACAACAGTATCACCAACTATTACATGAAATAAAATTTACTATACATTTTCATCTTGGTTAATTTTATTTCTGTCTATGGGAGAATTGTTACTCTGTTAGGTAGCCATATCTAGCCCTCAAAAGACCCTATTTTTGGGGGGGGAGGGGGCAGGGTATCTAACAGAAGAACAGAAAATCATGAACATACTTTGAATCAGTGCTCAATTAATATAGGACAGTAGCTCATACTAGTATAGGACAGTTGCTGTGAATTTTCCTAAAGGTGCTGTTCCACTTAGACAAAAAAAACTGAACAACATGACAAGTAAGCGATATGGTAGGCAATATTTTACATGATTAATAAAATATTTCTGGGTTTGGACATTGAACACTACTAAAAATAATAATTACAATGCTGATTTCTGTTACAAAAGTGTTAACTATGAGTGGCAGATATGTGTGTGTTTTAATGCAATATGTCAAATAAAATTACCGTGGTATGGGTTTTTTTACAAGCAAATGTCCCATGTTCATTTTGTGCCTGGATTCGTCTACCAATTACATGGTTATAGTTGTCATATTGTCTCCAGCTTGATTGTTACTTGGAAAGGAAACATGTACTGTTTATTTATTTATGCCTGCAAATCAGCATTTTTAGAAAGTAGTTGTTTCAATTTAATCAGCCCTTCCTATCCTTTGAGGACAAAAGCAACTGCCTTTAGTTGTAATGCGGTAGTTAGACCATTTTATGATTCTTAGGAGAACATTGCCATCTGCTGGAGCAGAATGCCAGATCCTGCATTGGAGAAAATCGATCTACTCATTTTCTGCAGATTTTCTTTCAATTTTTTATATAACATAATGAAAATAGGTGAAATATTATAAAGCATCATTTTATTTCTTTCTTTTTGTACTGACACATTTTGTCTGCATGTCGATTACTTGACTTAATGTAAAAATGTGAAGTTTCCATTACCACACGCTATTACATCTTGTTAAATATAGTAGAACCTTTCTGTGAGCAACATCTATTTTGTGCTTAGTAAATGTATACAAGTTTGGTTCTACTAAAGATGTGTGTGAACCCAAATCCTGCATTTTACAAATCAATACAATGAAACAAAAAACTAAAGCCCACGGGGGCCAGAATGGACTAGAGTTGGCCCTGACAGAGTGCTGAGCAGGGCTAGGCTAAGGCAGGAAGTCTGGAATTTAGGGGAGAGGTTTTGGTAGGGGGGTATTTAAGGTTGATGGTAACGGGTAGGATGCCCTTTTGTGTAACCTCACCTGGTGTTGTTTGTTCCACCCTCCCCTTGTGTGGTTGAGTTTTTGGGGCAGTCCCTTGTGTGGTTGAGTTTTTGGGGGTGGTGTGGCTGCATTAGTCACAGTCGTGGGCGATAGCATGCCAGGTATCCAAGGGGTTAATGTGGTAGTATGATCATTGGTGGTCATAACTGGTGGGAGGTTCCTTGCAGGGAGTGGTGCTTGGAACCTCAGGTCTGGGTTGGGGAATCGAGGTATGAACCCTCCCAAAATTTGTGTTTGTGGTATGGTACCTGGATAACTTGGTAAACTAGGATGGTTTTGGTGAAGTCATTGTCTCTGTTAATGCATGTATGTTTATTATTGCAGGCTCTCAAACCATATTGTGTGTTGATTTTTTTTTTAATTGGGTAACTGAGTCAAGCCTGGGCCGTGGGTCATATATGCTATAAAGGATACCTATATATTCTATTTTAAGAGGAAATTAATTTTTTGGAACCTAAATTTCTTGAAAGTCATCATAATATGTATAGAAATAGCAGATATTTTGTTTATAAGGGATTGTCACCTAGATCATACGGACTCTGGGCATCAACTTAGTGACATAGCTCCCAAGTGTCCTTCTTTGAGAAGGACTCTTTGGGACCCACATCCTGCTGTCCCTCTTTCGTATACTGATGGCAATCTTTTCTGGGAGCTTAGAATGTTTGCTTTGAGTGTATGACAGTGTTCTGCAGACCTAAATGTCACAATAATGTGTTTAGAAACTGTAGAAAAGCATGTGGAATAAAGAGTAACCTGCACCACAAACACTAAACTGAAACTTTTTTTAGCATTGGATAATGTTTTCTCGTCATTATTTTGAATAAAATAATAGACACAATTGTGTTTTGTATAAGTATAAGATGGACCCAACAAGTAAATATCTGTAATAAATTAAATTAATAAACTAAACAGTGGAATCTATGGAATTCTTAACTTGTAGTCAAGAGTGGTAAATGTGTTTTGTGGGGTGCCTAATTTAATATTTTAGGAATCCATTACAAATAATTGTAATTATAAACAATCTAAAACACTGCACATTTTTATGGTGAATCTGAATCTCATTGGCATAGCATGTCTCTACATATTAAAGTGAACTATAAAATGATCTCTGAAAGCCAATGTAAAACCCATTCTTTTAATTTCAGTTCATTTAGTCTTGCACTGTCTATGCCATATAAAAGTTTGCTACTATTATTTTTGGGGGGCAAATGGGGGGTAGGTTCTTGACACTAGGCTTGCCTTGCTTGTATTCCCTATTGAAATTAAGGTGTTATTTATGTACTAAGTCTAACTGAAGTTATATAAATGAACTTGTTGTGTCAGGTAAATAGATCCTAAACACTGGAATAGGTTTGTGCCGCCGAAGTTACTTTCCTATGGATAAAAACAGGCCTCTTGACATAACAGGGAAACTAAGAACTTCATGTCAAAAAGATCTCTTATGATTTGCTTTCATGTTATCTGGTGACGGAAACATTTTATTCCTCCCACACACTGCAGCATTTCTGACATCTCCCTCATTAGCTTATGCTGGCATTGTTGGATCAAGTCATGGAAAACTGATGCTGTCCATGGGCCCTCAAGCTTTCATAAAATATGTTCAAATTATAACCATGGTTTTAGAAGTGAATGAGATGATTAGCACTCAAATTATCGAATAAATCAAACACTAAAAAGGTTCTGCCAGCTTTCTTTCTTTTACAAAGGATATCAATTAACTGTACAATGTCAGCATGCAAACTCTAGTAACCTAGAGGAACCTTTTCTCACGTTTTCCAGAAATCATCTGTATAGCAAAGTTAGGCATAAATATATACGTGCAATTTTCTTTTACTTCTGTTTTAATTTCTAGTTTACAAGATCTTGTGGTAAACAGTCGAGTAAACTGTGGGACCAGCTAAATAATGAAAGTCATCATTAACAGGACCTTATTCGCTCTGCTTGTGAGTAGGAAATGTTACCCAAATTCTGCATGACTTCCTACAATGATGACTTGACTGATTTGCAGACAAAATTTATTTGCACAATATAAAAAAAACTCAACTTTTCTTCTATGCTACACCCTGGCTTCCATTCACAAATCATCATGGTGGGCTTGCTGGCAAATGAGTTGAGTTACTCACACCAACTTGACTGATTTAGCTAAAATTTGGTAGCTCATCATTTATGAAATTTTACTTTGTTGCAAACACAGTTCAAGTCTACATGAAAATGTGAAAATGAAAGGGAAGCAGTGCTCATGTGAGGGCAAGCGTGTACTGTTTGGGGTACTAAAGGACTAAATTCCATTTACAAAGCATCTATTTTGGGAAAGCATTTTCTTGAGCCTCGATAAATGTTTTAAGTATATTTCAGAATCACTAAAAGAAAATGTTCTGTTCACCATAAGCATACCATAATGATTAGAACATATAACAGTTACACAATCTTCAGGCTTTTAGGTGACAAATCAAATAAATTCGGCCCCACATTCTAAAATTAGCCTTTGGGGTGAAAATATATTATTTAGGAGAGCCATGTTGCGCAAATTGCTTTCATAACATTATTGCATCATTTACCTCTAAATTCATTTTGTCTGCTAGGTTAGATGGACCATAGAAAATTGGAAAGCCTAATAATATATGAAGACACTCTGAAATACTGTCACAACAACTGTCAAACATTATGAGTAAAGGTGATTGAAGAAAAATTAAGGGAAACACCTGAGACTAATAGAATCCCCTGCTGTTGGGTTTGAATAACTGTTAGCGGAGCTAATTAAATGTGTAATCTAGGGGGAAAATGTTATGAAAACCTTTTAGCCATTTCAAGATAAAGCAGCCTTTTCATTGAATAGAACAGCATTCAAAGAGCGTAACATCAAACATTAGCCTTTTAGGTGTTCAGAGGGACAAAAGAACTTGGGGTTGTTCCTTGACCGTAATTGAGCAAATCTCCATTTTCTACAGTCTCGTGCATAGGGGAAGGAGCAGAAGACAAGGAGAGGGACTGACCATGTCGTCATGGATGAAGTGGGAGAAGAGTGGAGGTTACTGTTGTCCTTTCTGGATATTACACCTCATCATCTATAGGATAGGGAATGAGCCAATGGGCATAAGCTACCTCTGCTCACATTATTAACTGATTAATACCTATCTCCTGTGTACAACAATTGTGCAAAGTGAAGCAGATGCAGTTTCCCGCTTAACTTTTGAGGTATTTCTTTTTCCAGATTTGCCATTTTGATTGTTTTTGCAGTTTAGTTTTTTTTATGTTTTTGCATCTCAATAACAGTGAAATGTTGAGTTTAAAAAAAAAACTAAGTTCTTATTTGTTGGAAAAAGAGTAGTCTCAAAATTCTAAAAAAAAAATGTTAAAAATTCATTAATTTCTGTTATAATTGCTAATTTACCGGATTTCATATTACTACCATACATTCAAAAGAGATGTAAAAAAGAGGAAAAATATGTTTGATATACTCTATTTCAAGTTTTTTACCATCAACTTCAATCAAAATGTGAAATTGTTGAATTTCTTTTTTTAAAAACGTTGGTGTTAATTGGATTGATATCAGACACAGCTTGACCACTTTAGGTCAGGTGTAATATCTTTTTCGCAAATGGAAAAAACTGCTTTTGCCATTTTTATCCTTTGTGACATGTCCTGTCCATGTCAATGTCTTTCTTCAAACAGTGGGGGGTTTGCAGGTGGCTACAGTCACTGACACAAAGTCATCTGTGCGCCCAACACGAAAACCCTAACATATATTAAAGCTAAAAGCATTACTTTGATAGATAAAACCCCTATAGTTAGCTTTATAAAGTTTGATAAATTAAACTCACATCTTTAATTCACATTTATCTCATTTACAGAATAAATGTTTGAAAATGAAAGTCATATTTCTCCACAGGGGTCTGGATCAATTTCTCTTCTTCAACTTAATTCAATCATTCATTGAAAAAGATGCACAGCGTTACGAAACAGAATTTATTTCTTCCTTTTGTACAACCAGAGATGCCACATGAAAATAAATATTTGTTCTTGGCTATAAATCAATTTTATTTCTGGATATTGAAATCTCTTTCATCACAATGCAATGCTGATGTCATCTGGAGGAGGTGTAGGGTATCTATATACACAATGCTTCAAAAGAATGTAAGGGAATTAAAATGACTCTGTATGACATAATACTTGTCAGATTCTTCACACATATTACATACTACATTTACAGTATACATCTGTGTACCCTATCTGTGGATGAACCGTTTCTGTCCATATTATACAAAGAAAATTACAGTGAACCAATTCAAAGTACATAGAGGGATAGAATGTAGTTATAGTTTTTATCTGCAATTTTTGCTGCAGTCTCTTGCAGCTTTTAACTACAAATTTTACTGGTTCTTTTCAATTACATCAAATTGCTTATCAAATTCAAACTTCTTACCTCCTATGTATGTAATACAGTACACTGGCATTAAATCTTTGCTAGAGCATAATTAGAGAGATCTTATGCTACTAATACAAATTTAAAGGGAAAAAAAAACACATTTGTTCTTCCTCAGGATTTACCACGTGGCAAGTTAAAATGTTTATTAAAATAATAATATTTTCCTCAATGCTTGGTAGGTCTTCTCATAGAATCAGCACCATGTTTTCCAAATTTGCCATTTTTTTGTTTTGTTTTTGTTACCACGTACAAAGTATGTTAATGTCTGCTGTTGGAAATGAACAAAGCCTTATTTCCTGGGCTTTTGACCATGTTTTATTCTGCAATAAGGTCAGTCACACTTGCAGACGGGATCATTCTAGGAACAGTTCAGGGCCCTTTCATGTTGGAATCCTTAGCAGACTGTGGAGCGGCAATAGCTTGAAGGCTGCAAGAGGAAGGATCACAGTAGCCTGCCTGGCCAGGGGGGCCTGGAGGTCCGGGAATTCCAGGCTGACCAGCAGGGCCAGGTGGACCTCTCTCTCCATCCCGTCCATCCTGACCATAACTTGGTTTTCCAGGTTCACCTGTGAAGAATACAAAGACACTTGGTCAGATTACAAAAGCTAAGCATAATATGAGGCCTTGACACTCAAAGCAGAGAGGAGCCAGGATCCAGCATTTCACAGGAGGGTCTGGGTTGGGTTAACCCTTATTAGGTCCATTTCTCTCTTCCTGTGGGTTACCAAATAACCATCATTGCATGTGAACCTTACAATTATCAGATCTGCTTGTGACACAAAAGTCTAATATGGGACAGCCTAATATAACTAAAACAGTGACGTTTTGGCAGTTGCAATTGCTGTTATTTTGGTTAATTTGATTGGAAGAACTGAGAACTCTCTGCGTTGGTACTGTGCCAAGAGCCCTATGGAGATGTAGTGTGAGAATTTGCCTTTGGCCTCAATTAAATATTCTAGAAGTGTGTTCATTTGCCTCCATATGTACAAACGTCTCTATTAGCTATGGCCGGGTGAACTTTATTACTGCCTTAGCTTTTGAAAAACCTCAATACAGCTGAGTTTTATTTACAAAAGCAATCTAACACATATTTTAACACACGGTGGCTCATGGTAGTTTTTTTTTTACAACAGCAAAAAAGGCTGGTTTGTGTTATCGCTCATTCACAATATGGAAGGTCTACATTGATGACAGCCACCAAGTGAAACTTGAACTGTTGCCATTCAAGAAATAGCTCAAGCTTTTCTTCCTCCTATGGTAGTAATTAGTCACGTTCAATCGTAAAAGGACACACACTATTGTCTGTGTCTCCAGAGGGCAAATGGGCACAGCTTGTGTGCGCAGTCTTCACTGTGCTTGTTCCAAACTACAGCCATTTTAACCTCCTTTGTTAATCACTAAGTACCCATTACAGTCCTGCTCTACATGTCAGAGATCTCACTGTGTTTTCCTTTGGTTATCAGAACTAATCTTCATTCTCAATTCTGCAATTTTATTTTTTTAATTTCCAGAGTACCTCCAATCCAGTTCACTATTTCCATCTTATTTATGTTCTTTAGCCCCACTTTCCATACAAATTCTATTTTTTTTAATCTCACCATTATATCCAACATCATCCCCTTCTGCCTCTCTGTGCGCCCATATACTTTGGGCTTTGACAGGTATATATTAGCTTTTATTTTTCATTAAATACAATCCTGTTGAGGTTTTTTTGTTACATTAGAATCCATTAAACCATTATTATCATATAGTTACCTGTAATAACCATTAATAACCGTTATCATATAATTACCTGTAAGGCCTGGTAAACCTGGCAATCCTTTAGGACCTCTTCCGGGTAGTCCTCTTTCTCCTCTTTCCCCTGTTTCACCTACATCGTATACAAGTATCTTGTTATACTTTATTCAGTTTTATCGCATTTATTTATCTTGTTAAACTTGATACTTAGATCATTTATTTATTTTGGACTTAAATATAACCCTTTTTTAGCCATGTGCATTTATCAAAAACTAATGGGTATCTTATAGATCAGAGCTTCTTTGCTGCAAATCAGATTTGCATTTTCAAATTTAAGAGTACGATCTATAATCACGAGCTACCTCTATTTAGGCCAATATAGTATTAATAAACATTCTCTAGAATGTTAAATTTCCAAAATATATTATACATTTTTTATTTAAACATTCCACTTTTCTCACACACAACAGTTTGCACTTCGTGACTGTTCCTGGAGGATCTGGAATTATGAATCGCATGGCATTTATGCAATTATGCTAAGCAGTAATGAAAGTGGTAGAGGAATATAAATCTGAAAAATTAGATTCTCCTTTCACACAATAAATAAAGCAAAGGTTAAAGTCCAAATTAAGAATCATCTTGAAACGGAAATATATTCTGATCTTCGCAAACCTTTTTTCTGTTTAAATAGCCTGAAAACAAATACTCAAAAACGTTGATTGATTTTGTACTGCCTTTCATAATGTCATACTGCGGTTAAATTGACCCTTGTGTATTACAGAGTCATGCACTTAATCTTAAACCGTATACGTTAAACTGAGAAACAGCTCATGGATTCAATCTTAAAGCTTATATATTACATGTATAAAAGTAAGGTCACACACAAGTATGTTGCTATAGAAAAAGGTGCTGTTACAAGCGATAGGTAATCTTTTCCAATTATATTTTTAATAGTTCGATGTAACTTTGAGTTTCACAGTAATAACTAGGCCTTGTTTTCAAGAATTATGACTAACTTCAGTATTTGAAAGCTACCCTCTTCTATGTTGCTTTTTTATAAAACTGCTATATAAAAGTTTGACATTTTTGGTATATTGACCATTGAGGCATTTAAGTTCAGATACTGATTATATTTAGCCCCTAAGGTCCTATGTTTTTTAAGGATCATACTACATGACATTGATATCACATAACCTAAAAATAGAGTGGCAAATTATGGCTACTTATTATCACACTTCAGTATAAATAGCAGCATGCTCATTGCAACAGCATCCTAATCTTACCTTTTGGACCTTTACGACCAAGCTCGCCAGGTGGACCCTTGAGTCCAGGCAAACCTCTGGCACCAACATGTCCAGGTAAACCATTTTCTCCAGGAGGTCCTGGAGATCCAGGTGGCCCTGGTCGACCAGGCAAACCAACAGCCCCAGATTCAGGCCTTCGTAGGCTGGCTGCCAAATTAGCTAGTTGTTCTATTACAATTAAGCAAATATAAAAAAAAAGTAATTATTTAGCAGATACAGACTTAGTGTATAGTATACAGTATACCGTATATATGAATACAATTTTATCATATCAAAGATTTGAATGTTAATTTTAGCCATTAATCTGACCACACATGTCCTGAACATTGAGATTAAACCCTGCTCTCACCAAGTACAAAAACCATGTTAGCAGTGACGCCACTCATTCAAACTTTGCTGTTATTACAGTTTAGTGAAATAACTCTGAATTTGTGTAGATTGTGTAGTGTCTGTGCTTGTGGCAATATCAAAACACGTAAGTGTTTTATGGAAACATCAATGACTACACCGGCAGCACATTATTTGTATACAATGATAGTTGAGTTTCAACCACCAGTGTCCTTTCATGTGAGAATTAGCCCAGGATGGCAACAATGTTGACTAGAACCATTACTCTGACATAATCCTAATAACGGTTTCATAACTAAAACAAAAATGTGAAACAAACAAAATGTGCATACATTGATTGTAAAAATGTTTCACAGACAAATACAACAAAAGGTACGAGGTTCTGAAACTGTACTTGCCTTGTAATACTCTCATGCATACTTGTTTAATGTGCTGATCTGTTGGTTCTTTGCCCTAAAGATAACAGTAAATATTAGCTATTTGATGGTTTTACAAAAAAGAAAGCAAACACAATGCATTACTGACTTACTGCTGGCCCTTGAGTTCCTGGTAATCCAGGTGCACCTTGTTCACCCTGCATCCCACGAGGTCCAGAAGGACCTTGAGGACCTTCAACGCCAGGTTGGCCACGACTTCCTTCAGGACCACGATTACCAGGCTCACCAGGACTTCCAGTCTATATACATACAAAATAAATTTTCAATGTAAACACACTTGCAGATACACCTAATATGTAACATTTTTTGTAACCAAGCATCTTACAAAGAAATTTAGACTCAATTAACAAAATAGATAATTGTGTTAATTTAGGATAGACTACATCTGTTTTCAAGTCACTTAAAAATAAGTGGTATAGGTAAAATTGTCTATAAATATTATTTTTATTATGCAAGAGCGTGTGGATTATCTTTTAACCCCTTAAGGACAGTGGGCGGTCCCTAAACCCATTGAAAACAATCCATTTTGAGCCCGTACATGTACGGGCTTTGTCATTAAGGGTTTAATATTCTATATTGTTGTAATTGTGTAGTAGAAATTAATTTGAAGTAATGGTTGTATTAGTAATGCATGATTTAGAGATCTTTTAACTGTAGCGCTGGTTGGAAGATTTAGAAGTAGACTACTGTAAGGAGGCAACGAAACCAATTTTAATGATTATCTAAAGTAAGATATGTATATTGCCATTATTGTTGAAATATTTATTCTGATTCTTTTTTTCTACTTACCGATCCTTTAGGGCCAGGATTTCCAATTTCACCCTAGTTATAGGAGATATGAAAGAAGATTTGGTTACTAACTGAAAGCATTCTAAATTCTTAAACTTATGGAGGGAATAGAGGTAACCATTCTACTGATTTATAGAAATCAATTGAATGATATCAAACACAATATATAGATTATAAAGACCATATGGAAATCTTCTAATCACATAAAAGCTCAGTAATTGTAGCTTTAATGATAGCAAGGTATGTGAAACCAGTTGTTCAACCACAATAGTTTTAAATAAGTTTCCCATTATTTGTCTTTTTGTTTTTCCAGACATTACGCAAAGTAATTCTGGATACTGGGTCAATCCATTGGTTGCTATGGTGATAAGACCCCTTTGCACAATAATCACTTTGAAATTTGTATTTTTGTGGAAAAGGCCATATGTAATAATGGAACCCTACCTGATCACCCTTTTCTCCTGCAATGCCTTCTTCTCCGGAACCACCCTAAATGAAGAATTTCACAGTTAATAAATGTATACAAGATCACCTTAATACTTCACTATGCTCTGCAATTAGGGTTTTTATTAATATAGAAGAAGAATAATTTACCTGTTCTCCTTTAGGCCCAGTCTCACCAACTCCACCCTAATAAAACAATTAAAAAAATATTGTAACTATACAATGATGTAAATATCATGGTAACGTAGTGATTGTTCACTTGAAGCATGACCTCTGTAACAGCATTTTTTCAGGAACAGGGGGTCCTGAGTTCCATACATGATGGCCTGATGTGAGAATTAGTGAATGATACAGATCATGCAACAACACTGTTTAACAAAACTATCACACATTACTAAGGGTCCATTTCTGGTATACTCTTGTTGTATCTATAAAGATCCCAACAGTTCCTAATTCAGTTCCCGTAAAGGTCATGACGCATGGGACAAAGCTTATAGTAAGGAGTAGTAGTAACACTTTTCCCATAAAGGTTTTTGAGGGGTGGAAAGTGCAATTTGTTGCTATCATTTTCAATATTATTAAATGTTTTGGTGTCAGGAGAAGCGCTAGGGTTTCTTGCTCCATAGCTGAACCATAGTTGTCTCTAAATTCTCATGCATTAGGCAAAGGCTGCTAGTTTTCATTGTCTTGGGTTGGCCAAGCAATGGAGCAGCCCTAACTCTAGGTAGAAAGAAAGAGGCATATAGCGAACCAGAAATCCAGTCTTCAATAATAGTTTCTAATAAGGAAATAGCAATGTTTTATTTTATTTATTGCTTATTTTATCTTTGCTTTTGATGGGATTTGGTTAGAATCTGTTTCTATTTCTTAAACCGTTCAGTGTGCAAATAAACAGACTACAGAAAGAGATAAGTGGAATGATAGGATCAGAGGATTTGGTTGAGATAAATAGATTAAATCCCAGGAGTTGAAGTACTTTGGAAATATTCTAAGCACCATACAATTATAGGAAGATGTTATAAACATGTATTTGCATATGTTTAGTAATCAGTACAGTCAGGACTTGTCAAAACCAGATTAAAGCCACAACAATCTAAATGCTGGAAATCAAACAAACCTAATTTTATTACAAATTCCATTTTCCCTTGCAGCTGCATACTCAGCATATCAAGCTAAGCTGAAATCTTATTTCAAAATTAGAGAAAATGAAGCAAATAGAAAGAGAAGGAGATCCGTCGGAATAATTATTGTGGGTATATGACCTGACAAAGTAAATACGGGATAAGCTGTTCTACAATTCTGAATAATGCACGACTATGTATTCCGTGTGTAAAGGTGGTATTTCACTCCGACAAAACATTAATTACGCTCTCTAGCATCCAGCGCTGGCTGAAGCATTCCTTGCAAAAAATCTGATTGAGGCAAGGTTTGGTTTGATTAAAGGATTAATTGTCAGAAGGGTTTGGACATTCAACAGTGAGGTAGTATGGGTAGAATGGCACCTTTTATACAACTCCGTGTTTAAAACAATAAATAACCAGCAGACATGGTTGTCGTATAATGTAGTTGCAAAGCTAAACAGCCTGTGGACTTAAACGTTTCAATACTGAATGTTTTGAGTAGCACACAGAATCAGTGAGCTATTTATTTATTAGAAAGCATTGCTTTTAACTTCTTATACTGTCTGTCACCTTCTTATAATACTGAAAGCTAGTTCCGATGATGTGACAAACGGCATAGCAAATAGTCACTTATTCTTGAATAATACCCATCTTAAAACATCTTAATACCGACAGATCCGCAGAGAAAGAAGCGTTTCTGCACCTCTCTCTCTCTCTCTCTGTGAATCTGTCTGCATTGTTCTGGCAGAGTTTGGGAGTATTTTTGCAAAATGGTGCAGCCACAGTTCTCCTCACAGGGACAGCCTCTCCCCGTTCCTCCAATCCAATACGGAAGCACTCTGGGACAATGCAATGGACAATGCGAGAAGATAGCAAGGAGAAGTGACCAAAACAGAAGACAGAGGAACCAAAGAACAAGAAGAGGCAAACAAGAAAAGAGGACAGGGACATGGAAGTAGTTGGCAGAGAAGGTAGGGAGACATTGAAAGACAGTGCGAGAGAGTGCGAGAAACAACAAATTTCATTTCTGGAATTGGAAAGGTCCTCCTTCATTCCAAATGAAACGAATGGACTAAAAATTTATCTGTCCATGTGCACAAGTCTTGTGCCTGTGATTAACTGATTGGGTTACTGATATATTTTTAAATGATGAAAGCAAGTAGACTTTTCTGCTGCTATATGCTACTAAGCCAGACTAAATATATATTATAATAAAACATTAGCAAATTAATTATAGCAATCACTACACCAAGTTCCAGAAGCACCCTTAACTCAAAGTCAATCCCCAATTACTTTTCTTGAGCTAGTCAGGTGTTTACTAACAGTAATATTTCTAGTTTACTTTAAATTAATTATGTTATGTACAGCTAAAGAGAATAAACAGTTCAATACAACAGTCTATTCCTAATCTTCACCATTTTATAAAGATTGCAGGGTTTCTCTAACTCAACTTTACAAGTAGAACCTACTTATTTTTAAGTAGCGTGAAGTAAAGCAAACATTGAAGTAGTATTTCATTTCCACCACTATCAATCATCTTTAATCAGTTCTCAAAATCATTATATTTTGAAGAAATTCAAGGGCTATTTTATTTTAGACCTCAACATTTGCTAAACTATACGCCTTTTCCTTTCCCCAACTGTGCAGTAGTATCTGCTCACTGCTAACCCACCTTACGGTTGTAAACTAGAAAGAAGTTTTGATCATATTGATAAAATTCAACGTTGGCTTGCCTACAGACATCCAGGTCACTTGCTAACTGTGTCTTATTCAATGTGGTACTCTCTATGACCTTTTTTTCTCAACATTGCGGAAAGCTGTATTATCATCACTTCATGATTGCAAGAAATTTAAAAAAATAAAAAAATAAACTAGCCTTTTTTCAAAATGTCTTTTTTTTCCTTAGGTTATCCTAAGAATCCTAATTCTCCAGTTAACATTATAATAGTTAAAAATCAGCCATAATTAAAAGCTGATCAGAGTAAGAAGTACAAAAAAAAAGAGTATTAATAGGCCGCACATGTGACGTTAGGAACAATGGCATTTCTCTTTGATTCCTGCAGTGACTTCAGTCAACATGAATATTTTATCTAGTCTCCCATTGCGAAGAGTAATTAATTCATAAGTGCTCTAAATTAGAACTTCCCAAAGGATTATTTTCCATGTGAAATCACATTAATTAATGTCACAGGCCAATTTTTTGAATCAATGTGCTTTATTTGAATGTGTTTTAGTTGATTTTCTATAAGTATTCTCAATCAGGCACCTCTTTGCAAGTATGAAATCCATTTTATGATAGACTGAATAATGGGAATTTCTTTAGTTTACTAACTGTGTGGTTATACTGTGCTGGCTAAATTAAATAGTTACCTTTGACATCTTTTGAAAACAGAAGCTGTATGGTTATGAACGCTGTGATATTTCATTAGAGCAAACGCTAAGGTGTGAAATGTAATTTAACACATGGAACATTCAAACGTGTTAATTACAGCATGCTCTATAATTATTTAAGTATGCACATAGTTTGATTTCTAAGGTGCTTGTTCAATGTAATTACTGAGATAATGTATTATATTTTCAGTAATAGAATGGAAATAGTGTGATTTGATGTGTCACAACATCTGTTTAATGAGTTTCGCCCAGTTTTCTTTACTGGGCACAACATACTGTTTCATGAGGTCAAATTATAAATAATAATCTTGTTGTATAATATATAGCAAATTAATTCAGTTTTGTTTAAAGGAACACTCCAGCTATCAAATGCAATTAACAATAATAATTCATATGATTGATAAGTGGTCCCTTTAAAGTAACATGCCCCCCCCAATGAAACCTTTCTTCCAAAGTTTAAAAAATTAAAAATAATTAAGTAAAAATAAAATACATAAAAATTAAGCCATACTGCTTTGTTTTAGAAAAGGAAATGTATAAGGGAAAATAATACAAATAATTAAAAGTTAAAAGTTAAAGATTAAAAATAATCTTTTTAAAAAAAGTCCCACTTAGCCCTACCACTATAAGTAAAAAATTATATTAAAATAAATACCAGATGAGTGGTAATCAGCATATTACTTCATCACACAATGGGCTACCAGTGAAATAGTTTGGAACTTAAAAAAAAAACTTTAATACAGTTACTTATATATATTCTTTATGAACTACTGTTAAAAGCCATATAAATATAGTTTAAGGAAATTAAAGGAAATCAAAGGATGAAATGTTATTTAAAGCGTGCCATTAGATCCTTTAGCTTAGTGTTCACAGTAACACACATTTAAACCTACAGGTACTGGAGGAGAGGTCCTTGTTCACAATCTATTAGAATATGATACTAATCAATAAGTCAAGGCCATCTGCATATCATCCTCCATAGAATGCCGTATATTCTACTTTATTCTGGACAGGCTACTGAATAGTCCATTTTCCAGAATTTACATTTTGTCCACTGGAATAAAATCCATATTAAACCCATATGTGGTTTTGTGTGCTTTCAAATAATGTCTATTATCATTCTGCTAAATGTGATTCATTATCCCATATGGCAAACATCAATTCACTTAATTAAAAAATATATGCAATATTTTTTATATGAAGCGCAATAACTGGGTGTAACGCTGCCAGTGTTCATCACTGTAATCATCTCAGCATATTTCATAAATGGCCTAGCTTTTCTTTAATTAAGCATTTTTCTGACCGAGAGGCTGTCTTCTCGTCTTGCTAATTATATGCCCTAGTTGTTTCTTGCAGTTCAGCCAACAGAAATAAAACGAAAATCCTACGGAATGGCCTAATACAAAGATAACATGTCCTCTGTACTAAGCGCAATTGCTCTACAACTCACACTGCTAATTCCAGATATGAAGAACAAGCCAGAACATTAAACTCTACACCAGATGAAGATTTATCCATTTTGGCTGGACCGTTTATTTACATGCTATTTTGTAACTGAAGCAGAAAACCGATTATAGATTGACTGTTTAGATCACTGTGTGAAAAAGGCCAAATTTTCAGGAAACGATGCCATTTTCACATAAAAATGTTAACGATTGACCACCCTGTTTGATAATATTATGGAACATTGTGTAGCACAATTTGAGTCTCCTGATTCTCCTTGCACAGGCCTTGAAATTGAAGCCACTCTAGAAATAGTTTTTAAGTTCTTACCCTGTCACCTTTCAGTCCAGGAAGACCAGGAGGACCTGGCAGGCCAATAAAGCCAGGATCACCTAGAGGACCCTTAAGAAAAAGAGAAACAGAATAAGGGTTGTTATATTTAGCAAAAAGTGTTTATTTGTGTGTATTTTTTTTTCTAGGGGGGATAAATGGAAATGATGTTATTTTAAGGAAAGTGAATATCATGAAATGACACTGTCTACTGTTTATTCTTTGTTTCCCTTGTGAGCTACCATTGGAGGCTTACATTCCAGCAGAACAGAGCATTCTTTCAGAAGGAGATGTGTATATCCGCCATGCAGCTACTATGTAAATACTGGCCAGGAAGCTCTGAAAGAGGGCATTCATTCTCCTGCTCATTGCTTCCAGACAGAGGCATCTTTTGCACTGCTCTCTCGTGTTTTTCTTGGTTTTTAATGAAGAATTTGAATGTTCTACACGCTCATTTATTGTATCAGTTCTTCTTTGCTTTCTAAGGTCACAGTTTATGTTGACGATTAAAATACATATATAATATAGTATATTAGGCCATATGTAGCTGTCTTTGTTAGATATTTTAGTCCTCATATCAGTGTCAAACGTACTTGTTTTCCGGGTGGACCTGGGGGGCCAATAGGTCCTGTTTCACCTCTGTCGCCCTTGATAAAAAAACAAAGAAAGATATTTTTTAAGAAGAAAATTTGCGCAACCTGCCTGATACATATATATAATATAACTGTTTGAATCGTTTTCTTTAGAATATATATATATTATATTTATGGATTTGCTGCGTTACTGTGTAATAAAAATACGTTCACCGCAAGCATTTGCCCTAGATTTCTTTACAGTAAAGACTGGTAGCTAGACAAATAATCTTTGCATGTAAAGTATTTTATAAATATTGAGTTAAGTGATATCAGCGATTGTTTCCTCTAACTTTACAAGCAATGTAATTCCATTAAATCCCTTTTATACCCTCCAGTAAAGGAAAGATGGATGTTCCCATTTATGCAACAAATAATATGTATACAAACAAAATATGTATATAAAACCACAGGCAATGTTGATCTGTTGAGATTGATGACAGTCTGCTGCATTTTAGCTCATAACTGGCTTGCCCCCAATATACTGGAAACAAGGTAGGCAATAAGCAGAGACTAACATCAGTCCGGACGCCAAAGGATGCCAGTAAGCAAATGTGATTGCCGGAGCGGAAGTCAGAAAGCTATGCTGACAACACGTCAGTCTCTTGCCTCTTCCACTAATACATTATATTTATTAGTTAACAATTGATTTATAGGGCAGACACATTATTTAAACAATGCTTTCATTGTTTGCAAGTAGATATATTAACCTGTTGGTCTTTAAGGTAAGCAAATAGAATATCTAGCATTCATTTTATACAATAAGAAATGAGACTTAATTATCCCTTAGGAATAAACTTAACAAAGTATCTGTAATCACAGAATCAGTGTAATTATGCAAACAGTCTTGATTAGGTCCTGTGGTTTCCCTAAATATTGTTAGCAATTAAGAATAATTAAAGTTCTTGTGTTGATATGTTTTCCTGAAAAGAAGAAATATTTTCCCTGTTTTTATGTAAATCTCTGGAGTACTTATACAACCTTGGAATAAAGGGTTACAAGGCATGTCTTCAATGGGGAGGTAAGTCTGTGATGTGATCTAGCTTAGCATTCAAGAACATTTGAATTCTTTGCAAGGCCTCGCTTCTAAATAAACAAGAACCTCAAAGCATGTTCATGATTTATTTATCAGAGAGTTACCACAATGTGATAGTTTAAATTGAACAATGCTAGTAAAGACGGGCAACGTCTGTGCACTTGTGGTTGGATTTTCAAACAGGCAGCAATCTGTTTAAAGGTTTATGTCTCTGCCTGACACAGTTGGTTTGGCCATTTCAGAAATATCTGTCTACATGTTTTCAGCGTGCCACTAAAGTTATAATAAGGCTTTCTGTTTCTTCTGCAAGGTTTCCGGAGAATCCAGAACCTGGTTTTGTGATTGGTGTTGCTGCAATTACAATATCTGAAAGTAACATTTTATTGGTGCTCGTGTCTGCTGCATTTTTAAATGTTAAATTATATGTCCTTGACCTACCGGAGGACCAACAGGCCCCATGGGTCCAACTTCTCCCTGAGGTCCTTGATCACCCTGTTTTCAGAAGAGGACAACAACGTTATTAGCGGTGATCAAACATATACATGAGGATTTCATGATAACTAGCCGTGATAATATGTCATCATTTGATGTAGGTATGTACCTCTGAGATTAGGAGATTAAAGAGGAACTATCACTTACCCAGCATCATTAAATCAACATTACCTATACCCTGTAAATTTTCTTTTTCAGTGGAAATATCTAAATTAAAGGTGTTGATCTGTTTTTTCTTCAATAATGCTAAGGTTATTGGAAAAACCTATTACCTTTATTTCATGTCTTCTAGATCTGCCAGCAAAAGGGGAGGGATAATCATAATTGCGAATTTAAGATTACTGCCTCTATTGGTATAGACAAAAGGTGGCTTTCTGATATGCGTATATAGATTATTTCAATCCTTCAACCTAGTATGCAGGTTTATTATATATAATGGAATGTAAAAGCAGGATTAAGGCACATTACAGGATCATTTCAAAACGAACACAACATAAATCACTACAGGAAAAATAAATTAAATCTTACAGGTTTACCAGAGTTTCCCATTAGTCCAGGTACACCAGGAGAACCAGTGTTACCCTGTTGGAAAGAAAAAATAAATAAAATGACCATAAGTGCTTTGTATGAAATCATAATATATAAGTTAGGACATAGGGGTTTGTTTACCAAACTACAGGTTGGAGTTAAAATTATTAGTTTTTTAAAAAAAAAATGCATTTAAACACTCTTTAAGCAAAACAAAAATTATACCTTTTCAAATGATAAAACGTTTCACCATTAATCACTGTTTTTTTATTAAATGTGGTTACCTTCTCGCCAGCGGCTCCTTTAGCTCCTGGATTGCCTGGCATACCCTGTAAGAAAAAAAGAAATATTCTAATGTGTATTTTGCTACATCAAAGAAAAATACATTATTAATTATTGCCATTTTTTTGCCTTGGAGAAAAAGCAAAGATGAAGAACAAAGTATTAATCTCTATGGAATAATTAATGGTGTTTCAAAAAAAAAAAGCGTTCAGCGATTGTTATGTGCTGAACGTGGGCATCGACAGGAGGGGGCAGGAGGAGGCAACATGGGGACACTTGCCCCTACACTTGAAATCCTTTGAGAGGGCTACCTTTAGGAAGAGGCAAGCAGAGGACCCTGCAGGATCTACCCATAGTCAGAGCAAGCTTCTTCTTGCAAACTCTTCTTTGAATGGTATGCAATAATGCAAGTGAAGCTTGGGAGGTACTTTTTGTTAAAATGGGTTGTCATTAGATTACTTTCATCTGGGTTTTGTGTTGTCAGTGGTAGTGGCTTGTAGTTTAGCTAATATTGCCACAGTTTGGATTTTACTTACATGACAAAATGTGAGCCCCACCAATGATCCACTTTATTCCGCTGATGCTCAACTATTGTTATGCTACTGAAGTTTGTTAGATCTACAAAATATATGTTTCCTTCTATACATCTTAGACACCAAGTGGGGCTTCTATAACTGTAATACTGTGCCTTGCCTCTTGCTGGAGATGTGGTAATTTACACATCTGTGCAACAACCAGGGAGAACTACCTCTAACTTGAGCTACTATGTCTTATCTCTTATGCAAATCATCAAGGATAAATCCAGGCACTTCCGAGTTATTTTAATAAGCCTACTCTGGTGTGTCACCTTTCACCTTCTAGGAATTGTTGAGAGCTATGGATGGGGCATGGGGTATATTATATTTATCTGTATGCAAACTCTACAAATCCTTCAGGTGCCTCAAAAACATTTTACTAATTTATTCTGATATGCATAAAGTGGTCAAAAACCCAAGCCATAGCAATGACCTAGCTGTAAAGCGAGATAAGGTGGTAGTGTAGGCAACTCCATAAACATAATTCTGCAGGTTGGGCACTATTGATATATTTTAATTAATAGAAGTGGTTGAATAAATACGGCAGAACAATGATACTCAGACTAGCAACAACATAATCAATAGATTTCCAGCAATGAAAATGTCTACTTGCTGAGCCCTTAAAATCATAATTATACACAAATATATCATTCAATAGGGTGAAATATTCATGATACAAATATACTTCGGTTTACCTAACTGCTACCTAAACCGTAGCATTTAATGCTAGCAAAAGGTAACATGCTGTTTCTTTTTGTTGATATATATTTTTTAAACATATGTAGATCATTTAATTAAAACAAAAGCTGCTATATTTGTATCATGAATATTGCGCCATATAACTCATTTAATGTTTAAGGTACTCTTGAAACATGATTGGGATATTAGCAGCAGGAAGTAATGCACCTTTCGGCTTCCCAATGGTAATTATGACATCATGACAGAGAGAGGGTAAGAAAAACAGGGTGAGAACCCGGTAGGTTAACAATACGTGAGGCATAGTAGGGATTCAATAAGGACAGGTTTCATACAAGCATAGTAAGGTATTCGCTTGAGAAATGAAGTTCAGTTAAAATAGAATTTCAAATGAGTGGCCAGATTTTAAGCACAATGGTCTGCTCCCAGTTAACTAATAGCGAGATAATATTGGGCGTAGGTTGGAGGTGGTGGCTACAGTATTTGCGATTCCAACCACAGTTGTAACTCTGGCCACGTGCCATATAAAGTCTCTTTTTTAATGTCCCTCCCTTTCCAATGCTGGCGCTATATAAATAAATAATGTAAAACATCCTTGCATTGGAATTACCAGAGGTCCCAATGCCCTGGCTACACCAACAGATAGCAGATCATTTAAATTGTAACATCTATCCAAAAATACAGGAATGGAATAGAACAGAAGTAACAAGGCATATCCAATTCAATTCTGTTTTATGAAATTCAAATCTCTCTTAGTTCAAAAATGATGTTCCCGACTGAGAAACCAAGCAATTTTCTTACTTTTGTTCCTAATCACATTTGTTCTTTTAGCGTAGACTAGATTGGATTTCCATTCTAGATGCAAATGGACTGATTGCTCATTGCACAAAAGGATCCTACATACACATACTGTTTGGCTGATCTTAAGTTATTTCATCACAATAAAGATATTTGACATTGAAACATGGTGCCATTTGCTTCAATAATATCTCCTATTCATTTGACACACCAGTGGTGTGTTGAATACTTAAGTAACGTCTCAGTGGCAGGGATTATATGTGTAGCTCGGTATGAAAAAACTCATTATTTCTCAAACTTTAATTTACTAGCTTGTTCTCATGAGGCTGATGGAATGGATGTAGCATTACCTCTCCAGCGAGTCAATATTTACTTTATTTATATTGAATTTGATTGACTTTCCACTTAAAGCTGTGACCAGCTGGTCGCTTTAAGTTATACGACACGTAGTGAGTAGTAAAAGCAGGACATTTGTGATTTAAGGACAATTGAACTAGAAGTTTTAGCAGAAGGGTTGACAACTAGACAAAAAGTTTGACCACTATTAAATAACATTGTAAATTTGATAACCAGAGCATCATAAAAACTAGGAGTAGAACTAAAACTTATTATGAATGCATTATTTACGTGATCTTTTTTAGTCCAAACTGTGAAGTCAGAACATTAATGTTTCCTTGTGGAACAAGAGACTCCAGTGATCTTACCACTTATCACAGTGAGACAAACTAATGCCAGGACACCAAATACAAACTCATGGATATTGTGGGAAAAGGATGGGATAGACATCACCAATTCCGCTACTTTTCTATTTAATATTAACATAACTCATTACCATTTACTATTAGAATTTATTGTCATTGCGCAGTAGGCTTTAAAGGAACCTAATAGGAAATTAACATTGCATAAAATATTGGATGAATTCAGAAACATAGAGGGGGCTTTTACACATTCTGGGACTAACTGCATCTTAAGGAATAGGGGCAAATATAAAACTTAAACATGGTAAATGAATCAAATTAGGTGTTATGAGTTTTGCTTGTCTCTTATTAAAAAAATGAGAGCATTAAGATGATTAATAATTAGAAACAATCATGAATGGCTTTTTTGAGGATATTTATTTTATCTGTTTTGCTTCTGATTTCACTAACTACCTTTTATTCTATATACTTACTGGTAGTCCCTGCAGACCAGCTTCCCCTGGGGCACCAGGTTCTCCTGAGTCACCCTGCAAAGATAAAAAAGGAAACATAAGAAATAACGCATAACATTTTCTGAAGACAGACTAGGAAATTTCTCACGTTATAGCTGCTGCAGACTTCAACCCCTGGCATGCTTAGCCATACGGAGGTTTCGTATACTGGGGATGGTAACAACTTTAGTGCTGGAAAGTGCCTGCACTAAACAATGAAACATATTTAAAGTATCCAGAACTAACTGGCATGTTTGACAGGACAGGGACATATGTATTTAATCATTAAAATGACTTCAGGTGTCATGTTGAATAGGTATTTCGAACATTGTATCAAAGTACTTTACATTCCTTTTTATATCATTATCATCAGCACACAATGTAGAGATTGGTACTAATGGTATAATAATGGAATGTATCCATCATGTTTTACCCATAGACTAGAGCCAGTGCTATGCTGTCGTTAACCTTGTCTCTTGTACAATTCTGCCATCAAATGTCTCGCACTTTGTGTAACACTCATTACATTTGGCATATGCATTATAGAATGGGATATTAAGTATCTGATGGGTTAATGCAGTGTACTTGATATATTACAGCTGTAATATCTTTCAATATGAGAAATCTGGGAAAAAGATGAAGGACATGCAAATTACTGTAAATGATTATATTCCTGTCTAGATGACAATTTTCATTATGCATTTGTAGCCTAGCTAGAATTTTGTGTTAACAACAAATTTAGGTTTCACAAATCCGTATGAACGGTAACTAATAATTGATTATTATTAATGTTTAATTGTTAACGCAAAACAATATTCCACATACACAAGTACTTGTTTAGCCAAGTACCTAACAAAAGAGGGTAGTGGTAAATCTAGACAATACATGGCTTCCTTTGGATTTATTTCAACCCCTCCAGTGCTATATACTGATTATGATGCAGAGGGAATGTAGTCTATTGGAGAGGGAGCAGAAAGGTCTTCTTCTGTTATGGCAACCATTTCTCTCCCCTCTGTTTTTCAAGTTCCATTACTATCCTAAAGTCCTAGATAATAATGTCAGGTTCTGACACTTATTGTGCAAATCACCAAGGGAACAGGAAAAGAGTTAATGTTCAAAACAATTCTAATCTTTTACATTGTTTGAACTGAAAATAAATATGTTGCTGAAAGCTTACCAATCTGATGAAGGGACCTGAGAGGTCTTGAAAGCTTGCAATCTATATTTACTCAGTTAGCCAATAAAGGTATCATTCAAACTCCGCTTGTCTCCTATAAACCTTATAGATATTCCATTGGGCCACAGTCATATCATTCAACCAAGAATAAAGAAGCATATTTAAAATCATGTTTTCATTCTTTGTTTACCTTTCCGCCTGGCATTCCAGGGATTCCATCTCGGCCGTTGACACCAGGCAGACCCTGAAGAAAGAATGAACTGTATTAATATGCAATGTCCTTAAGCGTATGTTGCTACAATTGACACAGTAGATACTCTGTCTATTTTTTCCTAGATTTAGCATCCAAGATTCCTTGCATTTTACATTTTCTGTATTTGTTTGATTGATTCTTGTATTTGACTCAGTTTAGCAAAAATTTCCTGCTAAATCACCTGCCTGTTATTGTCACAAGTAGCTACCAAATTTAACCTTCAGCTGTTCCACCATGTGTGGAACCCTAAAGTTTCTACTGGTGCCATAGGAATAAATACCGAATTTCTGAATTTTAATCCATCCTGAGGAAGTTCCTAGCTGAAGGCTGTGTAGAATACACTAACTGAAAATAAAACAGCTCTTCTCATATTTGTCCATTGCAAAAAGAATGAAAGAAAAATGTGGCACACATACCGCCTCACCCTTTAACCCAGGCATTCCAGTTATGCCTCTTGGTCCTTGTGGTCCCTGGAGGAAAGATAATGTGTTATGACAGTGTCACAGTATTTTTTTCCGTTATATGTCAATTGGTAGTCATCTTGTATGTGTTCATTAGTAAAACAAATCTTTATAGTATATTATACATTGTTGTCCAAAACTTTCTGTATGGTCCCTCAAAAAGCAAATCCGCAAATTAACCATAGCAACATTATAAACATAACACTGTCCCCTCTTTCTTCTGCTACTAATTAACGTGACAATCCATAATGGAGAGTTGGTCAGAACCTTAAAAACTGGACATGTTTTCTCATTATATAGCGCATATTAAACAAAACGACCATAATTGAATGAATAAGGACTTAACACACAAAAAAATTATGATGGTATAATCCACCAGTCTTACTATCCATCCTTTTCAATGTAATTGTATACATCCGTTTAAACATCTTTCTACAATACTTATCTAAACACAAATAAAATTGGCTATATTTATGTGGTTTATGTTATTTACATCGTTTCTGTGCTGGTGCCTTAATTTCCATAAATCCACACACCAGGCATACATTTTCCTTTTCCGTGCTATAAATGCTATATCACAATGAAAATTTCCATTATGTAGGAATTACAATTATTTAAACCGTATAAGAGTGGATTGAATGCACTTACTGTATCGCCCTTAGGCCCGGCTTCTCCTATTGCACCTCTTTGTCCTTGGTCCCCCTAGAAACAACATTCATATATTATACACTGAAGTAGCTGTCTTATTCCTTTTAGCAGAAACATGTCAACCGACCTCCAATTACAAATACAACCTTACCACCGAGTCATAAGGGTTATGTATCAATTGTGACTATAGATTACAAGCTCGTAGGTGCAGGGCTATCTTCAATTTATGCGCCAGTATGACTTTATATGTGTTATATGTTTTAACATTATTGTTAATTTTGTATTCTTCCTGTTGGTGCTCTATAATGAAAAAGTAATGTAATATGAGCCCAGTAGGGGTTCCGATAGTGATAAGACCATGGCTCAAACTTTGCAACAGAGGATTATTTATTATATAAGCCCTATTGGCCTCAAGAAAAAAGAATAACCAACTCGGTGGATATAAATTCTTTTTCAAATGTGTATTTTGGGTCATCAAACTGCAAATAAACTGACTAATCCAAAACAGAGAAATTTAGGGAATTTACATGCTTTTATTACTCTTTTGTAACCAATCCTGGACAATAATCTTTTAAGACCCATGAGGCAATTGCACAGCAAAATGATAAGAAATTGCTATTGAATGTTTGCTTTTATTACATCTGCATACACCATAATACAGCATTTGAACAGATTGGAAATAATTATCCATTTATATAGCTGCAACAAAAATAGGTTTAAAACGATGTACTCTCTGATGCATTTATTATTGATATTGAGCACAAATGCAAACTAGTAAGGTACATTAGCAAAAGTATACGATTAAAGAAAGTAGTTATTTTCCTTTTCAGATAGGTTTCAATTAGTGCAGTGTAAAACTTGATTTAAATCTCATGTATTCCCAGGAAAGAAAAGGTCGATGTGAATACCAATGTGACCCGGCTCACCTACTGTACAGCATCTAAATTGATCGTCTATCAATTTATGTTGGCGATGACATGGATCCAAGGGCAAGTTGTATATTTTTCTAATGATCTAAAATTTGTGTTTTAGGTACTATAAAGTTCTCTGTAAATCTCACTCTAGATATAGTCTCTCTCATTTAAGGATCACAAAAAAATAAAATTTTTGTTCTTGGCCAAACAGACCCCAGTTTTCTTTTACAAAATCAGGTTAAAAAAAGCTAAGCTCATGAAATCCCTTTATTATTTCTATAGCAGTATGTGGATATGTTTACATATTTTAGATCATCTAGCTGACATGACTGATTTTATATAACTTTAAAAAACTGCTTTAGTTTTTGTTTTTTGCTTTTTGCATTATTGCTTATAGAAAATGTTGCTTTTTTTTAGTAAATAATATTTATACGTACAGGTGCACCTGCAACTCCCCGAGGTCCTGGTTCTCCATCACCTCCACGAGCACCCTATAAATGAAGAGAGAATCACATTATTAATAATGCATTTCTGACCTTAATAGATGTTGCCCCCATTTCTATGCATGGAGAAATGATTAGAGGCCAAAGTAATATAGAGTGCCAAAGCATGGCACACTGCCACACAGACAAGCCTATATACATAAATCACCAATGTGTTTATTAAAAAAATAATAATAATAAATAACTCAAACCCAAAAAGTACTTTTGTGAATCTGCTACAACCATCGTTAAATTCTCTTAGTAGAAAATTGTCCCCTTTATCAGTAAACAAATGCATTCACTGTAGACACTCACCTTGCCACCCTTGGGTCCCATTACACCAGTGATGCCTCTCAGACCTTGGGGACCCTAAAAGGTTTGGGAAACAAATTAAACATACATACAACTTACAGGCTTATTTATATAGAATAAAAAAGATCTTGAATTGTTTTCCAATTCACATAGGATGTATTGCAGTTCACATGACAAGAAACACAATCTCATTTAAAGTAAATCGTTCAGTAAGACAAAGGAGCTTAAACTGCTCCTGGTGCAAATCTTGAAAAGCGGTCTCTGTATCTCCGTAGCAACCAATGGAATGGTCCAATAAATTGAAACAGTGCATTGGTTTCTGTCCTAGAAGAAGTTGGGGACTCACAACACTAGATGATCCATTTAAAGGAAGATCTAAGTATGGTGTTCTCTGACAGCATGATATTAAAGATCTCTCAGGAAGGGTTTTAAGATACTGTGGTTGCAGGCCTGCTCTACCATGAGAACAATGCCAGCTGGGGTTCCATGTTTACATTTATCACCTTACAAACTGGATATTGTCCTATATATCATCTACAGAGATAGGCATCATGTCTATACAAATAAGGAGACAGACAGATAGATACATAGATAGACAGACAGACAGACAGATATTCAAAGAAAAGCACTTTACTGGAGGGCCTTGAGCTCCCATATCTCCAATAGGTCCTTGTTCACCCTCTTCTCCCTAGGAGGGAAATCAAAAGAAATTCATGTATTAACAAAAAAGCCAATTTTAGACAAAAACAGAAGCAATGATTTAAAAAAAACCTGTTTTGTTGCAAAGCTATTATTGCTGTTACTTGTCATTTGGAGCAATGTCTATTATTTTCAAATCAGCCATCAGATACAATATAGAATTGTTCCCATACTATTTCTTTGTAGCCATATTTCAGTACAGCATGTGCTTTAAAAAAATAAATGCTATCTTTATTTTAGTCCATTTGTACACTTTAACTATTTCTGCATAAGAAATTAGTAATGAATGTGTTTACAACAGAAAAACTAATTTGCTCTTGTTTTCCTATACATTTATAAACGTAGTCAAAGAAGTTACATGGGAAAAAAATATTTTATAGAATAAAATAGGTTAGCATTGGCCAAAACCTGGTTCTATCTAATGTTCTTCCAATAAACATCCTTTAATTATCTACAGACCAGGAGGCTACCATTGTTGTCAGCCATGTTATATTTTGGGTGACTTTCCATACCACAGTCAACTGACTGTACTGAACACTGGCGTGTCCAATTAAACCCTTTCTTATGGACCTTTATTCGCCATTCTATTGTTTAAATTTGGTAACAGCACTTGTGTTCACAGCATTGTGTTCACTGAAATATAAAAACCAGTACTTTTATCTATTTTTTTTAATGTAAGGTAATCAACTAAAATATACCGGAAAGACTTGCAAAATAAGAATTTCAAACACCATCTGATGACTTCCAAGAATATATATATATATATAAGAATACATAGAGCTTTCATGTTTAAATTCTCTCATCGTATTAACCTCTGCTTCTTTTCAGCAGGAGAGGTTAATACACTCAGGGAATGTAAACATGCATAGGATAAAAACAATGCTGTCCTGAGTATAAGACAAGACCAAAGACCAAAAAAGGTCTTATGGCAGGGGAAAAACAGCAAGCTGGATGGGCCGAATAGTTGTTATCTGCTAGAAAATCCACTGTAGTAATCTATTTGAGACAGTTACATTGGTTGCAGTTACACAACTTTGATTCATTCCAACCTTTGGACTGAATAATATGGTTATCGTGTATCACATGGATGTGCAATGTCAACATGTCATTAATCTATCCAGATCTAAACATTTGTTATTGTATATTTAACAAGCACATATAACCCTATTAATTTATCGCCAAATTGGTAATCTGAAATGGCTGAAACTGAATGTATTCCCAAAATTATGATATCCAGTTCTTGAGAGTACTAACATAAGCGTAATATTCATGTTGTTGGGTGGCAACTTAACGCGTAACCTCCTCTGCACGGTAGCCACAATACTACCCTCCATGGTCCTGATCCATGGAGAGTCCTGCATTTAACTACTTTGCTAGTGCCACACAAGTCAGCTGTACCTCGGACAGCAAACTCCTGCACTGATGATAGACCTCAAGAACTCGTGAAAAGGGGGTAACAATTCATTGTGGCAAATTGTCTAAAGAGGACTGACACCTTTCTAGTGCTTCTTTTTATAGCCTAGCATGACCTCACTTACAAACTTACACCACTGAAGACTTTAGCTCAAAATTTGCAGGGTTCCCAAACCTGTATTCTGTATGTTACTACTGCTTACTACCAGGACACTTTTAGAATGAGCAATATGCACCTACCACTCATATCACTGAGGACTCTCACCTTTTTTTAAGAATATAATTCCTTGACTATGTATAGTTTAATGCATGTAGCCCTTTCATTAATGCTTAATTCCAGTGCTTATCTTTACATTTGCAAACTCAGAACCTTACCAGTGCTATATAAATTATTATATACCAATAATATATATGAATTCTATAATTATTTGTTACCTTATGGCCTTGTCTCCCTGGTTCACCTGCTTCTCCTTTTACACCTTTGTGACCCTGAAAAAGGTAAACCAACGAACATGCATTTAGATAACTCTATAATGGAGAATAAACACCACAAGGGCAAACATATGCTTATGTCCAAAACATATACACAAACATTTATACACAGATTCGTTCACAAATCCATAATAGCGTGATTATTTGCATGATTCAGGTTTATGCTTATTTCCGTTGACTGGCTACAGAGTTTGGCTTTTCTCTTATGGTCAAGCTTACTTGAGAACAGATGGATCAACTAGAGCTATTAGCATTTTATAGCAGTGTATAGCTACCCAAGGCCAAGTGAGAAGAAACCAAGACCTTGCATGATCAGGAATACTAGAGGCCAACAATAAGAATGCTTGGAGGAGAATGTACATTATTTAGATTTATTTGACGTATGGAATACAAGTATATACCTCATCAAGTTCCCTAATTAAAGCACATTATGGGTTACTGCACTAAGATTTGTGGGAGCTTCTAACTAGAGGGATGCATTACTTGCTCCTACAGATATGTCTGCTGCTAATGGACTTCTGAGGTAACCTTTGAGAACATTTTTTATGATTAAGCTGGCACAGTAATAGGTTTTGTGCACTAATAAGGACGCAAATGATCAAAGCCCTGGGGTGATGTAACAAACGTTCTATGAAATGAAGGTCATCAAAGGACCACTTGTGCCCTTTGTAATATATTCTTCATGGTCTATTTACCACTAACGATTTCTACCTGAATACCTCTATGGCCCTCTAAACAAAATTGTGAAAAGGTCTGTTTTTTTGAAAGCCAGATTTCCCAGTTAGCATTTAAATGAGTTACAAATGTTCTCTCCAGCATTGATTTTTTTTGTAAAGAAAGATTAAACGAAAATCACTTTACCTTCATTCCTGCCAAACCTGGATATCCTGGTCGGCCTGGTGGACATGCATTTGGACACTAGAAAATAAGTAACACTCTTTGTAAACATCATTTTAGGAAGTAGACATATATTAATTGTTAAACCTTGATTCAGGAAACTTACCAGTGGATCACCATCATGTAACGTTGCCCCCTGTTGAATAGAAAAGTTTGCATAGTAATTAGGTAACTTGTAAAGTACTTCACCTTGACCTTTGAGCAATACATTTTACTTGTTATATTAAAAGAGGCTTTGTATCACTAGTTTATGGCTAGTCTACGGGGGTCTCAACATGAGTGTAATTCTTCAATGTTTTTCTTTGAAAGCATATTTTCAAGATGCGAAGTACAATGTGCTTCATACAACCTCATGACTGCCTCAGTGCTTTGTTTCATATAATGGTTTTATTCAGTTAATTAAAATCTAAATGTGCTCCCAGCATAAAACTGGCTAATTCTATGCCTTTTTAGCATATTTTAATCAAATAATACATATTTAAAAAAATGGAGTTACATGTGTAAATCAAAAAAGAACAATAATTATGTGACCCTTAAGGCCATTTGACTCATTGCATAGAACATGTGCTTACCCATAATTTCAATGAGAATATCAGTAATAAAACATTAGAAGTATATTTCTCAGATACTTTAGCAATTTTTTTTAGCAATTCGTTATATTAAACTCCTCCCTTTTTGTATTCTTCAGAACCTCAAAAAATATGAAGAACATGTCTAGGAACCTTTCTATGCTGTTTGGTGGGAAATATGAGCCTGCAACCCAACCATATCACCATCCTAAATTCAGCATATAGTTATTGTATCTTGTTATCGTCTGCAGATCAGAAGACTTCTGTGGTTCTTTTTCTGAAATTCCAGTGCAGAGGTTTTTTTGATCCCATATGCTGCATTGCTTTACTATACCTTTTTTACCCATTTCACTCAACAGTTCATTCAACATTTAACATGCTGAAACTATAGAACATATCTATAATATGATGATAGACCAAATTTGTACTCCATAGTGCATACAGTCTAAATCTAAGTAGTATTAAGACAAAGACATCAAGATATATGTATTGCATTTATAGCAGAACAAGCTAGCATGATCTTGAAACATGTACATGGATTGGAAGCTGGAGCTGAGAATCCCCCTACACTTTTGGTCCCTATGCAAACGTGTCCAGACATTCCTGGAGTAGTCAGATCCAACTTGACTCATGTTGTTTCTCAACAAGCCAAGCCCAGGATCTAGCAAGGCCCTGGCTCTACTTGTGCCATGACATTTTCAATCTCACACATTTATAGTGGGATTTCTTAAGGCATTCAGGCCTGATTCAGCTACTTGGTGATGATGTTGGTGTGACTTTGCCTGATCCAACCTTTAGGTGGGACAAGAAAAACACTACCTATAAGGGGAACATTAGGGAGAGAGAGAATCTTTTTCCATATTGGTCCAGTCACAAAGATAAACTAGGAGATTATTCAGCATAGCACCACTTACTCTTGGCCCAGGTGGTCCTGGTGGTCCTGGTGGTCCTCTAGAACCAGCATCTCCCTATACATTAAAAAAAAAACATTGTTTACTATACTTCAAATTTTAAATGATTTCCGTATTACTAAGGAGAATGTTTTTCATTGGTTTCATTACTAAAATGGGAGTTTAATAGTGGGTTTAATAGGCTTGTGCTATCTCCTTCTACACATACTACCATCACACACAAATTACACTCCGTCTTGCCAATGAAGTTTCATCATGTGCATCCCCCAGACTTACCACAGGTCCGGCTCGTCCTAACTCTCCGGGGAGACCAGAAGGCCCAGGTGCCCCCTACAGAAAAATATCAAAATTTAGGGGGAATTGATACATATCAACCACACTGAACATTTTCTCTGTGTTGTTGCTTACAGTGACAAATAATAAAGAGTTCTGTTACTTATTATCAGTTACTGGAAGATTGCCCATCCTCCACTCAGGTTTGGTTCATTTACCTTTCCCTGTATAATAGTAACGTGGTATAACAGGGACAACATATAAGAGCAAAATGGTCTTTTTGCTGAATTTGTAGCAAGAGCCAGTTACAGGGGGTATCCAAATTAGGCTACAATAATGATCCATCAATTTCAATTAAACCAAACAGAAATTGTAATACTTACCCTAGGTCCAGAAACTCCTCCTCCCTTAAAGATAAAATATAAATATATTTATTATTATATGTCTTAGCTTAATACACAGATTTGGTTTCAAGATGCTAAATATACCCACTTTATCCATCATGTTATTTGTTGTTATAACTTTACAATTGTTGTCTCTATTTTTAAATGTGTGTGCTTCATAAATCTTCTGGTAATTAGCCTTCATACTACCCAACAAGAAGTGGACAAATAGCAATATATATATATATATGAAACCATCTATCATGTAGGAAAATATTGTGATTTTGCCAGAATTAGTTTACCAGTAATGCGTTTTTTCTTAACTCAGCACTAACGCAATCATGTGAACATGAACATGGACCCTTATCAATGTGAAGTTGCGAATCAATTAGTTTAATATTGGGTTGTTGTAAAATAGTATTCTTGTTACATACCGACAGCCCTCTTGATCCTGGAAGTCCAGGTTCACCCTAAGACAAATATTGGAATACAAAATGTAAGTTGCAACATTTAGAATATACTTGCATGAAGAGTTATGTCTAAATGATCATTCCACAATCGTATAATGTATTTTCAGTAAAACAAGTACCTTTTGTCCTCGTGAGCCAAGAGGGCCAGGTGATCCTATAGGTCCAGTAAGTCCCTATAATAGAGGGAACATCAATATTTGATTATATGTGGAAATTCTACACAAGAGCACATTATTTGGAGTATATTTCAGTCTTGGCCTGTGAGACTCTGCATTTTTTGGGGAAAACCTAGACATTTGGTAAAGCTTTTTGTCGGTATATTGAACCAGTGCATGTTGACACATATACATGTAATCATGTATTGCAGATATGCCCAAGCAAATTTGTATAAATGTTTCAAGGTCCATTCTGGTGCCTCTAAGGCCAAACAACAACTGACTTTGTAGGAGGTAAATAGGCATACAATGGATAGAAAATGAGCTGTGACTGGGCAAATGGCTCATATCCTGAGCCAGATTCAGATGCCACATGTCATAAGCAAGCCAAACTTCACACCAGCCATGATTGAATTGTTAGACTATTCACAATTCCTAATTCTTTCTGGGACCCCTGGTCGAGGTCCCTGGAGTAGCACCGGTATTTTTGTTACTATTACATAGACCAAAGAATATGAAGATTTGTAAGAAGCAATGTTGCATTTTAAAGCACCAAGACTCAGGTACCACCCAAACTAACGTGTCTTTGGCTCCTGAACATAATATGCAATCAGCAACAAGAGTCCTGCATAGCAGTATATTGGATTTGGAAGGTTAAATAAGATTTGGATACAGAGAACACATAAATTATCATGTTCATTATGTAAGAGGTTCTCTTAGAAATATGAATTTGACATTGAGATAAAAGCAGGCAAATGTGGACAAAATTGGGAAATATTCTACAAAACAGTGGCAGGGAAATGGATTGCTAATGGTTAAGTTTTGTTTCCCTATTAATTGTAATAATCCCCACTTTTGTTTAATACTTTCATGAAAATATTCAGGAAAACAAGAAAAGAGAGATACATACATCAAGGCTTTTAAGAATAAGGATGCTTCATATAACAATTTTCTGTATGTTCAAAACCTCAATAAATAAATCATTCCAACTTACAAAACATACATTTAAAAAATGATATTTAACCTTCTATGTCCTCTCTCCAGTAGTGACATCATGCCTGTAGTGTTGATGTAATAGCAGAACAAGGCCATCTTACAGCATTTTACTTATTTTCTTGATCTATGTTGGAATAGTATTAGCAGCATTATCGAAATGTGTGGAATATAGTACATAACTATGTACTATATTCCCAGTATTGCAATAGACTATTAAACACAACAAAAGAAAGTAACTTATAGTCATTCTGCAATGTATTTATTTGAATAATATACAATGTTATTGAAGATTGCAAAAGTTATGTGTTTCTCAAACCAGTCTTCCAGAGACCAATAAATTATTAAAAATGTACATTATTTCACTAGAGTATAACCCCATAGTATTTCCTATTGAGATTTTAGTGGGTATTGGAAGTCAGGTTAATTCATGGCACAGTACCATATAGATGTACCAGCCCAAAGAACATGTTTTACATGCACATTAATAAAGTAGCTCTATTCTTAAAAGGAATAACTTAATAAAATGTTAATAAACTGTACTAATGTTAAGCATTGGCTGTGGATTGAAAGTCACTTTGTGTATGCAGTTGTTGCTGTAGGACAAGTTCAATATATTTCAATCTATACTGCACTCTTGGGTGTGGATTACTTGACATCATTGGGTCAAATAATGAGCATTTCAACTATACCACTTCTAGCATAACTAAAACAAATATTATATGAAAAAAATAAAACAATGTTACGTCAAGAATAAGAAAATGTCCCCTTAAGAAGCATTTTAAAGATGGCCCTTTAGCATAACGCCATCTGTTTCCATACAGCACAAGGAAACAAGGGAAAAGAGGGTCTTTATAACTGAATGTAACCTCTAGGATTGTATATATATATATATATTACTGAAAAAATAAGAACAACAGGAAGAACTGGCTATTTCTTTTAACCAAAAACAAATTAATCCAAATTATGCTTACAGCCAACTGCAGTGGTGCAGATATATAAATCACGCACTCCTCAAAAAGATCTAAAAATGCATTTATAATGACAGCAGCTAATTTTAACACATACCTTCATAATAAGACATTAAATTACAAATCACGCACCTGCTAAAAATACTACTGATTATTTTTAATTATTTATAGAAATATCATTATATCGTTGCTGCTATTAGCGGCATTTGTTCTTGTTAATGGCAAAACTGGTTAGAAAATAAGATTTTTTTTTTTCAATTCATAGGAGATCATATAAAAATTCTTTAGACTCTCCACAGCTAACAGGCACACACAAATCAAACACGGAGCAGGTTTGAGCTATAAAAAAAAAACCTTTGCTTTTGCTGAAAAGAGAATTTTTTTCTATACCACATCAATCATTGGAAAATAACTAGCAGGAGATGTCTGTGTTCCTTGGAATAAATATAACCTTCATTGTATACACTTTGCATAATGTGGGCAGACCGAGCCTTCCCTGCAATATGTATTATATATGTACAATAACAGAGGAATATTGACGCAGAGTATGTCACATGCATTACTAAGTGACAATAAAAAAAGGAGAATCAGGCACAGCAAACAGTGACCTACCTATCCCCATCAACCAGTTACAATAAATCATTTATGTTGTAAATTATGAGTAATTATTCTCTACATATTACTTTGACAGGTTGATGCATTGAAAATAAGGGTTATTTACATGTCAAAATGTGCCAATTATTGAGTAATGAAAGATGTGGATATGTCATTATATTTTTTCCTCTGATGGTTCAATCATGTTAAAACAACACAGAAACTTTTAGGAAGCATTTGAGTTTTTATGGCAACCTGTCATTATCATTTTGTGTCTTTAATCACAGAGGTGCTCAGGGCAAGCCCACCTCAGTGCCCCCCCCCGAATATAGTGGTGACCCCTCTAGAGCTCCCATTTATCCCTGGCATCTCCTCTACCACTAATGACTCTTCCTTCAATGTTTGTTCACCGCCTGATGCTGGGCTCGGGGATATGATGTCAGGCCCCAGTTGTTGTCAACATCAGGTGGTGAGTGGACCATTGACAGCTGCACAGACCTCCACATCTAGACATAGACAACTGACAGCCAAGAGACAGTTGACATTGGTAAGCTAGTGACCAGGGCCCTTGTCCCTTTAGCCCTGTGTGTTTTCCTGCAATGTGGCAAAAGTTTACATGATTTAAGAATTCTTTCTGGGAAGAGTTTGGCCAGTTAACAGTACTGAGAACAGTGCTTATAATCTTACATTTGTCATAAAGTGTTCAATTCAGAATAGGTAAAACAATGGATTTAAATCTAGATTGTATTAATAATATAGACTGTTAATAAACATTATGCCTGCTCTTTTTAGACCTTGGTAATTTTCTCAGTTTTGTTACTGAGTTCTACCCAATGGATGTTAAAAGAAGAATGTGGGCTCAAAGCCATACCTACCAACTATATGTTTTTATACAAGTTATTAACCTGCTGCGAGTTATTTTACAGTCTGTTGTTATCCCAAGGGTTTGGCACACATGGTGTTACGTATACAAAACAAAAAATTTCAACCAGCCTTTTAAATTCTAACTGTACCCCCAAACACATCATGCCTAGTAGGAGATCAGGCCTCAATCATAGATGGGATGCAGCCTCCCAGGTTTTTTATATATATATATATATATATATATGATTAATAAGTATTTTTTTTATTACATAATTAATTAAATGATGTCAAAATATGTAGCCTCCACATTATAGAAGATGGACAACATTGATAGAATGTATCATGTTTCACAACTCAACAGCTTGGAGACCATGTCAAACCTTAACTATACTCTATTTGGATTTATGATTTTCGCTTGACCTTTTCTAGACCAAGATCTAGTTGTGGAGAAAAATAAGAGAGATATTTACTTAAAATGAGGATGAGATGAAACCATTCACCTTACTGAATTAACTGTACATTATGCAAGGTCAACTGAGTCCTCCTTGTGGGAGAAACTCACCAGAGTTGGCCCTTTAACCAGTCAATGAGATGAAAAGTTTTAACTTACCTACAACTAGATCCATGAAACTAACCTCACAGTGTGACTCTAAAAGAGACCATGCCAAATCTCCCCTTACATCAGGTTTTCAAATCATATACTGATCATTTAGAGTTGAAATTTGATGTTATTTCTCAGTATTATATTATTACGTTCATTTGTACGTTTCTGTGTAACCTTCTTTACGTTCCAAACATTTACTTTTCCTCCATACAACAACGGCAGACAGTACACAAAATACCATTATTTTAGTCAACTTCAGTTTTTCCAAACATCAAAGCTAAAATAAAAGGCATGTTTTGGGTGCAGAAAATGTATTAGCTGGAAAGGTCATAGAGCACTGGAAATGTGAATTATTAGGAATGACAAGATCACAACCTTTCTCTGGGCTTGTAGTCCATAGTCATATGAGAAAACATGCTGGGATTTTTAATTGTTTTTCTATTACACGCCAGAAAATGGATTTAGTTGCAAAGCACCTGCCTCAGTTCAGTTAAAGTTTTCAAGTAGCACCTCTACAACTTTGGGTGGAAATATTACATGTCTGTCACAGACTAAAGCACTCTAAAACATAATTACATTTTAATGTCATTCAATGCGATTAAAATATTAGTGATTAAGACCACATCTTTTAGGTTTATGAATAATATATATAACTTAAATTAATGGTAGGGATAATTAAAGGCGACATATTATATGTGAATATTAATGTATGGAAAATGGGTCCTGGTTTTCTAGTAACAAGGTTATAATATCATATACAATTCACAGACACTGGAGCATGGGGTAATCTGATGTTAAATAAAAGTTTGGGGAATTCTGCAATGCAGGTTATACTTGATTTGCTTGAAAGCGGTCCAGATCTTAATAGCACCTCAGCAGCTGAGTGATGCAGTGTGGGGCTGGCAGATATATTTCTTAAACAATACATACGGCCGTCTACCATGGCAACTAATGCCCTGTGCCGTCTGCACGGATTTCAGTCATTTGTGCAGGTTTCTATTGGGTTAAGGTAATCTGGAAAGAAACAAGCCACAGCATCTCCAAAGGCTTAGAGGTTTTTTAAGCAAACAGGGATTTCTCTAGAAGCAATCAACTGGGGATCACCAACTAATCTGAGCCAGGGGACAGGACACTGCTGAATAATAGTATGTGCAGAACAAGAAGAAGCAAATGGGGTTTTATCTATCAGAGTCAGCATTTCCAGTACATGATTGAGGATGTCTTTTAAAAAGTGCAACATGCTGCTGAAAGCATACAGACAGCGCTGTGTTATGAAAGCACTCAGATGAAGCACATGAGAGCATTGAGTAGACGATGTATAGGAGCTCTGTTCCCTGCCATCTCCACTCTCCCCTGTGCGGTCTCATGAGGACCATCCCGGACTCTTAATACTGATCCTTCTGTGTACAGCGAGCTCCCGATCCACACCCCCAGCTGGGCGTTGCACAAGAATAACCCTCCCACTTCCTTATATGGTCATAGCATCTCTCCGCACACCTTCCAGAGTCCCGACCTGCTACATGGGCACAAAGAGTCCGTGTACTCACATCAGCTCCGGGTTCGCCGGGCATGCCGGGAGATCCAGGCTTTCCGGGGTCTCCATCGGGTCCCTGGCATTGACAAGGAGTAGAATACAATGATGTCAATAATATAAGGGGCAACGTCAAGAACGAGAAGTGACTTTAAACTTAAGGTGTGTACTTACCGGTGGGCCTGGAGGACCGTCAGGACCCCTGTCTCCCTATTAAATAGAAAATGCATTTCCATGAAAATCATTAAAAAAAAAAAAAAGAATTACGAGAAATATTGTTCGTTCGTTTACTTTGCTTACTTTTTATAGCCACAGATCTACCTGCCTACAACGTATGGGGAATATACATTAACTACGCAAGTAGCTGTGATACGGACACACATCTAAGGACGGGCAATACAAAACCCATGAAGCGTATGTAGACCACGAACTCCCATCATCCTCAGCCAAGCAATAGTGGCAATCGCCTTGTGGAGGCACGATGCGAGAACTTTGTAGGATGGATCGTTTGCACAGGGTTAAAGGTCGATGCGGCGCTTAAAGGGTTAAGCATGCGTTGGCACGAGATGAGAGAGACGTATGTAGGGAAAGCAAACAAAAAATCTATAGATCGACTTACATCAATCCCGTCAATACCAGGGACTCCTGGTGGTCCGGGTGGTCCCTCTGGTCCGGGCGGTCCGGGTGGTCCTCTCTGGTCAGGAGAATAGGATGCATTAGGTAGGGTAGGTGGTCAGTGCAGTGCGTACTCAGGTGTGCCAGAAAGGGGTAAGTATGTGACCCATGTGTGTGATGTCATAAGTGAGAGATCAGGGGCATTTAATGTTTTGACAATAAATGATTTATTTCTGGCATTTTCGATTGTTTGTAAATAATAATAACTAATATTATGGGGAAACTATTCTTAAGTTTGTTCTTTTTTTCACTGTGCAAACTTGAGATAAATGTGATGTGTTGGTGACAGAGTGGAAGCTCAGTGCTAGAATGCTAGCAGACATGAGGAATTCCTGCCCTGTGCTCCATGAATGTCTCCTTGTATTCTGCTTTTACACAAGGAGGTAAAGGTATCTTCACAAAGAGGACATTGTGAGCTGGAGATCACCTCCTATTTCCCCTTGAGTAGTGGCAAGAATCAGAGTCCAAGGGAGGTGACTGCTTGTCCATCCCCCAGGAACTGAACTAGACTGAACCCCACTATTTCATTAACCCTATTCACTCCGGTAAGGTAGGCTTCCCAGCCATGGGAAACTAAATGAATATGCATCTCATCCATCCACTTTATTAACCCTTGGGCTCCTGGACCTCTACTGCTTCCCCTATTAACGCTATTTACATAGCCTGGCATAACTAATCCGTACCCTCAATATGTTATGATGTCTAACTTAACTCATGAATCCAATTTTCTACATCATTAACCCAATCCCTGCTGGTCACAGTTTTCTAGAATCTCCTCTGGTAATCAAGAACTATGTTAGTATTTAGAACTTTGCCGATGTGTTTTTTTTTTTTTCAAATGAAAACGTTTTATTATCTGGCACAGAAGTTCAACCACTGGTCCCATAATGTATTGCCTATTGTAATCTGTATAACAGAATTGAGCTCAACCATTCAAATGCATGATGAATTATCGATGCCTGTCTGATGTCTGATATGCAAAAGGGTTAAAAGAATATGTCTGAGAAATGTGAATGGTGATAATTCCAGCACAAAACTCATAGGATATTTCTTAAATAATCTAACTTGTGTCCAATTATACAATGTATCCCTAACGATGAATTTACCTGTTACAGTGAAACAGTTTCAGAAACTAAATCATTCTAAGAACTTTAAAAGTTGAAAGCAGGCACGAAACTGTTTTTTAATTAGAATGTATGTTAGAAACAAAGAAAACTAACATTCCCCAATAACATATAGACAATGGCGAGTGATCAGGTAGAATATATAGAGTTAAATTACAGATACAACTAATTCTTACCTCTAGCAACGCCTGGCTGACCTGTAAAGAAAAAGGTGAATGAATGAAAAGTTAGTTGCCACTTACTTGAGCCACACATATGCTGACTATGTGTAGGGCTAGGACCAGAAGAAGGACAGGATTAGCCATAGTTAAACACTATGGCTAGGAAAAAAGGTGCAGTCTCCTTCCTCCTGTCCGATTTTGGGACCCACAAGGCAAATCCCCCAAACTGAATCAGCTAACACTAGCTCCAAGGTAAGCCCTGGAGAAGGCGTTAGATCCTTATGTTTATTAATAACCTGGGAGGAGGATAGTAATGATTGGAGGAGGCTTGGAGAGTGGGGTGGGAGGGTAGAATGCTAGAGGCCCTTTAACCCTTTCTGTGGAGTGTGAGACACTATGCATGGTGCTGATTCAGCTCTGTCACATTCATTCATGGATCAGCAGTGAGTTAGTGAACTTTAAGCACGCCCTCTTATAATGGCCAAATCTACCTCCTTTTTATATGAAATTCCCACGCAGCCAGCGCTGAGTTTTTTTTTAATTTAACCATCATTATTATTATTCACAATCTGAGATCAGTCAGGGAAGTCAGTGAACGTGTGACCACATTATTTTCATAATATTGCACAGGAATTCATAGCAGTGGTTTTGTCAAGTAACTACTAGATTATGTTCCAATGGTTAAATACAAAATGCAAAAACTATACACTACTTTTCAAAAGTTTGGGGTCACTTAGCGCTTAAAAACAATGACATTTCCAGCTGTGCTAACATACTTGCAAAGAGTTTTCTAATGATCAAGTAGCCTCTTAACCTTAAACTTGGATTAGTTAACACAATATGCCATTGGAACACAGGAATGATGGTTGCTGATAAAAGGCCTCTGTACACCTATAAAGATATTCCATTAAAAATTAAGAGGTTCCAGCTAAAATACTCATTTACAACATTAACAACATCTACATTGTATTTCTGGTCCATCTCATGTTATTCTAATGAACATTTTTTGCTTTTCTTTGAAAAACAAGGAAAAGTGACCCCCAAACATTTGAAAGGTAATGTATATTCACCAAAAAACAGGCGTCTGATCTAGTAAATTTCAATAACCTTGACCTTAATGTATAATTGTGCTCTAATGATGACTCTTAAAAGGACAGTTTTATGTCCTAGACACTCTTGCTAAAAAAGGACACATAACAAAGTAATATATACATTCTTTAAAATAAAAAAAAGTGTTTAATTTTATTATTTTTAAAATCATTTAGAATATTTTTATATTTGATTTTTAAAAAAATATTACTGCAACCTGCTATTTTCTTTCGAGAAAAATCTGTTATCTCTTTTGTGAACTTGAGAGTTTTTGGGGGTTGAGGCTCTAGAGTCCAACTATTCTCCCCTGCAAAGATCATGTTCAATGCTTTGAATGGTTGATGCAGCACTTACACCTGCAGTAAACCATGTAATTAAATAGATCAGACAATTCTAATAATGCACTAGATACCTGCTTAGACCAAAAGGGTCATTGGGATACCTGACTAAGAAAGGAGGTTGCATTTTAGCTACTTACCGCTCTCCTGGCCTCCAGCTCGGTACATGACTCTCTCTGAGGCCTCAGAGGATCACAATGAATTAGCATCCACTGGAGATCAAACTGTCAGAACATGAAACCGAGTCATTACTGCAACATTTTATAAAGTCTTCTATACGAAAAACACTGATAAGCCAAGCATGATAGAGGTCAAATAGAGATTCCAGTGAAAAGAGGTGTTATCACCATAGCAACCAATGGAATGGCCCAATCAGCAGGAAAATTCCAGTGATTTACAGGAAGTTTATACATTGCCTGGGCCATCAATCTGTTTATGAAGCAGAATGTGTTAGGGATGAGTAAAATGCTTAATTTGGAGCACTTGCTATTGAAATTAATGAGGTGTTTCTACTGATTACTCCAGATGTCGCACCAGAATTATTCCAGTCTTGCCATGTAATAGGGATCAGTTTGCCTTATGATCATCTTAGCGCAGAATCAACAAGCATAGTTAGAACAGAAATCTATTTACCAGCGGCAATTAATAATGTTAAGAATAATGGCGTTATTATAGAAATGAAACAAGACTGGCATTGTGGGCATACAGAAGAGCGGGTCTCTTACTGAAAGCTAAAAAAACAGACATTAAAAAAACAGACAAGTCAACTTTGATTCTGTATAAATGTAATCAACAGTAACCCCTTGAAATGTATTGTGATAATAAACTTTCTGTGAGATGTGATCTGTTAGCATGAACATTTTTAGCAATAAGGTGACCCTGTCATTTTTCCCAGAATGGAATCAGTTACACAGCTATGCATCCCATATACTACAAGGCAGCATATGGACACTGCAAGATGTAAATGATATATGTTCCCTAAATAAAATGAATAATGTGCTCACCCTACTTAGTAAAGATGATTAATAACCCTGCAGGGAAAATCAGATGAAAGCTCATAATGGCCCCCCCTTCCGCAGTAACTCCTGCCATAACATTGACACCTGAAGACATCATGGCAAACGGCCCTTTCCTAAAATGCTGCATGTGTCATGGTGTCCCCAGATGTTCCAACACTTGTGACGCAAATGGCCTTGAAAAAAATAGGTTTTTTTTCAACTTTTCACCGTGTATTGGATAAGAAAGTTTTCACCTACCTCACCCAGTAAAATATCAACTAACCCTGAACTTTAAAGGTAAATGTGCTGATAAATGCCCGCGAGCAGGGCTCTCTCCACCTAATGTATCGGTTTGTCTTGAATATATGTATTGTAAGAAGTGCTGCGTAAATTGTTGGCGCTATATATAAATAAAAAATAATAATAATCATCATCATAATAAATCCACATATCAGATCCGATCCTCTTCCACTTTGTAATTCATAACAGCTTGATGTAATAAAGGAAATCATTGTTTAGTGATCTACTATTCTGTATTTTAATGATCATTCAAAATAAGCCAGTTACCATATGTCGCTGTTAGCTGAAAGGTATATCTATCTATCTATCTATCTATCTATCTATCTATATAGATATATATATATAGATATATATAGATATAGATATATATAGATATAGATATAGATAGATAGATAGATAGATATATATCTATCTATCTATCTATCTATCTATCTATATCTATATCTATATATATCTATGTATATAGATATATAGATATAGATATATATATGTATATATATATATATATATATATATATATATATATATATATATACATTATATATATATCCACATAAATGTCCAGTCTAATCAGAATCTACCTGTTAAAAAACAACCGTCAGTCTTTAAGGATGAAGCACTTAAAGCAAGCTGTGCTGCAATCCATTTGCTAGTCTGGCGGAATGTGCAGAAGAAAAATAAGCACACAGGAGGCTTTCTGTGACTGGCTGCTATGATCCTGTGAAATGTTACACTGCGGTGAGATATTCCTACACAGCCTCCATAATGTGACCTGTGATCAAGAGCTGAGGTCTCCTGTAACTGCCCGCTATGTAAAATAATGAATTCCTTTCATACATAAATGATCATTGCTATAGCAACTAACAGGGTAGAATACACTGCAGCGATAAATGCCTTTCACGTTATTAATACAGAATGGAACACCATGGAAAAAAAAATAGATACGTTTCTACAAGTAGACAGCATTACTTCGCAATTCATGGTCATTAAAGATGCCCTCTGAGTGCATTAAGGTTTTGGTATTTTGACTAGAGGAAATCAGTATTATGTGATCGTGTTATATTCTTCTGCTGCCCACTGTGTGAAAAGCCCATGGACCATTGGGTTTTACTTGGCTTAGAATAATTGGCATTTACAAATCCAGCCTCTCTTGGAAATGTGGAGAAAGTAAAGTTATGATTTCAAATTTTCTAGAAGATAATAGAAACCCTTTCTATGAAATAATGAGTATAATCTGTTGGAGAAATGGTAGAGGGAAATGTGCTAGAATAGACAAAATAGACTTTGAAAGTAAAAGTTGAAATGGGTAAAGAATGGTTTTTCTGTCAGAATTAAATATGGTGTTTTAAGCAGCCAAGGATAAAATTCTACAACAAAAGCTACCATGTCACCCTGTTTTGGACAGCCTTTGGAGTAGTCATAGGTCCCTTTGGAGTAGCCATGATGACCTATGCAAAGTATGAGTTGATGCATGCTGAGGAGCATGGATCTATATGTGGGTTAAAAGTAAAAGATGTTGGTGTACTTAAGGTGCCACCTTAGCCAAGTAGACCCTGGTGGTCCATAAAAGTAACCAAATTATAACCAGGCATAGAAGCAAAGACAAGTATCTTTTGAGGTTCTGCTTATCCTAAGCAGGTCCTTATTACAATATTTATAAGACATTTATCAGTCAGAGGGTCTCTCTGGATGATTAAAACTAAGCCATTCCTTTGTTTACTACAAACAGCATGCCTTTGTCTAGAAGACTGGTCTGCGTTAAAAGACCCAAAACACATAAAGTATAAAGCTTCTATACCAGCTATGCATTTCTGGTGGTTTCCACCAAATCATTTGTGGCAGACGAAAAGAATCTCTTGCATTATTTTGGTCCACTCAGTACTTTCTGAATTAAACCCTGAGGATGAAGCAGCTAAGATTTTTTTTTAGGAAATAAATTGTAAGATTATCATCACTGCAGAAATGTTGTTTAATCAATAGATTCCACATCTAAATGCCAATATGTGCAATGATTGCAAGGCTACACGCGGTTCTTATCTTATAAAGATAAAAAGTGAACTCTAAAAGTTGTAGTGCTTCATGGGCAGATTCATTTGCAGATTTAGCAGATGCCTAGGGTCCCCTTTGGTCTAAGGACCCCCATAGAGGCTGTGGAAGGGGTGCAGCATAGAATTACTTGAGTGAAATGTATATATTGCTATGATACAAGCTTCTAAAAATCATTATTGTGTACCTTTATCATTTTTATTACTAGTTCTCTGTACAAGAGGATTCAAAAAAATAGTGCCATTTAAGCATGTTACGCAAACAAGCCTTAGCTGGTATATTATTTTATTCTTAAGGTTTGATCACATAAAAACCATAGAAATTTTTAAGATGCAGTTTATTGCTATGGCAATAAGCGTTTGCGTCACATGACAATTAAATGCTCCCAGCAAAATCATGGAATATAAGATATTATGATAAAATAATTATTTCTGTAAAAGATTTGGGTATCCAGCAATTCTAGAAATGACATTTCTAATGCTGCATTTATTACTAAAGAGTGATAGAAGAATGCCTTTAATATGCGAGGAAATCTATCGGCAGTGATGGTTTCAATTATTATTACTTTCCTTAATTTATAAAAGTACATCCTATGTTACAGTGCTGTATATTGGGAGATTAGAAACAAAATGCAGGTAGCAGAGAATCATGCTGTAGGCTTGCATTGATGTGTTATGTATTGCTAGGTTGCAGTGTTTAAATTTCACAGTTTGCATACATAGTTTATAGTTGGTGTCAGCGTAACCCCAAAAGAATCCATATTTTCTATGCTCACAGTCAAAGCTATTTCATCACTGGAAAGTACACTTTAAATTGCAGTCAGGCCTGGCACAGGTAGGCTGTTTCCGGGCATAAGTGGCACAGACAGGCTGTTTCAGGGACAGAAGTGGCACAGGCAGGCTGTTTCAGGGACAGAAGTGGCACGGGCAGGCTGTTTAATGGGGAGAGGTGGGACAGGCAGGCAACTTAAATGGCAGAGTTGGCACAGACAGGCCACTTAAATGGCAGAGTTGGCACAGACAGGTTGTTTCAGTGGCAGAGGGGGCACAGGTTGGTATCTTCAGGGGCAGAGTGGGCACAGACAGCATCAGAGGAAGAGTGGGCACGGGCAGGCTGCGTCAGGGGCAGAGAGGGCACAGGCAGGCTGTTTCAGGGGTAGAGGTGGCACAAGCAGGCTTTTTAAGGGGCAAAGGTGGCACAGGCAGGCTGCTAAAGGGGCAGCGATGGCACAGGCAGGCTGTTTTGGGGGCAGAGGCCTACCACATCAATGTCTTGCCTAGAATATAGTGATGGAGGTTATGCTACATTACCGCCAATGTCTGGCTCAGTGAATAGTGATGAGGGTTACACTGTACCATCATCATTGTCTGACTCAGTATATAGTGATAAGAGTTATCCTATTATTCAAATAGAGGTTTGAGAGGATCCACTAGCCTCTGACCCCCACGTGCATGCCATTTACCAAGAGCCTCAGCGAAAGCAAAACTTAGTCCTGCTGCACATGGGGCTCAATACTATTTTGATTAAGCAGGAAGGCACCAAGAATATAAACCTGCAATTGTGTGATTGGGTTATGTCTTAATGTTTACCACCAGACAGTAAAGGTTTTTAGTCTTTGCTCGCCTGTTTGAAAGAGGTAATCGGTGGTCATAAATGCCTCCAGCAGATAATAGGTTAAAAGGTTACTGATGAAAACATCCTCTATGCTGAGATAATTATAGTTCATTTTGTGCATGGGCTTGGATGACATGCTACAAGCTTATAATTTACATATATTCCTCTATCTGTGAATGAAACGGGAGCATTTTGAAACATGTTGAAATAATTTCTGGTGAGGTAACCAGATTGAACGATATGCCAGACTCTGAAAGAATCTAATACTTCATTCCCAACAATTTTATCCCGAAAAGATACATAGATTTCTAATTATCCGGACCACTGATAAGGGAAGAGTAATCATGAGTACCGGTATATTTTCCAGAGTAAAAGGAGAAGGTCGTACCTTTAGGAGAAGAACAATCCAGCTGCTAAAGCACTGATTAGCGATTAGCATACTGCATAGAGTAATTATATTGGATTTTTTTCTAAAATACACGATTATGAGAAAGCTGTGAAAACTGTTTATTGGGGGCTGGCGGGGATCACTTACTCGATTGAAATTAAATGTAGGGATGGTTGGAACATTATCATTCTGTGTTTCCTCAATGGAAGTAACAACTAATTTAGTGGTTTCTGAATATATAACTATGTGTTGATAGCTTGGATCATTACTAAAAGAGTGTTTTGAGATTATAGCAAGAAATGTCTTTATCTTTACCTACTACCTACTATTACAAAAGTGGGCAACTCTTCACACAGGTTATACCAGGTCTTGTAACAAAGGTTCTACACTGAGAACAGCCATCATAAGGAAAACAGAAATAGACAGATAATAAGAAAGTTGGCCAACTAAATATGTAAACTGGACCGAAGACCCGGGACCTGAACATGAACCTGGCTGTGGTTTCTGAGCAGCACCAATCATACTCGGTACACTTTTATAGACATCTGGTAAAACATATCCTTAGTATTGATCCCATATGTACAAAAATACAACAGAAACATCTTTAAAAGTACAATACTGTACATTATGAAAATATCATTTTAAAATTATACTGCATAACAAAAATCCAGAACAAATACGCATTTCAGTCTGTAACACATACATGGGTACCACTTGCGGTACGTTTGATGGGTTTGCTTAAAATGCACTCATTATAAACTTGCCTTATTTCAAAAGTTTTTGATAACAAACACAAGAGATGCAACTTTCTAAAGAAAACTTGCGTCAATACAAGTAACTAGGAGTAGTTTAGGGATATTTTAATTTAGTAACAACCAATAATCCCATCACAGATACAGAAAGAAAATGGTTGGGAGACAGTGCGGCAATCTCCTATCTTTTCATTGCTTACTATCGCCATCTAGTGGCCAGTTTCAATATTTCTGGACACATTTTTTAAACCAATAAAAAATACAAGCAGACAATTTTTACAATTAAAATAGATATGTCACTTTTCCCAAATACTCTAAAATGTTTCATTTCTATCCACTAAATAAACCTATGGAGTTGTATTTACAGATTAAAATAAACAATATATAAAGATTAAAATCCCACCTTCTACCCGGTGGAAAGGTATTTAACTTTTATTTCTTATGACATGATTAAAATATTATTCAATTACTTTATATTGCTACCCTACAATTAAGTTGCTGATTGCTGTCGATTGGTTCATGCAGCTTTTGTAAGGATGATGACTTCAAGACGCCAAATTGATTGGATAATGCTACAAGCTACCACTGAACTCAGGTTCCATAAGATGATCCAAAATACCTCCGAAACAATGTCACTGGTTGACAAACACAACTACAGGCTATAGGCAGTTTCAATAAATGACTCTAGTTGCGCTAACATCTGCGAGACATTTAGTTTTCAATTCAACTAAGGAAAGTAGGAAAACAAGAATAGATTTTAACAAGAACCTATGACTAATTCAGATAGAACAAATGACTCACAAACTGTGTCCCTATCTGTCATGTGAAGTCCTACATGATTATTTTTAGAACTGTGGCTTAATGTGGGCTAGAAAGCACACGACAAGCCAGCTTCTGTGAACGGAAATTTGCTCAAATTTGGTCAGAGAGCCCGGCAGAACAATGGTTTTCAGCAGATAAAATGATATAGCTGGCTCCTTAATATTCCCAAGTAAAAGCAGGCTTCAACCAAAGTGTTGTTTGGCACAAAATAGGGAAAATGGACATAGGTAGCGAGCGAGCTCATTAGCGAAAAATGTGCAATTCTATCAGAGATTTTAATAGCCCCAGCTGTTAGTGTAAGTACTCCTTGAAGGCCACGTTCGCCAACAGAAGATAATTACAGTATTGTTTGAATTGGTTTCTGTGTAAATATAATTTTTTCTTTTTATGTATTGTGTGCAGGTTTTTATTGTGTCATACCACGCTGTCACTAGGGTGAGCTAAGCAGACCGAAGCCTCAAGCAAGGTCATCTGCCAACAAACACAACCCCTTTTACACATGTACGTAATGCTGTGTTGTAACATATTGCATGGCGGTTTCTATTTGGCTGAACTTCTTGGAATTTTCAGTCATCTGAAAGGTGGCAACTCCACAGGAAGCAGACCAGGATCCTCAGACTCAACTCAATTTGGGATAAGGGAGTTTAATCACCGTCACTTCACTATTTATTATGAAGGGCCAGTTGTCTCCAGCAAGAATTTAATTTGGTGTGATTTAATACATTTAACTATGTATTATACAAGACCAGCCAAACGCTTTCTGCAGAAGAAGCCTGCTGGGGTTGGACTTCATGTTGAAGTCAACAAGTTGAAACCACAACTCTACTGCAAGCAAATAGATCAAAAAGTCCCAGTAACTTGTGACCTTTAACCCCAGATCTTGCTGGTCCAATATAGCACCGTCTTCCCAGAAATCTCCCATTGTTATATTATATGTAGGTATGTACAAAGCCAGGAAGGGTCTTTGGCTTGCATTTAAACAATAGTATCCTCTTGTTAGAATCCTACAGTATTTTATGCCTATGAAAGATTGATTTTCCTATGCAGAATTTGAAAAAAAAAAGACTTCATATTTCTTTCCAGTGGTGTCTAGAAAGAACTTGTTTAAATGTTTTTTTATTATTATTACATTTTTCTTTCTGGATTTGTTTATGGTACACTGAGAAGCTGTTGTGGGCAACACCATTTTTTGTCACTTAAGTCAGAAAGGACAGCTCACAAAGGATGAAAAAATAAAGTTCGATTTTTCATATACTGATAGATACACAGACAGATATGCAGGCAGTTTTTCTTAGGTGATCAAAGCTGTTAGAAGGGGATATATAGCCCAATAAACTGAGAAATATTGATGTTTCAGAGCACAGCTCCATACAGTCTGGGTAGTTAAGAATGCTCTATTGCACCAAGACAATACAAGAGTAAAGCACAGGCTTGTTGCAAGATAAAATCAATAGCTGGCTAAAAGACACGTGTAAATTAAATCAAATACATTTCAAAAGACTAATCAGAGAGAAGAAAAGGAAATGGATTGTTCCAAAAGCATCACAGAGTACAGGCAGGCAGGGGGTATGAGATACAGGGCAAAGGTCTTCAAAATCTCATCTAACTACAGCTGAGAACTGTTACACAGTAAATCAAAATACGGATAAAAAAAACCCATAAAATGACGAGAACACCATGAGTGGCTGCAGCTTGATAGACCACTCCATTATTACTTTTCTGGAGTTTTTACTTGTTTCTTCAGGTTTTTAATGCACGTTTTATAAAATAAGTTTCAATAAAACTCAACTTATTTTTTTGATTATTTGTTATCAATCATGCGTTTTCTACAAAATTATATTTGTTTTAAACTTTTTCACAATGTTAGAATTTTCCGAATTGTATTTCTGACTTTCCTGAAACCACTGGACCCTAATATTTGAAAATATATTACAATAACATTTTAAGAAAGTGTCTTTAAAAAAAAAAAAAAAAAAGTACTTGGAACATGGGAAATAAGGAGAAAAATAAGGAACGTATTTGTTGACTGTAGTAGCATCTAGATTACATAGTAATATGATAGCCCTAAGTGCAGTCAGTGATCTCTATTAATTGTGGGGAATATGTGTCCTTGTTATACCAGACACCCCAGTGAGTATATATGGAACTACAGGTAAAATATACAAAGCGCCTGATAATCACCCACAGAGTTGTTGTCTATGTTTGCCCAACTCGAAAGGTCAACTCAACAAGGACCTTCATCGCTTCAAAACCTTCCAACATCCCCAAATTGAAGTGACAGTTCCACTGAGTTCCTCAGATCGTGGGAAATCACCTATCATATTTAATGCATTGAGTTTCCCCTATACCCAGCTCTTTGGCTCTCCATTAAAGTCAACGGAGTCTTATCTAGTGGAAGTCACACCTTCTTGGCAAACAGTAAATTCAACCCTATGTATTGAATTAAATCCAACTACACTAACTAAAACATCTAAACAGTTAGTCCTTAACCCCTTTATAGAGTAATATTTTGAACTGGTCATGCCCTCTATATGGGCTTTTAAAATATATCAGCTTTTAAAATATCCCGTTCTGCTACCAAGAGTCTACCTGTCTGCAGAAATTCAATGCAGCCAACCAGCATTGTTTATAATGGTTTTCCTTGTCAAGGAAACATGTTTCTAGTTTTAATAGTGATACATATATATATATACATATATATGTGTGTGTATATTATGCAGTTTGCACAAGATTGCAAAAGTATTATACTGAAAAATGGTTTGATGGAAATAATGTAGTTTTTATACATTGACATTACAGTTGTCCTATTTGTATGTAACTTTGCCGTAAGGTTGCTAATCTTGTTTCCTTTTAGATACACTGTATCCAGTTTATCAATATATTCTTCTCTGTTGATAAAAGTTAGATCTTTCTAACTGCTATACGTTTTTGTATGAATTTAGTAAGCACACGCTTCAAGATATGTACAGCAAACTACTAATACATTTCATAATCAACAGGAACCCAGGATGCAGCCCTTGGTGTCTTTTATGTGGCACCACCCTGCCTAAAAATGTGTAGTATCATATATTTTTATAACCTTTTATAACGTATTCTGTAACCTTTTATAAGCCCTCTGTTCTCAGTTAGAATTCATTGGCATTACAGTCATTCTTTTAATCTGAGAGGGTGGTAGATACATGGAATAACCTCCCATCAGTAATGGTAGCAGCTAATACAATGAAGGGGACAGGTATAAAGGTATCCTGAGTCTAAGGTAAGATCAAGGACTAATTAAAGTCTGGGTTGCTACATCATAAAAGTGGGTTGCATGCCCTTAGATCCAATGTTGTTATGTCTTTGAATTTATCATGTGACTGCACTTATCATGCCTCGCTTTTCTTATACTGCAGACTGTAAAGTGCTAAGTACATCTACTGGCAATAACTACAAATGATAATATACTTACATATATACAATAGTCTATTAAACATTTAATGTGAGAGAGGATAGATTTAAAATACACTGATCTGTTTGGGGAACATGGGATCTGAGCTGTGACCTGGACCTCTATGACTCTAACAAATCAGTGGTTCACAATATTTATTAAATTATATACTTTTTATTTTTTCTACCAGCCTAAATTTTACTTTTTTTCTTCATACAACAGTTGAAAACACTCCAGCAACTTCTATGTATATTCTTTAGTTATTCAATTAAACGGGATGTGCATTGTATTCAATAGGTTTTAAAGCATTGCTTGCATTTACTGTCACTGTTTGCGGCTATACTAAAAAAAAAAAAAAAAAAAAAAAAAAACTGTATACTTACAGGCACAGAAATCTCATGGTTATTTTTCAGTTTTCCTAGTATGGTATATCCATCCAGGCTGATCTTGCCTCTTGGAACCAGATCAAATGTGTCCACTTTGATGCAATCAATATACAGGGTGAGTCTGGTCTTCTCCACACTGAAGAGGACCTTGTGAAACTTGGTATCAAACAGGAATGGGAGGTGGCTGAAGGTGATCGTGTGTACTTGCCCGTTCGCAGCTTTATAGATGAATTCCAGAGCCTTTTTGGGGCCATTGAAGTTGATGGCAGCCTCCTGCTTGCCATCCGTGTCCACAATTTGCCAGATGCTCCAGTATTTGTTTCGCGTACTATCATTCATCCGGAAGGTGAACATGAAGGAGTATTCTTCTGGCAATCCACCTGCGTAGATGTACCTACAGGGAGCCAGAAAACTTTAATACAGGCTTCCTTAACATTGTTCAACAATTTTAATGCAGGTGCAACTTGTCTTTCATTGGTTAATCTGCTGTCCGCGAACTGTGATGCCAATTATTACAAAAAAGAAGTTTGCTGAATACCCAGAAAATATCATGAATGCCATATTTTAACGTTTCCAGTATTATGAATATAAACTGCTAAAGGGGCCTGACAAAAATCAATGGAGAATAATGCAAAAAATGGCCATATCTTATGTTGTACAGAAGTTTTTAAGATTTTTTTCTCCTGTTCTGTGGAGAGGATGATATCTCCCAGAATGACCTTCCCATTGCCTACTCTTTAACAGCTTTAGAAGTTTTGCAACCTTATTCATGGTGCTAGATTAAGACCCTCTGGGACCAAATTTGTAATAGAAGGTCATATAAAGTGGAACCATTGAACACCTGCCCCCTGACTAAAGTAGCCTGTGCATTACAGCCACTACAATGCAGCCAGTGGTGACGTGCTGGCAGATTATCCATTAGCACTAAAGGACCCCCGGAGCTCTGGGACCCATAGGCATATGACTAGTGTGCCTATTGGATAATCTGCCACTGCTTCCACTGATTTAGAAGACACAGAAATAGAAGAACATTTAGAAGTGCACACAATCGACAACTGACAACATCTGGATGTCATTTTTATTGAGTTACTATAATAAAGTTATTTTGAGCGATTTTCACAGATCAGCTGATTATTGTCAAGTCTATTCCGAATGCCCTCTGAAAATGGAACTGACTTTACAGGCTAGGATATCCTCACATTTTCTAAAGCCATAAGTACATAAGGCTTGTATACACTTGTATACATTTACCTAGTAATTGAAACCTTTATTGTTTATTGCCCAGTTTATATCTTGGACATGATACCATGCTATGGGGCTGAAATAGTCCCTCGTTTGTATGATCTTTTCCACAATATGTTTATCATTTCACGGCACTGCAAAAGTGTAGCACTACCACAATTTGTGATATTCAGTTCAAGTGTTTTGTTGGAATGTTTCTCTTTGACATTGAATATAATATATGCAGAATTCTAAATTCTGTGCACATGAGATATCAGAATACATGCTCCTTTGTAAAAAGACTAACGCTAGTGTATTCTTCACTAAGTAATTTTCTAAGTAACATAATCAATGGTGTATACAATCATTATTCAAACAAATATAACTAAAATGTCCAAATTGTCTTGAATAGGATGCCTTCTGTTTGCGTGTTCAGCACCACTGAATGTAAACAGCACCTGTACATACCACTAGCAGCCACTTGGTGGCAGTAAAAGACAATAATTGGAAACAGTCCCTAAATTGGCTAAATGCATTAGATTAAAAAGCTTGTTTTTAAAAAAAAAAAAATTATAATAATATACCAAAAATAGTCTGTTTTGCTTTACTCTAAGACCATTACTAAGCACTACGAAGAGACTGGGCCTCAGCAAGTAACAATATTTGAGGCTTCCCAAAATTAAAATGTGTTGCCCCCTATTAATATTAATACAATAATATGTATCCTAGTGGGATTTTACTCAACAAATTAAGCACGTCACAATATATCTGCCCTTACACTTGAAACCATACCATAAACAATTCAGATCTAATAAGTAATATAACAGACAGGGGTAATTATAAAACAAGGAAGATTTAGTGGTAATGCTTCCATTGGTATATACTTTACCTTGTCAAAATCCTGAAGTCTACATTTGTACCCAGCTGATATGCCACTTGGTATGGCGAAGTGCCTACCACTGACTTAATGGCTCCAACAGAGGCCGCTCTGTCAACCTGAAACTTGGAGATCAAGTCAAACCCTAGAAAAGGAAAACATAAACTGATCAAAAGGTCTACCTTAGTATCAATATATCACAGGTTCTTTCACAGAGAAATAAACATTTGCAAAAGCTGTAAAACAGCTTGTAATCAACCAGTCATCCAATAGACAATTGTAACAGTAAAAAATAAAAAATAACGATAAATATTGATAACAGTAATAATCTTGCTTATAAAAGATTTTATAAAGAATCTGAGCAAGAAGCTTTAAGGAGTTCCTCTATACTAAGCTATGTTTGGTTGTCAAGAAGTCCACTCACCTGGAAGGTCATCTTGTCCATTATCAATTGGTGGGCATTTATGTTGCACGTGGTTGAATTTGAGATTAAAGGGGAACCCTATGAGTAAAAAAAGATGAATATATTATATACCATAGTGTTTTTCAGTCATTTGATTCAGTTTGTATGATTGCTTTGGTAAACAGCTGCAAACAGACTTTGAGAAGATGCAAATTGGGGGTGATGTCACAGGCGTGAGAATGCAACAGTTTAGTAGACAAAAAGTAGACTTTATAAAAATAATCTGATTTTTATGTCATAAATAAATAACTGCCACATCTGTAACAGATGGATAAACTCTGGCAATTCAATTTATTCACACTATAGGTCAAGGGCAGTATTGGACTTATCATTAGTGTCTGGTACCCTTTTAATCCTCCACCTCAATGAGCCATATTTATAATCTGCAATACATAGCAATCCTGGAGTAATGCCCTAAATGTGGAGGGATCAGACAAGTGAAATGTGTTTGAGATACATGTATGCTACATGGCTACTAAATATGAAAGGATCCATTGTATATTTCTTTAAATATCAGTCATAGCTGGTTATATATACATATATACATATATATATATATATATATATACCACCAAAAAAATAAATAAATTATATATATATATATATATATATATATACCACAAAAATAACACAGTGTACATGGCAGGTAAGTGTCTTGGAGATGTATTTTACATTGTGTGATTAAATGCTATTAATTCTGCACAATGAAGAGACCTAGGTCCTCAAGTAGTACTGGTCCAAGTGATACAGGTTATGCCAAATTGTGACAACTTATATAGGTAATACTTCTTAGAAGAACAAGTATGTTCCATTGATCAAATGAGGTCCGATCACCATGTAATGCTGAGGGGCAAGGTGTAGCTATTGAGCCTCCATCCTTGGAGCCTGCCTCTGACTTGTGGGGATTGAGGTCTCACAGCCGGGAGGTTGTGGTTTCATGGCATTTGCAAGAAGTAGAGAGGGGGGATCAAATAAACGACCACCTTAATCTAAACACTCAGTGGTCTGACTTTCTGAAAGCAGTCCCTGTGAGCAGGAAAAATAAACAGTTTTTTTTCTTTACAAATGAATTCAATATAACCCAGAGATATGTTTGGAAAATGTTAGTCAGGTCTGGTTTTGGAAGTAAAGGGGCTTGGATGTGGGCTTTGGGCAGAGCACCCACTCTCACACAGAGAGCCCTTTCTGTGCAGTGACCATGTCTGCAGAGGCTTTTCCTTTAAACAACATTAGCAATGCAAAAACACCTCTGAGCCTGTATGTAACATGCACTGTACTTGCCATTAAACCCCAAACTACCACTTGGCCACAACCCAGCCACAGAAGATCAAAGGCTAATTCATGAGGCTGCAGCTGGAGGGGGCTGATAACTCACCTTGTGTATATATACAATGTTACAGTAAATGGAAGGACCCAAACTATGCAAAGTGGAACAAAGTATACAAAGTTTCACAAAGGCTGTTCATTGTGTGCAACGATACCCAATGCAGCTCAGTCTGACACCCTTTGTACATGGAAAGGTCAGACCAACATCCATATTAATGAAAGAATATAGACATTGTAGCATCAAACTCTCCATATCTATATACACTACCCTGTACTCATCAACACCAAAGGGTTATTGATTTATTTTATATATATATATATATATATATATACACATAAATAAAAGTTCATTTTATATATATATATATATACACATAAATAAATAAATAAAAGTTCATTATATATATATATATATATATATATATATATAAAATCTCATTATATCTATATATGTATATACACATTTAAGCATAATAAACTACCTATGAAAAGTAATTGGTGCACATGAGGAGTCTTAAGTATACAAACGCAGAGACACAGATGACACACACACACACACACACACACACACACACACGGACAGATCTAGAGATGTCACTTACTTGTGTAATGTTCTATGGTAGATGACACCAATGTTCCCAGTAAGCTGGCCACACAAAAGGCAAATGGGGCTTTCCTGTAGAAAATAAAGCCTGTTTAGTATGTTTATCTATGGGAGGGGGTATTACATCCCTGCATCCCCCCAGCACTCATCAATGTGCTGCTTCCTTTTCTTCACTGTACAGGTGGCTACTAGGTAAGGACACTGACCTTAACATGCCCCCTGCTAACAAGCTGTGTTCTGATCTTTCCCCCCATTCTTACCAGATGCCCTTCATGATCCCTTATTACTTGGCATTAGATCCCTGCTATCCCAATGAACTGAGCTCTGCATGGGCTATCTAATCATTTATAGGGACTGTGACCCTGTAGCATTCGGCCCACCAATGAGAAGTGTTTAGCTTGGCCATAGCCCCGCCCCATCTGTGTGTGTGTGTGTACAGTATGCTTGTGTGCAGGGGCTCTGCTCAGATGCTCGGTGCTCTGTATACAGCTGGAGCAAGAAGGATTAGCTTTCAGGATTTAACAAGGAACCCTCTGTAGTAACATTTACAATTATTGCATGGTTGCTTTATTCTAGCTTGCAATGCACTGGGAAATGATATTATTTGTATTTTATAGCCCCATTTTATGTGTCTTTCTAAAGTTATTTCTTATTTTGCCCTAACCCCATGTCCACAGGCTTTTCATTGAACCCCAACAGCCTTGCAACTATTGCCCCTTCTTCCCTATGTCTGCCCCTTCACCATAAGGATTATTCACTAAAACAGTGAACTATGAGTTGAGTTTAAATGTTTTAACAACGTATAAGAAAGCCTGTGATAATGTCAGGTATATCAGTGCTAATATTTATTATTATTATTAGAATATTTTTATTGAGGAGAAAATACAATAAAAGATGGTTGTCATCAGCATTACATCTCCTTTTGCACAAGTTTTCCAAGGGACCAGAATAATGCAGAAGAATTTCTGGAGAAAAAAGGATGTTTCTGCTTCTGTGGATTTAGGCAGCCTCGGTTTCTTCTCTCTCTTCATGTAATCCCAGACAGACTCAGAATGTTGATATCGGGGCTGTGTGGGGACCATATCAGATGTCTCCTTGGTGGTTTTGCATGATGGATAAGTATTTGCCTCCACTTCTCAGCATTGAGGAGACCATTAATACTGACCAAATCCCAAACTCCGTTTGCAGAAAAGCAGCCCCAATCTTGCAAGGAAGCTCCACCATGCTTCCCTGTTGCCTGCAAACATTTATTCTTCTAGCACTCTACAGTCCTTCAGCGAACAAGCTGCCTTTTGCTACAGATTTTGACTCATCTGTTCAGAGCACCATTTTTCTGCACCCCAATTCCTGTATTTTTGTGAATAGTTGAGAGGCTTGAACTTGGAGGAATGGCTTTTTGGCATAATCTGACCAGATTTCTCTAGAAAAGAAGTGGGGTGTACCAGTGTCACACTGTTTTCTGCCAATGCCCAGTTAATGGCACTGCTGGATATCTTCCGATTGTGAAGGGAAGTAATCATGATGTGTCTTTCATCTGCTTCACTAAGTTTCCATGGCCATACACGGTCTATACGGTCTTCAACATTGCATGTTTCTTTGTGCTTTTTTAAAAGAACCTGTACATAATATCTGCCTTGCCTGGGAGAGACTGTGCTGATGCAGTATAATTACTAGACTTGTGCATTCGTTTTCGGAGTCTTCGTGTTTGTCTTTGTCTTCGTCTACCAATCTCCCTGGTCCCTTCCCCATCTAGCCTACCTTATCTACGCAGCATCACAGGGGTTGACGGAAGCGGAAATCTGTAGGTTCGCCGTCAGAGGTTAAGGGGCCGTGCAAACTAATCTATTGGTCCCTGCAATTGGTTGATGCCAGAGGAGGACCCTACAGGCGACCAATAGGCTCACTTGCACGGCCTTTTTAACTCCTGGCGGCAAACGTACGGATTTCCAAAGAGGGGGTGGGCCCTCGGATGCCAATCAGGGTGGTGGTCCATGGGCTGGCTGAGCAGATGTCCATGCGGCTCAAAAGCCACCTAACACGGGCCTGCAGCTTACCACTGTTGAGCTGTGTGAGGAAACTCTATTTTCCCGCCCAGGTTCCTGTGCCCAGGTTCATGTGAGTTTCCTCACACAGCATGGGAGCACCACAGCAGTAAGCTGCTGGCCCATGTTTGGTGGCCGTCAGGCTACATAGGTGCCTGTGTGGCCCCAGTGCAGCTCAGCCGGCCCCTGGACCAGTGAAATCTGAAAGAGAGGTAAGGAGGTGTGGGAGAGTGAATGGGTGAATTAATGAATCAATAAGTGAGTGAGTGAGTGAGTGTTTAGGGGGGCAGATGTGGCACAGGCTGTTTCAGGGGCAGAGCTGGCACAGGCAGGTTGCTAAAGGGCCAGATGTGGCACAGGTAGGCTACTAAGGGGGTAGAGGTGGCACAGGCAGGCTGTTTCAGGGGAAGTGGTTGCACAGGCAGCAGGGCCGGCCCTATAATGGGGCAGACTGGGGCAATTGCCCCAGGCGGCACTTTAGAAGGGGCGGCACTTTGCCGCCCCAAGCGCTTTTTTTTTGTTTTGTTTTTTTGAAGCGGAGGAGAGAGAGGGGCACCGAGTGGTTTTCGCTTACCCGCTCGGCGCCCCTCTCTCTCTCTCCTCTGCGGCGAGTCTCCCTGTTCGGTCCCGGTGCCGGCTTGTAATGCAGAGCGCCGGAAGTGACGTCAATTTCCGGCGCTCAGCATTACAAGCCGGCACCGTGGCAGAGCAGGGATACTCGCCGCAGGACTGTTTAAAGGTAAGTACCGGGGGGGGCGGGGGTAGATAATGGCGTCGGCGAAGTTTAAAATGCCGCCCCCCCGGCGTCAGCGGGGGGGGGCGGCGTTTTAAACTTCGCCCCAGGCGGCGTTTAGTCTTCGGCCGGCCCTGACAGGCAGGCTGTTTTAGGGGCAAAGACCTGGCATCAATGTCTGGCCTAATGTATAGTGATAAGGGTTATGCTGTACTACCATCAATGTCTGGCTCAGTATATAGTGATAGGTGTTCTGCTGTACCGTATCTGTTTAGTAAATGTTATTTATTTAAACTTATTTAATTTATCAGATTTCTAGTTTTTCCAGTAGACAAACAGTTTACAAATTTGGTAAATAAACAATCTTGCCAACATTATTTTTTTTCTGAGGGAGTGCCACATACAGGATCTGCCCCGAGGGCCAAATACTCTCAGTACACCCCTGAACACAAATTAACATACCCACACCCAGATACTCACATTAACGTGCCCAGACACTCACAGTAAAACACACTTCCAGACACTAACACAATCAGACATTCACAATAACCCAATTCACACTAACACACAGACACACACACTAAAATACTCTGTCCATGATATCAATATGTACTATGATATCAATAAAGTTTCCTTTATATCATGAAGGATGATGGCCTTATTGAAACCCTAATATCAAATGTTACCTAAAAAACTACCCTAATGTAGAACTCTACATCTCTGATTATAGCATTCCTTGGCAAGTGATATATAGTATGGTGATATCATTTGTAAATCATTGACATCACAAACCAAGTATAGATGTTTTACATAATGTTTCATATATGAAGGGTATATGAAGAAACAACAAAAGGAAAATGCAAGGCAAACACTGTGTGGGGGAGGGGGGAGGTAAATGATGAACTTAACACGATTCTCACCACGGACTGGCAGCTTGAAGCAGCCAATCAGTGGCAGGAAAGCACTCCCAAATCATTGGGAATACTTTCCGCTCATCCGCATAGGGGTTTGAACACATCTCCTGTATAGAGAACAGTGGGTACTGGGGAAATGGGCAAATACATTTGATGAGATTCTGCAGAATCCATCACGGATTTGCAAGTGGGATAACACATAGTGTAAAGGGATCATGCAGCCATCATATGCATCAAAGGACATATGTTGGCTGGAGTGCCCTTTGATGGTGGGATAAATAAACACTATATTAAGCTTGGATACCACAATGGTAGAGGAAGATCTATAGCATCTTATGTTCCTTTCATGCCCATGGGTATATTTTACTGTAACTGTTAATTTACTGGAACGTTTAACCAGCATGATTCAGACCATTCGCTTTTAAAGAGCAAAAGTTCTGTTTGTTTTTCCTGTATTGCGTTTCTGTAGTGCAAGATTGCATGATATACTATACAAGAATTATTGCTACTTTTTATATCAAGAGTATGAAGACAGATGCAAAGATACAAATATTCAAACTTTGAATGTCTGCAAACAAATTTCATTATCCCAGTGTCAACTGATGGAGTTATGGAACAAACACTTTGTTGGCAGCGTATCTAAGAGTTCATGTCTCACCAACTGCACTAAACCCAAAGCGGGCTCAAGAACCAATCTCAGGAGAAACATCTGGGATCAACATGTGTTTATTGCCAACCATGAACCCTCCAAAGTCCATGAGTTATGAGAATTCCTACTTTAAGTCAACAACTAAAAAGAAAGGCTGACTGATCTGTAAATGATGTTTATACCACCGTGATAGTAAAATAGTTAAAAAGTGGAGCATTGTTCCTTGCGTTCAGTGTTTTTTGTGAGAAGCTACAGCATGACCGAGTGACCAAATAAAAGAACCTAAAAACACTCCAAAAAAGTAACAAAGAATAACTTAACATCACAGCAAATTTACTGGCGAGACCTGGCAATGTCAATATTTCTGTAGTGCTACAAACACAAAGTATTTACACACAGGGATAGTTTTACCATATAGACAACACATGGGCAATTTGTGGCAAATCGCTAAATTTGGACCAGTCAGGAGGCCCATTATTGTGGTTTCTATGGTAACTGCACCAAATGTTTGCTCTTTAAGGTGCACAGTATCAAAGTATCTATCCTGTTAGAGTGAGTTACTGTCTTATTTACCTTCTTCCATAATTACCCAAGGATGAAGGCAGCAGAAGTAGAGCAGCTTTCTCTTCCATTGCAATTAATGTAAATTTAATTGATTTTGAAATACACTCTATTTCATTAAAAAAAAATATTAGTCATACTAGAAAACTTTTTCTAATAATTGTATACACCCCCTTTAATCCAAGAACTATTCCAATTTACAGTACTGTTATTACTTGACTTAAAAGCTCCATTCTTCATGAAAGGTAGTCTTTAGAAAATTCACATTTTAAACTGGTTGTACCTTTCTAAATAACTTGGGAACAGTTTGAGTTTTCAAAGAATAAGAGGTATTCAGTAAAATATTATTTAGTCAGAAATGTTCTGCTGATATTTAATTCCACAAGACAAACATGAATTTAGACCCAACCTCTCACAAGCGTCTCAGTCACAATACCATCACTTCATGGAAACCAGGCTTGCCATAACTTTTCATCACTTCTCTCATACAAGGCTTGCTGGAAGGTACAGTGTGTAATTGGTGTTCACATATTCATAAGCAAGTATTTTACAGCAAAGACGAACAGAAACGTATATGATTTGGTTCCAGTTATTCATATCTGCACATAATACTACAAAGGTGCTTCCCAAGATTACATTAAATAATATCTGAACGGAAAAAATGGTTTCTTTATATATATGTGTGTGTGTGTGGTGTAAGATGTATGGTTAAGAAGAGTTGGTGAAAGACAATGAAGAAGGTAATTGAATGAATAACAACAGGAGTTATGCGCTATGGAATGAGTTACAATGTGGTCAGAAGAAGAATTTTAGCTGGGCACATTAACTTTGTGCCCTTCAAGGTTATCCTTGTCCTTCATTCAAATGAAATAATTTTTGACATAGTTAACTGATATAGTATCAGCATAACAGGAAACACCCGGAGATTGCAGGGTGAGCACTGCTTCTCCGGTTCTCCGAGTCAAGACCTGAATCCTCCGGGTCGCGGGAGCAGGGTTTTGACACGGCATGCTCCCCGCCTATTTTCCCTTTAAATGGGGGTGTTTCCCTCTGACACCCGCAGGAACACCTCCGACATCAGTAGAAACGCCTCCGATGTCACCAGGACCGTCCTCTAATGTCAGCGGGACCACCCACCGACAATAGCGGGACCGCCCACCAACGTCAGTGTACAGTTCCGTCCGCGTCTGCAAGGGAAGGCTCCGGGTAGCCGGAGCCCTGAAGTTCCCAGGTATGAGTATCAGCAATTTATGGAATGCTTTATATTGTTCATCAGGTATGACATCCCAAAAAGACAAACTGGTGCGAAAGCGGCAAGGCCTGACGTTACTATGGAAACCTCCTCTTTTTTACCTCCTGCAACAGTAAAATCGATGAGCATTGAACACAAAAGTGAGCGCATTCCACCAGTTTCACACTTGTGCTGCATATAATATTTTGCTATTTTTTCCCTCTTTGTTTCAGGGGTGGGCTAAAGTTTTTTTGCCTACCTCTAGACATAATGTAAAGAGTAATCTGATGCCAAAGTCATAGTTAATGCAGGGAGAGGGTACAATGCTGATATAAGTAATAACTGACTTATTCAGTAATATAAATTAAAGCATTAACACAGGCTTCAGTTTTCCTATAAAAAGGCACTGTTTCCATACTGCCAGTATATTTTTTTTTGTACACGATGCTACAAGGAACCTAAGAAAATAAATTGTAAGGTTATTTAATGGCGATTTCAGCAACAAGCTCCTTTACCGCATGTATCTACATTTACACTATATGCATCAGTATCATGAATAGGCTACCAACATGGTTCACATGGTTCATTTTCAAAGTTGCTGAACTCAGCAAAGGGTACTATATATTTTTTTTTTTTTTGAAAAAAACACTAAATGGTAGACTTGTGCATTTGAATTCTTAAGAATTTAAATTTTAACAATTTTTTTCCATTCTCTCATGTCCTCTCCCACTTTCTCTCACACTCTCTCATGCTCTCTTAATGTCTCCTTACTTCCTCCACCAGCCTCTTCTTTGTCCCTGCCATGCAGCTCAGCTTCTTCTCTTGAATCTTCTTGATCTTTTGTCTTCTTTCTTCGTCCACTTCTCTGTAAACCTGACTTACCGGTGAACTTTAACAAAGGACGGGGTCTGTTCTTACAGACCTTTGTTTCAGTGCTCCATCGTGTGTGCATAACTTCAGTGCTGAGCTCCAAGAACAGACCTCACCTTCCCTTTATTTTGTGTCAGTTAGATGGAGATCCATGCTTTCCCCAAACCGCCCTGCTTCTCCAGCGGTGGGCAGTCCAATTCGTCTCTGGGGGACACCTTGCCGACCCCTGATCAGTACTCATTGCCATTCAGAGTGACTTCCCCACTTACCTTAAGATTCCAAGTGTATAAATGCCCCCATGCTGAGTTAAATATATAAAGGTTTGATTAGCAGGGCTGACTGCTGTAGTTTCCTTCACCTTTGAGATTTCTCCCAGTAATGGAACTTCATGGAATGGCTTGAGTAAAATGAGAGAAACAGGAGTTTCAGGTCGGCCCTAGGAACAGCATAGTCCCCCTCCAATGTAAAAATGTTTATTTTCACACCAAACTAAAAAGCTAATACTGTTATGGATCAAACAATATATTAACGTAGACTGTCCCCGATGAACTAACTGCAAGTGATACCCCATACAGCAAGAAACCCTGGGGCAATGTTCTAATTTGGTCCAATCAATAATCCACCCCAAAAAGATCTGATTAAAGACACTGATATTAAAGGATGGTTATTACAAAATGGTAACAATGCATGCCAACACTAAAGAAAAGAAGGTTATCGATAAGCGAATGTCACCCCAAAAGAGGTTCATTGAGGGTGGATGGGCCAAAAGGTCCTTATAATCTATCACATTCTGTATTTCTTTAAATCATAGTATGATTTTACTGGCCTGATTAACATGTCATGTGGGATTCCACCTTGTTTCTACATAACAGAAAATAAATAGTACAGAGAGAGATACTCATAGATATATGAGATACAACCTAAAATAAAATTACATTCAATACAAGAACAATCTCCATTTCTTATTTTCTACTCAATTTATGTTGTACGCTCAACAGTGTACATATGTACAGTATGTAAGAGTAGCAAACATGATACTCCGAGCAATCTCCCTCTCTTTATTTTTCCACCTCCCTTTATTAAATTACAGGGTGTCAACAAGCCTATTCTATCACCACATTTCCAAGCGCACGGGCTGCTGAATGCTTCTCTCTTTTCTTTGAGGCATGGTGTGTAAAATGATGGCACTATGTAAGACCAATTTCCCTTCCTTCCTGTAGACCTAAAGAAAACATATTTTGCCAGTTTAGAACAGACCGGTAAAGAAAGATTCCTGCTAATAGCTTGAATTCCAACAATCACGCACAAGTAATGTCATTCTGCTCATGGAGGCTGATTAAAACGCTACTGACTTTGTGGTTATATTTTACCTTGCGGGTGGTACTTAAAAGTAAGGAAAAAATGGGACAGGAAAGAAAGATCTTAATTATTCAAAAGTATGTATCATACGAATGATATAAAACGTGAAAAAAGAAATGTCGGTTTTGATTTTTTTTACATTTCGCTCACAGTTTTATACTGACGTGGGACCTTTGCAGGTATCTAATACAAACCCCTTTCAGCTTTTGAATGTTTGCATACAAGGTGTAATTAAGCAGTCAGTGTTTGTGTTAAGGCAGTTGTCGTAGCGCTCTTAGCCTGTTACTGAAAGGAGCATCTAGGGCTATTATTTCCTACTCTATATATCATTTAACGGTATCACATTGCCTTTTCAAGTAAAGAGTGGAGCCCCCCATGTATCGCCTGGGAAGAAGCAAATGAAACAACAGGGTCTGCCACACGAGTAGCTGGGAGTGTATGTGGGAGCAGCCAGGATGCCCACCGGCCAGTCTGGGCCTGATCGGACACATCACTTAAAGCCAAGAAGTCCATTCTGAATACTTTGCATCAATATAAATTATAGTGTTTGTGTCAATAAAACTAATACTATCTACTGTAAGTAATATTATTTATTATAATTAATTATGTTTTATTTCCCAGCCTTAATGTCCCTTTTATTGTAAAGGTCACTTTAGTAGGTCCCATTCATCATAATTACACTTGAATACATTTTCAATTTCAGATTCAATGGTTAAAATTGAGATATAAACATATAGAATATGTACTTTATTGTCTGTTATTTAGAATTAGTCCTATGTTGTTTCATTTCTCAAAGTTGTAGTAGTTTTTCAGGGTGATGGTTATTTATCAAAGTCATTGGACCCCAAAATAGACAGAACTGTTAGTGAAGCCATCTTTTTTGCTTTCAGATGAATTGGTTTACATACGAGGATTTTCCCTGAAATATGTGTTATCCTGCACCTTTTTAAACATTATTGATTAATTAGATTAATTAGATACGCTACCTCCTATATATTACCACAATAAATGTATCAGGTTCCCTTCTCAAATTATTTTATTCAAATTAAAATGTTAATGAGCATTGGGGCCTATCTGCCGCAAAGGGATGCTGTTTCTAAAACAAGAATTGATATATTTAGACTTCAAAATCACTACAGGATGAGATACCATTCATTTTTTGTGAAGCCAGAGGTGTAGGTAAAAACATGGAATGAAGTCCTGTGCCAAAGTCTTGAGTAAAAGCCAAAGGGGCCACAGAGACCTTAATCTTGATCTTCTTGGGTCTTCTTCCTTAAAAGAAGGTATGATGCCTTTCCTTCTTTACCCAGTTGTAAGGCTAACAGAAGGCCAGATCTTCTGACCTTAACATGTTCAGGGGGAGATGAGAGCCAAAAAGCCTACCTATCTTCCTACCAAAAAAATCAAAATCTTTGAGAATCAAGCTCCACTGTGGCATGTTCAATGCTCAATCATATCTGACCATTCTCACATGCACAAACAAGTATAGTAAAGTATGTGAATAAAAATAGTTACATTTAAGAAGTTCAAGTTAAAGAGTCCATACTTGCGGGAAGTGACCAGTGTACCCATCACCAAGCCAAATCAGTGTAAGGAGCTTAGATGTTTTTATTCAGCATGTTTATTTCCATACAATAACAATACCAATAAATCTTACAATGTTCTGCAACACACTTCAGAGAAATAGCATTATTTAAACAAAATTACAGTTGTGTTTCCTAGTACATAATATATAGTTACCGTAAGTTGTCAAAAAAGGTCCACATCTAGATAAACATTTTGTTCTTAATGAAAGCTGCTATGTATAAATGCAGAGTGGTATTAGATTGATTTACCTGAGCCCTTGTCATACTTTATGTACTCATTTGTTAGAAGTTAAAAGTAAGAGATCCCAAACAATCTCTAAAAGAGTTAAGTGTTAAACCTACAGAAGAATAAGACAAACACATGCGCTACCCCCCCCCCCACTGCAATGCTTGGCTCTGACACCAATTTGTTCAGGTGTTAGATTGTAAACTAGTGAAAGTTTGCTTGGTAAAGGTTATACATAAAACCTCTGGGGGATCCTTCAGTACATCAAACCATAGAACAAATCCTTGTTAAATAACCCTGGAGAAGAAAAGTTCTCATCAAGAACCCTTCAACACTGTCTGGCTGAAATGCCAAATACTGCTTCATGTTGGATAGTCCCCATAGATGCACCTTAGACTTTTTTATTAGGTACTCAGAAGTTATCAATAACAACAATACAAGCAGGCACCTATTTGATTTTAGAGAAATCAATCATCTACGGGAATTATCTTGAATATTTTGTCTGTTTTAAAAATGTTTTGTATCCATTTAGTTGGAATCAAATTTTCAGCAATGGTCAACCTGAAAAGAACACTAGAATCATTTCTAGGCCCCCATGTTCTAGTTCCTATATTTGCTTTGATCCACTCAAGAAAGAGCTTTAATTGATAAAGCCAATTCTTGCTGGTTCTATACGCATTGTTTAGTCTTTGGGGGTTGTAGAACACAGGAATACACTCATTCAAACCAAACATTTTGAGATAATAGAAAAGAGGGACATCGGGGGAGCAAAGGGTCATTGAGAGCTTTAGAGTCAAAAAAGGGACTGTAACACGTAAAGAGAGACACTTAGGGGGTATGTACTTGGCTCAGGACTGTGTAATCAGACAAAGACCAGTGGATACCCAGTCCCCCATGGGCCTCTAAAAGTACAGTGGACCATGGGTAGAGGAAGGAGTGAAGAGGAGCTGGGCTTGTTATTTATAGATTCCCCATTCTGCATGAGATGGTATGGGGGACCAGACATACCCTCTCTGGTTATATGACTTCCAGACATCTGTTGGGGAGAAGTGGAAGTTGCCATGAGCTGCAAGTCTTGTCAACTCGTAAGAACTTGAATAGTATCTGACATCCCCCTCCTGCATGAGATTGCTTACAAACATAGGTGACAATAGGCTGTGGTGCACCGCGCAGCTTTGTCCCCTAAGCGGGCACTTACCTCACCCATATGGCAGGGCCAGATTTGCAACTTGCATCTTTCCACACGTACTCACATCAGTTCACCACCAAAATCAGTTTCTGTTCAAGACAAGGTAGACACATTTATTAAAGTTATTTTATTGAAGTAACCTCATCGATTTAGCTGACAAATTCATTTCTAACGACCAAACCTACCTGGATTATTATTTAATTTTTTTGATTGTTAAAAGAAATTTACAATCAGGAAGAAACACGAACATTAAGCATGCATTATGTAGTACTATAAACAACATTACAATCCACAGGCAATATCAGATACATTAGCGAGTATTGCCACAGAGTAAATCCACAGAACGCCATGCAGACCCTTACATCAAACACATGCAAAAAACTACTACAATGCAGTGCAGAACACAAACACCAACAGCTTCATCACAGATATACAAGCATAGTCTGTACAATCAACATCTTAAAACATCATAAACACTTTAGTAAGTACTCTACTGTGTTGCAGCACAACACCAACAATCATTTACACTTTAGTCTGTAAGGTATTATAAAGACACAAAAGTTATCAAAAATATAGGAAAATGGAAACAGTTCCAGGGGCACAAAAAATGTGGTCTGATGACACCAGGGGTCCAAGGGATCAGATGAGACGTGGTATGGAGTTTAGTCTTCCTCCTTGAGACTGTTACTGATGCAATGGTCTTTAAGCAAGCTGAGAATCTCAGACCGTGATCTGTGCCCTACACATGCAAGAACATAGAATTGCATTTCAAATGATTTAATAAAAAAGGGCAGCTCCATGGCAAGTAAATGTTTAGTGAATCAATATCAGGGCTCTTTTTATCAAACTGGCTACATTAAACTTTCATAGAAGAACGAGCTCAAAGAATTTCCCTAAAATACTGTCAGTGACTTTCAGAGTTAGCGTTTCTGGCAGCCACGTTATTTCGTTTGGATAACCTCAAAGTAAATTTACAAGGGAAGGTAAAGATGTTGGCTGGGCTTGTACAAACGGTATTTGCATGCGGTAACACACTCGTATCTTTCAGACACAGCTGCAAATGAGCAAACGGACACATTTTCCTGCAACTAATGAGGGCTTTTCATTGATATAGATTGTTTTGTTCATCTATATACAAGGCCAGATTAAAGAGCTTTGGACCCTGGAGCAATTATACTGGAATGCCCATTTAGCAAGCTCGTTTACCCCTTTTTCTCTGCTTCCCGCGATTCTGTTTTTTTCTTTCTTCCTTCTTTGGCAATTAATTTTGCCCTATGTCATTTTCGCTGACATCTTTTTCTCACTTGTTTCTATCTTCTTTTCTCTTTTTTCTTTTATCTTGCTTGTCTAGTTCTACATTTTTAACCCCATTCTAACTTCTATTTTGGCCCCATCTATATTTATATATATATATATATATATATCTATGTACACATAAGCACACATATACATATCCACACATATAAACATACACGCATATACATATACACACACACATACACACAGTAGTTACCGCATCCTCCACTTCTCTCCTGTACGTTCTTGTGGCCTGTACCTGCATGCTTAAAAATGACATCACTGATCGGCATGCAGTGTCTGACGAATGATAATTACTGCGCATTGTGGGACCTGATCAGATCACCGCTTTGTGGGACAGATGAAAAGTATGGAATTCAGTGTAAGTAAGGGAAAAGGAAATAATGGCAAATAAAGAATGGGGGGAAAATAAAATAAGGTTGGTGGCAGCTCTGACAACAGTGGGGGGCATGTTCCCAATCAGGGGCGTAACTAGAAACCTCAGGGCCCCGGTGCGAGAATCTGTTAAGCAACCGATCGGCACCCCCTGGGCCCCCCTGACTGGCAGAACGCCAGGGCCCTGTCGCAGTTGCGACCCCTGCGACCCCAGTAGTTCCGCCCCTGTTCCCAATGCCCCAAGAGGAGAACAGATACAATGGAAATATACCAGTGTGAGGACTCAATGAGTGGTAAGAAAAAAGGCTGAAAGGCAAAAATGTATTTAATAGTCATACACACCAGGATACACAACTAGCATACATATCATAATATAATTAGAGGCAATAAAATGTCAAAACAACTGGTTGCTAAATGAGTTATAAAGTGTAAGAATGCTGTAAACCTGATGCATTTCGCCTAATACGGCTTCATCAGAGGTATCACATAAAATGTCTAGGGCTGCAACAACTAATCGATAAAATCGATAATAATCGATAATGAAATTCGTTGGCAACGAATTTCATTATCGATTAGTTGAATCGATTATTATCGATTATAAAATGAGGGTTTTTTCAGAGCAAACGCTCTGAAAAATCCCCCTCATTATATAATCCGTTTAGTCTGACTCACCGTCTCACAGCAGCAGCTCCTACTTACTCCCCCTCCCTGTAATCACTGTGACAACTGGCCCCGCCCCTCCCTTCTCCAGGCCAGAACCACGTGGCTGTGACACTCATCTAACTGTAAGTATATGTGTGTATATATATATATATATATAATGTGTATGTGTGTATATATATATATTTGGGCTACTGAAAGTTAGGGGAGGTGGGGGTTAATTTAGGGGCTGTTATGGTTAGTGGGGTGTTTAGGGTTAATTTAGGGGCAGTTATGGTTAATTGGGTGTTTAGGGTTAATTTAGGGGCAGTTATGTTAATAGGGTGTTTAGGGTTAATTTAGGAGCAGCTGTGGTTAATGGGGTGTTTGGGGTTAATTTGAGGCAGTTGTGGTTAATGGTGTGTTTAGGGTTAATTTAGGGGATGCTGTGGTTGATGGGGTCTTTAGGGTTAATTTAGGGGATGCTGTGGTTAAGGGGGTGTTAAGGGTTAATTTAGGGGCAGTTATGGTTAATGGGGAGTTTAGGGTTAATTTAGGGGAATCTAAATCCTGGGGGCAGTGAAGTGACATATCTGGGGGTATAAGGCATATACAGTATATAAGGCATATGTGGGGAGGGCAGTGTGTCATGTCTGGGGAGGACGGAGTGGTGTATCAGGGTGTATAAGGCATATCTGGGGGTAGAGAAGTGGCATGTCTGGGAGGCAGGGTGGCATGTCTGGGGAGGATGGAGTGGGGTATCAGGGGATATAAGGCGTATCAGGCACAGTGGCAGATGTGGGAGGCAGCGTGGAGTGGCAGATGTGGGAGGCAGCGTGGCATATGTGGGAGGCATTGTGGAGTGGCAGATGTGGGAGGCAGCATGGCGTGGCATATGTGGGGGGGGGCAGGGTGGCATGTCTGGGGAGGATGGAGTGGTGTTTCAGGGGGTATAAGGCGTATCAGGCACAGTGGCATGTGGGGGGTAGAGTGGAGTGGCAGATGTGGGAGGCAGCGTGGTGTGGTATATGTGGGAGGCAGCGTGGAGTGGTATATGTGGGAGGCAGCGTGGAGTGGCAGATGTGGGAGGCAGCGTGGAGTGGCAGATGTGGGAGGCAGCGTGGAGTGGCAGATGTGGGAGGCAGCGTGGAGTGGCAGATGTGGGAGGCAGCGTGGAGTGGCAGATGTGGGAGGCAGCGTGGAGTGCTGTGGTAGGTAGCGTGGCATATGTGGGGGGGCAGCATGGCATGTCTGGGAGGCAGCGTAGCAAGCCTGGGCTCAAATGTGCATATATTGGGGGGCTGGTTGGGAAATAAAGACAAGAAATGTATTATCAAAGTTTTTTTATTCTGCTGTTTGTATTTAACATCATTTGTTTAGTAAATTATTTTAAATGAAAAATTTACATTCATTTTTTTTATCCGATTAATCGATTAATCGAAAAAATAATCGGCCAACTAATCGATTATTAAAATAATCGTTAGTTGCAGCCCTAAAAATGTCATGAACAACCCTGGAAGAGATCAATAACAAGAAACAGACTGAAGAGAGAAATAGAAGAAAGGGGGATAGGTCCAATTTATATGTAAATGTACAGGGTCATGAAACACAAATAATCTGTGATAGTAGAGTAGGACACAGAAGAAATGTTGTACATTGACACACCGTAGTACAACAGATACAATATACTTCCTAGTAACAGCTTATTTAGATATCAGTTCTGCGTAAACGACATTAAATACATCCAAAAGTAATGAATATGGAATAATCATAATCAATTGATGACACATATAGTAAGGAAACATTTAGACATATCAATATGACTAATGATTAACACTGAAAGCAAAAATATAATTTTTAACCACTATACTATAAGTAAGTAGCAAACAGATGATATTGATGAATGTTAATATAGAGCTATCGAAAAGGTCAAAGACATAAGTTATAAATATATTTTCTAAAATATCTGTGCTATGAGATGTGAAATAAGTCTGTAAAAAAGCAGGTAATACGTAAGTGTACCGGCTGGTCACCACTTTTGATTATATTAGTAGTTACCTGAAGTGTAAAAAAGGGGTTAAAATGAGGCTTGTGCGTCTGTATTCGGGAAGACATGAAAACCACGAATGTTGCATTTTCACTGTTCAAACCAGAAACGAAACGGCGGCGGATAAACATACATGAAAACGAAGGTGCACAACACGAAGAATCTTCGTTTTCGCATCACGCCCCCATTTCTTGAAAGAGGAGGAGGGACATTGATTGGGTGAGCTGATCTTCGTTTGTCCAAACACCTCACCTTTTCGACATCATGCATTTAATAACACCTATTAAATTTAAAAATAGATAATAAATTAATAATAGATCTTTAACCAAACCGGTGCACTACTATTATCCTTAACCTTACATTAACCCCTTTAGGTCTAAGCTCATTTAGAGTTTTTGGATGACTAGACCCTTAAATACTAAACACTGCAAGTGGTTTCAAAGTTTATAGAGGAAGCTAGATTTCCAGGCAGATTGAGATCAGATCACTGTTAACATTATATTAGGTTCCAAAAGCCTTGTCAGGTTGTGCCATTGGATCTGACAGCCAGAAAGAACACTAGGTAAATACCAAATTACACAACTCCTTTAGTTATGTATACAGTAACAATCTATGGAGCATTCTAGGCTAAATTCTGCATAAATCTTCTCCAATCCCGCCCTTGCTCATCTCTTTAAATGCTTCCTTACACTATAGCAGTCCCTTTAAATAAGTAAACATTACACTTACACTACAGAATCCCTTCTTGACAAAGCTTCTCTCTGAACTGTCACGCTATCCCTTGTGCCGTCATAAGCTAAAATCCTTGTTCTTATTCTCTCTGGGAATAATTATATAAACCAAACATCTGGAAAGCATTTCAATAAAGACACTCATCTTTGGGGGGGGGGGGGTTGAACATACCTACAGTAACCATGTGGCTTTCTGAGTCTCATTCAGTTAGGGTCCTACATAAACAGGCTACGCTTATGAGAATTAGTTCTAAATACAAAACGTTCAGTAATTTCAATGCACCTTAAAGCTGCTGTTCCACTGAATCTGAATTTTGCAGCATTAGAAATATCAATCTTAGTACCGTTGAATTCCCAATACTGTCCCAGAAACAACTATTAATCATGTAAAATCATGTTGTCTCCTTTATAATCATTTAGAATTGTTGCCAGGAGCACTCATTTATGTTGTGACTCAAAATATGCAGATCAGACCTAAAAAAATAAAACAGATCTGCTTGATTGAGCTTATTCAACAACTGACCATACGTTACATACAAGGTTAACTGGGATGCGAACATCAGCAGCTTAACCAAGTACATACAGCGATAGCATTTGTATACTGTCAATCAATAACCAACAGTATACCTGGAACTGAAAGTCATGCAAAAAACAGAAAAGCGACAGTAATCACAACATACAATAAAAACATTTTAACACTTTAAATGATTCCAAGTGGGGACAGAGACATTCACTGCTTTTTCATAGCACAAGTTATCATATCACAATTTCTCTACATATATACTTAATAGCATTTAAGAAACACATGATGGGCAAAAAAGTGACAAACCTCTACGGAACATTGCAGGTTCTGGACCAAAAAATTGCAAACATTTTAGAGTAGTTTTAAGGGGGATTGCTATCCACTTGCATCATTTTGTTAGCACTTGTGTTATCTCTATTTTATGTTCAACTTTTAAGTTATTACTTATAACTAATATTTATTATCACAAACATCTTAGGGTAAGGTACCAGCTTAAATGTCACTGCAAGATAGATGCTTCAGTACAGTATAGCATAAACATTTATATACTCTGATTTCATATTAGCATGTGTTTGTCTAGAATAATTTAGGGGGGCACACAGACCATCCCAATCCTAACTGTGTGACTTCAAATATCAAAATAACTGTGATGGTATATGGAGGTGAGTTCCTAGCTCTTCAGAATCTGTGCCTCTTGCAGTATGGATCTCTGTCGCTTGCACCATCTAGTGCCTGCACAGTGAAAGTAGTGAGGATGCACCATAGTGGTCAGCTACATAAGGGAGAAATCGATGGAGATCTGTGTCAGAGAATAGATACCCTCTATTATCACATTGAGAAAACAAAGCACAACATCAGAGCTTTTTATCTGATAGCCCAAAGAGGATCTTGATGTTGATGAGACAGATAAAATTGTCTTTTATGATTTTTTTAACATACAAGTGGTAAAATCCATGGCAAAACACTGGTTAGTGTTAAAATAAATAAACAAAAGTAAACAGTTCATGGAAGCTCGCATTAAGGGTAATAACACAAGCACAAGTTTGTCTTCTTTTTATTAACCCCTTAATGACAAAGCCCGTACATGTACGGGCTCAAAATGCATTGTTTTCAATGGGTTTAGGGACCGCCCATTGTCCTTAAGGGGTTAATGCGGCAAGTCACGAACAACTTTGTAAAATATGTGATAACTACCCCTAAACATCACAATACCCCTACTAACTTTATTGCTTAAAAGAATACCCCTTTAGGATTTCAAACACGCCCCATATAGCTTTCTGGGTCCCCAATTCTTCCAAGAACAGAGGAAGTTTGTTTTACCCAACTTTTTCATATCCCAGGCATATTCGAGGATGGATGCTATACCCTGGCATACTTTTGAGGATTTTTTCTACTATTTCACGTTAGACACATTTTGGGATGGATGATGCTGCACACTGTGCTACCTGGATCAAGAAAGAAAACACACAAAAAATCTATTTTTTTCCTAAGCACATAGATACCACAAATGTGTAGTATGTCAGCATTATATCTTCACATAAGACTCCAAAATCATGTTGCAAGTTTTTTCCCCCTTTAATTTTTTTTTTACATTCAAACCAGTAAACCAGGAGTGGCACAACCACAGATCTATCAGGGACACATGATATTGATGTTTTTTCGTGTACCTTTTTACATTTTAGCATGTATGAGGATGAATGCTACACATGTATTTCTTGCACACATAGCATGATTTCTATCAAAGTTCCTTTCCAGGGTCAGCTTTTTTTTTTTTTTTTGTGGCGTCTCTTTCCCTGTGTTTGTGAGGCAAGTATTTTGAGGGTTTTTTTGGTGTCTCAAATTCAATTAGCATGAAACAGATTAGTGATTATATCTAGGTCAGGGGTGTCCAACCTGCGGCCCTCCAGCTGTTGCAGGACTACATTTCCCACAATGCTCTTTCAGCTAAGCTGCTGGCTGAGGAGTATGGGAGATGTAGTCCTGCAGCAGCTGGAGGGCCGCAGGTCGGACACCCCTGATCTAGGTGTTAGGGGATAGTGTAAGGAGTAGTGTGGAGGCACTGTTAGTGGATAGTGAAATGTACAGTGGTATGTTAGGGTGGCACCTTTTGGATTCACTTTATTTATTCTTTTCAAGGCTACACTGTCTCCATCTTTTGCACCTGAAGCTTTGTAGAAGTCCTTGCATGTTTGGCCAAGTGCTTTCACAGACTGTCGATCTGCACAGAAGACAGGCATGCTGTCCATGTAGAACAAGATCTGTGCAGGGTGTACAGTCTTTTCAGTGACCTATTGCAATCTGGTAGCTCACACCTTAGAAAAGATCTTATAGTCGACCTTAAGGAGGGAAACGCTAGATATCTCTCACCTTTCTACTTGTGCAACATTTTGAACATACCCTGTCTCAGTGTGGATGGATCTTGTCTTCCATCACTATGCAGCTTGAGCAGATACAGCCCATACATCGCCACAGACTTATAAATAATAATAGAGGGAGACCGTCACTATATGGGCTCCTACCATTCTGAAGTATTTAGCAGCAAATTGCAGTTTCTCCAGTGTAACTGGGCACTGATAGTTTTACAGCAGCATTGGATGGCAACATAGGCAGCCTCAGTAAGTGAATCTGCTGAACAGCAATACAGCATAGACTCAGTGAGCTTATGGTGAGTAGAAAAGTGACAAAGCCCCTTTCAATGAAGGCAAAATAAAATGCACATATGCCAGGAGAGGATAGGAATAAAAAAAAACCCGGTCCTGAATCCAAAACTTGCAAAGGACACATGGTAAAACACATTCCAATTACGAATCCCATGTTACATAGGCTCCCTTGTGTATGAGCGATACCAACACATCTTAAACATCACATGAATATTTTTAAATCATAAACAATGCATTTACTACATAGTTTATAACACTCATACTTCATCTAGGGAAATGGGTAATAACTCAGATTGGCCTGGCCTTGTTCGATCCATCATAACAAGATTACTGGATGTTTTTGATTCAAGGCAGTGTTTGTAAGGGCAACTGAGGAGAGGGGACAGAACTTCAGAAAAGGGAGTTAAGTTAATACTATTTGGCTTTGCCACAGGCTGCTGCCTTTTCCAACTTTAGGTAGTTTCTAAACAATTAATGCAGTTATGCTAAAAGTTGCAATCTACTTGTACAAGGTCACTGCTAACTGAATGGTCTTCTGTGCTTTCAATATGTCACATAATATTTTTTGACACATACACTGAGACCAGGTGTACACGAAATGATCTAAGCAGTTAAATGGTTAACATGTCTGAAAGTTGAAAAATGATAGAAAGTATATTCTGGTTTTACAGGTCTCTCAATATCGGGTGTAGAATGTGTTCAGTGGGTGATTCTCTTTTTTTCCTGCGTACCATGTATTTGCTTCTGCAGGGCAACAAACAGCTCTTTTTATTTTAAGGCAGTAAACATGAAGCCTGGATTCTATCTGAAGAGAAAAGTAAACAGTGGCCTAAGCTCTTAAGCATGGAAATGCTGATTATGGGGTTCCAAAGGTAACAGAAAGTAACAGAATGAAACTTTGTTTTCTAGATTTCCTCTGCAACATTTTTTTGTTAAGCTTGAGATGTTGCCAATATAATTATTATAGCTGGCATTGCACACATTACCACAATTTACTACTGGACCATGCAGTACCATACAGTAATCAGCCTATGGATGTATAGGGATATGTGTACTTAAGGCTGAAATGACTGTATTTTCTATTTTATTCACCAGCTTTAAGGCAGATCTGACACTTTCCCAATTATTGCATTGTGTGGTTCTGTACTGTAAATAAACCTATATGATGTTTGCAGATTATATATATATATATATATATATATATATATATATACCCCAATCTTATGCATGTATAGCCATCTTCTGTTCCCAAAGCAGTTATTTTGCAAGGGTGAAGAAGATAAGATATATAGACAAAAAATGTATATGCTAGTTTTTACACTTTTGCAACAAATATCTCAAAAAGACAACAATAAAAACTAGTACAAGTTGTAAATAGTTTTTATAAATGAATTACTCCAATAGGTCACTGTAATAGGTCTAGTGAATACAACTCCACTACTACAGAATCTACTGCACATGTTATGCTAACTCAGCTTTTCCTATTATGTCTCAAACGTGAGAATTCAGTTAGGTGGCAGATGTTCAGGCCTGGTCTTTTTGGCACCCCTGGCAAGAATACTCTTTGGCACCTTCATCTTTTTATTATTTTTAAAAATGTTACGTTTTTACACAATTGTGGTGTGTTTACACAATTTAAACATATACAGATGTTCAGCTTTGCCCTTTTTTATCTAAACATTATTGTTTAGATGTTTAGGGGTGTAGAAAACTGTGATACACCAGTATGAATTCTATCTAATGAGAAATGGGGCAGGGATTTCAGTCCCAATAGGACAATCAGCCCAATACATGTATTCCGTTATTGGGATTTTCAGAGTGCCAAATTTAGTAATTTAACAGAATGTATATAGTATACAAATTAAGAATAACACTTAAAGCTAATCTATAGATTTCACTTTAACCTTTTCTTACATGTTTTGTCTTGTTTTTTTGTTCCATTTTTAGGCATGGATCATGTCAGAATTTTAGGATTATTTGTTATAAGACTATAAGCAATACAGAAAATGTTTTAATCGTTTCTTGTATGTATTTGTTCAATAATTGTGGGTTTAATTGGTGGCTTACTTTTTATATTAAATTCACTAAATGCTTAATATGTATTACCATACAAGCGACGAACAATCATTTTTCCAGATAGAATACGAAGCTATTGTTTTGCTGGAATTAAGTATCTGAATATATTACAGAATGTACCTTCCACAAAAATGATTCAATGTATTATGCTAACAGTATTAATTAGGTGTTAATTAAAGTGCAAATGTAGATCCTTCTTCAGTAACTGAATGTCCATTCTGGGATTACCATCACTCCTACACCATCAGATAGACACCTGTTGAACCAAATGGCAGGTACAAATGCGATTTAGTGTATTTGGCTTTGGTTCTCTTTCTTTCTGGCATGCTATGGATCAAATTTTCAAGAAGCACAAAAATGTTCTATGTTCGTACTCTGGCTAGACATGCGGTGATCATTCATGATCATAATACTGTTCTTTAAGAAACAATCCATGGACTGTTGGAGACAAGCAAAGCTGGCCAACACAGGCTTCAGTAGCCCCTTGGAGAGAGATTGTGGTTAGCAATATGTTAACTTTAATTTTGGTACCACTCCTTAACCTCACATATGCTTAAAAGAACCTGTATCATATAAGTTTCTTCATTTTCTTATTTTTATTTATTTATTTTTATAATGTCAGACCTATAGGGCCTTAAGCAGCTGCCTAGTCTGATTAAACGCCATTACATGAAACATTTAGCCTCACATATGCTTAAAAGAACCTGTTTATCATATGAGTTTCTTCATTTTGTCATCTAAAGGGTCTTTTATTATTATATTTCTTATTTATTTTATTTATTTTTATAGTGTCAGACCTAAAGGGCTGCCTAATCTGGTTAAACGCCATTACTACCTCTGAGTTATTATCATGAAACATTTAGGGCTGTTTTTTATTTGTTATCCTAGCATACACTTAGTAATGCTAACCTCTAGAGGGAGCATGAAGGAAAGAAATAAGAAGTAAGCCAATAGGGTTTCTAGAAATCCATATGTGCGTATAATTTTGTGTGTTCCTACAAATCTCCAAAAATGAGGAGAGATGCCACAGAACATTCGTTATCCATTTGTTCATTCATTTGTTCATTTTGTTCTCTTTCACCAGGGTAAGTGGGAAGGGACTGAGCTGACCCTGAGACGCTTGAAAAATTAACCCTTTAATAGCCTGCCGTGAAGATTATATGTAGTGACTTGCCAAATGAGTTAGCCAAATGGCTTTAATACCGGTCCTCATGGTCCTTGACTTGTTATAAGGGGTTATAAGGGGTTAAACATACACTTACTTGAGTCACCTGCATTCAATAAAAAATATCAACCATAATATATCATGCCCCCAAAATGCCCCGATTTGGGCAGGGGAGTCACAATTTTGGGACTCTGTCCCACTGTATGTATATATATATATATATATATATATATATATGTACTGTATGTGCTTTATACAACTGCAGGTTCTCCTATGTGAGTCAACAAAACATTTTGAGATATAAAATAAATTACCTTCGCTTCATGAATTCTCTGTTCTAAACAGCTCACAGATTGTGCTGTGTCTTGATGCAGACCTTATCCTGTAATTGATAAGATCAGTGCAAGTAAGCCTATAATTTCTGGCATACATCACAGTGACAAGTGTGTTTCATACACTCAGTCTCTGCTTTGAAGGATGTAATTTGAAGTTTGTTCATATATTTTACATTTATATATTATATCATTATAATAATCGGTAAGAGTGCTGCGCAGAAGTTTAATGTTATTTGCAACAATGTTAGAGTAATGATATAGAATTTAATAAATGTGTGATTTATTCTGATAACTTGCTCGCTTCCAGTTTCCATTGCTGTATGCCTTATGTACATTTTCTTTGCATGTTTTCAACCCATTAGAGGCAATTCAGTGCATATGGTGTTTCTCTATGGAGTTTAACTTTGAAATCGGTGGTGATTTTTGGGCATGGATTACCAAATATTAAACTGTGTGATTGTAGTGAAAGTATGCCATCCACTGCGAACATGCTACAGTCAAAATGTGTGTAGTTGCTAGGTAGTGACCCAATAAACATATGCTTAATCCAACAAATACAAAAATATACATGCACAAAAAACCCCAAAACATCATAACACTTATTTACTCAAAAAGTTCCTCAACTATTCTGGTTTTAAGATTAATAAGGGTGCAACACTAGCAAGCTATGTTTTGTTTTAAAAAAAATGGTCCTTTGAGTGGTTTCCTGTAAAGAAACAGGAGTCATTTAAAGAGGGTTAAGTACTCTTGATGATCACTCACCCAATCCTCTCAATAAAATGAGCAGCCAAGGCCACTGTAGTAGATTCCTTTGTGTGGGTTTACTTCACCTACAGCACCCAACATTTCTCTTTAATCCTCATGAGGCACCAGGGTGGACATTACTTATGTCATGGTGGTCCTAGAGATCTTTCCAAATGAAGAAATATGCTACATTTTTAAGAGCTTCCTAGATATCTCAATGAGTTTCACTGGAAACAAAAAAGCCTAAAAAAACTGTACTTACATAAAATAAAGGAAGAACAATATTGCAGGCCATTTACAAGTCCACTATTGTTACATAGATCATGTACTGGACTGGATTTGCAAACCACTAGGCCCTATGGATACACCATGAGGATCCTAACATGGAAAAAGGAGAAAGTAAAAAAAACATTGTAGGGACATAGGCAGAGAATGGATGTGAAGAAGCCAGGGCCAGGCTGCGGCTGCCTCAAATGGCATATGCGAGGCCCTGTTACATTTGTATACAAATGCAGTGTGCGGCCAGGCATATCCAGCTGGTGGCTGTGAATTTGGAGTGGTGTCGCTCAGAGACTGCCCAAAATGAGCAGAGCTAGGTTAGATGTGGACCAACTTACCTTCTAGTGCTCCACTTAAAAAATATGGTGCGGGAGACACGCGCATAGTCTCCCTAATGAGAAATTCAGCTCTGCTTCTAATAAAGAGAAATTCTGGTGTAAATTGGTAAACGTGGCGCAATCACCATAGTGGAACACACCTAATGACTCCGAATGGTCCAAACCAGTTCACCTAACATTAGTAATAAAACTTACTTCCATTGTAAGAATTATTATTATGTAATGTGATATCATTGTTCGTTGTGAGGAGAAGTAAATAAATGGTTAACGAGTGCTGCTATTTCTAGAACAATACAAAATCCGTCCTAATGTATCCAATTTTTTTTAACCTGTTAAAGAATACTTTTTGTTATTTCACAGGTGTCCAATTTTCAGAACTGATCAACTAAACTGAACTTTAAGGATTACTATGAAATTGTTTTTTCATTGCAGTTGCTGAACATCACACCAAATAGCTGGCACTAACATCAACTGATCCCGAAACTCATGTAAGCAAAGAAGATTAAACATCATTTCATTTTCTAGCTCCCTGCCAGCTTACAAATTAATATTCTGTTCTGGAAGACACAGCATCATTCAGATTTCATGTGCCCTGAAAGAGGCGCATACGTTTGTGTTCCAAATTCTATATTAAAGGGACACTGTAGCTTACTTTGTACTTTGATGAGTATAATAGCTGAGTGTCTCCTTTACATTTATATGGGGTTGTTTTTTGCTTTCATAAGAGCCCCTCAATGCATCGAGTTGTATTGTGCAGAAGTGCGCATGCGCAGATACCCACCTCCAGCCATCTTCGGCTCTTTCTTCCGCTCTTGTTTCTGGGGGCCAGCGCATGCACACATACATAATACATGACATAATATCCCATTTCAGTTTCTTAATAAAGACAGGAAATCACGCGTTTTCTGGATTCGTAAAGTTATATCATAAAATCAGCTTCATGGGGTTAATGCAGACTGATGCCAAACTGAACCATTAACATCACTGTATCCAAATATAAAAGCACTCCTAATAAAGGAGACATTCATACTTGGTAATTCTTATTGAACAACCGGGGCATTATACCAGCATGAAATAAAACATTTTTGTGTGATGTTATTTTTAGTTATTTTCTATTTTTATTTGATACAAGGAACACCATGTACTGCACCAACCACTGTTTTCTATTAGATTGTCAGCCTTACGTTCTGAAACATTTCAGTCTCCAACGCAAATAAAATCCTAGGACAGGTGTCTTGAAAAAACCTTTAAACATCTGAAGCGATCCTTTTTACCGATATATGCAGTGTGCTGGCTGAGGCCGAATTCAAATTTAGCCAACCATTTTGGCTAATGAAGTTACAAAATTTGTATTATTTTAAATACAATTAAATAAAATGACTTAATTTTATAATAAAAGGCAAATTACATGGATTACATTACATTATATAAATGGTTTACAGCACTGTAGTTTAGCGTTGAGTAGAAGCATGTTATATTATTTTTGTATCATACATAGAACATACGCAGAATGACAGCATTGTGAGGCATCTTAGTACATGTGGACTTTTAAGGGGAAAAAAGTAGTTCCTAAAAGTTGTGATGGCAACAATTACCCTTTAAATACTTTCTCCATAGACCTTCATAAAGGTCTTTTGCTGTGGAAGGTAACCGACCAGGAACATGTATTATAAAAAAGTCATCCCTACTAAAATCTATAGATGATACGCAAACAGAAACCAAACATGACTTACTGAAAATGAATATTGATTTTTGGTAGGTATACTTTAAAATCACTTTCCTCTGCATTACACTTTCATCTCTCGCTTCAGGCTGAGGCTAATCGCATTGTTAGCCAATCCATCCACACCCATCAAGAGCTGGTAAAACCAGACTTCCAACTCATTTTTCATGTCATGAAGCTTTTAACACTTCATATGTCTATTTAGCTCATTTAACAAGTGTACTAGAGCGTGTCTGTGTGTGTGTGTGTGTCAAACACAGCTAAACAGCTGCATGTCTCCTTGTAGCATTAAGTGACTTTGTGTTACAGACATTACCAGCCCGTCGAGGAACGATGAAGGGGTATATTAAGGAGTATATCATATTCGGGTGTCCGTGGAAGGAAAAAATAGGTTAAGTCCATTTTTTTGCCTAAGATTGAGAACACAAGCCTTAGGTATGTAAGGAATACATACTTAATACTGTAACTTTGATTCTACTCACCTTGGGCTTTGACACTCACATGATCCTCTGGCAACCTCCAGCCTCTTTGCAATCTGGAATCCTCCTAGAGCTCAGAATACTGCAGCAAAAATGTCACACACAACATGGCGTACAACATCCTTGCAGATGCCATAAAAGCCATTCATTGTCTCCCTATTTTTGGCAATATGCAGCTTCACTCAAGGGTGACTGATGTCATCAGCCATAAAGCTCCCCTTTAACTTCTCCTTTTTGGATTGGATTTTCAGTGGGTAACATTCAGTAGACACACTTACCAAGTTTTACTCCAGTGGAACTTTGATGTTCTGGCTGGCCAGACAGTTCTCAATTAGCTACTAGGAACTAATCTTTACTAAGAAACAAATGACTATGGACCTTGTTTAGCAAACTGAAGCGCCAAACAATTAATGAAAAGGAGATAAAAAAACTACTTGGACTTGCAGAAACAAACTTGCTAGCCTCCACGTGTGACTGGGGCCACCATGTGCTGTGCTATGCTGTTCCTTCCAAGATGTAAGTAGAGACAGCTTAAAGAGATCGAATATGTCTCTTCTATCTGCAGTCCTGATAATAATGTACAGAAGTGTGAGCTTCTCAAATTCATATGCTGTGACACTGCTTTTTCAACAAATCTTAAAATAACGACCCCAATGATTTATTCATTTCCACCCTAATGTGGCGAATGATGGGTACAGTTGATACCATGACAGACGCATCATATCTCACAGTTCATGAAGCAATTATAGCAGGAGAATCTAGAACATGTGGAATGTCAGACACAGCAGAATGTTATCCAAATTATCTGCTTTCTACATCTCATTCCCCAGGCCAAAGTTTTTAGGATTTCTCCAACTACTAGTCTTTAAAAATCTGGCTATTAAAAGAGATGAAAAAAAAAGCAACAGAAAAGATGCAGGCAGAGTGGTCATAAGAGTTTTGATCAACTCCCCTGCAATGTTTCCCATACTCTGTGGCTTATAGACAATTCCACTATATAGCTATATAGTTTTCACAGACTTTATCTTGATTTAGAGACATCCTTGCTCAAGTAGACTAATTTTTCAAATCTCGTGGTTTACTAGGAGACAGTAAGTTTGCTTCCATTGCAACAATTTACCAAAAACAAATGTAACATTTTTTAAACTACTCTACATACAGTAAATGCTACATATATTTATAGATCCATGCATTTTTGGTGACAAACTTAAAAGAGAGCAAGATAAACGGTGTTTTACAAATACTAAACAAATATATTGTTGTTGGAAAATTAAAAAAAGATCATTAAAATTGTGAAAACTTTAATAGGATAGTGTAGTTGGTACTTTGAGCTACCAGAATTAGGAAGGTGGGTGCAAGTATAGCTAGGTTGATGTGCTATATACACACAGATGAATAATTAAGTCTGTAGAGGGTGCATGTGGAACCCCTAGGGTTATCGTATCAACCATTTATGAATTCTGCATATTCCAGAACAGGTATGTAACACCAAAAACACTGTTACTTACTTATTTGTCTTTAACGTCATGTTAGATGTGTAAAGGTGGGCTCTGGCATGCGCCCCTTCTCTTTTTTCACAAGTAGCGCCAACCCAGACATCACTCTGGAGCCAGCCTCAAGCCAACTCCTTCATGTCTAGCCTTACTTCTGGGTCACAATAGACAGCCTGATAGATTGCATAGGCCAATAACCATACCCAGGAGAACAGATTGATGTTACGTGATAGGCTTACATGAAACGTATTTCTTTAATTGACACACAATTCATCACAATAACGCCTTCTATGCAAAGTTTTATGCACACCACTTTAACCTAGAAATGTCAGGTAATAGTCTGATACATTTTAGACGGAAAGGTAAATGTACAATCCAATGACTCAGTTGCTCCTTGGGGCAATTTTCCTTTCTACTGAAATTAGTCAACGTATTGTTAAAGGTCTAATTCACTAGTCTGTGGCAAACTGTCTCCATTTAACATGTACTTAAAATTCCTTTACTTATAACAAGAAGATTACAAGGAGATCATCAACCTGTTTAACAACATTTTCAATGAAATATGCCAATTGTTGGACTGGGAAAGAGAGGCAGCTGATTCTTAATACCCAATTCCTCATAAAAATGTAAGCGTTTCCTACTGTTCTGAATCTTATAGCAGCACTGAGCTGCCTCCTTCTCTAATACTTATTCCATAACAAACAACATGAATTAATAATTATTATATAAAAATTTAACACTGTGAGTATTCAATTTAGCCCCGCAGATAAACTGGTCACAGAAAGCGAGAGATACCTCCACATTTTAGATTCCTAGGATGTGAAAAGGAATTCCCTGATTTATAGATCGCCAATAATTCTGATTTTACATATAGTTTGTTACTGAAGACCATCAGCAGCAATATGCTCTCAAGAAATAGTATATGTGGGTAATATTTATCTAGATTAGAAAGGAAACTGAAACTCTTAGGTGTTGATGAGCTCCTTTTGACCTTAGGTGTGACAGCTTAGACATAGCTGTAAATGTTTGCCCACCAAATGAAAAGATTCCCTTTCTACAGTCAAAGTTGAGGAACGTCTATACTTCTCAGTCTAAGTGTCCTTTCTTCTGCAAGTGTTGCAACACAAAGGACTATACCGTATATACCTGTACAGACCCTGCAGGGGATATCCTGTCCTCCGATGACCTTCCGGGTGACGTGAGCAGTGACACGCCCCGGAAGGGAATGCCCGATCACGCGATTGGGCTTTTAAAACCGTAACAGTTTTCCGGCGTTCACACTGGCAGCTGTTACAGGAGATCGGGCAGCAGAAAGCCCGATGCTGGCTTTTGCTGACAGAAGGGAGCCCAGGCTGCCAAACACATCCCTGCCGCTGCAAGAAGGTCAGGATCTACTGGTACGTCCATAGGGGTTTCTTGAGATGCGTTTTATGGACGTACCGGTATGTCCATAGGGGACTGAAGGGGTTAAGATATGTCCACGCATGTCCAATTTCAAGTGATTTTTTTTTTTGTGGGAAGCCAGAAACATTTATGAATTCAGATATACTTTGATCTGAACCTTACGCACAAAAGACACATTCATTCACTGTTTCACTGTTTATGCCAGGAGCTCTTCTCTTATATCATGCAACAATAATCATTCAGTGCCCTAAATATGGGAAGAGAATACATAGTGAAATATTAGTAGCATCTATGAAAAAGCTAAAATAACCCCATTAAGTGACATTGAGAACACAACTTGATCCCTTACTCTACATTCTACCCACCCTCATCGGCAAAACTCAGTTCTATAGGGTTTATTTACTGAACTAGGAGAGTTGAAAAATTCAACTTCAGAAAACTGAATGTCTAGCCCTGGCCATGTCGATTGGTAATAGGAGCAGATCCCTACGGACCACAATAGCCAGTGAAGTCTGGAAGCTCTTCGTACATCCTATCCACCTAAAAGGCTATTTTCAGGTCACGTGGGTAGGACTTATGAGGTCATTTAAGTTTCACATTATTTGTGACATAAATATTTATGTGATTGTATAGCATGGAGTATCATTTGCAATGTAATTGGTGCCATCTTACCATCTCCAAGAGGCTTCCAAGTCTTGAGAATTAGCTGCACAGAGAGTAAAGGACTATGGGTAGGTAAGCACTCATGAGTAACTTAGAAATAAATTATAACAATGAATGAGGTGTTTTTGTGACTACTATTACACCTATATCCATTCCAACCATAGGACAATAAGTAAATGACACAAAAGTATGGAGGTAATTCTCCTTTAAGAATTGGAAAAATGACAATAAAGGTGTTTTCTGATAGCTGCTTTAAAGCCCCAACAAGCAGAGGGAGATTTGAAGCGTATATTGAATCATTTCCAGGTATACATAGCCTACAGTTAGTTTAATATTGGAAAAAGTTGGGAACATATAAGTCATTTGAATACATTTGGTATGGTAATCAAAAATGCCTATAAGCAAGTTAGCTTTTCCAATATCTTCTAGAGAAACTGCGGCAACGGAAATTTACATAGAACAAATCTTTAGAAGTTCTGAACTTAAGCTCGTACTCATTTGCACAAAAAATATATTTGTGGCCTAATTACTGCTGAAGCTGTGCTTCAAAGGGTGTGATCTTCACAGTGCGTAAACCAGAGAACGTAGAAGAAGAAGAAAAATGAATACCCAGGGTATTCATTAAAATTAATGTGGAAGCAATAGAGGTTCTCAGAGGTGATCTCCGGACTGTGCATTGGCAAGACAGTGCTTGTTGTAAGTGATGGTGATATTGATAGCGATATGGCTGGGGTGTAGCAAGAGCTCATGCTGCAAATACTGTCAAGTAAAAAATGAACCTGAGACTGACCATAATCATACTCTGAAGTAGCACACAAGGCAGCTTGGAACCACTTCCTTACACTCCATAAGAGACACTTACAGAACAAAACAAATATAATAAGAATGAGCGGTATCTGCACTGAATAGCGCTTAATCATAATTGGCCTAGCTTCAGCGCGACACTCCCAATGACATGTTGGGTAAAAAAAGAAAAATGTCTATCTCTGGCAAATACACACAAAGAGATCTCTTGCTGGAAAAAAACATGTTTCCTGTGCCAGACAGCTTTTCCACATTATGTAAAAAAAATATTTTATATATATATATATATATATATATATATATATATATACACACACACAGACATACCCCCACTTTAAGGAGCTTCACTTTAAGGAAACTTGAGAGAAAGGACACAGGTACAGCACAAGCATTCCCCTGTTTACGAAGGCATACTTCGCACGACACCAACAAGTCTGTTAGCCTTTGGAGCTTTTCGTTTTATTCCTCCTGTACAGTTGCTTCAGCTAATGATTGTGTTTCAACCTAGACATTACACTTTGTGCAAGTCTACCTAGAAAAAAAGATTTGAAGGCAAAGGATGGGCACACGCATGCAAACACATATTTCCTGCCCCCCGTTTACCTTCTTAATGCTCCTGCAGCTTTCCCTGTTTCATCGCAGGGTCACATGACATCATGTGACCCCAATATGCTCCTGTCTCCCCGTGCCGGTTCACGGCAGGATTGGTGCATTCCAGGTCGGAAGGGCCCTTTCTAAACAATGTTATACCAGTACAAGGAGACAGGAAGAAGGGGTTGTAGTAGTTATGCCAGTGTATACACGCACTGGCCACTTTATTAGGTACACCTGTTCAATTGCTTGTTAGCAAATAGCTAATAGCTAATCAGCCAATCTCATGGCAGCAACTCAATGCATTTAGGCATGTAGATGTGGTCAAGACAACTTGCTGAAGTTCAAACCAAGCATCAGAATGGGGAAGAAAGGGGATTCAAGTGACTTTTAACGTGGCATGGTTGTTGGTGCCAGATGGGCTAGTCTATTTCAGAAACTGCTGATCTACTAGAATTTTCACGTACAACCATCTCTAGGGTTTACAGAGAATGGGCCGAAAAAGAGAAAATATCCAGTGAGCGGCAGTTGTGTGGATGCAAATGCCTTGTTGATGTCAGAGGTCAGAGGGGAATGGGCAACTGATTCAAGATGACAGAAAGGCAACAGTAACTCAAATAACCACTCGTTACAACCAAGATATGTAGAATACCATCTCTGAATGCACAACACGTCAAACCTTGAAGCAGATGGGCTACAGCAGCAGGCCACACCGGGTGCCACTCCTGTTAACTAAGAGCAGGAAACTGAGGCTACAATTCACACAGGATCACCCAAATTAGACAATGGAAGATTGAAAGAACGTTGCCTGGTCTGCTGAGTCTCGATTCCAGCTGCGACATTCAGATGGCAGGGTCAGACTTTGGCGTAAACAACATGAAAGCATGAATCCATCCTGCCTTGTATCAACAGTTCAGGCTGCTGGTGGTGTACACCACTCTGCCTCCTACCCCCTCCCATGCACCACTCTGCCTCTCTCCCGACTCCCTTGTGTCTTGTGAACCTCCGTTGCTGACAGGCACTTTCACTGGAACTTCATAAAAGCCCCAGCAGAAGTGAAGGGGAGTAACGGAGGCTGTCTGTGCGCATCGCGCAGACACCCACCAGCTGACAGAGAGGATGATCCTCTGCAGGAGACCTCGATTCTCTGTCAGCCGGTGGGGGTCTGCACGATGTGCACAGACAGCCTCCGTTACGCCCCTTCACTTCCGCTGGGGCTTCTACATCATGTGATGCTGGTGCTGCATCGTAGGAGCCCTCGGCGGAAGTGGAGGGGAGAGGCGGAAGTTGTCTGTGCGTCACACGGACACCCACCGGCTGACAGTGAGGGAAATCCAGGTCCCCTGGCAATGATTTTCATTATCGATTATTATTGATTTTATCGATTAGTTATTGCAGCCCTACAGTGATCCCATTTTACCTTGGCCAACTACTCCTACAAAATGTCCCCGAGAGCCACGCAGACAAAAATGAAATAGCACATCAGAAGCAGATTAATATCAGAATCATGGTCACCATGAAACTGAAAGGGGAAATAGCATAAAAATGTCAGTAAAGTATTTGACAGGAGCAGTCCCTGTCATCCACACATTTGTATACAGTGTATTTTGTTTTGCTGTTTAAATCTTGGATTGCTCATCTTAGCGGGAGCTCTGCCAATAACAGCATTATTATTATTACGATCAATTTAGAGGATAACAACCTGCAGCCACAGGTATTAATACGGGGAAAATCAGAATGCTTAAAAGCAAAGCCTTGTCATTTTACAAGATGCCAGCTGTTTTTGTTTTAACATTGTTTGATGTCTGATGTTAGGACTGCTCTCCTTGACATTTTCATAAAGAATCTAAAAAGGACTTTTACTTTGTTGGAGTGTCACTGAATTTTTGCACATATATCTTATGACTCCCATGCATCGTCTGTGAGACCCCGTGCCAGATCAGATGTGACTCACATAAAAACATCTGTTCCTCCTGGGACCACACACACACAAACACACGCCACCTTATGAACATTTTACATGTATACTTTGCAATGTAGCAGAACTCCAACACAAAATGCTGCCTGTTTCTTCCCGGTTAGTCCTGCTGATGGGACATCAGACTCCTTACACATGCCTGCTAAAACGCACATGAACTTGATAGTTAAGCATGTAAAGCAATATCACGCACATGAACAAAGCAGCTATTTCGTGCTACATACTTGACAGTCAGGTTAGGAATGCATGTGAGTAGCTAAATATAAAAGGTGGCATCTGGGGTTCCCTTGAAGAAACCTGCAGGGGCAAGGTTTCCATGTGTAGGATTTCTCATTGATGGCGTGTAAATTCTAGGAGAAGTCTTTTTAATTCTTCTTTTTACTCCATTTACCAAACTACTATTTATATACCGTATTGGCTCGAATATAGGCCGCACTTTTTTCCCCCACTTTAAGTTTTTAAAGTGGGGGTGCGGCCTATATTCGGGGTCTAGCGCCCGACGCCCGGGACATGCAGTCCCGGGCGCCGGGCAGGCAGCGGGGTTAAGATACAGATCCCCCGCAGCGGTGCAGGGGACCTGCATCCTTCTCCCCGATACGCTCAGACAGCCTCCCCTGCCAGCACTTCCCACGGGGGGGGTGCCGGCACGGGAGGTTATCTAAGCGTTTTACCTCTGCCCACCCCCGACTTACCGGAGCAGACTCCCGGGTGTCTTGCGGGGCCGGCGGGAGACATTTACGCAATACGCAAATGCAACTTCCGGTAACGGTACCGGAAGTTGCATACGCGTATTGCGTAGATGTCCCTCGCCGGCCCTAAAGACACCCGGGAGTCTGCTCCGGTAAGTCGAGGAGGGGGGGCAGAGGAGGACAGCGGCAGCGTATCGCGGGGAGGGAGGACAGCGGCAGCGTATCGCGGGGAGGGAGGACAGCGGCAGCGTATCGCGGGGAGGGAGGACAGCGGCAGCGTATCGCGGGGAGGGAGGACAGCGGCAGCGTATCGCGGGGAGGGAGGACAGCGGCAGCGGATCGCGGGGAGGGAGGACAGCGGCAGCGGATCGCGGGGAGGGAGGGCAGCGGATCGCGGGGAGGGAGGGCAGCGGATCGCGGGGAGGGAGGGCAGCGGATCGCGGGGAGGGAGGGCAGCGGATCGCGGGGAGGGAGGGCAGCGGATCTCGGGGAGGGAGGGCAGCGGATCTCGGGGAGGGAGGACAGCGGCAGCGTATCGCGGGGAGGGAGGACAGTGGCAGCATATCTCGGGGAGGGAGGACAGTGGCAGCATATCTCGGGGAGGGAGGACAGTGGCAGCATATCTCGGGGGGGAGGACAGTGGCAGCATGTTTTTTTTGGTGCTTTTTTAAAGAAAAAAAACTTTTTCTTTAAAAAAGCACCAAACTTTTAGGGTGCGGCCTATATACGGGGGCGGCCTATATCCGAGCCAATACGGTATATCCATTCCAGAAAAAAAGAAACGCATATCCAGAGCAATCATAGGAACCAAGGAGTGCCGTCCGGCAGCTGTGAGATACCAGGATGTATCAGAGGACTGCTGGTCCATCATAAATGTGACACATAGTTTAGTGGTAGCCTTTTAATATAACATATACATTATTACAAGTACCGCTCTACTATGTGTTACATTAAGAGCCACCGGCAAATGTGCTCGATCCTGAGGGGGTCAAAGTTATATAGAGAGGGCCAAACGTTCCGGATATTATGCTAGTTGTGGAACTCTTATTTTTAAACATCATTACTTTTAGGGGGGAAACGTTTGGTCTGTGTGCCATGACTATTAAGATAGATAACACCTATATTAGGCTCTGGAAATCTTCCAGAATTTAATCCACTGATTTTGTACAGTTTTATTTATTACGGTTATTTGACTTGCTCCTATAGTATAATCTATCTAATCTTCGGATGGAGAAAAATATATCCGGATCGGTAAAGATCTAAAGTAGAACTGGTTGATGAGGCACCGGGGCGAGTCAAGCCGGAATTACTCACCGGGTACACAGGGTCTTAGTACGCAAGGATCCAGGGACAGGTAGTGTTTTAGCTGGCTTGGCACACTCCTCCCGAGCAAGGCCTGGGCTCACCCAGTTGTGCCAGGGTGCCCACCTATATCTGCATATGTGATGAGCATTGCTGCAAGAAAATTTTATTATATATATATATATATGTATGTGTGTGTGTATTTATATATAATTATCTTTGAAATCATGATGCAGGTCACAGAGAGTATTACTTGTGATTGTAAGCTATTGATGAATTAGAACACGTATGGTTACTATGGGCTAATGTTTTGGTCACGCTACGGCTGGTATGTATGGCATGTGGACACACGTATGACCGTACACCGGAGCCATGCACGGTGAGTGTGTGCAGCCTATGGAGCAGTGCGTGTGCGGCGCGCCTGCTATACCGGACGTGGCTGTGTGGAGCGAGCAGGCCCCAGGCAGGCAGCCCGGCTGAAGCTCTCTCTCACAGCTCGCTGTCCCTCCCCCAGCTGTCACTCAGAGGCGGGGCGCTCACGATCTCTCCTCCTCTCCGTGTGTCCGTGGCCGGCCGGATGGCTGCGATACTCAAGGCCGGGGCTGTGGCCGGGTCTCTTCGGTTCATGTCTTCCCTCTTCCCGTTGAAAGGTAACTTGCGGTAAGCGGGAGCCAGAGGCTGTAAATGGCGGCTGGAGGGGAGCCGTGTGTGGCAGTGGGTGTGTGAGAGTGGGTAGAAGTGACTGCCCCTGTGTGGGGCATATGCACAAACTGCGGGGTGATCTGGGTGGTAGTGTTCCTACTGGGGTATGTCTTTGTGTGGTAACCGGGTGCTCGGGGCATTTGGTCTTTCTGGTGTGTCAATCATTGTGTGTGTAGCTGTGCTGTGGTGTGTGTAGCTGTGCTGTGGTGTGTGTAGCTGTAGCTGTAGCTGTGTGTGTAGTTGTGGTGTGTACATATGTATAACAGCATATGGATATTTGACTGCAGCAGGTTCATAGGGCTGGGAATGCTCACTGTTTAGAAGTTATTACCTTTGTAAGTGAGGGATTTTGTTGTGTTGTTGTATATTGTGATTTGGGGCCATTTGTGTTGCTGACACTTGCTGTGCATGTTTCTTGTCTAAAGATGTAGAATAGTACCGTATACCGTGACACATTACTAAAGATGAAACACTCAAGCGTTCTAGATTGCAGCTTTTGAGGCTGTCCAGGTCTCTTCAGGCACATGATCATATTGTGGTCTCAAAGGCTTGCAATCTATTACCGAGAAAGGTGTCTTCTAAACCAAACTCTGGAGGTCCTTATCTGCAGCTTCCCGCGTAACAGACCCCAGTTCCGGTAGAAGAGATTAAGGCCAGGGGGGTTTTTTTTGTTTGGCTTCTTCATCATCTTCAGGGCGAGCGCGCCGTGCAGGATGCAGGTGTCCTGTTCTTTGTTTTTCTCCAAAGTATGCAGACATTTCAAGAATCTCAGTCCAACAATGATCCGGTGCCCGCGTGGAAGAGCAACAAGAATGTACCCTGCTAAAAATATGCTTTATTGACAATATTTATATTTCAGGCTTGTAAACATGAGCAAGCGTTGGCCTTTCTGGGGTTATTTTAGGAGTAACTGTCATTTACTGCGCATGGTTTGTCTTGAGAAGTGGAATCGTGCGGCTGTGTGCCGTAACCATAGCAAGTCATCTATTTACTACAGACGTAAAATCCTCAACAACCAGGCTTGACGGAATTGATGTTTGCGCTGCTGTTGGTAGGAACGTCGTGGGTAAGAGCCTTGCGGCGGCACCTTTGACAGCAGTGAAACCTAGACAGCAGAACCTAGACCTAGAAGCTGCAGCCCTGCTGTAGCAGCTGCTCTCCATGGTCCATCTTTGCTGCCACTGATTGCCTGCTTGAAGCATTCCCAAATCAAAGGGAATGCTTGCCGCAGATGCGCACTGTGGGTTGAGTGCTTGCCTAGCCAGCACTGGAGCTGGAAGTGAGGATCTTGCACGGCTTTTAGCTGGTGGAGGAGGAAAGGGGCTGACGTCTGTGGCTGATTCTGCAGAATCCCGCCATGCATTTGGAAACCGTGTAACGTGAACATTTAAAGGAGCCGTGCAGCTGTCATATGCATTAAAGGGAATGTAATGGCTGGACTGTCCCTTGAACTGAATTTGGTTGTGATTAGTAAATATATTGTTTATACTGTTAATATGATGCAAAGGGGAAATATTATAGAACAAAAGATGTGTGGTAAATTTCAGCTTTCCTCCCCTTTTTTCCCCCCGTGGTTCTTCACCGAGGATTCAGTCGTACTATCAGCTGATGCAGGAACTTACAGCATGCTTCCTGTGTTCAGCGTGTTGTTGTTTTAGCTGATAGAAAATGTGCCTTCAGTGCTACGAAACAACCCTGCAGATGTGGATGTTGAGGCAATGCCATGCGTTGTGTGTCTAGAATGTAACAATGTGCTGCAGTTTGAAGGACACACTACCACATGTCCATCTCTGCCTTAGTCTCTCTTCTTCGTCTTCTTTGCGTCTTTTATCATATAACTTCATAAATGCAGAAATTCACAGTTTAGAGCACAGCTTTCCCAGCTTGGGGTTGCAACATGTTGTTGGTTGCAAGATGCCTGTTATTTGCATGTGCCAGGTCTCTCACGCTACCCTTGCTGTACTGAGTGACAGTATCAGGAGAGCGGACTGGGATGCCGATATCAGAGTGAGGGAGCTGTGAGAATGGGCTTGCTTACCTATGCCCATCACCCCTGCCAGGGTATAGTCAACAGATCCCTAGAGTGCTCTGCCTTGGGCCATTCTCAGGTCCCAGGTATATCTCATGTGTTTGGTGTCAGCCTTGAGGTCATGTCACCAGGTATTTCTTGGACTGCCTTTTTTTCCGCTTGCTTTGAGGGTTCCCCCTTAGTGCCTTATTGGTGGTGTTGGACGGCTGCTTGCATAGCGTGTGCCCTATCCAGCCCTGTCTTCTCTTCCTGAGTTCTTCTTTTGCTGGGACTTGGCAGATTCTGTCTCAGAGAATGGTGTTGCTGATGGTGTCTGGCCAGTGAATCTGCAGAATACTTCTGAGGCTGCTGTTGATGTAGATCTGGACTTTCCTGATGCTTGTTTTGGTTGTCCTCCAGGTTTCAGCTCCATACAGTAGGACTGACTTGGATGTTGGAGTTTAACAGTGGAATCTTTGTTGCCAAAGACAGCTCTCTGGAGCTCCAGATGTTCCTAAGCTGTAAGACTGCTGCCCTTCAAGAATGTGCTCTTCCTCTAAATGAATGGTTGTAAGGCAAATCCCGAGCCATTTGTTGACAAGTCCTGAGCTACACCTTGCTGATTGTGCTAGGATTTGCTATAGTAGAGCAGTGTGAGCTGTATGTTTCTTTTATTGCTGATACAAATTATTTCTCATGTAATTGGTTCCTATGATTACTGTCTGACAAATGTGCTTTAAACTTACCTGCCCTTCCGTGTAGCGATAGGACTAGGGTTGGGAGTGTCTCATGTTATTGCACTGGCTTACGGGAAAACGTTTGAAGAACGCTGCTTTTTCTTCTTTATGGCTATTGCTTGCATAGACTAACAGTGCATCCCGTAACCAGAAGCAATATGTTTGTTTAGATTTGGCACCCGTTACTAGGCCTTCTTTAACTAAAATGCTGTAGTAAAATACCAGGGATTTTTACAGACTGTAAAGACATGCATGTGCTTACCAGCTACCTTTATACATATGAGTGATGACCGTTGGTCATCCTTTGGTAACGAGTCTAGACATGTGCATATTTCTTGCTTATGTTCAACAGTATATACGCAACCATTTAAAATAAAACATGCTAAAAGTTATCCAAATAAGATATGGGTTAGCTAGTACATTTCCTTGTTTATTTCAAAATTTATTGATTTATATGTGTTCCTTCCTAGAAGCATGATCACATGCAAGTGGCCATTTATATATAAATAACGTAGAAAACGCACATTGGAGGAATATAGGCCTCCTGCAGATAGGGAGAAGCGATTATTACGCTTTTTATTACGGGTGCAGTTTGAACAAGGATACCCAAGATGAAAAATGTAATCATTAAGTGTCCGCTAAAAAGTTCTTGACCCCTCTGGTAAGATTAGCTCACCGAGGGCTTTTGCTACCTCTGACATGGAGGAGTCCCCCATTTATCTGTGTCCCTTGGGTGCCTACAAGTTGCATTTGCGCTGTTGAGTCCCCATTAAAATTGTCAAAACTGGGAGCGGTTTCCTAAACGGTGAATAACTATATACACAAGCTGTTTACACCTAATTGTATTGGAGCAGATTTGGATACTTCCAGTCCCCGAGGGCTGCCAACAGGCCACGATACGCGTCATATGCTCTTATCGTACATCGAGCCGAGATGTATCTGCCATATAGAGGGATAAACCAGCCAGTAAGGTTAACGTTTCTTATTTTTTCTTAGTATGTCCCTCTGGTGCGCTGGCGTTTTTCATATTAATATAGGCATACACGTTTTCTCTTTGTGTGTAGCCGTCCTACTCAGTCCATCGGAGACTATGCTCCACAATATAATTCATAAATCTCCTTGTCATTTTTGTAAATATTTTCGAGACTAGGTATGCGGGTTTGAAGATTTTCTTGAATAATACATTTTTATTTCTATGTTTGACATTCCTTTGTGGGAATCTCATTGGGATAACAAACATGCATTTTCATCCTGGGCTTGAAAACTACTTCAGTGAATGCCGTCTAGTGCGTATAGGTATATATATTACAGAATATTTAGTGCTTTGTGCGTAGAGAACAAGTTCTTGTATTGTGAAGTTGCAAGAGGAGCCTATATATTAACTGACTTATTGGATTTATTTAGTATTGATTTTTCAGGGCAAGGTTGGTAATAAGAAGTAAAGCTATGGATAATAACGTAGTAATACATAATTAAACAGTAATGCTCCCAGCATCAGCAATAAAGTGATTGCCGTGTCTGTCGTCTTTATATAAAAGACCCACTTGCTTTGAATGCTTATTTTGCTAATTCCTGTAGCTTGTACTAATGTTACTTAAGGACTATTATCTTTGAAACTGTGTGAAATATCGTGGATGATGTGATGGTCTTTTGAAAGATACTATATCAAAGCTGTTTTTGATGAGTGTTTTTAAAAGAAAATTCCAAAAAAAAAAAGGCAAAGGATTCCTGAAAATATCATAAAGGATCGCTAAGCTGCCACGGAAATAATAAGCAGTGTTCAATATTTAATCTGTAAAAGTTGTCCCTGTAAGAGCGTTTGAAGTGAAGTACTCGTTTTAATAGCTTTTTTAAGGGGAGATTATTGTGGCAGAAAGAGATTAATAGTTTGATATAACTGCCAATGCTGCATCCAGCGTTAATAGAGCAGTATGATATAATAAGAGGAAAATGCATTTATTGTATGGCAGCTTTTGTTTCTCCCCATTTTACTTTCTTTCCCTATAATCACAGATGTGCCGCACGTGAGCTAGTAGCGTAAGCAAAATGAGGATATTTTGTGATAGTACATGGTCCCGTGTGTAGTGCTTTCTCCAAAGGCATTAATTGGACCTCCTGGGATGTTTAGTTGTTTACCAGAGTACAGTAATACGGAGTGTTTCTAGGTGTATCTGTCTGAGGATTAACTCTTAGATCTTCTAGGAGAAGGAGCAATGCATGGCTTCGCGTGCAGGTATAACAATGTCAGCCTGTCATTTTCATGAATAGAAATGCCCAATGTGCCAGTGTGAAAAAATATTTGTCCCCTGTATGACTTTGTTGCCTGTTTATAGCACAAAATCCCAATTAATTAGATAAAGTTGAGCCTAAACAGCTCATAATTGTGATATTTATTAAATCTGGGCATCAATGTCCCTGTATAAGAAAGTAAAATTTGGGGATTGTGCTACTTGTTTCAGGTCCTGATACAACATTTCAATGGGACTTGTGTTCTTCAACCATTCTGATGAAGACTAGATTGGTGTGAATGGTTGAAGAACTCTGTTGAATGTGCTCCAAAGCATAGAGATTTGGCCACAATGTCTCCACAGCACTAAGAGACTAAACAATAACTGCAGGCACAAGAGGGGCATTGGGTTTTGCATACATTATTTAAAAAAGTTCTTCATTCATGTTCATTTTTCTCTAATATTAGAATTTGGTTGAAGATCTAATAACCTTCAGTGGCCAAAATATACAACAATGCAGACAATCAAACAGGGGGTCAAGTACTTTTTCTCATCAGTAATGTATTAATGGAACTTTCACTAATAAAAGAACCAGCTTGACTGTAAAACTGAAAAGCACACTCAAAACTGAAAATCAAAGAACTATGAAAAGATTTGCTTGTATGCTGCATCTCCAGGTGTTTCCACCTGAGCAGAGTATACTGATGGATCCTTCGTGGATTTAAATGAATAAAACGTATTGCTTATTATTGCTTGTTATTGAGTGGCTTTAAAAATAAAGGCAGCCACCACAGGAGATAATACATATTAGAAAATAGAGCCACACAACATGCAGACATTTCGCCTAATGGGCTTCATGCATGGTGTCCACTTATAGGCTGCAGATGCTTTAGATGAACAAAACGGTAAAGCTATTAAATGATCACATGACATTCTAAAAAGCATTTGTTAGAGGCCTTTTAAACATACTATGAGCACTAGACAGAATTCAGTATATTGTAGCCCACTGTTAGCTTAATGTGTATTTGCTTCATCTTAACTTGTTTATGAAGCTTACACTTTGTGTACTATACAGGGGTAATGTTCTCAGTGGCTTCTAAGAGATACTTTTGAGAATGGCAGTATTATTATTTATTGTTTTATATAGCGCCATCAAACTCCGTAGCGCTGTACAATGGGTAGACAGGACACAACCAGTAGTATGTAACATAATTTGACTAACAAAGACAGCAGGTGAGGAGGGCCCTGCTCAAACGAGCTTACAGTCTAGAGAGTCACCGTAGCCTATAATTAAGGATGAGCCACTCGTAAAAAGCGTTTGGCGGAAGTCTACCTGAGCATTCGGTTCCTCATTGTTTTCCATTGATATGCCTCAATTTTTTGCAGTTTTTTCCATTCATTTATTTAATGAGAAAAAGGACAATCACCCTTTCTGCTGAACTTCTTTGGCTGGCTACTGTTACAATGTAACTTTGGGTTCAGTTGTGAATCCAGCTGCAAGGAGGAAACATGGTCTCCTGACGCTCAAGCTGACAGCAACGGCCGTTTAACTTCCAAGCTCAAAGATAAAAAGTCCTCTGAATTGTTCTGATAACATAATTACAGATTTATCGCAAATCATTTGCATACGCAGGTGAGCAGCCGTTAGGAGCTTGCTGATCATGTGTACAGTAGGGTAATGGTTTGCGTGACTTATCTACCAAGCGAGTAAAAACACCAGCTGCTCTGATTTCGCATTTAGCACAAATTAAAGTGAGTCAAACTTCCGGCAGTGCATATTGTTGTTTAGTGGCAGGTTATTTGGCATTATGTAAAAAAGGAAAGCACTCGTCATATGACTCTGAATGTTTAGAAACACTGTATCAATCAATCAATGATTAACTTTCCAACAGCGTGTCCCGATCAATGTATTTATTGTGTGAATTGTTTCTATCCAGCAACTCAAACAGACATAGAAACACAGAATGTGCCGGCAGATAAGAACCATTTGTCCCATCCATTGCACCCAATTATCTTATATCTAGGATAGCCTTATATCCATCCCATGCATGCATAAAGGCTATTCCGTGCATCCACTACCCTCTCAGTAAAGATATTACTCTTAGACTGTGTCCTTTTGTGGTTGTTTCCCTTTTTTAAAATATCTCTATCGTATATCCCTGCCCCACCACATCTTTCTTTTAGGCTATATAGGTTAAGATCCTTTAACCTGTCCTGGTAAGGTTTATCCTGTAATCCATGAACCATTTTAGTAGCCCTTCTCTGAACTTTCTCCAACGTATCTGTATCCTTCTGGAGATACGGTCTCCAGTACTGTACACAATACTCCAAGTGAGGTCTCACCAGTGCTCTGTACAACGGCATGAGCACTTCCCTCTTTCTACGGCTAATACCTCTCGCTATACAAACAAGCATTCGTTTATGGTAACATGGGCCAGGTGCAAATTTACAGGACAGGCTAGACGGGCTGAATGGTTCTGAGCCCAGCATATCTAGACCCGGATGAATTACCTTGGTATTTAAAATCAGTGCTTTATCGTTTAATCTTTCAGCAAGGATACCTATTTATCATGACATGCAAAGCATCACAACAGTGTGGCAAATTGGAGATAAAATACTTAGCTTTAGCTTTAATCTTTTAATCCTTAGGGTTGTACATACAATGTATTCAAGCATAAGCAGTTCATATTAAAGCTTGCGTTTAAGGTGATTGAACCGTAATTCCCTTTAGGTTACTATGAACTATATGTTTCCTTTATCTAAATATATCCAGTTTGATGTCCTAGTAATGTTTAGGGTGTAATGTCCACGAATGCTGGATTTGTCCTCTCGCCGTCATTACATTTCATTTTTTTATTTTATTTATAGAGCACTATCAAGTTTTGTACAATTATTACAATTAGGGCGAATAAATAGCAGTACAGAAGGGAACCCTACTCTTTCACGTTTACAATATATTTTAGGATATTTTTATTATTATTTAAAAAAAAAAATAAAACGTGAAAATTCTTACACAGGCACAGCATTGTAGAATATTCCAAAGACTTCAAACGAGTCATGGAATCATAAATCGCTATTTATTTATTCTTGCTTTGACTTTCTTAGCTCATATTATATAATTTACCTAACTTTCCCTTGGGTGACCTTAAGCAATATTTTAATTACATGTTTGGGTTTAGTAAATAGTCACACTAGTAATGAAAGCTCTTTGGAGGAAGTGTGTCTGGTCTCGCTTAACCCCATAGCAGCAAACGTCCGCATATTTATTTTGTAGTCGCCTCAGCCTTACAGTAAGCAGAAGTCTATGGCTGCAAGGTTTAGCTTGGCTGGGAAACGCTTGCCTGGCAGACGATGCTACGATTTGTAGACCTACAACATCAGGAGCGCCGCTACACCCATACGAACAGTGCCGTGCTTGCAAACCCTTGTTGGTCATGTAGTTACAAGAAACGCTCTTTAAGCTCCTTATTTCACTCCATTCCTTTGCTGATTCATAGAAAGAAGGAAAAACAAGCTCATTGGGTTGGGATCTCTTGGTTAGTAAGAAAGGAGCGTGTTAGAAGAACACACCCAGCCAGCAGCTCCTGTTACACTTCTGCTAATAGACAGATGGGTCACGGGAGTTCATTACAAAAGGGTAATCGCTCATCAGTGTCTATTACTTCTTCAATGGAGTGATTATACCCCATGAAAACAACAGGAACTTATTTTTTTTATCTTTTTTTCTCGCCCATGACAATAATATAAGATTTTTTTAATTCGTTTATTATTTTTTTTATTAGCAATTACAGGGTGGTGAACACTCACGTCTGTGTTTTCTTTTCATCTAGGTATGCTTATAGCTATTTCATGCTGACAGGATGTTCAACAAACACTAGTATTCTAAATGGTTGACCTAAGCTTCCTTATGTATACTCGGATCTGCTGGCAAGTGTACCAGGTCCTGAAGCTGCATTTGCTTGGAAAAGGGGCAGGCCGGCCATGATATGATATGATAAGCTGCGTGGTCCTGTTACATTTTTATGTTGACTGGGATTCTGCAGGCTTTTCCCCTTTCCGGACCCCCCCAGCTAAATGCCGTGCAGGAGATGTGTTCGGCCCTCCAGTCAGCTCTAGCACTGGCTCACGGTAACTCTGTGTGCCGGGGTCTCTTCAGACCCCTGTGCGCATGAATGAAAGTGCTACTTTTGATTTTAACTGGCACGCCGTCCTGCTACCGATTTGGTGGCTTCACGCAGCCAATCAGATCATGCTCTGCGTTTAGTAAGCACAAAGAAAAAGAAGGGGTCGATCCAGCATTTGAATGAAAAAACATCCAGCTTTTATTTTACGTCAATATTAAAAAACATAGTTCACACCTGAGTGCACCTACGTGCACAGGAGACCCGAAATCTGGACGCGTTTTGAACGGCACCCCGCTCTTTATCACAGGTCTGAAGTAATATTGAAGTAAAATAAAAGCTGGAAGTTTTTTCATTAAAGTGCTGGATCGACCCCCTCTTTTTCTTTGTGTTTATTCCACGCATCAAGTCCGTGCGGATCCGTGCAGACGAATATATAGGGAGGTGAGCTGGCTTTTGCATTTATTCAATTCTGCGTTTAGTAAGAACTTTACATTTCTTTTTGTTTTGGAAGAATGTGTATTAAGCATACTTTAATATGAAGGGTGCCAGGTTTGTTGTCCCTTTTAAGGATGTAATGTAATTTTCAGAGCAGACAATGCAGATTATGCTCAGAAAACCAGATTTTGGTTTCACCTGTCAGAAAGGCAAGCGTGTCCGTTTGATTCAGTTTGACGAGTTCATTCTTTGTTCAGCCGAGGAGATGTGCCAGGGTGCTGCTAATGTTGGGTGCATTGCATTGCATTTGTCTCCAGTTCACTTGCCTCACTGCATTTGTGTCTTCTTTGTGTGTGTGATCGGTCTATACAAAAAGCTTATAGAACACCGTGCTTAGGATGCTCAAGGTTTAAAATGCAGCATGAAAAGTTATCGTGTTTTAAGGCTGGATTTTGAGTTTTTGATATACCCCTTTCACGCTCACACGCAGTACTTTTACTGCTCTGCTTGTAAAGCCGTACACGCAAGACTCAAAGCAAATCTATGAGGACCTTTATGCCATGATCAGGATGTGGCCCAAGGCATGAATCCCCAACCTGATGTTTTTGTGAATTATGTCTGTGTTAGCTGTTTCTACTGGTTTATCCTCTTCGTGGCAAATATTTCTTACCACAGTGAAATATTTTTAAAATTTTTCATTGGAAAACCTTGCAAAAGTTTTTTTTTTGCTAATTATTAATTTTTATATTTCTAGTTGTAGGAACACAATTTTATGTGCACGATTTTACAGTTCTTACTTTATATTTAAAGATATTAGATGCTTTTATCACTGTTAGGTTGTTTCCCAGACTTCTTGTAGCCCCATTGATTAAAAACTTTGCTGCCTCACATCATACCATTTTAGACCCATTTGAATCCAGTTCTGTGGGTTTTATTGTAAGCTGCTCTCAAGATGCTTCCTATATTGAGTAACAGAAGGAGAAGTAATTACTCCATTATGTGTAGAGTATTTTTTTCTTGGTGTGCTCACACAACATAGAGGTAGACAGATTGCATTTGACAATTTAGTTTACTCGAGTCAATGTGGAAACCCAGTGGCCGTGTAATCATTGGTATGGGCAGCAGGTTATGAGTGAGATGGAATGGTAGCTTCATGCAGCAAGGGAAAAATCGCAGATGTGTTGAAAGTGACGTGTCGGAATCCCTCTCTCACATTTAAGTATGTTGTTCAGATGTTAACCTGGCTGGTGGCATGTACCCAGGAATGAACAACAATGGACACCGTTTCAAATGAAGACGTTTAGAACTTCCTCCTTGTAGGCTGGATGCTGGGGAGTTACAGGCGTCTAGAAGGAACACTCAGGAAGCTGATGCTTTTAGTGTTCGTCGATTAATGTGTGCACGTGTATCCACCGAACAGAGAGGGAATGAAATATTAATAGTAAGGAATTCCTGTTTTGTTTTCCCGAGGTGCAGACAATGTGCTTATGGCAGCAACGATGGAGAACTGGAAGTGAGCTGAAATGGAAAATCCATCCTTGGAGGTAAGAACAATGCTCTAATACGGTAGGACAAAATACAATTCAACACTTTATGGTATACGTAAACATCTGCAAACCTCTATATACATAATAAACTCAAGTAAGCTGCAAATAGACTCCAGGCCAGGCAAAGTGGCTACGGGACCATTAGAACACTGTAGTAAAGGGTGAAGGAAACATTCTTTTACAAAATGTAAGCAGTTTATTTATTTTCCCATGGTTTGCGACATTGAATAGTGTATGTGGTAGCGGTCCCGGGATTTGACAGAACCTTTGGCAGTTGAATGTGTTTTTATCCCAGTGGCATTTAATAGGTTACAGCCTTGCTGCTACGTTTGCCTTTAGCTAGAGGTATACATATGAGTTAAAATCTAAATATAAATCTGCCTGCCGGGACACCAAGTATAAGATGAAATCCATACAAACCAATGTAATCATTTTAAATCTAATGTGCAATTGGAAAGCATGTACTTGAATTAATGTGGGGGCTGATCATGTGCAAAAACAGAACACAAATGAAGTAACAAAGAAAAATGTAAATCCTGCATATTTCAGAAATTGATATAGATATGATAATATAAGTAATGTTTTGTATTAAAGAGCTATTGTGATCTGAGAAGGCAAGTACCATAGAAAATATTTTTTTCAGTGGGCTATCCAGAAAAAGTGGGTTTTATTTCTTTTTATTCCAATAATCGTCCTTTCCTGCACACCTGTGGCTTGCCTGTATGTGCAGACGTTTCGGGTGTCTTTCCCAGCTCTAGCACCACACTGAGTTGATTCTTTATGGCAGTGCTAATGAAGTCCTTTCTCCATGGACTTGCATTAGTCAGATTTATCTGAAGGTTGTATGATTAGCAGTATATATGTTTGCTACTACATTGGGTTAAGATAACACAGTTAGGACACGTAAACAAATGTGCAGCTATCTAATGAAAATTGTTTTAACACTGAAAAGAACCGAATACCGTATTTGCTCGATTATAAGACGACCCTGATTATAAGACGACCCCCCAAAATCTGAATATTAACTTAGGAAAAAAAGAAAAAGCCTGAATATAAGACGACCCCAAAGGAAAAAAGTTTTACCAGTAAATGTTAATTCATGTAAACTATTTTTTTTAATAAAATCTATGATTGAGAAAAAGATTTTTTTTGTTTTTATTTCTTGTATTTTCCAACCTGTCCCCCAGTTACGCACATCTGCCCCCAGGCTTGCCACTCCAATATGGCACTGTGGCCCATGATATGCCTTTTGACCCCCTATGTGCCACTCTGCCTCCAGAAATGCCTTATACCCCTATATCCCATTCTGGCATTTAGGGGGTTAAAATGCATATTATGGGGCAGAGTGGCATATAGGGAGGTATAGGCATTTCAGGAGGCAGAGTGCTCTATTAAATGCCCCCTTAACGCCACTCCAGAAATGCCCTATGCCCCCATTTAACACACACACACACACACCCTATACCCCCATTTAACTAACTAACACACACACACACACACACACTCTCTCTCTCCCCCCCCTGTCTCACCCCCCTTCCCCCACTCTCCCCCCTCTCTTACCGGTGCTTCCAGCCAGGGCAGCGGGTTGACGTCGCCTTCCGCTGCAGCCGGAAGGAGGTGTGGCTAGCAGCGGGGGTTTGTATGCGTCCGTCGCGTATACTTTCCCCGGCTGTCAGAGATCAGAGTTCCCCGCACCGGTGCCGCACCGGTGCGGGGAACTCTAATCTCTGACAGTCGGGGAAGGTCTATGCGACGGACGCAGACAACCCTCGCTGCTAGCCACACCTCCTTCCGGCTGCAGCGGACGTTGTCTACGCGGATCGCGTAGACGTCAACCCGCTGCCCCGGCAACACAGCAGGAAGCACCGGTAAGTGTGTGTATGATGGGGGGGGGGTCGGGTGAGACAGGAGGATCCAGGTCCCCTGCAGCGGTGCTATTTGAGGTCTGATTAGAAGACGACCCCGATTAGAAGACGAGGGGTATTTGCTCTGAAAAAAACCTCGTCTTATAATCGAGCAAATACGGTAATTGCATTTATTCGTTTTAATATTGGCTATACAAATGGTGGGAGATGGCATTAATGCATGCTGCTATAGAAATGACATCAGTGCCTTATTGTAAAATCTGAATGATACGAAAACTTTGAAAGTAGGTGTCGGTGGCTATGCTGTAGTATGAAATCTAATCATCTACTTAGAAATAGTATGAAACCCAATAGAATAATCATAATTTCTGGTGTTATTCTCTTTTTAATCATTCCACTTGTTTTTTCTCTCTCTCTATCAAGCTGGTATACCATATACACATACTTGCAAAATATTAACATATCTGATATTTTTCCAAGAAATGTAATGTAATAGCTATGATACACGTGGTGCCTTCCATGCTTAAATACAATCAGAGAAACAAATCTTAAGAAATCAAATACTTCCTCTTTTATCCACTTCCTCTACCGTTTGTTGGGCGGAGGAAGTGTTTGGTAAGATATTTTCTGCCTCCGCAGCAATGTATTCTTGGGAACTTCTAGCCGCTTCTCCAAAGTCACAATGTTACAAGGAAATCTCAGAAACTGACAATGGAACCTCTTCCAAATATTCCCCAAGATATGTAATACATGTGCAAAACCTGACTCTGGCAAAAGAACACACAGCTTGGATCTTTGAGCAGTAGTCCCTTCAAATCAATTTACATTTTAATAAAATCTCTTCATTTCTCAATTGTGGACCCCTTTCCCTTTGGCTGATGAAACCCACCTCCATGTGAACTGCTCCTTGTTTTAGATGATCGAGTCATGGTCTCTGTATGTTTTCACACAGAATTATTCTGCCTTGTTTTGCCTAGTTTTTTGGCAAAACCTATGCATGGATCTTCATAGACAGCCATTCTGGAGTCCGGTGTACACTATTTGTAATGCTGCTAACATCCCTTCCTTATGATTGCAATACCTTGTATGCTAGGTTTGGGAAATGAAATTTGCATCAGAATTTATGAATTGAAACTCTTGCGTAAGCGACAGCCCACTATTTTTTTTTAAGTTTGCGATATGAGCCATTCGTCTTTATTGTGCAGAATCTGTTTAATGGAAATCTATAGGTTCCTGTTAGTTGATATGTATGTTACTGTAACTGTCTGGTAACTTGGAAATAGACTCCGGGGAGCTGCTTGTTTATATATCATTTCCAACATCATTTCATGATAGCTTCTAGTCGAATACCCAAGAGTATACTAGGTAGTTTCACAAAACTGTGTAAACAAAAATAATATAAATACTACACTGGAACAAGTCTCTACAACACTGCTATACATTTGCAAAATGATCTACAAGATTTGTTTTATCCCATAAATGTTAAGTTTATACCAGTTTATACCCCCAGGTCCCGGCTCTATCTCTTATCACAGCCAAGGTTTCAGAACTGGTGGCATTAGATAGACTTACAGCGCAGGTACATGATACCTCCAAATCATTCCACTTGAGGACCCTGGTTAAAATCAACATATATTGTGCTGTATAGTATATTTTGGTAAATTTTATTCTGGATCCTTGGTGCACGACTTAAACATTCTACGTTCTCTTGCTTACTCAAGCTTTGTTGACATTTGTATTCTCTCTATAGTGATCAATGACTGGGGGCAGGTGAGGGGGCAAATGCACATTAGGGGATTCTGCGCAATCCCCTCATTCATTTGCAAGAAGGACACCACGGAAATTTAAAGAGACCTTTCAGCTAACATATGCATTAAAGTATGATAACACATGATAGCTGGAGTTTCCATTTAAAACTTAAAAGCATGGACTGTACATCATGGACTGATATATGAAGAATTAGAGTTTATGTATTTAAAAAAAAATCATGAGATCATGCTATTAATTTTGTTTCAACTAAATTTTTTACATAGCTGTTTATATGAACAATAGGGCACTCTACAACTGAACAACACATTTATACTTGCCACGTAATCCAATTTAAGTTATCCCATGATGTTTTATTTCCCCTTTCATGAAACAAAATGCATCAAATTATTTTTTTGTTTTCTAGTGACTAAAAAACGTTGGTGTCTCCGTCTCGAATCAAAATGAGTGATGTTCAAGCCACTGTTGAATTTTCAGTGGAACTCCAAAAATTCTACAATGTGGATTTATTTCAAAGAGGGTGAGTTTATTTATTTTTTTTTTTTCTTTTCCAGGTAAGAATATCATCCAAATGTTTTTAACATCACATGTTAGGTTGAAATAAAATATTTGAAGTTTACTTCCAGTTTTGAGTCTGCTAATCTGGAAAAGTGTTGAGGTTGTTTCTAGCTTTTGACAAAATCTGCTTGTCGTTAAATGAGTGTACATCCATTTATCTTCCGTACCAAAGTCATCAAAATATCTAATGTATTTAGCAGCATATTATCGCATTTTCCAGATGAATCTTGCAGAAGGTGAAATTATTCCTGGAGGCTTGAACGATGATGCCATTGCTCTTTATGTCTCTCTTGTAGAACGGGTCTCTGGGGCTTTTCTATTGACTTTCAGTATGCATGTAAACAATAACTGTATCTTTTCACAGATATCTTTTGTTATTTATATCCATCGTTTGCTCTATTAATGTTATTGCAAAGACTTTTTCTAGTCTTGTAATATCTCGAAGTCTGGTGCCTTATGCGTTTCAACAAGTACAAGGCCTTACCTAAAATAAAAGGCTGGGGGTCTGTCATGTGCACGTGCGGAAAGCTCTTATTGATTTCAATGTGAGTGCTTTCCAGACAATGGAAGAGGACAGTTGCAGAGTAGTTTAATATGCATTCTTCTTTAGTGGGGGTGTCCAGTACAGTAAAGTGTGTCTGTAAGGTAACCCATTGAGAGTGTTTGCTTATTACTTATCTCTTATTTTGACATCCATGCCCACCATCCGCCTCTTAAGGAACTAACTTATAATTTATTGTATTTATAGTTTGTTAGATGGTGACCGTTTTGATTTCATAAATGCATCCTTTCTACTTTTCATATAGGCGTTTAATATATCTGATAAATGTATTATATAATCAACATAACCCCTTTTTATGAGCCTGGGTCTAGTTTTATAAAGAGCAGCCTTTTCTGCTGTACTTCTTGGCACTGGAAGCGTTGGGTTTGTTTGGATGCACCGAGGCATAAATAGCGCAATCATCTACCTATTATAAAATTCCAAAGCTCTCGTTCAAGGCCAGAATTCACTCACAAATAGAAGATATTTTTTAATAATAACAAAATCTATAAAATCTAAAAATATATAGCAAATGCCTTGAGTAAAGTGCGTGCTGTGTAGGATTTCAGAGCTTTTCTTTAATCTTTAGATGTACAGAACATATTGCCGACCTGCAGGCTGAAGTCCTCAGCACTAGCCACCAGATTGATGGCTATTTGGGGCTATTTTCATGTTTCAAGTTATTTTCATGTGCTTTCCTGTTGCTTTCTTTTGTTTTAGTATTAAAATATAACAAACAATAGTAAAGTGCTCTGGTGTGGATGCTTTGTTTCTAAGTCAATATGAGCATTGTTTCTCTTTATAAGGTGACTTAAGGGAAATAAAGCAACACTGCTACCAGAAGAACTGTAAATGCTAGCCCATGCTGACTCCTAATGTTCTTACAGTATTGTAGTGTGGACCGTGTACAATAACATCCTGCATTATAAGATTTTGAGCTTTGTTGCATGATTGAATTTATTATTTTTTTGCTTGAGGATAAAATACAGCAATGTATTTTGTTAGTGTTGAAAATAATTTTTTGCTCCCATGAACGTTCTTTATCTGCAGACCTTGATATTGTTGTTGGGTGACTTTTCTTGTTTAGTCACCACAGTGCGCTGCTTCTTTTCCAGCAACAGCTAAGCCCTTTTTTTCCAAGGGAACCTGCTTCTCTTAGGCCGTCATAATTTGGGCTAAAACCAAAAACTCCTGCTTTGATGAGAAAACCACTTAGACCGGGCTCTCAATAGGTGATATTGTGTTGACCAGAACAGTCATATGGATGTGGGGTTTCAATGGGATCTTGATTAGGAACTGTACAGTTATCATGTAGGGTCATTTCTACCAGGAATTCTGCAGCTTGACTCAACAGTGTGAGTTTTGATGCAAGGAAAGTGCATTGCAGTCAATGCCTTTTATATTTAGTTGGTTATCTGTTTAGAGAGATCTTTTGAATGGACATTGGACAGCCATGGATGTATTTCAGATGAGCAAGTTAATAAATTAACAAAAGTATGCACAGCCATCCTTTAGACTGTTCCTTTTTAATTATGAAACAACTGCTAAATGTCACAAAAGGTTTTACGTTGCAGAACCACACGGTAGAATCATCAGCAACCTATGTTTTGCTGAAACGGGAGCTGAGCTTTGAACAGGTGTTACAGTCATGGGGTGGAAGATATGTCAAGGCTGTGTGGCAATGCGTTAGTATATGCGATTTGTTTATGATGAAGTTATTAAAGGGTACAGCCTTGAAAAGAGAAGAATCCAGGCATCGTTATGCGAAGGAGTCTGTCCTTGGGATACCTCGCAGACATGGCTGTGATTACTCCACAATTGTAAATCGTGTCCCCTTTTTCTCCCTTTTTTGTCTGTTGCTAATTCTCTTTGACAGTGATTGATTTTTACCCCTTTAAATACAAATACTATTAAAAACTGTAGTGTATAAATTATTTGTAGCCAGTCGAGCTCTATTGAAAGGTAACCAGGTTGCTGTCTGCCGCAGGACAGTATATGTATATATATATAGATAGATATATACCCACACACTATGTGGACAAAAGTATTGGGACATACCACTTATTGAATTCAGGTGTTTCTATCAAACCCATTGCCACAGGTGTATAAAATCAAGCACCTAGCCACGCACTGTGCATTTACAAACATTTGTGAAAAAATGGGTCCTTCTGAAGTGCTTAGTGAATTTGAGCGTGGTACTGTGATAGGATGCCACGTTTGCAGTTAGTCAGTTCGTACAATTTCATCCCTGCTAGATATTCCACGGTCAACTGTAAGTGGTATTATTGGAGAGTGGAAGTGTTTACGAACAGCAGTGGAAGACCAAATAAAGTCACAGCTGAGCATATCAGCACAAAAACTGCAGTGGGAGCTTCATGGAATGGTTTTCCATGCCCAAGCGTCGGATCAAGTGGAAACTTGTTCTGTGGAGTGATGAATCGCGCTTCTCTGGAAGTCTGATGGGCCAGTTTGGGTTTGGCGGGTGCCAGGAGAACGTTACCTGTCTGACTGCATTGTGCCAACTGTAACGATGAGGACGAGGGATAATGTTATGGAGCTGATTTTTAGTATTTGGGCCTCTTACTTCCAATGAAAGGAAATCTAAATGCTTCAGCATACCAAGACATTTTGGACATTGCTATGTTTACAACTTTGTGGGGACAGTTTGGGGAAGGCCTTTTTCTATTCCAGCATGACTGTACCCAGTGCTTGGTATGGAAGAACTTTACTGACCCACACAGAGCCCTGACCTCAACCCCATCAAACAGCTTTTGGATGAACTGGAACAGAGATTGCGAGCAAGGCTTTCTTGCCCAACATCAGTGTCTGACCTCAAAAATACTCTACTGGATGAATGGGCATAAAATCCCACAGAAACACTCCAAAATCTGTGGAAAGCCTTCCCAGAAGAGTGGAAGCTGTTATAGCTGCAAAGGGGGAACCAACGACATATTAATGTCTATGCATTTAGATAGCAATATTGTAAAAGTCCCTATTGGTGTAATGGCCAGATGTCCCAATACCTTTGTTCACATAATTTATACTTTTTTTTAAACCATGTGTTAAATTTTGCAAACTGGTTAATTCATTTTCTCTTTCTCCTTAAAGAGGTAGTAAGAAAACAACATCATATGTGAGCTGTTTGCTCATACGTGAGCTAGTTTCTTGTGCCATCCCTGCATAATGCATAGTTTAATCTGAGAAGGGGCTTTAACTGTATATTGTACAAGGACGGCCAAGCTCCGGGTTGAGTGCATAAACCATTCAGTTGCAGTTGTTTTGGAGCTGGAGCTGAGCCATTCCATCGTTCTGTAATTGTCTCCATAGTTATGCAGTGGTGCATACAATGCAATGAGCTGTGAAAATCACTGTGTATTACCATTAAGTGCTCCAGTCTAATACCAGTTGTTATATTGTTGCTATATTGAAACAGCAGGGTGCATATTTACCACTATACCATACTTGAGATCTGTTGTATACAGCACACTGCTTAACCAGAGGATTACCCACAGTCCTCATCAGAGAGAGAGAGAGAGAGAGAGAGCAGAACTATTGATCTAATTGTTGAAATTGAATATTTTGATATGGGTTTTCCTTTTTGTTTCATTTCATTATGCTTATCATATCTGGTATGGCTGATTGTGACATCTATGACTTTTAAGAACACGGTGTAGGAACGTCTGATACCAGAGATGATAGACCATGAAGAGGTTTCTGAGACAGTTTAGTGGGAGGAAAGAAGGCGCTTGTAAGATCTCATGCGGAATGTAGACATTGTCCGTAATATTACAGCAGGATATGAGTCGTGTTCGACATATGATAGGATAAGTAATGCCAGACTGTAATTATTCAGAATCCCACACATTTTCGAAGAAAATGCTGCGTGTCCAAAAATAAAAACATTTTTTTTTTGTTATTTCTTCCAAGAAAGCATTAGTGATTCACTATTACAGTTCACTTCAGACCATGTTGCTTGATGGTCCAATGAATGTGGTAAACATTTACAGGAGCCTATCAGTGACACAGCAGGGAGGATTTAAGGGAGCCCGCTAGCATTTCGCTCTAGATTTCTTTAATGGCTTAAACCATGTACTTTTTTATTTACTTATTACTATTTCTTTTTGCTTTAGAAACTCTAAATTGACATGTTATGAACTGTCTCTAAACCTGCTTCTAGTCTATTTTTTTTTATTTGAGAAGAGTGTAGTTAGAATGTGGCAGCACGGATGTGTAAAGAATCATATCCACTGATGGGAGTTTAAATTGTTGGGAAGTATGCTGATGCAGGGACATTCTGAGTTCTGTAGTCTGGGGCTGGGCAGATATAAGTAGAATTAACAGCCAGGTAGGTTTTTTTTTGTTTTGTGTTTTTTGGGGTCGCAGGAACATTCATAGAGATCAAATATATGATGAAAAAGTTAGGAGCCAGCAGTAAAAATATGGAGCTTCCCAGCTGCTATGATGTGACCTGCCCTGGCCTTTTACTTGGCATAATGTGACCACAAGACTTGCTTTAATCCAAAGTAAAGAATGTATGACATATTTTATCACCGGCGACATCTCTCCGGGAGTCTCCCTAACCTTTTACAGTGCCTTTTTGTGGGTGGATTACCTGGAAAGAATGCCTGTGGCCACACGCACACTGAACTTTTTGATGTCTACTGATCATCTCAGCAAAAGCAACTATTTTGTTTCCATAACCCTTATTGACATAGTGCTCTATTATTTTACTCTCCTCAGGTGAAATTTATACTTTATTTATTACAGTTACTTTTATGAAACTTAAACAGAAAGTGATAGTTCCCAGTAATAAGGAGTGAGAATAATAATTAAGTTGTAACATGTTGGGTAAAATTGCTTACTACCTATAAACATCAGTAGAAAAAAAAATGCCCTTTTGATTGAACAAGAAAAGTGGCATTTTCTCTTAATTTAGAAAGGGGCTCTGTGACCAACTAAAAGTGGAATGCCGTTGGTGTCTAGCTCATGGGAAGTGTAAAATTATCCTTTATGCTGCAACAAAGTGTACTTCTACAAAAGACCAATGGATTTTTATGTATTTATTTATTTTTACTTATGATCAGCTTCTGACTGCTTGAACCATGGTTATGTAATAATATTAGAAGTTGAAGTGTTCATATAGTGAAAGTACAAGTCCAATATTACTTTTGTAAAAATATATTTCTTGCCTTTCTTAGGTTTTACCAAATTCGAGCATGCATGAAAATCCCTCCCCGGATTCCACACAAAATTGAAGCAAGTCTTTTGAGAGTCACAGGTATGTGTTTAGTAGAACATTTTTATGGGAAAACCTACACTATATGACCAAAAGTATGTGAACACCTAACCATCACACCTGTTTGAGCTCGTTTGACATCCCATTCCAAAACCATTGGCATTAATATGGAGTTCCCTCCTCCCTTTGCAGCTTGAACAGCCTCTGCTCTGGCTTTCCACAATATTTCACAATATTGAGTGTGTCTGTGAGGATTTGTGCCCATTCAGCCAAAATATTTATGCCTGTTCCAATTCAAGCAACTATTACACTTTCCGCACTCAGCGGCCCCGTTCTGTGAGTGTGCGTGGTCTACTGCTTTGTGGCTGAGCTGTTGATCCTGGGCACTTCCACTTCACAATAATAACACAATAATGAACTGACCTGTGGCATCGCGACCAGTGCGGCATTTAAAGTCACTGAGATCTGCACTCTACTGTCAGTGTATGTCGATGGCTGCCTATTAGTTTAATTGTATACACCTGTTTGCAATGGGTGTGGATTAAGCTAAAACACCTAAACTCGAGTGGTGTCCACACTTTTGGTCATATAGTGTATCTGTATTTCTTAACTACATTTGTTGCTTGAGTCTAATCTTCCTTGTAATAAATACATATTGTGATGGGCACATATGTATGATGGAGAACTTTGTCAGACAGGTCAATTCATTATCATTTTACCTGCCACTAAAGTTAAGAGTAACTTGGTTGTTTGATAAAATACTTGTCAGTGTTTGATACAGGCCAGCTTCAACAGCCAGTCCTATAATTCACAGAAATTCAAATGTTTAATAGTGTGGCGTGACAAGACTGTTGTCTGGTTGTTGTCAGGTTTAACTAGATGTGTCGAGACTGCTGTCGAATGGGTAGTCGTCTTTGTCTGTGGAGCCATCAAATGAATCGGCCAGTTGTCTGGTGAAGTCCAGTTTGACATTGAGGTTTCCAGTCCTAATTTAGTTCATAGGCATTCTGGATTTACACGCCTCCTCCTGAGGGTAGTGAAGGTTATTGAATTGTATTTAAGCACTATTTCTACCAACTTAGCTTAGTTAAAAATCTATGGATAGACTGTGTTTTTCATACAGTACCAACTAAATGGCTTCTTCTGTCTTTGCATTGGGTTTTACTTATATAGCTCCAGCATGCCCCTTAGCAATATCACAATAGAGGCAGTGAAAATTAACAATAACCTTAAATTTGACAGTATCCAGAATTGTATAAAGTGGAAAAAATAAGAACACATGTTAAGACATACTGGTGTAGAAGAAGAAGAAGAGGGCCCTGGTCTTCCATGCTTTCGGTCTATTGATTGGGTCAGATATACTGCACTTTCAGTGTGTATTCTGTAGCCATGTGTAACTAATGAAAAACATTCATCAAGGACATTTACACACTCCGTATCGTACCTTTTTATGTTGCACTGGTTTTAAGAGTTACTAGGCTCCCCTACCTGTTTTTATACTCCCAAGATGGCCGACATGAATGTGAGAGGCTCCTTCAAACGTACTCTAGTAGTTTAGAAACCATCCTCCAGCCCTGTGCGCGGCGTGTCCTGGTTTTGCCAGTAGTTAGTTTGCAAAAATACACAGATGCATTCATATCATCCAGAGAGAAATATTATAAATAAACATTTACAATAGTACTGAAAAGATTTTATACCAGTCAACGGATTCTGCTTTGTTCGGCACCAATTTTGAAAATGTGTTAAACCGTAATTTTCATGAGGACTTGCGTACCTTTTGTACACGTATAAGTCTGAAAGAAAATCCACAGTTGGGATCTCACTTTACCAATGTTACACTGAGTTTAGGAAAATGTTTAATAAATATAGACCACAGATTAGAATAAAGTTAGACTACAGATTATAGTACAGGTATAGTGTAATAGTGTATATTGTTGTTTTAGCTTTACCATGCAGATTATTATTGTACATTGCTGGGAGAACTGACCCACCTGGCTAAAATAACAGAAGATAATAAGCTTTTAGCCCACTGTACACTTAATAAATGCAGTCATTATGTTACCATATAATGTCTCCTATATACTACAGAGCAATGCTGCAAAGAGCTCTTGCTGTCTCTTGTTTCGGTCTGCTTGGCCTCTTTGTTTTGGCTCCGGCAGAGGTAGTAATATGCGTGTCGTTGGACAAAGAATCAGCGCTACATCGGAATTAACACAAAACCCCTGATTATTCACTATTTATTACTTTGCGTTCTTGAGATTTCATCTTTAATAGAAGACCTCCAGCTCCAGCGACTGTATTCATCGCACAAAACTCATGCTCTCCTTCATACAGCACAATAGATCACGTGTGTAGCACCGCATGACCTTAAAACATGAACACACAAACGCAGGCATGAAGAGATGCGATCGTTACTGCTGCTTAATAACTATCATTTTTCTGTTCTCTGACAGCGCCTGAGGAAATTAAAGTAAATAAATGAACTAGATGGAGACGTACATCAGAAACCTGGCAGCTTTAGTAGTGCATTCTTCAGATTAGTGACTCTAGGCATAAAACCCATCTTTCTGATATGCTGCTATCTCATGGATGTCTGTCGTGTTCTGATGAATGCTATTGTTGTATGTCATGTATACGTCGGTGCACAAAAACTGAAGCGCGTATCGGTTTAAGTGGTTCCTGCATATCTCTGTAGTCCAGGGGCAGCAGTCATAAGCAGTCTGTAAACAGGACTGTGTGTAGTAATTTAACCGATATTAACATTTTTGCACCAATTTTATATTACCACAAATTGACTTCACGGTTCAATATTTGACTGAACCGCAAGATCATACGTTTTTTAACGATCATTTTATTCTGCCACTTAATGTTAAAATCCCAATGTTTTTGTATATTGTGGTTCCTCATGTAATTTCTAGTATTAGCAGAAGAGAATAATTCTGAGAGACCACCAGATTATATAGACCAAATACTGTGCATTCTACCAGTCTCCAAAACGCATCCATACACAAGGTAAAGATTCGGTTAGATGCTCATATCATGTAGCGTTTTCCACCCTATATTTTAGACATTAAAGTGTAAAATATCTGGGATGCAGCGAGTAACTAAATTGAGGACCTGTATTGCCATAGCAACCAATGAAATGCCACACATTTTCCCCTTTTGTAGAATATGAACCGGTCAGTAAATATATATATATATATATATATATATATATATATATATATATATATATATATTATACACACACAACTGTTGATATAAATTTGTGTACATTTAGTGTAACTCCCAGTCATGCCTAGATAAATAGTGGTCTATGTCACCCGGGAGTAATACCTCTACAGGCACATAAAAATGTTTTTTTATTATTATTTAAACAAAAAATGCTTTTTATTTTTTTTTTTTTTTTACTTTATATTGTGGGTTCTTCTCCTTTCCAGGTGATGATTTAGCCTTTCCAGCTTCAGTCCAAGATAATGCAGTCTGCAGTAAAATATTTCAGATACTATACAAGAACGAGGAGGTTGCAGTTAATGATGTCATGAACTTTAAAATTAAAATGCTATTGGATGAAAGAAAGGTAATGAGATTCTTTTACATATTGTGTTTGAAGTACCAGCGGCATGTTAAACAAAGTGCATCATCTTGATGGCTGTGTGCTTGAGTAATAATAGGAACTGTTGTGCAAGCCATATACACACAAGTGCCGAACATTATGGTATCTATGTGTAAAAAGGTTTTAGACTTCCAGACGTGGACCTCCTTACTCTTGTACCTAGAAGGATACCAACTGTGCCCCACTGATGATGCTGACAAAGGCCGAAATGTACGTCTGGGGAAATTTGCCTAACATTTCGGTTCTGGACTGTCCGTTGGGTGGGATCGGGCTGAAATGTACTGTAAATAGAGATTGTTCCTATGAAATGGCACAAAAAAAGCTGTAATTTGAGATGCTCCCGGCTGGGGACGTACTGTAGGACAGACTATGAAGCCGCTGTCTGTTCTTGGTGTATAGCATTTGGACTTCCCACAGTAGATTCCCACTTGCTGTGATTTAAAGCCAGCAGAGGGCTCGCTGGTGCTAAATCAGCTGTGATCCAGCTTCTAAAATACATTTTACTGTTTCTTTAAGGTAAAGTGATTTGGTTACGTCGCTCTTACCTATGTTTTCCCCACCACGTAACATCATTGCCCTTCTGTTTCACATTTTATTCACAGATTGAGGAGACTTTAAATGAACTAAATTTCCAACTTTCCGTGGATCTGTATTTTACAGACACAGACTATTCGTAAGTACAGTCTCCAACTTGTAAGCCTTACACCAATGCTGTTTATTGACTTTTCAAATCTATGAAAATAATCAACTCCTTTTATGTGGGACACTCCAGCCATCATATGCACTTGAACGATTATGATAGCTGCAAGGTCCTTTTAATTTTTTGTGGTATTCTGTAGAATGTTCTGTGTGCATTTGCCCCTTGACCCACTCACAGAGTACCTTAACATGTCATAATTTGTTTCTATTTCTTCTTTTTCGTGAGGAATGAGTTTTAATGCTTCCCTAAGAGAAATTAATTAATATTGGCCATATACCAATCTAAAAACATATTGTGTGATGTTTCTCAATTTACAGCATTTCCCAAGACCAGTTTTACCTATATATACTGTGTAGATAGATGTATAATGTTTCCATGATGGGCTGTGTTCAAAATGCATATAAAGCAGAAAGCGGGTACAAAGAAGGCAGCCTGTCTAACCCTTAAGTATTTGGATAGTTATTTCACAAATAATTATTGATTTATTTCTGCTAAATATTTTATTTGCATCAAGAACGTATTAATATGTTAGAAGAATAGCATTCTAGCTCCCCGGCCTTTCATTATTGTATGTTCCAGAATATCCAGGTTTCCGTTTAATTGGCACACGTCAGAAGAGCTCAGTCACTAACTGGCCTTCCATGCTCACGTATGGAGATACTACTGAGTCAGATTTGTCCTTTATTCACAGCCCTGAAGTGTGAAGGCAATTAAACCAAATTTCAGGTGTTGCCTAAACATGTTGAGTGTGATCGACCCCCTCTCACGCCTGCATAAAGGATCACAAAACCTCTTCCCCAAATTGCCTGCCAAAGACTGCACTCTCGGCCACTTACCCAGAAAGCATATAAATCTGCTAGGTAATTAGGAGTGTGGTGATATTTCCTGCGTACTTGGAAGCCTCTAAAAAGGCAAGAGCTTTGCTCGTTTAGAGTAAACTGAAATGCTTTTTCACAGCCTTCCTTGTCAGGAGTGTATTTTGTTCGCAGAGCATGCACATAAAAAGTATGTTATACCTGTAACCCAAGGGAGAGAGCTGCGCAGCTGGAAACATTGTGACGTTGGAACATTAATGATTCTACTTTTAATAGTTCAGATGTCTGGCGAGAAGGGGTGTATCAGGACAAAATTGGACCTTGCTTTGGGGTGCTTCTCTTCAATGTAATGAAATATTTTACACACACACCCCAAAGCCAGTGCATTAAGCTGCTCCTGGTTACCTGGTGGGAGATGTAGATTTTTTTTTGGTAAGGAGATGTAGCTTGGTTTAAGAGTTGCCACTCCTTATCCTTGTTGTTCGATGGAACGTCTGTACTGTCATTTCTGATAGATATATTTTCTTTCTTTCCAGACCAAATGACCCAAACGCCTTGCAACAAATTAGTAGCCGAAATTTAAAGTTGCACTTTAACCTACATAGAGGCCTTCATCACCACATCAATTTAATGTTTGATTACTTCCATCTCTCTGTCATATCTGTTATAGTTCATGGTTCCTTAGTTGCGCTACATCAGCCACTGATCACGTAAGTATATATTCTTGGCTCATTATGGATACTCTTTTCAAAACAAATAGTGTTTTCATTTGGAACTATATATATATATATATATATATATATATATATATATATATATATATATATATATATATATATATATATACATTCATTATATCATTAACCCCCTTTAGTACCCTATAAACATACCGGTACGTCCTAAAAAAAACTGTGCTTAAAAGCCCGTTAGGACGTACCATGCTGACTTTCTTGCAGCGACTTGGACATCTTGAGTACAAAACATGTACAAGAGATCTCTAAAGTGATCTCTCCAACAGAAATAAATCAAATGTAAGGGGGGTGTTCCCAAACATAAATTGGGTCATTGTTCATCAGTGGCACCTACTGATGAAAATGTATTTTAGTTTGTATAGGTTTTTTACATACTAGCACCTATGGTTATTATTTTTTGCATGTTTCTGTGGTTTCAAATGAAAGCCCTATTTGTATCTGGGAAAAAGATTGTATAATTTAGCTTGCAAGTAGGACTCTCTCCACCTAATCTATCGGTTTGTCTTAGTCTGTCAATTCTGGTCTTGTCATAACCCTTGAATATATGTATTGTATTAAGTGCTGCGTAAATTGTTGGTGCTATATAAATACAAGATAATAATAATAATTTATGTGGGTACATCAAATACTGAAAAGGGGAATCTTAATTAAACCCACATATGGTAAAAATTTCAAAAAACAAATATGGTATTTGGGGTACTGAAGGGCAAACTTTAAAAAAAAATCTAGAAATGTAGGCATACATTTAAGAGGAAAAAAACATTTTTACAGTTTAATCCGTGTGAACAAAAAAGCCTTTAAAATATATTTTCTTGTCTTGAGTGAAGGCATGCCTCATATTCCTATCTTTGGCATTTACAGGCAAGTATTAGAAGGTATGCATCACCTTATGCTGGCTGTTATTCATTCTAAGTTACAATGTCAGGACTATAACCTTTATAGTGCCCACATATTCTTCAGATCAAATTAAATGACCCAATTGCTTAAAGAATTTCTCTTTCTGATACTTCTGTCATCACCTGACCGTTTTTGCGTGACATGCCTGACCCATCTATGGACTCTTATTCCTTATTGACATGCTGTATAAATCTTCGAAAACGAAGCAAAAGTTGTAAATGCTTCATGTTTCCATTACGTTTCTCCCTGATCATTAACAACACTAATCCAGCAGATCCTTACAGGTTTTTTTTTCTCTCTGTCATTCCATCTAGATTTCACCGAGCTATAAAAAACACGTGGCTAAATCGAAATGCCCCAACCCAGTACAAGGATTCCTCCATCCCAACGCTGGAAAGTGTAGTGTTTGGCAACAACTACACAAAGCAGCTATCAGCAGATGTAAGCATATATATATATAAATACTAAGAAAGCTGTATATACTATAAATAAGGGATTACAACCACTACACCTAAACTGTCTAGCGATTATAGTACATGCTGGACTATGGGTATGCCTGGGCATGATAGGAGTGTGATTGCTGTTACCAATCATATATATTTAATATAGCAATCACATTCCTATCATGCAAACGCAGCCAATACATGCTGAAGCATGGCTAGCTGTGCCCCCTTGAGTGTTGATGCTGCCAGCACAGATAAAATACTGCCCTGCAGGATGGGGTCTGCACATCACTTACAGCCTCCCTGTGCCATGCTTTCCTCTCCCCCCACTTACACATCCATGCTATCACACACATATTCATTAATTTCCTCATTCACAGATGCTCATTCATTCCCTCAGTCATGCATACTCGTTCATACACCCTCCCCTACCCCGTTACCTAAACTGCAGATTTCCCGGTGCCGCTTGCAGACTTGCACAGGGGCCACTGCTTCTCTCTGCGTTGCTTGCACTATATGCAAACAACTTCTCTTGTCCCGCCCAGGGGCAGCAGGGTCATGTAAATTTACATGACTCTGCTGGGTTCCTGCTTCCTATAGGTGGAAGAAGAGACGCTGCTCACACAGTGTGTGCGAGCTATGCAAAGGTAAGCAGCACCAATTGCCCCCCTGCACTTTTAGTTTAGGTACTATATAACCGGTCTATATGGCATTCTACGTATATCTATTTTACTCTAATATATTGATGTAATTAACCTAATTAAGCCCCAGCAGTGTTTCTCTATATTAAGTGCATCAGAATATGTATTCTTACATTTTTCATAATGTTAAAAGGGACAAGGTATCGCAGAAGGAATTAAACATTTCAAAGAAGAAATGTATTTGCAGACAGCTGTTAATTCCTGGAAGGAATTTGTATTCATTAAACCTAGGGTTACTAAATATGTAAGAATAGAATATTTTCCAGCTCCTTGTTGTCTTTTTCTTCTCCATCTGTTTTTTTTTGTTTTGTTTTACCTTGCTCTTTATCTCTCTTTCCAGGGCAACAGCTTTGTAGTTCAAGAAAGTTTTTTGCAGCATGCCTACAATTTCCATTATACACTCTGTGCCTGTTTGCTGCTATCTTTTAAGGGATTATACAGCTACTTCATCACAGTAACAAAAGAACTGCCTTCATCTCTGAAACTGGAGCTGGGTATGTATAGTGATGCTTTTCCTTGAGGGCCTTTGCTGCCGTCTGGTGGCGCATAAATCTAGTAGTCTTCGCTCTGGGAATTTTTTTTAAGAATCTGCCCTTTATGTTGCAAGTGACAGAATGACCCAGGTGGTGGTTTTTTTTTCTTTTTTCATTGTGTCCGGCACAAATTCATTGAAATCCAAAACTCAAAAGTGGTAGTTATAAGCATTTGGGTTTTTTTCTCATTTTTTGTTATATCACGAAATAGGAATCATTTACATTAAATTCATTATTTTTTGACTTGTATATTTCATGCACATGTAGGTGTGTTTATAATATGAACCCATAGCCATGAATGACCTGGCAAAAGTTATTATTGACCATAACGTTATTATCTTATACAACTTAACAAATCTAAACACTCTAAATAAAGCCAGCTTTCATAATTAGCATTACACAGAGCAAAGCCACTTGACAAATAATAACTTTGATGCTGGCAAGATACGCCAAGTATCTTCTGAATGTTCTCCTAAAGTTTTCTTCACTGTTCTCTGTTGGGTTAGGTGAATGAGACATAGGTAAACTCTGGTTAGCCTGATCCTGAGTTCCCCTAGGTTGTAGTGATAATTCCTATGTTTGGGAAACAAGAAAGGTTCTTTCTACCTTTGTCTACTCAGGATGTACTCAGGCCCTTTCCCTTGTCAACCCCTGTCAATTTGTTTTGTATAACAAAGTATTAAAAAATATTATATATATATATAGTATATATATGTATATGTTGTTACATTGATGTATACAACATCACACTGTTTGATATTATGGAGGTGCTGCTTGGCAAAGTAAACCCTCTCACAACATTGGCGTGTTTACTTATTGAATATGTCGGGAGAAAGTGGCTCAATCACACCCTTGTAATAAATTTACTATACAGTGAATTTGCAGGTAAATCCAAACAGTATATAACTATGTTTAATGACGGGTCTGTACCAGAAGATTTCTCTGACTTGGTTCTGCATAGGTAAATTGGTTGAGTTGACACACTCAATATTTGTTCAACTGTTTGCCAACTACCTACAAAGCCACTGTTTACTGTATAACCCTCATAACATTATTTTCCCTTATTTTTACCCTTACGAAAGTATGATACTCATGATCCTAAAGATCTCCAATGCCTTTATGCTTCCTATGAATATTTAGATATTTGGCCATATGAAAAATTAAGTTTTATATATATATATATATATATATATATATACACACACACACATATACACACACACACAGGTTTTGCTCTGTGTATTGTCTTGATTCTACGTCCCCCATGCTCAAGAAACCTACCTTTTGTGGAATGTTACTCTGTGTCATTATACGATACACACACCCACATTGTTGCTTTTATGTGCATTATGTTTATATGCTTTTCTCATAATTTTGTTTTTTTTATGGTAGGAACAAAGATGATATTTTTGTGGGTGGTGTGTGTGTTTTACTAATTACTAACAATCCACTGGTTTGAATGAACACATGGAAGCAGACTAACAGTAGTATTCCCACTGATGTGAGCAGCCAAGCACTGAAATGTTTATAAGGCCTAGTTCTAAAACCACATATAGCATAGGACACATGTGAATATAAGTTATTGTGCCCATTCACAACACCTAACGTATACATAATTAAATGTTTCGGTGCAGGGCTAGCTCCAGTAGAGGGAATACATACGTTATATCTTTGGAGCTTGCCTCTTGGTGGTGCATGCCTATGAATATGTGACCTTTAAATAGCGTGTTAATAGAATTGCTTTCTTCAGGGTCAAACCCTACGCTGCATACACTGGGTTTTCTTCCATTCCTCTTAGTTCTTAGATCATACTTTTCCTTCTTTTTCCCTTTATGATGTACATTTGTTATCTTGTTTTACTTGATCACCTGTCACATTGCATTAAAAACTCAGCATGCTTCTTTTGTGCAAAAACCATCACACACATTATTTAAACATCCAACAAGCTCTCTCATTGACTAGAGAGCACTAAATGCGGCCCGATTTCAGTGTACATCATAGACAAAGCCACTAAACCTATTAGCTCTCTGTGCTTTACTTGACTGACTCCTTTCTTATGAGCTACTGTTCTTCTTTGACTAACGTTAAATTAAGTCACAAAGCACAGAAATGACAGGTGTGTAACTAGTACATATGTGTGCCATCCTTACAATCAGCCAAGCCCCGCATGCAGGTCCTTTATGAACGTGTCCTCAGAAGAAAATATCCATGGCCCCCGAGAGACCACACGCAGGGTATGTTCCTAGTAAAATGCATTAGATTTAGTACTATTATTTTATGATGATTGCGTCTTATGTAGATTACCACTCTTTTTTACATTCTTAAAGGTATAATGAAATGGTGTATGAGTGTTGGCTTTTATAGAAATATTCCATGTCAGATGGAAACTTTCGAACCCTTGATGCACTCTTACAGATGTTATATATGGAGCCAGATTCATGTTCCATAAAGATGCTTGGCCCATGCAGACACTTAATTTACTGTATTGGCGGAAATCCAAGTATGCTTAAGGTAGCAGACAGTGTAGTTGGACATACTGTCCTCACTAGCAATAGTGTAGTAAGCAGCAGTCCAAGTTGGCTTGTGCCACCCCCCCCCCCCGCCATGTGTTTATGTGGAAATGAGATCCAAGAATAACATTGAGACAAGGAGATTATTGTCAATCTAGATATGTAAATATATGTGATGTATTCTTTATAGGCCAAGATCCAGGTATAGATGCAGTGATTATCACATGATTACAGAATAGAGAGTTATCCCCAAGACTGAATTTACTGTGTCTGTGGACTACAGGACCAAGAAGTACAATGCTAATAAACCATCCTCATACATGATATAATATGTACACATCCATCAATTACGAACATACATTGAATCGTATATTTAGGCGCATTTTATTTAAGTAAAGTAAATATATTACATCCTCGGTAGGATCTGTTAAACTATAGGGGAGTGCAGGCTCCCCTAATGTATATGCTGTTACCTGCCGAACCTCCAGCACATAGGTGTGTTAGCTTTGGTGTAATGCTGTGTATGTTTGAATCATGACATGTAGCTTTTTCATCATCCATACATGTACTGTTTCTGTGCTTCACAGAAAAAATTGATGTGGACGCTCGCCTTGCAGAATTGTGTGAAGATGTCAAGGTAGATATTTTCCTCTGTGTTTGTTAGCCCATGAATGTTTTTGCTTATAATGACAGTAGCGGGTGAGCTTAGACACAAAGTTCTTTGCTTTGTGGTTGGTACCAGCTTGAAACGTACTACATAGGGAAGCCACGACTACTGCTCAGAGGATCCAGTTCACTGCATGGAAGTTGACAGAGATCCTAGAGACCCAACTGGAGAGTGTTAGGAATTTTACCCCTCTTTCTGGTATAATCACAGACAGTTCCTTAATGAGGACCTGCCATCCTAAAATGCCTCACTACAAGGTTTGGGTCCGGCAGGGAAATAAACGCCATCTCTACATTTTTCCAGACACAGATAATACTATTGATATGTATTGAACATGAACCCTTTGAATAGACTTTTTATTATTCTTGGGTTATGCAATTATGGCGAGTTAATATACTTTCTGTTCCACGAACCAGAAAATCAAGAACCCTGATGAACTGGCCGAAGTGATAAACATGAACCTGGCGCAGCTCTGCTCCCTTCTCATGGCTCTGTGGGGGCAGTTCATTGAAGTTATTGCCTTGCAGGATGAAATCACAGTCATGGTGGCTCAAGAACATCATACATTAAGAGTAAGGAAGCAAACAAGCCCAGCAATGCATGGTGTCTGAGTGTGTGACTCATTAATGATACGTGGATGCATGTTATCTAAGTGATTGTGTACACCAGAACCCTAGAGGCAAACACTATTGTATTTTGCAATATGTTAAACGCAAATGAAGGGTATGTAATATGTTACCATATCTGGAATGCCAGCCTACCATATAATATCCAAATTCTCTTTGGATATTGATGGTGTCAAGGACATTTGGAAACCAGTGAGTGTGTCCTATGAACATGTTATTTGTTTCCGGTAGGTACGGAGGTTTGCCGAGGCTTTCTTTTGCTTGGAGCATCCGAGAGAAGCAGCCCTGGCATATCAAGAACTGCAGTGAGTATTACAGAGCCACATTCTCTTACATAACCAATCACCAGGATCTTTTATGATCCTGTGGCTGCTTTGGTATGTTGTTGCAGTGCTATGTATATATGTATGCCTGTCCATTTCAAGTTGCTCCGCAAATGGCTGGTGATTGTTTCCTCATAATCTGCGGTCATGTATTTCCTGCATTTTGTAAATCTTTTGAGATTAATCTGTATGATTTTCTAGGAAACGATGGGTTCTAGAAATGATGTGCAATGGATGATGAAGAGTCTTTAGCGATGGCTAAACACACAGTTTTATCAATGCTTGTAACACTTTCTTTATAAATGAAAGGTATTTTCTCTTCGCAGTGCCCAGAGCCACCTTCAGATGTCTACAGCAATAAAGAACTCTTCCTACTTCAGCTCTCTGCCTCCCCTCCCCATTGAGTGCAGTGAGTTGGACGGAGACTTCAACACTCTGCCTATTATTTTTGAAGATCGTTATTTAGATTATATAACAGAAGGTATGTGTAGCAAGTGTGTGTGTTACAGCCATCCTTGTTGCATGTGTGCATGTGGTATTTCACAGTTGATCTGTGCAACAGTTTTTACTTTTTTTTTTCCTCTGGAGTTTCACAGGCATATCAAGCTGCATGTATTGTCTGGACAGAATGTACTTAATTTGATTTAATAAGCTCATGCAGATGATTACCTGTCACCACACAACAAGACAGCATTAATCTTATTCACAAGTAAAGTACTTAATTCCTTTAACGACCAATGACGTGACAGGCACGTCACGGGAAATCATACGGTTAAGGACCAATGACGTACCTGGAAAGTTATGGGGTTAAGAAAGTGTAGAAAGCGATCAACAATCCTGCAATGCCTTAATACTGAGGCATTCATTAAATAATGTCGCAGGAGCCCACGTGTGATTGTTCCTGAGAGTGCCATATTTAATATGGCGGCACCCTGGTGCTTAGGAAGCGATCTCTTTCCAAGCTCAGTTAATGTTGCTGAAATGCAACCCCTCCATCCCCAAAAATCAGGGACCTTTGTGAATGCTCCTGAAGACGATCACAAGCGCCATAGTCCAAACCCTCCTGAGAACTGTGAGTTCCCCTGCAAGTTGACTACAGGTACTGCAGGCAAAAATGCGGGTCAATGGAGCTCAGCTTACTAATCATAATAAGCTCACTGAAATAATAATAATAATAAAACAATTAGAAATGGTTAAAACATTGAAGCTGTAACAACATTTTAAATTAACAGCTCCATGAGGGGAACCATTCAGTCACAAGCACATATTAAAAAAATGGCAAATAAAATGTAAAATAGTTTTAATATATAATAATATAAAAACTATTTATGAGCAAGTCCTAAAATTGGCGCCGTGTCCTCACAAAAATCCTATCATGGAAAGTGTTAAAATACCTTTTGACAAACAAATGCATGGATGTTATTACTATACTCAGCAGATGTTGCTGAATACATATTGGGGGAGTGTTTTGAAGTGACATATACCAAGAAGTACATTGCGGGTATCAAAGTGTGTGGTAGTTATTTTTTGGGTGTTTTTCCACACATTGTACTTTAGCTACAGCTCCTGGCATATGTCACTGCCAGACATCACCCCAGTTCAGCAACATCTCCTGATTACAGTCATACAACCCATGCATTGGGTTTGTCGGCTATGCCCTAATTCTTCCATGGGAAAACATAATTAAGGGCCTTGATAAGTTCCTCCAGCAACTTATCAAGTTCCTCCTACTTAGCTGTCAAACTTTGGCAGCGGTGGATTTGGGAATCAATTAAGATAATGACTGATCAAGCGCTCTGTCAATAACAAGTTGCTGTAACTCTTGCACTGTTGGTACTCGGTCTAGTTTTTCCTATGGACACTTGGATCAGTTAGAAAGATTGTGACCTGATTGAAACCAACTTCGCTTAATCTTTGCTTACAGAGTTTCTAAAGTAACAGTAATATTGTGGTTATGAGACCAACATTTGCTTTTTGTTTGACTGCGCTCTTTACATTCTGCATTGCAGACCTTGATGGACCGTGGATGGGAGTTCAGAATTTGCACAGATCAGATTCCAATAAAGCGGAGAAGGCTGACAACGAGAATACATTTGCTTGTGGGCTTGCCTCTTCAGATTTGAAAATCGTAGCTGAAGGTTCTTCTGCTGCTGTTTGGTGTACAGAAGGTGAAAAGCCTCTAACAAAATCCCAGAAGGGTAAAAGTGAAGATGAAAAACAGTCAAAAACAAAAGTAAATAAGCTCATGAGAACAATGAAACCAGAGAACCCCAAAAAGATAGTAAAGCAAAATTCTAAGGACTCAGTGGTATTGGTAAGCTACAAATGTTTAAAAGCTGCTACAGCAGAGGCTGTCTCTAAGCCTTTTGAATTCAAGCCTTCGCATTGTCATAAGGATGGACATAACTCCATACATGGTTTACTGCCAAATGACCCCAAGTCTTCTGGGTTACACACATGGCAGAAGGGCCCTATACCTCTGCCAAATAATGCAGACATGAATAAACCACTGCAAGGAAGAGCTGACATTTCCGTGAAAACCCAGAGCAGTGCTTTGGATTCTGGTAACCTAACACATTTCTCCACTTCCACCATTCTAGGTGCACACAACACGCAACAGGCAGGTACGGGGGTTCCACAAATGGATCACACACCACATCCCGAAGAAAGTTGCCGACGTGGTCCAGCAATCCCTTCAGGTGTGAGGACAATAGAGGTTAAGCCAAGCAACAAGAATCCTTACGAGGGCGAGAAAGTAACTGTTATTTTTGGCTCCAAGCCAGAGTCTTGTAGAAATACAGCACCTAAAGATAGCTTGCAGGGGCATGGATTTCCAACTTTGGAGGATGGATTGACACACTTGGTAGAGACAGACTCTGTGTTTGACAAAGAGGTTGCACTGGATACACATATTAGACAGACTGGAAACGTAGATGCCCTTTCACGGCTGAAGCACAATCAGCAATCTTTTAGTTCTAAAGAGGTCCACATTGTTGTTAGTGGGGACACCATTAAATTGCCAGATATCAATCTTACCTGCGCTTCTTCAAGGTTTTCTGACTCTGGTGTTGAAAGTGAGCCTAGTTCTTTTTCTACGCACCCAAATCCAGAACCGAGTTCAGAAAACCAGAATGATCAAGGCACCCTTACAACTGATAAAGTGTTTCCTCAGCTCTTATTAAAGCCAGAAGCTAATCTGAGGACGGCAGTAGAAAGTCACTGTACAGAAAGCACTAGTGCACTTAGTGAAATCCAGTCATCCTTGACCTCTATAAACTCACTGCCCTCGGATGACGATGAGCTGTCACCTGATGAAACGTCTAAAATATCAGTTGTTCCTGAAAGTCAATTAAAAGACAGTAAAACTGTGCTTGACCTGGGGACATCTAATTTGCCAAAATACGACACTAAAAAGTCCAGCATTCTCTTACAGCCTCAATGCGTGGTGTTTCCTGACAAAGAATCAGTGTCTGTACATTCCTCCCTTTCTAGCATGAGAGATCTTTTTCAATTTGCAATTTCTGATGAAGAAACCCAAAACGAGATCAAAAGTATTCCTGTCCCCCCAACAGGCCCCATAACCACATTTAGGGAGCCTCAAACTTCTGGCAAGCACCATAACGCTGACCCAGGTGCATTAAATCCCGAAGTTCTTGTTGTGGGCGAGCCATCTGTAATTTCAGGCTCAGTTGCTGCCGAAGAAGACGTTAAATTTGTCGGAAAAAAAGAGGACCTTTTTAGCAGTGAAATAAAACACACAGATCGTGAAAAGTCAGACGTAATCAGGGAAGGACAATCTAACGTACTGCCTTCCACGACTACTAACACAGACATGGTAAGGCAAGGGCTAATAGAGAATTACTTTGGCTCCCAAAGTAGCACTGACATTTCGGATATAAGTCCTGCAGATGAAGCGAAGTGTAACAGTCCAGCCAAAGAAACACCAATACTACAAACATGTGGTCCAACTCCTCAAGAAGATGACGACGACGATGAAGAAGAGCAGAATGAAGAAATGATTCAGAATGGATACTATGAGGAAACCGATGGTCCATTGTGTAGGTCTGATGATACGGTATGCGAAATTAGCCAGGATTCTTCAGATGAACATTGTTTGAAAGCAGAGAGAATAAGTTCTGAGTATGCTTTGAACGTGCCTGGTGTTTGTACTCCGAGCTGTTTATCTTTTTCCTACACCCTGAGGGACACTCCTTGCGGAAGCGCGTTTACATCAAGAAATATGCGTGATACTATTACGAAGCAGCCTGGAGGTGCATCACCAGCTTCATCGTCATGTCTCTCCTGGTATGAGAGCTCCCCTAAGCCTCTAATGCTTGCGTAAGTAACAAACATTTGAATATTTGTGATACCCCCCCCCCTTGAAAGTACAAGGAAGTATTCTGCAGAACCCCCCCAAGCATTTGCCTCACTTCACTGACTCTTTCCTGCCACTGATTGGCTTCAGGTAGTCAAAAGTGGCATGAAAACCAGAGAAGAGGTGGCACTGCTTCTTCTACTATATGTAAGTTAAATGAGGTCTATTAAAAATACTTAATATGCATTTTTCATTGGTAGGACTACTGTTCTTTTAATATAAACCTTTTTGTACTTTCTAGAGAGATTTTTGATGGCACATGATTTTCTCATTGCACAGGGCTTGAAATTAACTGTGAAAACTCTTAGGTTAGTTCTGAGTTGGGTGCGATGTGCCCTAGATGAAATAACTTCACGTTTTGAGGTTTAATCACTAAAACCTGAATTGGTCCAAGCTGCCAATTCTTGGCTATTGAAAATTGGACTAAACACAGACCTTCTTAATTAAAAACCTGGAGGGTCCCTCAGCGTGCCAGATCAATGCTATATCCATGGGCAGCTTGTCTACGTAGTTTGGGGTGAATTTCCATCTATTCCTGGTTCATGACAGGAATTTGAACTGTGCAGGGGGACATGGAATGCTTGGACCATAGTGAACTCTTAAATAACCAGTATGTGTTGCCTTCAATTCTGGGGAGTGTTAATTGTTCTGTAAATAAATGATCATGCCTGACCTGTCTTGGCCAGAACCACTAACTTAAACACATTGCCAGGTTTTCCATCTGGAAAAAAGATGGCCAAATCTGTCAAATATAGAACTTAAAATGACGGATGAAATACGGACTGTTAGTAGTAAATAGTAGGAGTAAATAGTACAGATTATCGCTATACCCTCCCAGGACAGCAGAGGATTGTCTTAAATAGGTTTTAATTCAGTTTTATTTATATAGACTTACTTACTACCAGTGCCCGTGCTGTTTCTATGCAGAGTAACAAATATCAGCAAATACCCTACTCTTACTGTAACTGAGTTTTTGTTTCCCGTCTTTCTATAGCTTCGTTCAGGCCAAAGAAGAACTCAAACAGCTTAAGCTCCCTGGATTCCTTTATAGCGATGTCCCCCATTTGGCTTCCACTGTCCCTTACTTTACAGCGGAGGAGGAGGATAACTCTGATGAAGGAATACATCTCATTGTCTGTGTTCATGGTCTTGACGGTAAATTTGATTTCTTCTGTGGTGGGCTTGAAAGATTTCATATACTTCATTAAAGTGTTTTTTTTATCATTGGGCATTTGTCTTTTATTAATGAGATGGTAAACCTTTTTGAGAGACGTATGAAAATGGCTTGGCATCCACTCTATAGTGTTAAGTATCATTTTCTTTGGTTGGATTTAAGTTCTAATGCAAATTTGTCAGAATGTAAACCCTAGTAAATTCTACTCGGTTTAAATATTATGCTATAACTAGAAATATGGCTCAGAGCACTTTTACATTAAGGCTGTGCACAGGGAACTGTATACTTTCCCTGTCATCATTTACAAAACGTGTCACTCGATCAACTAGATTTTAAAATCAGCGATCTGATCTTTCACCTAGGGAACAGCGCTGACCTTCGCTTGGTAAGAACCTACATTGAGCTTGGACTGCCTGGTGGGCGAAAGGATTTTCTAATGTCTGAGAGAAACCAGGTGTGTAAAACGTTGTATAGTAAACATCTGAATTAAACCCTGACGTGTGCCCGTCGATTCCTTCCTGGCAACCAAAAGATGCCTTTCACGTTGCTTCTTGTGTTTACATCAAAACTGGCTGTTGGCAAGAATCTCAATCCAATTTATTGCACCCAAAAGTACGCTACATAATACAGTACAGACAAACTTGTAAGAGCCCTTAAGACAGATTTTTGTAGAGGTGACCTTGGTTCCAGGCAGTGGATCGGCATTTACAAAAGTATGTTAATCAATTATTCATACAATGGGCCAAATGCATTAATAAAATCGGGGCTAGAATGATGAGGCTGCTGCAACAAAGTACAGGCACCGTTCAATGTAATTACAACTGCGAAATGAATGAAAAAAACGTATTTTCCTCCAATTCCATTCATGCAGCCTTACTGAGAATATAGCACACACAACAGCCATGTATTTAGTGTGTATAAAGCACGTGTGCACAAAGCATGTTATGGTCTTTCTTTCTCAGAATGATACCTTCGCTGATTTTGACACTATGACAGATCGCCTTCTGGATGAAATCATACAATACATCCAGATCTACAATCTGTCCATTTCCAGAATAAGGTACATTATGCCTTCCTTCTTCATATCCAAGTACTGTGTTACAACATACATATACTGATCTGTATATCAGCTGCTAGTCCTTACAGCTTTACTGTTGTTTGGTATTTAATAATAAATCCATATATATGTTTATATAGTTTAATTGCAAGATTTTTTTATACTGAATTGGCCTAAAGGTAATCGTGGATTTTTCTGAAACGTACTAATTAAATTAAGTCAAATGAGTAATTTATAATCTGATCTTTGCCATGCTTACTAATCGCATTGTGATTTTCACAATGCACCCAAATGTATAGAAGCCCCATATTTTACACCACTATGGTATGAAGTGAAGTTGGTGGGTTAAGAGTTCATCTTCTTCTCTAATGGGAGAGGAAGAACAAAGCCGATACACAGGTTTTTAAAATGATGACGAGGAACTTGTGGTCCTTGTTGAGATTACAAGAGGGAATTGTATTGGAGAAGCTTTCTGTTTGTTGACTATGATTATTTCCTGCAATTTGCCACTTTTGGAATAATTGTAACGATGTATATATCAATCCATTGTTGAAATGATTATATTTTGACACTTTGATTCTTTCTTTCCCTTCCAGCTTCATAGGCCATTCTCTAGGCAATTTAATTATACGTTCAGTTCTGTCAAGGCCTAGATTCAGATGTTACCTCGGCAAGCTGCACACGTTCCTTTCTCTGTCGGGCCCGCACCTGGGTACTCTCTATAACAGCAGTGCGCTGGTTAACACAGGTAAACGCTCCCGGCGTACATCTAGCAGATGCACCTAAGGTTACTGGTATCACAGGTTGGCTTAGAGGTTGGTTTTGGGCACTTGAAATGTCTTAGTTATAGATGTGATAAAAAAAATAATAGGTAATCTATCTCAAATAGGCCCTGATTTCGTAACACTTATGTGTAGCTCCATTATCTATTTCAGATCAGGGACTACTATGTTAAACCCCCGTAGATTATCGTACTATATTAACTACCTTTTGTTATTCACATAATTTATAAGTAGGCCAAAAATTCCTACTGTGTGTTAAGGGGGTTGATTCAGTTTATTGCTTCTGCACTTTCCTGGTGATCCAGCTATTACAAAAAGACCTGCTGCTTTGTGTCTGTGTTTTCACGTTTGTAAAATATATCTACCGTTACCCAGGTTTGTGGTTTATGCAGAAGTGGAAAAAGTCTGGCTCCCTTTTGCAGCTGACGTGCAGAGACCACTCGGATCCCCGGCAAACCTTCCTGTACAAACTCAGCAAAAAGCCAGGTAATGGTGATATTCTGCAAATAGTTGTTAGGATGTTTCATTCTGTTTTAGTTTTTCAACAAAAATATGATTTAAAAATACATGTCTTCCGGATATAAGGTTGTTTTCATGCTGCGGAACGGGCTCTCCGAAGAATACAAGCTAATGCTTTAGACAATAAAATACACACATTGGGGGAAAGATATGAAAGCTAGTATCTTAGTAAAAAGCATTCTTATAACATCTTGACATTGATGACCTAGAACCTTGAAAGCACAAACAAACCTGATGATTATGTACCCCCTTAAGTTGAATGATCTATGTTAAATACATGTTGGGGGAATCAGGGCTGACTTTCCATTCCTGGTACCCCTAGTCTATTATGCTAGGCATTGATGTCCATGTAAAGATGTGTAGATGTAGTTAGTTATTTAAACCCTGTGTCCAAGGGTCTGTGCTTTCAGCAGCCTGACAGTGTTTGATGCTCTTATCACAGGCCTTGAGCACTTCAGAAACGTGGTTCTGGTGAGCTCCCTGCAGGATCGATACGTTCCCTATCACTCTGCTCGCATCGAGATGTGCAAAACTGCCCTGAAGGACAAGCAGTCAGGTGAGAGGCTCATAGATTGCGTCATTTGCTGAAGCATATCAGTGAAATCATTGATACAGTAGGAGACATTGGTGTTTTTTTAACAATTGAAACTGAAAGGCAAGTAATCTGTTTTCGCAAATGTAGTAAAAAAAAAAAAAAAAAGTTAAATATAAAACTGGAAACTTCCACCACTGTACATCTGTGACTGATGAGAAAATTGCAGAAAAGGGTAAGAAGAAAATAATGAGAAAAAAAGGTTTTCTGTCTTTCAGTTTAAAAGTTGGAAAGATTAGTCATTTTACTCACCTTATGTGTACGTGTGTATGTATATATTGATAGATGTGGATATGCACACATACACATATATAAAATTACATTGAATTAGTCTAATATACAATGTGTTTTGTTTATGTTTTCAGGACCAGTTTATGCTGAAATGATCAAAAATATCCTGCTGCCAGTTCTGCAGAACAAAGACTGCAACTTAGTGCGTTATGATGTCATCCATGCATTACCCAATACTGCTAATTCTCTCATCGGAAGAGCGGCCCACATTGCGGTTCTTGACTCCGAAGTATTTTTGGAAAAATTCTTTCTGGTTGCTGGCCTAAAATATTTCCAGTAGGAGGGCACTGCCAGTCCTTTATGTAATACCTCATTCAACTAAATCTCAAAGCATGTGGTATTAAAGTATTAGCTGCCATTGCATTTTGATTGATATTTATGTGGGTTTGTTGTTTTTTTTTTTGTTTGTTTTTAAGAATGATAACTTGTTATACTATCCAATTTGAAATAAATTAGTGGTTATTAATACAGTGTAGATTAATGTATATCCTTCTTCCCAGATGTATAGACAGTTGGGAGAATAATCACTTTCTCCCTTAACAATGAGCTGAGTGTGTGCATTGACACATCTGAATAGCTCCTGATTTAGGTCTGTTTTGTATACAACATTTTATGCCACATTAAAAAATCCCAAGGATCGTGAAATTCAGGAACTTATTGATTGTTAGGTCAGCTGGTCTGACCACGTGACATCTGTGTCTGCGAAACTCCTTTACTCTTGTGTGCTTTCACCAGTTGTCAAAGACCATGGTCTTTGCAATAAAAGAATCTTTCCTGAAATCTCAAAGGTTTATATTTTTGGAGGCTCAACTTCATATTTTAGGCTTTCAAATTCCACATACACCTCCGCAGCATGTGTTGCAGCTATCCACATGTCCCGACGAAGACAGCGTAGGTGAAGTGCTAACATCTGATGCATAAGTTGGCATTTTGTGTGATTACATTGGGGTATTCTCACAATTGTAAAGTTGTCCTATCCTTACCAAAGTTATCTTTGTGCATGCACTGTAAATAGGCTGAAGGCTTTAAGTATTTGCCGATAATTGAATAGCCTCCCGGGCACTTAACGGGTGGTGATGGGACATAAAGTAGTCAGGAAGTAGTACCATTTACCTTAACTATTGCTTAAAACTGCAGGGTGACAGCGAAAGTTTTCTTTCCCATTCTATGTAGAGACCTTAGCTAGACCTAAGATCGCTAGTAGCGGAAACCAGGTTCTGGCATAGATCTTAGGCATGGGCCGATGCACCATCAGCTGTTCTGTAAGGGACACAATTGATTGAATAAGAGGTATTGCGCAATGGCCCAATTAAAAATTGATCAATGCTTCATGTATGTTGTGTAATAAAATGAACGTATACCATTTAATATGCTTTTCAAGTATCAACATTCAATCTGTAACCCCCCCAGCACATGCATCTTCGTGCTTTTCATAGTTGGTGCTTTCTACACTACATATTGGTATTAATATACACGAGATCATGTTTCCTGCTGGAAATCATCCCGTCGCTGCTGATATTGCTCACCTCCTTGGCACTGCATTTATAGTAATTTCTTTTTTATTTACGTGATAACCTTCTTCAGTTCTTCAGCTTTCCTTTAATACTTTATTAGATCGGCAGGAAGTTGGAGACCCGATATATAAATACTGGAACCTGTTTGTAAACTTGCAGTATTTTCATCCCCCCCCCCCCAATTACCCTATTTAAATGTGTATGTAGTATAATTATAGCCATTTGTACATCAATGTAGGTATAACACTTCATTTATGCTTTAACGTAAAAGAAGAGAGGAAGGAGACGAGACGGTGGTCTTGGAAATCAGCAGGAAGGAATAACCGATATGTCGAAGTTTCTTTTTATGGTAGTATCCCTTTAAATGTAAACTATGATCTATCTTTGTAACACACATATTCTCTCCGAAAGCAGATGACTATCTACAGAGCTCTGCAAGGCCCCAAGGATTAAGCTTTTGAGCCCCTTTTACACTTAACGGTTTATTCATTAACCTGTGAGTTTGCAAGAGAGTTCTAGTTTCACCTGACTAAGTTGGCTAAGCATTAAGAAGGGCTCGGCACTGGGACATTTCTATTACAAGAATGAATGGGCTAATCCTGAATAATGCATAGTTCAGTCAGTGAGGTTGATTTAATGCAGGGTATGCTCACTGGGGATGTCCCTTCTGTAATGCACAGTGAAGACAATGAGCTGCCAATTAACTTTTTTGTTTAGTAAGCCTGTTTAGTGATCATTATCAGCTTCTTAAATGTTTGTCTTTTCAGAAATTAAAGTTTCTGAACAGTAAAATAGCAACAAAACGTATAGTGGTGAGCAAAGTGGCAAACGCAGAATGCATGTGAAGAATTCCAAGTGCATGGAATTGAAAAAGCTAGGTTTTTAAAACTTTATAAAATTTGTTAAAATTACTTAATAATGGAAAAGCTTGGAGTAAATGCAACGAAAAGACACATTTATCAAAAAATGTAACAAGTTAACCCCGTAGCTAATGGCTGAATTAATCTAATGTTATTCTGGGTCTGGCTCAGCACAGACATGGTTACTTACAATTGCTGAACTCAGTAAATACACCTTCGATATTGTTGATTACGGTAAAGGAATAGTCTTTTCTCCTGAAATAACTCAGACTTTCTCTCCTGGGTTATACTGCTGAGGCGTTCTGGCCAAAGTGTTTCATTTAGCAAAAGATGAATGGCTGCATAGCATGTCCTACAATAGCTGGAAAACTCTCGCTGTTAATGTTATTTTCTTCTATCTTGGAATCTGTGTTAATGCATTATTGTTTCGTCCTTTACAAATGTCACTGTTATACCGATGCGTTGTACAGAGCTCCTGTGTATTCTAAACACGATGTGGACTCTTGGGGACGACTTCCCGCTTTTGATTTGTGTAGGTCCCTCCATTAATGATTGGAATTTCACAGGCCCAATGCCAGAAAATAGTTTTCATCTTCTTCTTTTATAATAACTGCCTTGTGGAACATCGATCAACACTGCAGCTAATACAATACCGCATTGAAACAGTTACGGGCTACATGTGAAAATCTGCTTTGGGCATGTACTGTTCCTCAGGAACCTGCAAGTTACGTTTCCTTTCCTAACCTTTTTAATACTGGATTCCTCACCTCAGAGGGAACATTGCTGCTAATTGGGAGTTTATTCACTGAACGGGGAAATGAGAAGCTCACACTATGCGTTATAAAGGACCATCTCTCCTGCCGGAAGCATTGTGTTGGCTCAGTAAAAAAACAATGTTAAATATATGGTGGCGTTTAATTATGCCTAATGCAGGGCCCACCCTCAAAATGTGTTGAAGTGTTTCATCCTGCATCATCTCACCTCTGTTTAGTGCAGGGCTGCACAATGTCTGGATATCCCAATTGAAACATTAATTAAACTACTTGTCTTCAGTCAGCGGTACATCACAATCCCTGGCTTGTTTTGTGGCCCCCAAGGACCGGAGTAGCGCGGCCCTGCTTTAGTGAATAAGCCCCATAGACGCTCTCTCCGGGTGGTCTTGTATGTACTCGTATTCTGAAGAACACTGTACATTGTTAAATATTGTTAAAGAGATCGTATTGACTTGTAAAGCATTGTATATAATCCGAATGTGCAGTGTGTCTAGTAATGATGAGATGTCTTTTTCATATTGAAGAATGTTAAGGTCTGTAGGACTTTCTATTGGTGCTTAATAGCGTTTAAGAACAATATTTTCATGCTAACGTTCGTGGGTTTCGGGGGTTGATGCACTGGAGAGGATAGCTGTGCATTCACCAGTTGCAAGGAACGGACTTTCGTCAAGTACATGTTCTATATCTCATGCATGTTTCCAGGTAGCGTCCTGCATCTGAATGTCATGGCTTTCTTCAGAGAGCGGCTGTAATCTCAGTCTGTATTGCTTTTACATTTTCTTAAATGTTTGAAGTTCTGTGCTGTCCCATGCTGCAAAATGTATTGGAGATGTGTAAAGAAAGCACTCGGCCATTAAACTTGTTTTACGTTTTACAATGTTTAATGTTTAACTTCATTTTGTTTTCCATCGGAACCTGCGCATGCACCATAGACAAGCAATTTATTAGGGTTACAGGTTCTTGTGATATATATATATAATGTGATTTCATCCCCGTCATTAATTAATCTTCTATATGAAAAATATAAAGTACTGTAAGAACCAAGAATTGGCATTAACCTCCAGTTAAGTTTTTGTAATCAGCATCTAATCGTTTCAATGAGTTGGAGTTAATAAAATAACGAGGGTTATTAACTATTGCCTAATCACAATAGAAGCCAATCGACTGGTCTCTCTGACTATGACATTGCATTGGTTGCTACAGTGGATATAAAAAGTCTACACACCCCGGTTAAAATGCCAGGTTCTTGTGATTTTAAAGAATGAGACAAAGATAAATCATGTCAGAACTTTTTCCGCCTTTAATGTGACCTATAACGTGAACAATTCAATTGCAAAACAAGCTGAGAAAGACTAAACCATGACCAGTAATTTTTTTTTATATTTTGTTATGATTACTTCAGATACGCGTAATCTATCTATGATTGCTAAAACTAAAAGTGTGCAAAATTAGCTTAGGTATTTAATGATCTCAATAAAATGTGACTATTTTGTACCTGGTTGAAGTATTTTTTCCCCCCAATTTTGGACCATATGGGGAAGTATGACTAGGTCTACTATCCAGCTCACTTTTTTTGTTGTTTGTGTGATTTCTTTACTAAATACATTTTTATTTCACAAAACTGTTGAGGCATCAACAGATCACCACTGTACGGTCGGCAGACAAAAGGCAATACCGTGCTTATATATAAATATAGATATATATAATGGAGAAAGACCTGTAGAAAAGGTAAAAATGTCACTATCCATGATTAGCAGCTATTCCCAGATGTAGACCCGAAGACACAGGGTATTGTGGAAATCGTGTTCAATTCCAGTCAGTGATGTTCATATGGCTCATGGCACATCAGAGGCTCAGATGACACACATTGTTTTCTTGCATTAACAAAGGTGAAATATAAAGTATGTCAATTCCTTCATGGTATTTGGATTTGTATGAACCTTAATTTTAATGAAATTTGGCAATTTTGTTTGTACGAATCTCTGAAAACAAGAAATTTATGTCCGTCTTCTGACAGCTGCTTCGGTGTCTCTGATTGTTTTTCTCCTGGTTTCCCCAACACTATCATGGCCTCTTAGAGATCCGCCTGCATTAGTTTGGCCTCTCAGAGTACTTCCACAACAGGACAAAGCCACTACACACATCACAGGGGCAACCTCTCCCCCATTCCTCCAGTCAGGGAGAAAGTGGGCACGAAGGCTCTGTCCTGTTGCGGAAGTATGTGGAAGAGGCCAGGATAATGCAGAGGAGAGCTGGGAGAAGGAAAAGAACAAGAAGAGCTGCAAAAAAAGAATATGGAGAAGCGGGCATACAGAAGCGATTTGGATTTTTGGTCCATATTCACAAGTCTTATGGATAGTAGACGTTTAGCCAGCACCTTGGAGAAAAAAAAAAGACCTGAATCCATCGGGTTTTCCAAGGCATCTGTATTTATATTGACAGTTTTGCACGTGACCGTTTTCACCAGGATGGGGGAAAATTCCTTCATGACTCCATGGGCAGTGAGAATAGCCCCTCTGACAAGATGGAAGCTGAACACAGATGTATTCGTCCTAGTCCAGGTTTGGATTTATTATATTTTATTGATATAGCGCCAACAGTTTACCCCTCCCTTCTTACAATACATACATTGAAAGGGTATAACAAAACCGGAACTCACAGAGTAAGACAAACTCATACATTAGGTAAAGAGGGCTCTGCAATTGTTTAAAAAGGACACTTTATTCCATGTAATAACATATTATGTCATATCCCTAAGAATTCACAAGCTGCCATCTATATGAAATAGAACAGAAATGGTGGATACTGTATGTTGCATAATATTTTCAAACAAAGCATTCACTTTGGTTTTTTTCGGTGAGACACTGTAGCTTTATGATCTATTAATAAAAATGACCATACTAAGTAACAATGCGGGTACAAAATATAAAGGCGATTCAGGAAAAGAGAACAGTGACATATGCAGGATTAGGCCCATAGGTCTAGGCTACAAAACCCTGAGCTCCCTGCACACAGCCGGTTCTGGGGTAGATCTTTGATCTACCCAACAATTCTACTTATGCTACGGATGTTGTGGCGGCTCAGCACAGCCTCAATGGGCTGCATTAAAGGACACGGTGCAGTGATATGATGTCATATAATATGATGTCATATATAAATTAATGCATTCAGGACACTGACTGTGGAGGGGGAGGCGCTTCCCAAGGTGTAAATACACCACTGGATAGACCAGTCTCTTCAACAATCGGTGAGATCCGACTAGTATTTAGCAATGACTTGGTGAGATGACATCACCATTTTATTGGAATAGGTTAAAGTTGAACTTCTTTTAGTGAATTATCTTTGGGACATTAGGATCCAGACTTCTTCTCAGATCATCTGTTTTTGGATATGTGGTGGGTTTATAGTCTTCATTTTTGCTGTGTCTCACTTAAAGCAGTGGGGTTACCAATATATATATATATGTTATAAACATCATTAAACGCCTATACGATCTGATACTTGCCATATACTTTAAATGTAATTTCACCTTACTGCCAATCTCAGAGTCAAATGCACTAATTCCTAATCATGCTGTCAAGGAATTACCATTGAATGCCTCTATCTTAACCACTCAGAGGACCTTATAACTAATTAAGGTATATGGGGATATGTGAGGACATTATGACAATTTCCTACAATGGAGACCTCCAGATGTCGGGACAATATGGATTAAACCCCACTTCTATACATCTTACTCTATGCAAAGCTTTATTAAAACGCAAAGCACCGTTTTCATAAAACCTCTCGTTGCACAGCGCTAACAAACGGCTGTCACAGACGCCAACCAATCATGAACCGCCCAATCAGAAGCGGGCGATCCTCACCAATCGAAAACCCGCTTCTACACACGTGCTACACATACCAGGAAGCGCTTAATGTTTAGCGCTCGGTATAGAGGTCGTGGTGGTTCTCGCTCGGTGCTTAGAAGTTAGATAACGTTGTGCTCCAGGAGGATGGGCAGCCTGAGCATTGCGCTGCGTCTTCTTAACGGAGCCGCGGCAGCGCAGTCTGGGAAACAGCGGCTGCTAAGTGAGTGACCTGCCGTGCTGTCACCCGTTATATGCTACGCAGTGGTTTGAGCTCGGTTGGGGGGCATTTGCTTCCGTATATCGTAACCTTGGTCCGCTAGATGCTTCTGCTTGGAGCGTCAGTGATTTAAACCCAAGCGATATAAAACAATATCACGGGAGAAAGTTCTCGCCGGAAGTCTCAGAAGGTAGTGACAGTGAAATTAAATGTGTCTTAGTGCCCCTTTTTCTAGCTGACGTTCCAGGCATTGGTCCAGCAGACTGTGTCTGTTTCACCATCATAGAACTGATGGGAGTGCCAAGTGTATTTAATCATATGGTGCAGGGAGATAATGGCCTTGCTGACCTTTTGTTTTTATTGATGAAATAGCGGCTTACTAATGATGACAAATAGAGAAATAAACGGGTGTGATGAGGGTTTGGTCTGGAATCTTAAGTTTGGCCAGCGCAGGCTTCCGTTGCAGAAACTCAAAGCTGTGGTTTGGACTTGTTTAGACCCAGAGGTGGGGACGATGAACTCGGATGCCTTGTGTAAAGATCAGGACCCAGCACCCTATGCAATTATACTTACTGATTATAGTCTTCTACTGTATATGCTTGTGTGCTTATTAAATAAAGCTCTCAATAATGAATGCTCCCTGATCAATGACGTTTTTTATGTTTGCTGATGGTGGAATGGTTTGTTTCATAACATATATTTATAGAAGCTACATAAAGTAACAAGTTCTGCGTCTGGAGAATAAGTTGTGCGATCACACTGGGATTTTCTAATGGGTTGCCATTGATCTTAAATAATCATATCTGTGAATGAACACTTTTAAACAATAATAGTTATGGGGTCATTGGTCAAAGGCCTTCTACATCTTCCTTGATGCCACCACACTGTATCAGAACACGCCTTGGAAAGTCCACCTTGGAACTTACTTTTGCTAAAGCAATGCAATGACGGGGGGAACAGAAAAGCATGAAAAGTTACGTGCAGACACCTTGATGCATGGCTATTCTGTCTCTTGTGCTTTAAGGGTGCATAAAAAAAGTTTGGGTAAGGGAATTAAGAATTAATTACTAAGATCTATCAAGTACCATATGGTGAGTTCTGGGTTAGCCAGTAAACTCAATTGTGATTGGAGTAATAGGGAAGCTTGGTTCCTAGTTAGTAACTTTGTCAGCTATTTAACACTGGATTGGAATCATGGCTATGTCAAGTTCTAAAATAAGCATGTTCGGTTTTAGTATGTACTGGAGTCTGGAACTCAATTCGGAGAGCTGGCAGTACCTCACCGCAGAACCCCAACGCTGCAAAGCAGCCACTGAAGAAACCCAAAACACCGCAAGGGCGACTGGATGAAGCAGAGCAATCCAACATGGAAAAAGAACCTCTGCAAAGTAAGCAAAAAAAAAGTAACTAAGTGAATTTCAATTCTCGAGCAGGGGTCCTGTTACACACCAGCATATGGGATAAGGTCCATTCCTTTCAAGAGACAAGCGGGTATATGGCACAATATTATAACGAACATACTTTGTTTATTAAAGTAAACGTGGGCTAGTTGACAAGAATATTTCAATGTAATAGGATTAACATTTGGTTATAACATCTGTTGCATTGTATCATCAATCTTTCTGGTATTTTTTAGTAAGTAAATAGAAAAGTGAGGTGGTTGCGTCGTGTAAGCCTTAGTTTGGTATTAAAGCTGAAATACATTAAAGTAAACACACGGGGAAAAAAAATGGCAATGGTATATAGACCTACCCCCTTTTAAGGACACTTGTGATTAAGGACACAGTTACCCTTGTTTACGTACGCATACTTTGTGCATGACGCCAGCATGTCAGTTTGTCTTTTGAGTGTGATTTCTTAAATTATTATTTTATTCATCCGTCCATGTATTTGTTTGCCTTTGGGTGACAGCTTCCTCTTGCGTATCCATCTTCAGCGTGAATGTAACCTCTTATAGCCTACTGCATCAACATATGCTTTCCAGGCCGCTCTCTAGAGACGCTGCTAAAACCTTCATCGCAGGGGCTACCTTAGGCAGAAATCCATGTAAAAGAGCATAAGATATTTGTGTGGCTTTCAGAAATGTGCTGTTCTAACTATCGATGACCCTTAGGTGCAAATCAATTTGCCTTCAAGCTTCATCCTCTACTGGTTAGGTGATGGGCTTCTGTTATTAGATTATATTTGCTTTTTTCTTTTGGAATTAAGATAAAAGATAATTACTGAAACCTATGAAACAAACAGTATGAACGGAGATAAACTCGCTACATTGATTTCTGCAGAAATGTTAATGCACAGCTTTAGGTGCTACCACCGCCCTATTCGTGTATATTTTAAAGAATGATGATGATTTTAAGTATGATGCCAACTAATATCGACCAGTTTCTACATCCCATTTCAACATAAATCCGCTATTTTGAATTGGATTTCCATTGATGATAAATGGCAAATGCTGTCAATAATACACTTTAGCCACACTCAAGGTTGTTAATCCGATTGATCTTGAGTTTCCAGTTATAAAAGCGTAGAGTTTGATGGAAGGTAAGACCCATGCAGCCCTCCTCGTCTGTCCATTCCTATTTAACATTAGCAAGTATATCTTGTATATGAAATAGTTTGATGCACAGCCGTAGTGTGTGAATTATAATTCAAGCCAGTAAAGGATCTTTACACCTAAACATCTTCATTCTGGTTATTCCAGAACCAAAGTAAAGTGTTTCTGTATATTTTGATTTATTATAATGATTTGCTTGCATATTTTTTAATACCGTATATTCCATACTTTACAAGTAGGAACAAATTACCGTATATATAAAGGGGGGGGGGCTCAGTGCTTTTGCAGGTGCTGTGGAGATGCAAGATCTGGTTTTGAGAAAAATTTATCAACAATCCAACTATATTAGACAGAAAATAAATAGTATGTGCTTATCAAGATGCAATAATAGATAACAGGCTCTGTCTTGGATTGTATAGTTTAAGAAGATTGTGAGAGGCAAGCTATACGTGGTAAATGAGAGCATGAAATATGAGTTAATTACTCTTACTGGATGGCTAGCGGGCCAGGAACGACACGTACAACCAGGCTGAGAGTGATAAATTTTGTGACAGTCCACCAATCCAGAGTTTTTGCTCTTGGTCCAGATATAAAGGACAATCTCTCACAATGTTTTGCTGGGATGATTAACATACTCTTAAATTTGTTTTGCAGGATTTCCAGGCGATGTTAATCCTGTTACTAAGGAGAAAGGAGGACCTAGAGGACCTGAGCCTACTCGCTACGGAGACTGGGAGAGAAAGGGGCGCTGCATCGATTTCTAGACAATTAACTGATGGTGGCTGGTGGTCATGGTTCATATACTCTTATGGTAGTTGATGGGGAATTTTATTTCAGGGTGTCAGATAAAACTGGTGTGAAATACATTATGTACAAAGACTACACAACCATTTCCCCCAGTACTTAATATAACCAAATATATATGATGTTCACTCCTCGTTCCTATTAATTTCCTCCCCTTTTCTAGTTATAGGCTACATGCTAGGTGCAACTCGTGCTAGAGCAAAATAGACATTGTGTCTAGAGTAAAATGTCACCCATCATAGATACTCTTGTTAAATGTGATTGGACGATTCATGGGGGAATCAGAGTGCCGCCAAGTTTTCTTAAAACATCGTGTTGTTCAGTAGGGATTAGGAAGCCTAATGAAAGCAGTGAATATGTTCATTTTCAAGCAAGGAAGTTCTCCACAAGTGATGTGGTCAACATAATTGAACACTTGGCAGGGCATGTTGGCAAGAGAATGTTGATAGCACTGCAGTGATGCCGCAGGAGCCACAAAAAAAAAGACTGGGGTGTCACCTAGCAGAATGTCAAACAAACTGTCGCTTACTCATATTATATATTCGTGAGCCAAGGGAATACACTCGCACTCGCATTTCTTCTCATTACCTTATCAAGGATCTGAGGCTGAGAGACTATTATGTTTTTACTTGAAAGTGTAACACATTGTATAATAAATATGTGTTGAAAGATTGTACCTGAAGTACTCTTTAACAATAAAGAATACAAAAACATTGTTTTACGGCTAAATTTCCAATTGTGTGTGTGCGTGTGTGCGTGTGCGCGCCCAACTTGCTAGATTCAAACTGATGAGATGACGAGTAAGAAAACGGATGCCTTGTGCTTTATACAAGGTCGGTTATGTCCTACATGTAGGAAAGTATCTGGAATCGGCCCTCCACCAAAATGGTTTTCTGAATAAAAGTATCGATCTATGATAGATGGCACAGTAGCCCCATGCATGTTAAGTACAGTACATAACATACTTGGGGGTACTGTGCCATTTGGAAATGTCTGCTTATGAGATGCACCTAACGATCTGCCACCTCATCCTACTTTTCACAGTTAAGTGTACCTAGTAAATGCATGCGAATACTTACAAACTAAGCTTATGTACGTTGTGACGAAGCACTGCGCCTTTCAAATATGGCAGCGTATGAAAGAGTGATTAGGAAGGAATGTTAAGAAGGATTGAACAGGTTAAAATGAGGTGCGCTTATGGCACTGATGGTGTGTTTGTAGGATAGCCAACTTCGGTACCTCTGTAGTGGATGTGGAGCTGTGATTCACACGATGCACAGATGAGCCATAAGGCAATGCCTCATTTAGTACCAAAAAATAGCTTGGATTAGCGAACACAGGAGTGATGGCTGCTGATAAAGAGTCTCTGTACTCTGTACTCCTAATAAGATATTCCACTCCAAAATCAGCCTGTTCCAGCTACAATAGTCATTTATAGCATTAGTAACATCTACACTGTATTTATGATCCATTAGATGTTATTTTAATGGACAAAAGTGACCCCAAACATTTGAACGGTGATGTATCCAGAGGGATTTGTCCTGATTATAGAAACAGCTCATATGTAATGGTACATCATGTTATTTGGCTGTAGTGTGGTTTAAATTGCACCATTTACATACACTTTTTAATTATTAGTTTTGTTTAGCAAACAATAGAATACCTCAGTCTCGATCACCCAACCTGACACTAATTAAATTCTATGGACTTCATTAGTGTTGCCATAAAGAATGTGCGGGGTGAGTAAGGAAAGCCACTCAAAATATCACAACTGATTACAGTCAGTGCCGACCTGTGTTACTGTATACAGCACTGTACATAAAGGAATACGTTTCAGCGGCATTGTCCCTTTAAATATACGATCTCAGTGAAGGGGATTAATAGAGCTAGAACAACATACATGGAACACCAGGGGGAATTCCACAGCTAATGGCATGAATATGAGGGAATGGAATGTGGGCGGCGCAATGAGGTCATGGAATGAAGGGGGAGGGGTTTTATATATATATATATATATATATATATATATATATATATATACATATATTTATGTATTATATGTTTGTATGTCTATATAAGCGCATGATCACAGTATACGCCTATAGAACACATATATTTATATATAGCCCGTCCACCCCCGTCATTCACATCGTAAAGGTGCGCCCAGAGCGTCATCACCAAAGCTGCGCTCCACCTCCTATACTACACCTGTCAGCTGGCGAGCACACGAATCACCTGTAGCACTGAGTCCTGCCCACCCTCTCACTGCAAGAGCCAATAGGTGTCTGAATCCCGAAGCATGGGAAAATCAGCTAGCCGAGGCACCGGAAAGGGCGGGACGAAAGTGGGGCAGAGGTGAGTGACGACAACATACTCCTCGGGACGCTATTGGCTGTTTGCAGGGGGCATAAGTGCGTCACCGACCCGGTTCTCGGAAGTGTCGTGTGTATTCTAGAGACTAGTGAGGCTGGAGTGAACGGAGGGAGCTGTATAAACCTCTACACCCCTGGCTGCTCGTCTGTGGTGACACAGCTCCCTGTACGTTTTATGCCCCTATATACCGCACGCTTTTAAACCGAGGACCTCAACTCCCGAAAGAGAGCGCCCTGTCTCCTGTCACCGCCGGCGTTTGAAGTCATACACCGTTCAGCCATTGAGTCCGGGCCGGTTCTACAAGTCCTAAGAACTCGGCAGCCCATCTATACTACTCGCCGTGAGCCTGTGTAGGTAATATATGCGCACAGATACTGCTCCCGTCTTCACAGTGTAGGCTTCCAGCAGATAACATACAGCTTCAGCCTGTTTTGGCATCCTGATTCTATACCCTGCTTTCTCCGTATAGAGATCTAGAGGTGTGATCCGGCAGCTTAATTCACAGCAGTAATGACGACTCGGTCAGAGAGGGAAAAGGCCCAGAAGCAGAATGAGCAGCACCAGGCCATCCTGTCCAAGATGTTACGGGAGGAGGACAACAAATACTGTGCTGACTGCGAAGCCAAAGGTAAGCCACTGTGCTCCCTGGGACGGTAACATAGATGACAGCCCCGTCATCTTCGGGTGATGGGACTCCTGTGGCATCTAAATGGATAATACAGCTTCTGCACTTATGGGAACCATGGAAATAACTTCATTACGAAGGGCCGACGCTGGCCAGTTTCTCCAGCGAGAGGGCTTGAGCCGGCCCTGTATGATGTATAATTTAATGGGTGAGGAGAACTTGAAGAAATGCCACTGGTTTGACCAAGTAGTACATAGGGCCAGCCAGTTTTCTTGGTCAGCCCAAGTTTACGTGGACCTTCGTAATGAAAAGTGAAACTGCAGCTCTCCTGCAAATTCTGTTAGTTTTTTCTTTAGTAAGATGACCCAAATTATATATTTCAGAGTGACGCCATAGCTGGCAAAACTGTAATATGATGGCAAGCTTGGGAGCAGAGCCCTCTTCATCTAACATACCCGCTCCTCTTAGTCTGTCATTTCTAGTTTTGTTTTACTCCTTGAATATATGTATTTAAGAAGCGCCACAGAAACTGTTTGCACTACCTAAAAGATGATAATGCTTAAATGACAGGTGTAGGTAACAGGCACATCTAAAAGATGGGGATGGGAAAAAGGGTTAATGTTAATAACACAAATTTTAACCAGACTGCTTTCTCTAGCGATTCAGTCATTATACACACGCATAGCAATGGTAGTTTTCCCAATAAATGTGTGTGTATATATAATATATACACACACTAGCCCTGCAAACATGATCAGCTAATTATAGCGTATAACTCCTTTTCTTTCTTCTTTGTGATGCCCATTGTACATAGTATTGTTTATAGACGGTACAGCGACAGACTGCTTTAAACAATTGCAAGCTATAAAAGCTTTGCTGCTAAATCTGTGAAATCCCTTGGCTTTGCTGTCTGGTTACTTCCTCTTGGAGAACAATCGGTGTGTTTGGCAGCGCCCGGGCAATTCCATTCATTGCTGTGGATTTATATTGAATACGTATAGTAGGGTCTGGGCAGATCTGCGATGGGTTTCTATACATGAAATTCCCACTGAATACCACACGACCGTTTATAGTAGTCGGGTGTTATGGCACATACAACACACCAATGATAAGTGTGCGAGTCCACATGTATAACCAGCCACAGGTTTTCTTTGTGCACGTTACTAAATAAGTAATATAAATGTTTTGTTTGACTTGATAGAAAATGTAGCTTAATCACTATGAACAGAAATACAGCAAGTATATTAGATGGTCCGTTTTATATGTTCCAAACTGCTGTTTAAACAGTGTGTCTGTTCATTAATACTTTCATAGCAATAGGTTTTCCATAAAGAGTTTGTGCTGCCGACTGTGCCTTCTTTCACCTTCAGATAAAGATCCCCCACTCGTATGAAATGTAAGCCACGAGATGCCGATACTGAAATAGTCATCGCTGTCATGAAAGTACATAGATGAGGACACACTAATGGCAGCACCCTGCCTAGCAAATACATCTTTGTACATGGAAGTCCCAAGTTTTTCGCATGCATCACAATTACAATATGTACGAGTCACTGGAATGTTTCCCAGCCGAGCAAGTTCTGTGATCCAAATGCGTTCACGATGTTTTTCATTAAGGTCTTCAGCTCTATAATCTAATGACCTCAATGTCAATTAACAAGCCATTGTGAAAGCACTTTTAATAGGAATGTCAATGCACGCAATGCCCACTAGCTAGCAAGCTTTAAGTGATAGAAAAGTTAAACTATTCTGGGCCTTATGTCTTTGGTCTACATGCTCCACAAAAAAAACTTTCTAAGATCTCCCCTTCCTTTTGAAGGGAGTATAATTCTTAGTCACATTAGATAAATGAGTTTGAAAACACATCTAATGCATATCAATGTTTAATTTACTCAGCATACTGTGTTCCTGGTGTTGTTGCAGCTTGTGGTAACCTCATTAGGAATTGAGTGTCATTGAATGATCACAGGGATGTTGTGATCTGATTCACTGGGTCTTCTGTGAATTTGTAACTTTGGCTTTACAATAATGGCAATGGCTGCCACCCATGTTCAATGAATGTTTTGGTAGTCCTCAGTAAGGATAGATTGAGTGGCAACAGTGAACTTGACTTTCCACCAGTGGACGCTTGAGTCCAAGATCAATAAAAAAGCAAATGCAGACAAGGCCTTGAATGTAATGTACGTTTTCAGCAGATAATTCTTATTGTACGTTAATGTGTCGCAGACAGTCCAGGGAAGCAAGAAATGTTTTTCTTTTCTGTTTGGGAAAACTTTATGAAATCCTATGTGACCTGTACTGTCAGCGGTTGCTGAGCACATCTTAATTCCGCTAGCTTAGTATTTCCCCTTGGTGGGCATCTTTGGGAGAGAGCCTCATCACAACAAACCCTGAGATCTGCAGTTTGGCGGGAAGGTGTTTTTGTTTGCGATGCATTCACATTCTCTCGTATGTCTTGCGGTTCATAATGATCATTCTGGTTTCTGGAATGAATCCTTGTAAAAGCACTGAATAAAATATCAGACTCTTGTTTTATCTGCGGCAACAGGACATTACTATTTCATGTTCCTGGCTTGTGAAAAACAAAGAGCAGAACCAGTGTTCTTCGTGGTTTATTATTAAACTAGGTTTTGTTTAAGATTCAGTGTGATATTCAGGAATTATTTTTTAAGGATATATTTCAGTGCTGAGCCCCCTGATTTAAGAAGCCATATCATAGTAAACATGACTACTTCTCTAGGTGTTGTGAAAACTGCCTCCCAGTTACTTGGCAAGATGGCCATACTTGTTTAGGATCGTATTATTTAGCAGCCCAAAGAGAGCACATCCATAGAGAATAATAAAACCTTAAAACTGGTAGAACTAAAGGAATAATAAAGAGTTGATGGGGGGGGGGGTCACAGGTAAGTTGTGCTTCGGCTCCTTTGTGTCACCGTACCTTATGAAGTTCTAGCCCTAGGGAGCTTCTGCTGCAGGGGAACCAGATTTAAGTTTGTGATATGTCTTTAAAGTCTCCTCATCCATTAGCCAAGACTAGGTCAGCCTTTATGTCTGGAGAAACTTGCCAGTGCTAGTCCATAATGATAGTGTAGTGAGAATGTCAACACCACGGGTCTTTAGTCGACAAACACCCCGGAGTAAGGACCTTCTAGGAGTGATGGCTTGTTTATAAGGTAGACCTGTGCTTCTAACCCTTATGTCTTAGGTCTGATTTCTTATTTAAGTTCCAAAGTCTTGTAAACGGTTATTTTATTTTTATATATATAATTATTAATGCTGGGCGTGTGTCCGGTCAGTGCATGGTTACCTTGCGTAGCTCTATGTTCCATAGCAGGAAGTCGTGTTTCTAGCTGTGAGCTTGGCTGCGTCCCCAACAAACCAGTTAGTTTGGTTATGGCACGTGGACACTCATGGTTACTCCTGTTTCTGAAGCCATCTCGGTTAATAGCAAAGTGCTAAGTTACATTTGGAGGCCTCTTTCTGTTCAGGGTTTTACAAATTAGCTCTTTAGTACTGAGCTTAATGTTACGTGTATATAATACACACATTTCATTGGGGAAAAGAAGAATCTACTCTTCGGTACGTTGCTGTATATTCTATTACATAAATGCAACTAAGTTCTCAGAAGGTCCTTTTTAGCCAAAGATGTCCATATAGATGAATATAAAATGGCATGAAGCATTGGTGCATTGCAAGAGCCTAAGAGAAACTTTTTTTTTTTTTTTGAGATTGTATCGCTAAAACCTCTGGAATTTATGTTGGAATGTATCCGCTTTCCATACGATGACCTGCGTGTACAGGTTAGGGGTATGGGTAGGAGACGCCTGCGTATCTCTGCAATCTCTAGACTGCTTTAATTTTTCAGGCTATTTTTGTTGGTGTGATTTCAAACATGTGAATTCACTTTTTAGCCAACTTTTCTGCAAGCCATAATTGTGTATTTTTAATTAGCTGTGTGCTAGAACAGTTTTATGTGACCACTAATTAGGTGGTGTGGAGCGTCACTGTGGATAGGTGTTCCTTACAAATGAGTGCTTTGTGTTGCCTTCACGATCACTGTGTGGTCAGTAAATCCTAGAGCATTTATTTACAAAGGTACCACCATAATGTTAGTGCTTTAAAGGGGCAGTTCAATGTCCCAGACTGCCTTACCAGAGCACAGTGCATATTAAAGTAGGAGTTTAATAGGCATTCTTTAACATGTTTGGTGTTTAGAAACAAAAACCAACCTTGCTTTAGGAAGCACTAGCCCTTGTGCCACCTCCGTGATCTGATTACTTGCACCACTAATTGGCTGCCTGGTCAGCTAATCGGTGGCAAGAACACAATCCCATTAATATCAATGGGAGTCATTTTGGTGCATGTACACAGGGCAGTCTCGGGGGGGGGGGCTATGGCTCCCCAACCCTTGCTGAGGCAACGCTGGAACGGGCTGTTGGCAAGTATATAAACACCCTTGCATTTGAGGTGAAAGGGTGCAATGTAAATTTAAAGGGACAAAGTGCATATTGATGGCTGTAGTGTCCCTAGCTGCCTTTGGGGTGGGTGTGTGTGTATATGTGTATGTATATATGTATAATATGGGCCAAATAGCCGATGGCTACTAGAATTGTGTGTCAGACACTCGGCTTTTGCTGTTCATGTATTTATTCTGCCATCTTTGAAGGGGTGCCAGGAAGTGTCTGCTATCAAAATGATCCATAGACGGGGCTAAGTATGTTTCTACTGTACACGACAGCATCTCTGTTCATCGTATTTAGTAATATCCACAGCAAAGGCGGGTTTAGTATCGATGCACCTGTATCCGGTTTACTATAACTGCTTTCTGTATGCTGTGTATCTGGCACGAGTTCAGTAGCGCTTAACTAGTTATTAATATGCCAGAACTTCCTGCATGTTATTAATAGCTGCGTGCTCACAGAATCCCAACCCCATGGCCCTGCTAGAGTATTAGATCAAACTATCTGCACATGGCGCAGTACCAGCCATTGGTAAAAGAAGGTCGAAAATTAAACATTTTCATGAAGGTTTTGAGAGCCGGCCCTTCCCGTGTGATGAGGTCCCATTGCGGGATTGTGCTGGGACATGTGGTCACCCAACCCAATGCATATTTGCCTTTTACGTCCAAATTCAGGATTGCCGGATGAACACAATGGTTCGCTAGCCTGTTAATTTGCAGATTTACACCCTCCGGACTTTAGCAGTTGCTTTCTCATGTACTGAAGCTGTTTGGACAACTGGTTTCTTCTCGGCTCTCCTAGTAATGGCCAGTGCAGTGATCACAATAACTGATTTTCCCTAAAGCTCTGTTCCAGAAACCTACATGATTGAATGCCTTCTTGTAATATTTATCACGGTTTTCCTGCTAGCTGTAACTCTCCCCGGACTGGTGGTGGTAGTACGTGTTACGGTGTTTTGCATGAGAAAGCAGGGCAAAGTAAGTTAATACGGTGTCTAGACTCGCCGCAAAAACCTTACACTAGTCTTTGATGGGTTTTTCTTTATTCTCTTTAAAAAGCCTTTTTGCAAAGCCAAGTCAGGGATGCTGCTCATATTCAAGGACAAAAATGATGCACCAAAGGATTAAATGATTAAGGTACAGGGTTTACTGTTTTTTCATTCTTGTGACAGTGTACCAGGCCTTATTAATAAGGCAAATAGAATTAGAAATAAGGATCTTTATTAACGTACAGTTTAAGGGACAACTTCAATGTAAAGGTGTAGTTCCACCTAATCTACAAAATGTTAACCAACTCTGTAACTAAATGCCATGTTACAATCACTCCTAGAATTACAAAGCGTTCCCAGAAACCATTCTTTAGTCATGTTGAAGTTTAACGCAGGCTCTCATAGGCTGTTGCCATATACACTGCGTTAACAGCTCAATGTGTATATCTTGGAGAAGAGAGAGAGCGCATGCGATGGAAACATTTAAATACTTTTAGCAAAGTACATGAGGGGGATTTAATTCAAAGGAGGAGAAGTGTTAGAACAAGAGGGTTTGAGGTTTAGATGTAATTTAAGGAACTTTAGGGATGGTAGATAAGTGGAACAGCCTCCCAGCAGAAATGGTTTAGGCTGGAATAGTGGGAGAATGTAAACATGCATGTGGCTAATCCCGCAGCTAAAGCAGGAACAAGGATTATTAACATTTGTGTGTTTTGGAATATCTGTATACATTCTCTTAATACATTTTTGTGAAGGTGAGGAGGGACATTAGTAAATATGATTATTACACGTGGTGTAATGCTGCAGAAACCGCAGGTCCAGAGACTTAGAAAGAAAATGTTATCAGACCCCCGAGGGATTAATTATGTGAAACTATCCTCTGATTTCCCAACAAATGTCTGCACTTTCTGCAGCCGTCATTAACCATTGGGGGGGCAGAGCAGACTCTGTGCGGCTTGACTCTTAGCGAGGACGCTGCTCATGCTGTTGTCTGCGTTTTATTCACGAATCCATGAAACCTCTCCCCTGCACAGCCTTGTAGCAGTAATTCCGAGGAGCTGACTGCAACCTCTGTTTTTAATCCCGTCAATGAATCTGCATTTGTGACATTTTGCGTAATCTTCCTGTTTCTTCCAGTATCTAACTTGGCTTTGGTCCCCAGGGCTCGACTGCTCTTTTACTTTGATTTGTCCCCAGGGCTACTAAGCTGAAGCTCACCTCTGCCGACACATGGGCTGATGGAAGGTCGGCGGTGCGGGCAGTTGTCGGTAACACAGCGTCGTGGTGTGCTTCGCTATTCCCTAAAATGAAATCGAGCCGTTCTCCAACTCCTGTTACTAGGCAACACTTCTAAAGATGTTACTTTTGTGTCTGGCGCAGTCAACATTCACATTAATGCCAACAATAGGCAGGCTCTACCAGTGTATGCAAACAGTTCCTCGTGTTTTAAATACCCCTGTAGGTGCGAACGTGACATAAGTAGTGTTTGGGTTCAAGTCAGGACTTTTTCTTTCTTATTTTTTGGCAGCTGTCAAAATATTACACCCCTAGGAATCTATTGCTGTCACCGCTGCCTGTCTGTGTGCATTTTACAACTGACTGTGCTTTAGATCCTGTTTCGGTATATGGTGGTACTATAATTACCTTATTTAATATTTTACTCCATGACTATACATTGCTGTATTCAGAAACATTTGAGAGCCATTATCAGATGATGAAATATCAAGTGCAACACCCATCTATAGTACCAAATATTCTCTACACCTATATGCATTAGGCTTTACCAGAAAAATGCAGTATACGCTTAAATCACACCGTATGGGAAAATATGCATGTAATGTTTTGTGAAAATCCGATTCCCCCCCCCCCAAACTCCTTGTCCCAGAGGTTTCTTTCTGGATTATTGTATGCCAGTCATTTTGTCTGCAAATAATAATGCTGATAAGCCTAGTCCAATGTCCTTAAAGCTCTTTCCACTATGGCGATATCACACACACTAATGACCTTATTCATTTGTCTGCAGGGCAGATAACCTTTGGCTCGCAGGGCGATAACAGCAGTTTAATGCAGTGGTATTTAAAACCCAATAATTTGTATTCCATTACCTCAGGTGTGGGACACAATGCTTAGTTTTCCACATTTGCACTCCCAGTGAAAGTGCAAGGAGATTCTGCAGTTAATGGACCTCCCTCCAAAAAAATAATACATAGTAAAGTACTCTGTGGACACATTAATATGCATTCCATGTTTTAGCCGCACCCATCAGATGTATAACACCAAGCACGTCGTCGGCTATATGCATAGATGTTGGCAGTAGAATGTCCTGCTGAAGAGCTCAGTGACTTTAAAGTGGCATCTGTCATAGGATGCCACCTTTGCGACGTATCCTCCTTGCTAGATCTTCCCTGGTCCTCTGTAAGTGCTGTTATTGTGAAGTAGAAGGGTGCAGGAGTTGGTCGCTCACCCACAAAGCAGTAGACCCACTCACAGAGCAGGGCCGCCGGGCGCTGAAGCGTGTAGCGTGTAGCGCGTGTGTGAAAAAAATTGCCTGTCCTTGTAGAATCGCTCATTACAGAGTTCCACACTGCCTCTGGAAGTAGCGTCAGCCCAAGCACTGTGTATCAAGGACAATGAAATGGGTTTCCATGGCCAAGCACTGGCACACAGGCCAACCATCACTATGTTGGCCAAGTGCTGGCTTTCGTGGTGCTGGACTCAGTGGAAATGTGTTCTTGTGTGATGAATCGCGCTCCACTGTCTAGAAGTCTGATGGACGAATCTGGCATGGCAGATACCGGGAGAACTCTGCCTAATGGAATGCATAGTGGGGGAGGGATAACAGTCTTGGGCTGTTCTCAAGGTATAGTGGCATATGGGGGGGCTGAGTGGCAAGTGTGGGGTCAGATGTGCTTAACTTGGGGGCAGGTTGGCAAGTAAAAGTAAACAAATTCATTTCTCAATCATTTGTTTAATTAAATATGAAAAAAGTTTACATGATTACTATTAAAACCTAGTTTGTGAAATATTGTGCTTGGGTTCTTGTAAAATGTAGCTTATTTTTATGTCATAGCAAAATCAGAAGGCAATTAGAGAAATGCCATTGTGAGAGAGATAAGTGTTGTGTACAATGACACTTGTTAATGTAAATTTAATTTTTTTTATTCTGTTTTGAACACCCAGTTTGTTCATCAAATTATTTTAAACAAAAATTGCATAGTTTTTATCTGATTAATCGAAAAAATGATCAGCCAAAAAAACAACTATGAAAATAATCATTAGTTGCAACCCTACATAAAAGCAAGGATCATACAATCATGTTTCGATGAGCCTGGTGTGGAGGAACTTGAGCGGCCTTAACTCCATTGAATACCTTTTTGGGTTGAATTGGAACGTCGATGGCAAGCCAGGCCTTCTCATCCAACATCACTGTCTGACCTCGCTAATGCTCTTTTGGCTGAATGGGCTCTAGACTTCTCTGTTGTATGGTTTATGGTAGTTGTTGTAGAGGCAGTGGTGAGAGTAGAAAATTGCCCATTAAATGGACACATGCATGTAGTAAAAATGCAGTGTGACAAAATACCACCATGAACCCAGCGTTTGGGTGAATTACTGGGCAGCACTTTCATTTACAGCTCATGGGTGCCATCTAGTGGTGATTCATATTCTTTACTGCCTTGTGAGAATTTATTTTTTTTTAGCCATCACATACCTAAACGGTAAAATGTGTTGATACTATAATCTGTTTGAACCTGAAATATGTTTTTAAATCACCTGTTTTATTTGGGATCCTCTAGGGTTCTTTTTATTTAGGTTAATCTTACAGGCTTGCTGGATTTTATAAAAGGATAAACAGTTGTGGAAGCTGCATCAGCTTTCTGTTTGACAGTTGCTATTGCCAGTATTTATCAGGTCAGGCCTGTTAACTGTTATATAAAATCAATCAAATTTTACTGCTGATCGAGTGTTTTTATTGGTTGTCGGAGATGCAGCATTTTTTTTTCTTTACATTAATCTGTGTGTCACGTGATCGCTCAGAGTGCTTGCCACCAGAAGGTGCACATACTGGTAAACTAGCTCTCAATAGAACTGGCTGCTGGACACATGAACTGGTTTGTTTCTACTACACGGCGAGCCTTAGGCACCTTAGTAGTTAGTTGCCAGGGTGATTTGGGGTTTATCGAGCCCTGATTGTTTCAGGCGAGCATATATTTGTGGTGTTAGGAATATTTAGAATTTTGTGTATCTATCTCTACCAATAATAAGAAAACTATTTGATTCACACAAACTGATAGATTGAGATATATATATATAGATAGATATAGGGCTGCAACTAACGATTATTTTAATAATCGATTAGTTGGCCGATTATTTTTTCGATTAATCGGATAAAAAAATTCAATTTTTCAATTTAAGATAATGTAATAAAAAACCTACAATTTACACTTTCATCTCTTTATTGCAATGGCCTCTCTTTTTTCACCTTCTTATTTTACTGACATAATAATAAAAGCTACAAGAACCCAAACACGGTGTTTCTCAAACTAGGTTTTAATACAAAGTTATTAGTAAATATTAATTCATATGTTAACTATTTTTCATATTTAATAAAAACTATGAGAAAAAAGCCTTGTTTAATTTTTTTTATTTACCAAACTGCCCCCGGTTATGCACATCAGACCCCCAGCTTGCCACTCTGCCCCCATATATGCCTTATACCTCTTATATGCCAGATTCCACTGTGCCCCCTGATACTCCTTATATGCCAGAGATATGTAACTGAGCCCCCTGATATACCTTTTATCCCCAGATATGTTTTATGCCCCACTGATATGCCTAATATCAATATGCCTTATACCCCCTATATGCCACTGAGCCCCCTGATATACCTTTTACCCCCAGATATATTTTATGCCCCACTGATATGCCTAATATCGATATGCCTTATACCCCCTATATACCCTGAAATTCATAATACCCCCCATACATCACTATAACTCACCCATACACCACTCTGGCTCCTTCCCCTCCCATACTCTACTCTGGCTCCGCCCCCTCCCATACATCACTTTGCCCCCCATACATCACTTTGGCTCCTCCCCCTCCCATATACCACTTTGTCTCCTTCCCCCTCCCATACACCACTCTGGCTCCTCCCCCTCCCATACATCACTTTGGCTCCCCCCTCTCATACATCACTTTGGCTCCTCCCCCTCCCATATACCACTTTGCCTCCTCCCCCTCCCATACACCACTCTGGCTCCTCCCCCTCCCATATACCACTTTGCCTCCTCCCCCCTCCCATACACCACTCTGCCTCCTCCCCCTCCCATACCTCATTTTGGCTCCCCCCCATACTCCACTCTGCCTCCTCCCCCCTCCCATACTCCACTCTGCCTCCTCCCCCTCCCATACATCACTTTGGCTTCTCCCCCTCTCATACATCACTTTGGCTCCTCCCCTCCCATACCACTCTGGCTCCTCCCCCTCCCATACCTCATTTTGGCTCCCCCCCTCCCATACTCCACCCTGCCTCCTCCCCCTCCCATACTCCACTCTGCCTCCTCCCCCTCCCATACATCACTTTGCCTCCCCCCTCATACATCACTTTGCCTCCTCCCCCCTCCCATACTCCACTCTGCCTCCTCAGCAACGGGGTTCAAAAGACATCAGGGAGCCGGGTAGAGAGGCAGAGTGGCGTATGGGAGGGGGAGGAGCCAGAGTGGTGTATGGGAGGGTGGCTCCCATACACCCTCTGACTCCTCCCCCCTCCCATACACCGCTCTGCCTCTCTACCCGGCTTCGTTGCTGACCGGCACTTTCCCTGCAGCTTCATAGAAGCCACAGTGTAAGTGAAGGTGAATAACGGAGGCTGTCTGTGCGATGCAGATCCCCACCGGCTGACAGAGAGGATGATTCTCTGTCAGCCTGTGAGTGTCTGCATCGCACAGACAGCCTCCATTACTGCCCTTCACTTACACTGTGGCTTCTATGAAGCTGCAGGGAAAGTGCCGGTCAGCAATGGAGCCGGGTAGAGAGGCAGAGCGGTGTATGGGAGGAGGCAGATGGGAGGGGGGAGAGAGCCGGAAGTGAGAGACCGGCCGACAGTGAGGGGAATCCAGGTCCCCTGCAGCGTCGCGGGGGATCTGGATTCCGGTGTTATAATCCGATCTCTGTTTGAGATCGGATTATATAAGGAGAGGAGTTTTTCAGAGCATTTGCTCTGAAAAAAACCTCTTTTTATAATCGATAAAAATAGATTCGATTAATCGATGATGAAATTCGTTGCCAACGATTTTCATAATCGATTATTATCGATTTTATCGATTAGTTGTTTCAGCTCTAGATAGATAGATAGATATCTATCTATCTCTCCAGAGCTTTTTGTGTTATAATTTCTATCTTTTCATGGATTTTATTTTTCTGGAAATACGGGTTTAACAACCTCAAATATAGACTTTTTACTCTTTCAGAAATCTATAAAGGTGCTTTCCCGTTTATAGTCTGCAGGGGGTAAGAAGAAAAGAAAGGTATGGAAGCATTTAAAGTATTTTTGTAGTTCACTGGATAACAGCCTCAGAGTGGTTGATATAAAAAAGTTAACATTTCTGAACCCTGTACTTTTGTCACGCTGACTTCTATTAATCTTTATTTGAGATGTGCTTTCTCAAGGCAAAATCTTCTGGTGGCTAAGGGACTACAATCAGCCTTAAAAAAGGCTGCAAGTTCTTTAGTTTTGCTCTACATTTCATTATTTGCCTTATTGCCCCAAGAAAAGTATCTTGTTTTTTAAATCAGATTCTATAAGTCAATTTAATTTATTCAGCGTAAAGTAGATCTTCTTTACTAGCATGTAGCTGCATCCATTGCAGGATTTACATTTTTGGTAAACCAATTATCCAAGCTGCGATTACATCCGATTCTGAACAAACAAGAGAATGGCGATGAGTGAGCTACAGAAGTTTTTTCATATGGACCCAGCTGGTTTTGGTTTGAAAGGTTAATAACTCATGTTTGGGGAACTACCTTTTTAACTAAAACAATAACATATAGCATACATATTTTTGTGTTTGCTGAAAGAACAAAAACTTAACTACTTCAATTAATAAATATTGACTGTTGGGTGTGTTTAACCCTATGACGTGCCAGGCACGTCAAGTTTCCTTAAGGTGATTCATTTCCGTGATGTGCTTGGCATGTCAAGAGGTTAAATCAAGTAAACCTTTGCAGATCAGTTTATTTTTCCTTTAGGTTAATAAAATTATCCTATTTTTTTGAGTCACATGACAGTTAAGTACTGTAATATGGGTTTTTGTTCAAGAGCCTGCCTGGGACAATAGTTTTAAGTGGCAAGTTGCGATGTATGTGGAATATAGACAATGTAGCTCTATTTCCTAATAATATTGGATGAGCTGACAATATCCGTAGTGTTAGTCTTGTTCTCCACTAGGTGGGAGTAAAACATTCAGTTTAACGATAGGAATACCTCTTTTGATCATCATGCTTGTCTGGCCATACTGTTTTTCAGGTAGTTGGGCACCTTCAGCTAAAATGGTGTAAAAGTGATTTCTATTGGCATTCGATGCATGACATTCCGGTGTAATGTTGCATTACTAGTGTGTTTCCCTAATTCTCTTTAACTATATTAAACAAATACATGCTTGGAGTACACCCAAGCATGTACTCCAAGAGCCGGGGAAGGACTTTGTATCTTACTAAATAAAATAGATGTCTCTGGCTCACACAAGGCGATATGCTTTTTCCCCCCTACAATTGATTCCTGGTTAAGTAGCGTGTCTTTAAAGCTGAGTTGAGCAACCTGTTCAATGTTATCCTGTGTCTTTTGCTTTTAAAGTGGTGATTTGACACTGTTTTTCGATTGTATGCCAGGATTTGTAAGATGTGGCCATCAGCTGCAGATAAACAAGCTATTATACTTAGCTAGGTTTTTGCCTTGGAAGCATCACAGGTTATATACTTTGCAGTTATTGACTATCAATACCTTCAAGGTTCCCAGGTGCCATCGTGCTTAACAGTTGTGTGTGTGTGTGTGTGTGTGTGTGTGTGTGCTGATATGCTTTTTGGTTTTGCTATTAAGGTAGAAGAGGCTTTCTCCTGGCAACCCTTCCAAACAAACCATACTAGTTCAGTCTTTCTCTAATTGTACTGTCATGAACGTTAACAATTAACATACTAACAAGATGCAACTATTGGGTTTTATGCATTTTCTCTGAGCATTTCACGTTCTGACCTTGGGGTGAGTTTCCTGGGATGTCCACTCATTGGAAGATTGACAAACTGTTTTCCTCTTTTGAATAATCTTCCTCACTTTAGAATGCTGGACCTAAAATTGTTTGGAAATGGACCTCATACCCTTCCAGATCCATAGGCAGCAACTATTCCTTCTCTAAGGTCATTGCTGATGTCTTACCTCTTTTGGCATTGTGTTGACACACAACTGAATGCCCCAGACCAAAAAACTGCTAAACCAAAGTTTTTATAGCTGTGGTAACACTTGCTCATTGGTTCATCAAGGGCATTTGATTAGCAACACCTGTCTGCTACTTAGCATCTTAGTTCCTATGGAATCATTAAGAGTGTACTTGGTTCTTCACACATGGCTTCTCCATTTTGGCTTTATTTTGGTTGAATAAATCATGGCACATTGTAATGTCATGTGGTGTTAACATCTGAGGTTGTATTTACCCAATTTTTAGACCTGCTAAGGAAAAGATTGTCTTGATATATAAAGCCATAGAATTCAAAGTGTTTACTTTTTTGACATGACTGTATCTTGTGTTCTAATACACAGTAACACAGTCAGATGAAGGCACTTTTGTAGGGTTATTCTAAAATATGTGTTAGATGCTCCAATTAGCCAGTAGGAGCAGGAGGCAGTCAATGAAAGTTGCAGCTCTGATCACTTTAATTGACAACCAACTGCAAAAGCAAACCAAACATTCTTTGTGTCTGAGCTTCTCGTGAATTGGCATTAATTGAATAAACCCTATATATATATATTAATATAATGCTCTTTAATCCACATGTTATATACTTTGCATTTAGCCAGTAGCTTAACACTTGGTGGAAGCTTTACCACTCGTATCTAGAAATGTACCCACGTCATGATCGGTTACCCTGTTTTAAATAGACATGCCAGAGGTGTGATGCTAGTGAAAACTGGTATATAAACTCAGGCTATTTTATATATGAAGAAGCTGCATTTGGGTTGTAATGCATCATTGCCTATTCTTTAGAACCGATACATCTGGCACACATATTGTGCTCCCGAGAGAGTTAAGTATTACTGGCCACGTTCAGTATCCTGAACAGTTTTTAATTTCAGAATGTCTTCAGGCTTCGGTATATCAGTACAGTAATAAAATATATATATATCAGTGTGGGTAAAATGAAAGATGTTCAATACCTGTAGCAATGAAGTCTCTTCTCCTTTTCTCCAGAATTCCTTGCTGTTGTGGCAGCACCATTGGATTTCTGAGGAAAAAGCCTTCTGGCTCGTTTGGTAGATGTGGATGAGTGTTTAATAATGCTTCTACTGTCCTATAATATGTATGTGTACACACACACACACACACACACACACACACACACACACACTCACTCACACTTTAATATTGCATTGTTCTGTGTCACTGATGTGATCTGTCTGATTAGTAATTGGGTAAATGCCATAGAGCCTTTAGTGTCTTCAAATTCATTAAGTAAAACTACCGGTAGCCTCTGCCTTTTGGTTATCAAATGTTCAGATTAATATAAGGATGTTTTGGTTTAAAAGTAAATGGGCTTTCTTACCTCGATGAAGCTGAGCTCAATGAAAAATCTAGATCACCCTATAAAGCATATTCATTTCCTGTTTTGGACACCATTCCTATCTCTTCACCCAACGCCTCGACGGCTGCCAGGATCAGATTCAACAAATGGCAAGGATTAGTCATGCAGATCCCGAGCCAGATGACTGTTCTTATTGATACACAGAATCGCATCTCATCACCACTGCATAGGTTTGTACGTTAGGTTTAATTGTAAGGTGCAAGTTGTGTTTGCTAATAGTCGGCTCATTATGCAAGTAAATCCATAACCTTACAATACAAAGTAAACCTGTTTTTGTTGGGCATTTCTCTCTGGAAAAGTCGAAGTGTGAGTAATAGTAAAGAATTATTTCAGCATCGTTGCAGTGAATCCATACATCGTGGATCTTTCGAACTGAAAACAGTTTTGTCCATTTCAGTATCTCCGTCCTCTCTGGGGTTGCTATGGATTCATCATTTTTATGGATCCTTAAGTCAGCTACTTGCCTGCTGTGGAGACCACTAATGGGTTCATATGCTTGAGGGAGATGGAACTGAATGTACTACACTACCATTTAGGGCGTTTATTCTGGAGGATGTATGAGCTGCTGACATAATGTATAGATTGTATTTCCCTCAGCCAGACCTGTAAATAAAATGGAAAATCTTACATTTAAGTGCCACTGATGTGCATCCCTTTTGATTTTGGAAGCTTGAAGGAACAGAACGCATTGGTAGTGGTTTCTCCTCGGTGACGTCTCTCGTGCACAGCGTGTCAACCGTTCAGGTGCCAATTATGAGCGCCTGCATGAAACCTAACGTTTCATTTATGCCAAGAAGCGAAGTTGTTAGGTTTTGCTCTGAATGGAAACTAATAAGTCTATTAAATTTTAGCTGGAATTTGTTTGGTTTAACTATAATACTGAGCAAAGAGGACGTTGTAGAATTAGGCTTTGAGAGTATCTTGCAATCAAGAATTAAGTTTCTCATATTGATGATCTGCAAACGTAAGGGTGGGGAGAGCCGAGAGGCAACAAAGTAGTTGCTCTAAAAAGGGACTTATACAATGTAATAAACTGTACTCCAAATGAGGTTCCTTCCTCTAAATGCGGGCCCGTTCAACAGAAAGTGCAAATTATTAATAGAGGCGGCAATGTTTTTCATTGGTGGAGTGTCTCATTTCTACTCAGTACTTTGATTTTTTATTTTGTTTTTGCTATAATTACAGATAGAATTTGTATTGTACACTTGGAGGAAAAGGTTATAATATATAATATAAAAATGTGTTGGATTAAAATAGATTTAAATCTATGTGTAAGGTTTTCTTTGAATCTGACCTTATATATATCTCGTACATTATTGCACGTTACAGAGTAATCTGGTTATCACATTCGGCTCCGATTTCTCCAGGTGTCTTCTTCCTTTGTTGGTTTCTCAATACTATGCAGATCAGTCGCACTGGAATGGAGGTGGTGGATTATATTTTATAACGTTTATGAATGCCCTGCAGGGAATAGATCTATAAAATATAATTGCCTCTAATATTTCAACAATTAAAATAAATAGAACAGCTCTCTCAAACATTACAATGAACATAAATATTGAAATCCATGTTTAAGTTTATGTTCAATTAAGTAATATTTGAGACAGCAGCTCTGTGATATTAGTGTATTAGATATTTTAGATTTATGCAGTATATTAGATATTTTAGTTGTAATACACGACTCACAAGGGTCTATTTGAGGTTCTTCCTCATTCTATTTTAATATCCATCCCTATATTGAGTGCCTGGCATGTTTGATTATTTATGATCTAACACTTACAGTTCTATATTTAACTGCTTCCATGCCAGATATCAATGTTAGCTGTTTGCCTGTGTAATACACACAAGGGGGAGAAATTACCCCTGCCCTACATTCATTATCATTAGGTTGCTTAAGCTTTTTTCTTTCCCTGGTGGAATGCGTTTATTGTAGGTAATATATTTGTGTGTTCCCTTAAGTTATAAATCTTACCTCTATTGTGGAGCATATCTTTTATTTTTGGAGAAGATGCTGCTAGTGACTCTTCTTGCATGGCTTTTTTTTATATAGTAACATCCTAGCTGCATTAACTTTTTTGTTTTGTTTGTTTTCTACCTATGGCTGTAAAAATGTTCCCACACCAAGCATACTTTTTGCCTTATGGTGTCTGCTCTTGTGGAACATAAGGAGTTCCTAGGAAAAATTATGAGTGCCGACCACATTACCCTATAGAACATTTCTAGGAAGGATTCAGTAGTGCTTGGTGTTTGTTGATGGGTTCTAGCTGCATTTAGTTCTATTCAGCTGGGGCCATAGAACACGGACCTTATTTAATTATTTTTGAAGCTGGTGATGTTGTCACAATAAAAGTTCACATGAAATATGTAAATACGTTGGCAAATTGAGCATGTTGAGTCAAGGGAGCCTGACCGAATATATTGGTTAACTTTAAAGCAATGTGCAAATAATTCCCTAAAAAATAGCTTCTAAATACATTTAAATTAGCCATTATCACTGCATTACCAAAGAACAGATGGCAGAGCTTGTGCGCAAAACTGTGTGAGCGGAGACCAAGGAAAGGAGACAAGTCATACAAAAAGCTTATCTAATTGAAAGGAGATAGGCAAGAAGATACTTCTGAATGAAGCTATTAAACGTTTGCAGCTGTATTCCTCATATTGATATTTTGTGTGTACGGGACTAAAGAGATTGCAGCAGATAGTGTTTTATCTATTCAGTAAGAGAATATAATGCACATTTATGTAATGGGATATATGAAAATATTATGTCCTTGGTGAAGGAGGGAGTTTGGGTAGAAGACTTCCTAATAAAATGTTTGTCATTTCCATTTTCCCTGATCTGTGTGTTGCATGGAAAACAATTTTCCTTTACATTTATTAATTTAAATGTAACAGCCCCCCCCATTGTCCACTGGCCTTAGTCACTGTTTACCTGTCACCAGGCGGTTCAGCACCTGAAATTGGCAGGTAAGCTGGAGAGGCGAGTTCTCCATCAATTGGAAGTATGAAGCCAGCCATGGAGCTGTGAGAAGATTTTGGTATAGGAGCAGTAAGAGAGGATGGAGGAATCTAAAATTGCATTGCTTTTAAAGTACATGGGTGGACGGACATGATGGTACAGTGATTAGTGTTTGGCTGGCTTGTCCCTTTTCTGTTCTAACCACAATACCAACCATTTTGTTTAGTTTCTCAGACACTGCTGTCCTGTATACTTTATGCTTTAGTAGTTTCTTAGAACTAGATTGTCTACAATGGATGCATGTTTTATAGGTGTTCTAATGTAATAACATCACAATTTTCTGCAAATCTTTCTTCCAGCAGGCTTATTGTTGTAAATGCAGAAATATTTTTGCATAAAGAAATGTTTTTGCAACCGCACTTTAGATTTCCACTATAAATCCTGTGTTAATTTTAGTAAGCGACGCCGGTTCTGTAATATCACACTCTGTGGAACCGCTCTGCATGAAATTAGCAGCTTTTATTTTTAACACCTATTTCTGGGCGCCTGGTGAAACGGAAATTCTGCTGCGTGCCGTCTCTAAACATAGCTAAAATATTGCTATTTAAACAATGTGATATGCTTTGCCTAACCCTAAAACATGCGCAAATAAAAGCCATGCTAAAAGTCATTGTCGGTTGAATAAATATGTAGTCATGAAAAAGACTGGGCTTCCTTCCAGCTTCTGCTTTAAACTTGGCCAAAGTCCAATCCATGTAGAGCAACAACTCCCTCTATAGTAGTGATAATACTTGCTGAAATTCCTATTTGAGTAAGAAGAGGCATCTAAAATATCACAACTGGCAATTATAGCAGCCTCCAGGTCTATAGATAAGAGATTTATTTATTGGAGCAAAATCAAACCAGATTTTGTCGTTGATAATGTACATTACTGAATACAGCACTGCATATCAAGGACTTCCCCCAACGAAAGCGTTCTGCATTATGTTGGAGTCATCTCCAATTCTTGTCTTAGGTTTGGGGGCTTAAGCTCATATTTTGCATTTTTACCACGGTTCCAAGTGAATGTATTTGTTGTTCAGCACTTGTCAGATGCATGTACTATATAGGAAGATCTCTTTGAAATGATGTGCAGGGTATTAAGTGGGATTATTTATGCTGTTCAGACTGACTCGTGTTTCTTAAAACAGTTTCAATTCTAACAAGTCCCACCAATCTGCTTTCTCCAATTATTCTCCAGATGCATTGGGGGATAGCGTTACACAGTAAAATATACCCAGTTACATAGTATTTACATCATTACATAGGATGTCAAATTATGTGATTCATGAGATTGGCATATTCAAATAAAAGTTTTGTCTTTAACGATTGAATATGAATTGGCTCCAATGTCAAGTGTCATCAATCAGTAAGACAGGATATATTTTAAATGGTACAGTAGCATTCAGAATAATATATAATATGTAGTCTACCATGTTTTCTCCTGCAACAATTTTCAATATGATGCTCATTACATATAAAGGAACGATGGCTGGTTCCAAGTATTGTATATAACTTTGATAATTCTAATGGCATTAGGGAGAGTAAAGAAAAAAAAAAAAAACTACCTGTTCATGTGGATATTCCTGTTGGTAATACTCAGATTGTCTCTATCCTATTGTCAAGTAACTGGAAGAGTGCTAAAGTACCATTCTGTCTTGATGATGTAACAACCCAAGTCAACTTTCAGTTTTATGTGGGGAAACTTTTTTTTTTCTATTTTGTTCACAAAAACCTTCCTAAATACCAAGATATCTGGTCCCATTGGGAGAGAGTCATGAAGAAAGAGAAAATTAAAAAAAAAAAAAAAAAAAAAAACCATCTGGAACGTACCCCTATGGGATCCGACCTATCTATAAATATCCTGCTCAAAATAAAATTAAAAAAATTCTATAAACCAATGGCCAACCTAACCATACTTTTTATCTTGTTGTATGTTCTTGAAATTATTAGTCTATTTGAATATTGAGGATAGAGATTGTTTGACATTTGGGTCGCTGTATCATGTAGATCATGCTTTCTTTTTTCTCTTTAATCGATGTGTGACCTATTTAAAAAAAAAAAAAGGCAGAGGAGACCTATTTAACATCCATGTGCATATGGCTAAATGCAACACATGGTAATAAGCTCAATGTTGTTCAGCTTTATCTGCCAAGAATGGGCCAACATTGCGTGCAAAGTGTACCCTAAAAGGCTTTTAATGTAGTGTGGTCTCCCAAATAATAATGGGTGGTCCAAATACTGCATACGCCCATCAGCCATAACATTATGACCACCTGCCAAGTATTGTGTAGGCCCCCTTTTTGCTGCCAGGATAGACCTGAACTGTCAAGGCATGGACCACTGAAGGTGTGCTGTGGTATTTGGCACCAAGACGTTAGCAGCAGGTGCTTTAAGTCCTATAATTTGTAATGTGGGGCTCGTGCCCTTTGTAGGCACTCTTGGCAGTGTGCAGGGGTCAGTATGGGCACCCTGACTGGTCTGCAGCTAGGCAGTCCCATAGAACACACAGTGCATCGCAGTTTGCTGAAAAAGTTAATGCTGGTGTCGCACAATTTGAGATACTTGTCTGTTGGATTTGACCACACGGGCCAGCCTTCGCTCCCCACGTGCATCAATGAGTCTTGGCCGCCGTGAGTACACCACTTTTCCTTCCTTGGACCACTTTTGATAGCTACTGTTTTGGAGATGCTCTGGCCCTTCTCAAAGTCTCTCAGCTCCTTCCACTTGCCAATTTTTCCTGCTTCTAACACAACTTTGAGGACAAAATGTTCACTTGCTGCCTAATATATCCCACCTAATGACAGGTGCAGCATGCCTTTACCAAGATTGCAACCCCTGGAACCAGTGAGAGTAAAAAGTTCCAAGACAGTCTATTAAAGACTAAAAATTATAATACAATTTAAAAATAGACTGCAGTGATGTTGCCTTTTTAATGTAGAAATAGGTGCCAAAACACCTTGTGCCCCTCCTGCTAGTAATATAATGAGGGGGCCTATTATTCCTTTATCAAATAGTGATATGCTACTTATTGCCCTATAACTTGCAACAAAACCTTGGGAATTTCTAAACTCAGGGCAAATATTACAATCTATTTAGCAGTTTTTTTTTTCACTAGCTTTTGTAGATTGTCTTTTGTATATATATAAAAAAACTGTCTTTTATAATAATTATCTTATATAATGTATCAAAGAAAGCTGTTGTCCTGAAAAAATGAATTTGCGTACAGTAAATGAGCAGAAAATTACCGCTAAACACTGCAGAAATGTTTAAACTGCCATTGTCATGAAGGCGTTAATCCGTTTTAATAAGACTTGAATCCTCATTTTACTCAAGTTGCCATTTCTGATACATTGAAATCATGCTGGTGGGTATCCACTCAGGACAACCTTTATTTCAATTCAGCGTTTGCTAAAGGTCAGCCTCCTTGGTGTATTTTTTTTTTATTATTAAGGTTCTGTGGCTTAAAAACCAAACAAAACAAAAACTGTAATTCATATTATAATGACAGATCTTCATGCTTCCAATTTGTACTTTGAACCGGTCCATCATCAGCCTTTCTCTAGTCATGCTTTAAGAGTTCAAAGCTAGTTTTGATCTGTTCAAAGTAAGTTATCTCTTAGGCATACAACCAAATCAAAGGATTGTCTATTTCATTCATGTCTGTGTGTGTGTGTATGTATGTATATATGCTACTTACATATTTATGTGGGTAAAGATTAAAATGCATCTGTCACTCTCCCCAAACCCCGCATTTTTCCATTTTATACACTGAATGCATCTGTTATTGTATGTATTAAATTATCAACATAATTGTATTAGAGACCTACCTTGTGTGTAAGGGGAAGGATCTCGTATTTCTGTATTAGTTGCATTGTCCATATTAAATCTGCTTTCTCCTATTGTTAGGTTGCAGATTTTTGTTTGTTCCGGAAGCCTTTAAAAGATAGAGCATGGAGAGGGGTTCTTGAGGACAAGGACCCTTAGATAATGAGTTATGCCACCATTTGCCACAAATGTCTTCCTCCCAGAGTAAGAATTTTCATCTTTTTAAACTAACAATCTTGAAAGGCTATATGGATTTGGGGAATTCATTGATTTATTCTTAAAACAGGCTTTTTAAAAAAATATATATTTTTTTTTATTGAAGGCTTAGTTGGGGTGAAGAACAGGGAAGGTAGTTAAGTAAAAGTGTTGTAGTATTGCAGTTTTTTTATTTAGCGTACATATGTATGTATATAAATACATATACCTTTTCTTTTAAATATGGGTAGTTTATAAAACCCAGGAAGGGTTTGGATCAATGTATACGTGTCACACTGTAGCACGTGTAGCAGCCAATGCCCGGGACATGTGTATGTATAGAGCAGTTAATTTCCTCGTTGCCATTCTGTATGATTTCCGTCTGTGCTTGAAATGCTGTTACTGTAAAACACAGCCAGCGGTTTTCCCACAGACACCTAGTTGGGCTTTTCCGCAGAGGAAGACAATGTCTAATTTCTGTCTTGCTTGCAGAAATGGTTGACGTGACTCGAAGATTAATGGCTCCAAATGTTTTTATTTCTGTAACGCTGAAGGTTGCAAACCCACAACAGTGCGGCGCATGCATAGTAATCCAAACATAAACCAAGAACTCAGACGGTCCCTTATGTAGCCTATTTACTCTGCTTCTGACAAGAGAAAGAAACTTAGCGGTTGATGACCTTGAAAGCAGCTTTTCTAACCTTCTTAAATAATGATCATTATAAGTGTATATGTATGTATGATATAGCTATAAATATATATAGTTATAGTGAATTGTCTTGTTTTTGGATGGTCTTTTTTTATAGGAATACCAGGTACATGATACTAGAATCCAGCAGTAAAGGGGTGGCAGGTTTCCTTGAAAAAGGGCCTTGATGGTAGATGGGTTTTAAGTGGGATTCATTGAATGCACAGTGACAGATTGTCACAGCAGGGTCTCCCCTGGAAACCTGGGTAAATGATCAATTGTTTGGCAGCTTTCTTTGTGACTTAGCTATTCATTGAAATTCACTGGAACACAGAGGAACTCCATATTCATTGTTAACTACTTCCTATCTGCGTCACATAGTGTACCTCTTGCTGTGATTGTCGTTATTTTGAAGGTTTTTTTTTTTTTTTATATTTTAAAATAAATCGTACACATTTGTATTGCCCAAATATTAAAAAAGGGCATGGGCAAAAAGTGTTGGCACAAGAGCCATTTGTTGGAAGCTTCATGAAATGGGTTTCCATCGCTAAGCAGCTGCACACAAGTTAAGACAAAGCTAGAGCAGTGGAAACTGTTGACTGTATGTGTTGATGGACAAGCAGTAATGGCCTGTGGCTGTTTGCCATGGTTCTTTCTAGGCTACTTAGTTCCTGTGGAGGACCAACTTAACACTATAAAGTCTACAATGAGATTTAGAGTGATTCCACACCTCCAAGTTTGGGGAAGACCCTTTCCTGGGTCAGCACTACAGTGTTGAAGAGTTAAGGCCATCATAGGAGCAAAGTAGGGGTCAAATAATGGTCATGTCGAAGTGTTTGAAAAGACAGTTGTCTATGTGAGGCTACAAACTTTTTGATGTTTACTTATTGATGCAGTTAACACTTGCTGGCCCTTGTGCAGAAGCATTTTGCCTAGGATATCTAAGCAGCATTGAAGATGTATTGCCATACCATAAAGCATTGGTGTTGCTACAGAGTTTTAAGGAAATGAATCAAAGCTTGGTATATCTATAAAAATCTTAAGAAAACAAGATGAATGTTTTATGTATCTCATGTGATTGCTGAGCAATGTGTGTTCTTGTTGGGAACATTACTTGTTTACAGCTGTGATGAATCGTATGAATCACAGCCATTCATTCATCTTCCTCCAACCACTTACAGTACGTATGGCTGATTGCACTATGTATCTTCCTTCACGTTCTTCCATCACCAAAACCAATTTGCCACTCTAGCAGTTTAACCTTTAACCAGTAAAGGTGTTGCTTTTTCCTTCCATAAAACTTCTAAGGCTGGAGTTTTTTTCTCTGTCACAGTTTTTGGGGCTATTGGAGATTTAGGAGAGTGTTGTGTTTATTTTTGTTTTTGTTTTTTTTCCCTCCTGATTTTTGTCTATCGCTCATTTTGCTAGTTAATCTAGCTACATAATAGCTTATTTTCGATGTTCTTTTGCCAGTGTGTTGCAAATATTTAAATTACTGAGTTGTGAGTTATGTTAATAGTCTTGCCTACTTGTGGTCTGTCTGTAATAAGTAAAACGCACCAATGCTTTGTAACATGATGTCCCAAGTCTTCTGTTTCTGATTTAAACTAAATGAATGATGAACTATATACCGTATTTGCTCTATTAATAAGACAAGTTGTTTTTTTCTGAAAATACCCATCGTCTTTTATAATCGGGGTCGTCTTATAATCAGACCTCAAATAGAGGTCTGACTGAGACTAAGATCCAGATCCCCCGCAGTGCTGCAGGGGACCTGGATCCTCCTGTCTGGCACTTACTCCCTGGTGTGTAGTCAGAGCAGCAGGTAGACGTCTACGCGATTTGCGTAGGTAGCTTTCGCTGCAGCCTGAAGGAGGTGCCGTTAGCAGCAGGGGTTTTCTGCATCCATCACGCAGGCTTTCCCCGGCTGTCAGAGGAGAGTTTTCTCTTTGACAGCCGGAAAGTTGTATGCGCGATGGACGCAGACAACCCCCACTGCTAACAGCACCTCCTTCCGGCTGCAGCGGAAGCTGCCTACGCAAATCGCATAGACGTCTACCCGCTGCTCTGACCAGGGAGTCAGACGCACCGGTAAGTTGGTGGGAAGTGTTAAATGGGCATAAGGCATTTCTGTAGGCAGAGTGCTCTGATATGCCATTTAACCCCCTTAATGCCACTCTGCCTCCAGATATGCATTTTAACCCCCCTTTATGCCACTCTGCCTCCAGATATGCATTTTAACCCCCTTTATGCCACTCTGCCTCCAGAAATACCTTTTAACCCTCTATACACCACTCTGCCTCCTGAAATGCCTTATACCTCCCTATATGCCACTCTGCCCCATAATATGCCTTTTGACCCCCCTAAATGCCAGAGTGGCATATAGGGGTATAAGGCATTTCTGGAGGCAGAGTGACACATAGGGGGTCAAAAGGCATATCATGGGGCACAGTGGCATATAGGGGGGCAGGTTGGGAAAATAAAAACAAAACATTTTTTCTCGTATCTTTTTTATAAAAAAATATTTAAAAAATAGATCACATGAATTTAATATTTACTAGTAAAAAATTAATATTCAGATTTTGGGGGGTTCTTATAATCAAGCAAATAGTGTGTGTGTGTGTGTGTTTGTGTGTGTGTGTGTATATATATATATATTTGTTTTATATATATATTTTTTTTTCTGTCACACCACTATGTTGATTCTTTATGGCAGTGGTGGTGAAGTCCATTCCTCTAAAGACATGCAATAGTTAGAATGCCCACCTGGGTGATTAAGACTGAGTCATTCCATTGTTTACCACTGACAGTATGACAAGGAGTCAGTTTGTCTTGTAGATTGGGCTACGATAGCAGAGCTACAACACATACACACGGCTGTGTGAAATTTTTATATTATGTGAAAACTAGAACTGCCTAAAAATATATTTCTTTTAAAACTTTTTTTTTTTTTTTTTAAATGGTTGATGTTACCTTAAAATAATAATTGGGAGCTTTGAGACTACGTTTTAAGAAGTGCTCGTTTTTCCAAGTCGTGGTTGTATGAAAATGACTCATTACTAGCGCCCTACAGTGTGCGTGGAATAGAAGTCCGTTTGACGGTCCTTTTGTTTTACTACGTAGAACTGCTGGAGCCGTTTAGACGTGACCCCAGCCACTGGTAATGAAGTTTGTTCGGTATTGAAATGTGGAGTTCATTTAACTCCCTGCTGTGTGTTCGTGTTGTATTTTTTTTTTTATCATGCACAGATAGTTGGGTGGTAGAAGTGTAATCGTAGATTGCAGTGATTTTATTCAGGAGAGCACTTGGTTCTTTAAGCATTGTATCCACCGTTCTCCCATATGTGTTCATCCCTGAGTATATTGGATTGTTTTTTTTTGTTTTTTGTTTTTTTTATTATTATTGTATCAAACGAATAATGCCAGATTTATTGCCACGTCGGACACGAGTATGAATGAGAGAAATGCCTTGCATGTATCTGACATGTACAGTATAAAAGGCACACTCCAGCCATCATATTCACTTTAATGCATATGACAGCTTCTTTTCAGACCCCTTCGCACATACGTGGAAAACACTCCCATTGATTTCGATGTGGACACTTTCCTGCCATAGAGTAGCTGGTTTTAAGTGGTCCACTGAGGGGCAGCTGCTACCTCGATAACTTGCTTAATATGCATTCCTTAAATACTCAGCTCTCCAGTAGGACTGCCAGCGGCACTAAACTGCCCATTTAACCTTGTTCGGGTTGCACACGACACAAGCCCTTTCCCTAGGCCATTGGGTTGTATATTCTTAACAGTTCCATTGTACGTCATACCCTCTTTGAAATGAAAAATGGCTTTTTGAAATGAAAACAATAAATAACCAACTATGCGTCGCATACATAAAACAAATCTGCCTGTAATCTAGACGTGTATAAATGTCGTGCTACACCACACGGACCATCCATGGTATTGTGCAGCATGATGTAACTGCTACTAGGTTGGTGAGGCACGTGATTTCCTAGTTCTCCATTACCGTCTTGGAATCGGTTTATTTGTAGTTGAGGTGGCCATTACGATGCAATAAGTACCTTGTTAAATAATCCTTGTAAACGGTACCCTTCCTATAACTGAATGTACAGCACACAATAGAGCCCTGCGCGGGACTGCTTTTTTAATCCCGCCCCCGCAATGTGGGTGTTCCCTCCTGCCACATTTGTGGCCAATCACGCCCGCCTCCTTACCTGACTTCCCGCGCAGTCCCGCAAGGCTGCCCTCGAGTTGTTCCCTCACAGCGTTTCTTCTCTTGTTCCGCCCAGGAACAAGGTGGAGTCACATGAAGTGACATCACATCACGTGACTCCACCTTGTTCCTGGGCAGAGCAAGATAGGAGACACTGTAACGGAGCAGTGAGAAGGCAGCCTTGCGGGATTATCGGGACCCGCAGGTACAGTGCCTGACCGCCCGCTCCTCCCTGCAGCCCCAGCAAGACCGCCTGCCCACAAGTTGTTTTTTTTTTGGGCGTGGGCCTCTAGCACACAATCCCACTGGCTTTCCTGCCATTGGATCTAGTCCTAATTTGATCACATGAGATAAAGGTCCAGTCTTTACTCTTTTCAGCTCTAATTTGTTTTACTTGATCATGTGTAACTTAGTTTAAAATGGGATGTGGCAGCTGTATACATAATGAAACGGTTTGTCATGTTTTCGAGTGACTCTTGAATTCATTAGCACATTCCAAATATTGTCATCCGCTTAGCTGTGAGTTGTAGGAGTGTGTGGACGGCATTAGCAATGCATTATACAGGACCAGCTTGTGAGTCGCATACAGAAAAACTGTTCAATGCTGGGTAACGCCGGGGAGATGAAGTATTTTCAGCTCTCCTGAATAGACAATGTATAACCAGGTGTTCTCACAAAGGATTCTCCATTGCTTTATTTCATTTAATTGAATTATTTGCAAATGTGTCATCAGATCTCGGTAGCCATAGGACACATCTGTGAGCAAACAGGAACCGCCAGTATGTGTAGCGGTGGCTGAAGTGAGACGACCTTGTGCATTTTGTCACTGCACTGCTCCATAATCGGAACTATGCATAGCCGTTAAAGGAGATTTTTAAATGGTATAATCACTGTAGCAACAAACTTTTTTCAGATGTGTATATATATTATACTGCTAGCAAGTACACATGCCACCTGTTCATCATACTAGAGTTGTGAAACGAAATCTTTTCTACAGACATCAAGGTAGAACACAATAGAAACGCAGGATTGGTGATTGACATGAGATGGCAGCTATTCCTTCCTATAATGAGAGAACACACACAACCTCACAAATAGACTTGGGAAAATTATCTTGTTTAAATTCAATTTTCAGCTCAATCAAAGAAGTCTGCTCCTGTCGCTCCTAGCGGAATAGCATAGGAGAGAGGCAATCTATTAGACCTGAGCCAGATGTTAAAAAGTCCTTCAAAATATTTGCGCTTTCAAAATGTACTATAATCTGAATTATTAGACAGGAATGTTTTTTTTTTTCATGGAAGCTTTTATATGGAGGCACATGCTGTGGATAGGTGGACGTATTTGCCATACATCTGAAGCTGATAATTTATTGAACGCTACAGATCTACCCAGCGGGCCCCAGGTATGGCCCAGAGAGGAGACCGCCATCATCATCATACTTCGCTTGGGGAACTGCCAAAAATTTTGCATTTTAACCCCCCCCCGTCTAGTTGTTCTCATCTTCAAAGTTGAGTTATCCTTACTCCTCTCTATTTAGTTTTTTAATCATTGTGATTTTCTTGATTCGGTGTAAATTTGAACACCTTTTCCACATCAAACTGAGGATCTAAAAAAAAAAAAATTACATAAAGACATAAACTGAGCTGCAGCACGGTGGCAAGACCATACAGCAGTTTCACAGGGCAGGTTCCACTTAGAACAGGCCTCGCCATGGTCGACCAAAGAAGTTGAGTGCACGTGCTCAGTGTCCTATCCAGAGGTTGTCTTTGGGAAATAGATGTATGAGTGCTGCCAGCGTTGCTGCAGAGGTTGAAGGGGTGGGGGGGTCAGCCTGTCAGTGCTCAGAAAGCCCCGGACAGTTTGCTGAAGACAAGCAGACTAAGGACATAGATTGCTGGAACCATGTCCTGTGGTCCGATGCGAACAAGATAAACTTATTTGGTTCAGATGGTGTCAAGCGTGTGTGGTGGCAACCAGGTGAGGAGTACAAAGACAAGTGTGTCTTGCCTACAGTCAAGCATGGTGATTGGAGTGCCATGGTCTGGGCCTGCATGAGTGCACAGCTTGATACTTTTTCTGAGCTCCATTAGGAAACCAAATGAACACGGGGATTTAATGTTTAAATGCAACATGGAATTTCAAAGACCGGAGCATTTGTGAAAGTGTGGAAGACCGAAAATGGCCACCAAAGACTGCCAGGCTTGTTTAGCTTCACTTATCAATCCACACACCTCGCTGAGCTAATTTATTTTTTTTTCTTTGATTTGTTCTAGCTTAGACCATCTACAAGGAAATCTGTTTGTGTGATTCTTTAATACTCAACGGTAATGCAGAATCCACAGTCATATAGCACTAAATTAGAAGCAGTAAGCAGGCACTGCTTGGTCAATGCAGAACAAAAGAGAAGCCGCAGGGGTCAAAAGACAATGTATTGAAATCATTTCAGTGTAAATGTTGCACTATTCAAAAGAAAATCTACCATATATATAATTATCCATCACCTGCGATGACTATGCCTCTATGTACACTTCCATGGGTATCAAATGTGTTAAAACCATCCCCAGAGATGTGTTTTTTTGTTTTGCGGCCCCCCCACACACAGAACAAGTCTACATGCATATAGTGGATTAATAAAGTCTTAGAGTATTTTCTATTAGTGGTATATTCTTAAGCACATTTGATCTTTCCTAAAATGTAATGTTGGTCACAATTATCTGGATATTCAATAATAGGCTAGTTAATATGCCTAAAAAGTTTGTGCCCCCCCCCTCCTTTTTTGTAACCCACTTTCCCCTGCCGCGCTGGGTCCAATCATTCACTTCTGCCATTAACGCTAGAATCACACGCACCATCTGCATATCAAAGGCACCAAACGCCCCTCTGTGTGGATAGGTACTGGGACACCCACTAATCATCGTGGAGCAAGTACCCAATGTTTGGACATTTGGTTTGAGCCCCACCCAGCTGGACCACCAAGTCATACGCTGATGAGGCTTTTTATAGAGAGCGGCTCCGCTGAATCCTTTACTTTTAAGGATTGTAACCTTTTCTTTTACTTGTTCGCTTTTTATGTTTGCTTTACTTGTTCCTTTAAACTCTAATTTAGCATGGAGTTAATAACCTGGAATTGCCGCTGATTGAAGCAAACAGTTCAGATCTATTTGTAGACTGTTCATTATATCTACTCTCCCCCGGGTAGTGCTGCAAGGGCAATGCGTAGAATGGGCTTTATGTACCTTGTATGTGTTAAAACCATGAATGGTTATGAAGTCTACCTTTGCTATTCTCAGAGTCATTATGTTCTTACAGCTATTAAACACATCCGCTACTTTAAATACCGAAAACTTTAAAATTTAATTCTGCTTTAATAGGAATGTTTTAATAAATCCATTTTCTTGTCATTAGATTAGGTCACAAACTTTTTTGACAGTTCTATAATTTTAAATTGTCTGGAAATTCCCAGTTTTAGTCACCTAGAGTTCATTATTCCAGAGAATTGAGATTGCAATCTCGATTATTACACTGGCATCAATTAGTAGTAATATATCAGTTGTATATCGGAGGCTAAAATTCACCACTGAACTTCTCTGGTGCTTCCAGACATAAAATGATCATTGTTTTTGTAGCTGATTTGAAAAGGCTTTCATTAGGTTTCTGTAAGGATTCTGAAAAATTTACCGAAGGACCTCTGATTTCCTCCATCGGTTAAATGTACAAAACTGAGGGACTTGTAGTACGTAATGGCAAATACCGTTAATGTTTTTGGTTTGTTTTGTTTGTTTTAGGTCCACGATGGGCTTCCTGGAACTTAGGTGTTTTCATTTGCATCCGATGTGCTGGAATTCATCGAAACCTTGGCGTTCATATATCCAGAGTCAAATCTGTCAACCTGGACCAATGGACTCCAGAACAGATGCAGGTAGCATGTTCTGCCTTCGTAACTGTCGTGTCAGCATACTTTTTTGTAATAGCAGACAAGTACTATTGTTTCTGAGCCTTCTGGTATATTTCCTGGAAGTCACTTCCTGAAATGAATTTTGACAAGTGAGTTAATTGTTACCGTATTTCCCCATGTATAAGACGCACATGGCTCAGCAACTCATCTAACAGTAAGTAAAAAATTAATATTTGGGCTGCTGAAAGTTAGGGGAGGTGGGGGTTAATTTAGGGGCAGTTGTAGTTAATGGGGTCTTATGGGTTAATTTAGGGGCAGTTAATGGATGGGAGTGATGAGGATGATGAGTGAATTTTATGATAAATAAAACTTGAGTTCAATAACTATGTAGTAATTTTTTTTTTTTTTTTTTTTTTTTAACTTTTCGGGCACCAAAAAAGGTGCGTCTTATACATGGGAGTGTCTTATACATGGGGAAATACGGTATATTTGTGATTAGCCAGCATCCCAACAAACAAAAATGCTGACTGCTCTTCTAGTAACTATAGTAAGATAAGATACATCTTTAGACTCCCAAGGGGAATAGTATCCAAAAAGAACACTGTCACATAATTCCTTGCCTACCAGGACTGTCATTGGAGTAGGTATGATAATGATTAGTGAGGAACCCTAACGCTTGCTCTTCACATGGAACTGTCATGGAGCAAAACACTTCGGTTGGGAACAGCCAGGCTATGTAAATTAAAAGTGACAGATGGTTTTGCATGCCTTGAGTATGTGTTTATAATACCTGTAGACAGGTTTGTTTCTAGTGTTGCTAATGCTGACAGTACTCTACAATAAGTAAATGGCACTGTGAGCTGGGATCATGTAACCACACAGTCGTAAGGTTTAAAATATCGCACAAGGCTGAATTATTTCTAGAAATTGTAGTCCTTTTATTAAAAGGTCTGTAAACAAACATAAATATAAAACAAACAGAAAAGCCTTGCTCTCTGAGCACTTACTGACAAATACAAACTATCGTTGGACGGCTTACCCGCTACCAACAAAAACCATTTAGCACAGACCTTTTCCTTTAGGAACCGTCAAGTAGATTATTTTGGAGAGAAATGCAGTCTTGCTCACTGCTTGTGTCTTTCTCACCTGAATAACTCACAGGGCTCCTTTTTGTAGCAGCCTCCTGCTGCTCATTGGTGACAGGTGAGTAACTATCTGGGAGAACTCCTGGACTGGCTTCATCAGCTGCTGCAAGTAAACTGTGGAGTGGAGCACTGGCCCTCCCTTCTCTCCAAATGTTCCACCCCAGGGACCCAAACATAACTACAGTATTACCATTATTTTGCCGTTAACAAACCATTCTCCCTGGGGTTATCAAATACATTGCACTGAAGTATTTTGTGAGAATTATGTTATCCACCACCATGCCCTGTTCCCTGTCACAGCACATAAGTACCGTATTAGCTCGGATATAGGCCGCACCCTTCCAAATAACCAAATGTAATGATGATTGGGTAAAATTTCACTAGAAACACCCAGGCATGGCAACTGCTAGCCCTGTTGAATCTAAACATCAATTAAATAGAACATGTCTTGCAAAGTGAAATAGGTTAAAGGGTCTCAAAAAAGCAACACATGGCGTGCGTTCTGAAGAACTTCAAGAACAGCTGAGGAACAATCATTCGTCAAGAGCCCATCAACGACTTTAAGGAGATCATAAAAGAACCCAGACTGAGCTGTAAAGAACTGCAGGCCTCGCTTGCCTTAGTTAAGATCGGTGTTCACATTTCCACAATATGAAAGAGAAAAAGGCTAGTTTCACATATGCCAAAAAACATCTTGATGCCTCTCGAGACTGTGGACTGATGGGTCAAAAGTGGAACTTTTTGGAAGGCATGGGTCATGTTCGAATGTAAAACTAACATGGCATTCCACAATAAGAACATCATACCAACAGTAAAAGCTGGTGGTCATACAGTAGTCTAGGGCAGCTTTGCTGCTTCATGATGTTGGCAACTTGGCATGATTGATGGAACCATGAACTCTGCTCTCTACCGGAAACTCCTGAATTTGTGAGTTAAAGCTCAAGCACAGTTGGATTATGCAGCAGGACAATTATTTCCATGTTACTGATGCTGTCTCTTTTAATACCCATTGACGGAGACCCTAGTCCTGAGTAATACCACTGTGTAAACCTGATGTGGGTTAAGCTGTGACTAGTTACTTGGCACATTGATATGCTGTCTCTGCGTGCTTTGCTCTAGCACTAATAAGCTTAGCAAATCAGTGAGGAGGCTAGGTGGCACTGCTGCTTCAGTTTAACCATTTTATATAATAACTTTAGCTGAAACTACCTTGTCATTAGCGCTTCAGGTGTGATCATTCTTACTGCATTATGGCAACTTTTTTTTTCTGACTAATTAGCTGTTTCAATTGATTTTGCAGGTTGAGGCTTTGTTTAAAGAAAGGGGAGTACATTCAATCTTGACACGAGTGCAGAAGGCGAATCATTCTCATGGTCATTATTTTGTGTAACATATAATGGGCTTTGTGTGTCTAACTAATCATGTTTTAGATCTTACTAATAACCGAATTTCTGCTTGTAATTCATTCTATACAATGGTCCTCAGTGTGTTTCTGGAAAGGATATTTAAATGTTAGAAAGAAGGATGCAGCTAACCAAATACACTCATCATGCCATTTGCTTGTGTGTCTATGTCCTTGCAAAAAGCTTAGGGTAATATCACTTAGTCACAGATTCTCAAAGCTGTGGGATCCAGTCCCCCTAGCAATGATCTAAAGGCTCCAGATAAACGTAGGTTGACGTGGCTGACCTTCTTGTATGCGCAACATGATTCAGGTACCCAGCTTGCACGGATTGAGTCATGCCTATGTGTGTTAGTGTACATATTTACATATATAATAAGAGAGAGAATGAGAATATATGTTTAGTGTAAGTCTCACTAGCGCTTTGTGATGAATGTGACCAAACAACGGGAACCATATCCCAGCAACTGGCAGGGTTGTCAGACAGATCTAGTCACCGCATGGCAGGATTGAATGATTGATGCAGATTGAGCCAAATGAGTTGCGTATTTAAATGGGGTCCAATACTAATGTCCACCTTCCATTACGTTTCCAGTATTCACTCATTCATAACAAGTATATACATTATTTAGACCATTTGCGGAAAAAAAAAAATTGGTTTAATTTGTATTTTCATCTCTTGTACCCACCTTGTACATATTTAAGTTTTTCACATACGTGAGAAATGAGAATTACACATTAACTTTCACAATGTCTGCTGCCTCAGTTTAGATGATGGCATTTTGCATATACTCCAGTATGTTATGAAGAGTGATCAGATGAATTGCAATCAATTGCAAAGTCCCTTTTTGCCAAGAGAATGAACGTAATCCCCAAAAAACAATAACACTCCATTTCAGCCCTGTCCCAAAAGGACCTGCTGACGTCATGTCAGTGATTCTCTCGTGAACACAGGTGAGTGTTGACGTGGACAAGGCTGGAGATCGCTCCGTTATGCTGATTGAGTTAGGATAACAGACTGGAAGCTTTAAAAGGAGGGTGTTGCTTAAAATCATTGTTCTTCCTCTGTTAACCATGGCTACCTGCAAGGAAACAGGTGCTGTCATCGTTGCTTTGCACAAAAAGAGCTTCAAAGGCAAGGCTATTGCTCCTAGTAGTATGATTTCACCTAAGTCAACCATTGGATCATCAAGAACTTCCAAGGAGAGAGGTTCAATTGTTGTGAAGAATGCGTCAGGGCGCCCAAGAAAGTCCAGCAAGCGCCAGGGCCGTCTCCTAAAGTTGATTCAGCTGGGGGATTGAGGCGTCACCAGTGTGGAGCTTGCCCGGGAATGGCAGCAGGCAGTTGTGAATGCACCTGCATGCACATTGAGGCTCACTCACAATTTTGCCTAAGAACACAGCCATGAATAAAGAATGGTACACAAACATCCTTCAAGTGCAGCTTCTCCCAACCATCCAAGAACAGTTTGGTGACAAGAGATGCCTTTTCCAGCATGATGGAGCACCTTGCCATAAGGCAAAAGTGATTACTAAGTGCCTCTGGGAACAAAACATCAAAATTTTGGGTCTATGGTCAGGAAACTCCCCAGACTTTAATCCCATTGAGAACTTGATCAATCCTGAAGAAGTGTGATCATTGTACATTTTGCACGGATTATTGCAGCATTTTTATAGTTATGCTATTTTTGCATTCAAACCCTGTCACTCACCAGGCCTTTCTGTATCGGTTTACATTTACATACCACCTAGATAATATCTTCCTACACATTGCTCTACTTACAGCCATCAACTTCCTCCCCACCTAACTATGGCTTTTTTTTCCTGCCAACATTGTTACCCATTTATGAATCCCCACCACCACTGTTTTTGGGAAAGTTCAGCTTGAAAGCTACATTTTTGTTCTTCCCTTTGCTCTTTAGTGTATGGTAATACGTTGGTGGTTTATTGAAAAATACAGATATAATTCTCACTTTGCTGTAGCTCGTTGTTGGTATAATGCCGGAGGTTCTGGCTTTTCCATTACTTTACTTGTGACAAGGCTTCTGTAAAACCATAAATCTCATTGCAAGCTTAGCCTGTAGCTTATTTTACAATTGGCCGGCTCCATTCCCACAAGTTTTTTTTTTTTTTTTTTTTTTTTTTTTTTCTTTCTGCCTTTTATTTTGCTCAAGCGTGAGCATTGCATTTATTTTTAAGGTGCCATTAGCTGAGTATTTGCTTGCTGCCCCCATCATAGAAACTGAATGAAACGGTAATGCCTGAGAGGGGTGCAGAACAGCAGTGTCCTCTAAATGAATTAACAACAAGACAGCTCTTTAACCTCAGGAAGAACGCTGCGTTCCTTGAAGCATTTCACTTTTAACTTTAATCCATATAGCAGCCTTATTATTTCTCCCCCCACCTTACCATAAAAGAACAGTAAAGCCTCCAGAAACCTTCTATACTATTTGAAAAGGCCTATTAGATATCCCTTTAGTTATCCCATAACTGAAGTGCCACAATGTTTATGTATCTATGTATAATATATTAAATATATACACACATACATGTAATATATAATATTTCTTGACTGGATTTTCTCTCTAATTTTAGAATTTCTTATCAGAGTGTAGAGTTGATAATGCTAGATTAAGCTTGTATAAAGAATTCCTTAAAACATTTATTTTACTATTATTATGTTTAGTCACTCTTTAGGTGTTTGTGTTGAGCCAGATCACCATATCCCTATAGATCCATACTATCTCTTCTCTTTTAAGTTTTATGTATAAAAATGACCGGCGCCATCTTTAATGTGACACACGTGAATGCTCCGTGGGGCGGTCAGATCTGCTGCTTAAGATGTCAGTCAGTGATTGGATAGTTCTCCCCTTGTTTCAGTGGGAGTACTTTCCTGACACTAGTTGACCGCTTCAAGCAGCCAATCAGTGTCAAGAAATGTCAGATCATGGAGGAGGAATTAAGTGCTTAGTATACTTACTATACTATAGAAGAACATATACTATTTTCATGTTAAAGGACTGTCTAGAGTGTGCACCAGTGATAGACTCCATATTGCCCCTACCCTTATGTGCATTGTTCATGTTGGCAGGATGGGGGGCATTCTAGGAGACAGTTGATATTGGGTAGAAGTGAAAATTTTGTTTAATATGAAATGTGTTTGTGGCCAGTTTACATATATACTTGACTTCCGCCATAGGCAGGGGCAGTATTCAAGATGCGTAACTTAATATTCATCTTTGCTTCTGTTAACCAACCCCCCTGAGAATGAGAAATTGGAAAGTAAATTGAAATATTGCATAAACTTAATAATGTTTCCTTTACGTTCCCTAACCAGCAGCAGTTTTGTAATTGGGTTAATGTAACACAGAAGTTCAACATGCATAAAAACACAATTTGAACAGTTTGTGTTGTGCTTTCTATCCAATGCCTGCTAATTAAGCTGAGTAGACTTTTCTCCTGAGTCTTACTCCTCGGCAAGACAGATTATCCGTCTGATAAGTCTTGGCACTCTTGACGGATCCATCCATCAACATGTTTCTGGAAGTAGAACACTAATAATTATCTTTTTGTGTCTTCATAATTATATAGACTTTTTCATCTGCTACCAAGGGGGTTTGGCATATAAATGATCTTGTAAGGCTTCTTATAAATGCTTAATATTTACGCTGCAATGAATTCATGTGCATACTTGACACACGGCTCCTTTAAATATGGTCCTAATTATTGATTCTATACCACATTTGGAAGAGATTTGATATTAGTACTTTCCACCCACAAGTTCAGTTTGGGACTTTTATACAAAAATTAACATATCCTGCCCATGGAACATCATCTTAACCCATGCTTTGCTTACATGCATGGAAAGCCTGTAGTCTAAGATGATGCCTTTAGTTAGATCAACTCAGAAGATCTAGTCTCCCTTAAGTTTTCAGTACCTCCGAGGGCTCTTACTTAGAAGGAATGAGAAACTTAATGCTGAGATATCGCCTTAAACTAAAGATAACATTTTTTTTATTATTTATTTATTTTTTATTTTTTTGGACAAGTACAGCTAAATACCTTTTCATTTCATGCCCAGAGATGCAAGGTGATAAGTGTGTTGTGCGCGCTCACATACCCATAGTGCTTTGTATGGGTTTGCATGTACCATTCTCTCTACTACACAAACATGGTAGCTGGGTATAGCTAATAAGGTTTGTATAAGCAATTTTGGAGCCTGAAACTTGAAAAAAAATGTATCATAAAATTCATACTCGTCGTCCTCACCACTCCCATCCATTAACTGCCCCTAAATGAACCCTAAGGACCCCATTAACTAACTGCCCCTAAATTAACCCCCACCTCCCCTAACTTTGGTACTGGGAAGTAGTAACTGCAATCTACAACCACTGTATATGACGCACCCATTTTTTAGACCCCAAACTTTTTTGAAAACAAAAGTACGTCTTATACATGGGGAAATACGGTAAATGAATCAGCAGTAATACTCTTTATAGAAAAGTGAGTTGTTGGTTTGTGGATCCACGAAGGCACTCATTTATGCCGCAGCCTCCATTAAAGCAAGCATGCTGAGTAACAGGCTAGTGACGTGAAGTGGGAGTCATTGAATCCTAATTGGATACTAGGATGAAGCGTGGCGCCCTCCTTTGCACTGTAATTGAAATCTCATTACGGTGGAAGTGGGAAACATTATTTGTGATGCAATGAGAATAAGAGTGAAAAAGCTTTCCCATGAGCTGATAATTAGCATTCCATGCCTTCCCTCGGTTCTATGCTACCCTTCTTCATTTGATCAGTGTGCCTATCACATCATTAAATCATACTTTCTTTGAAAGGGATCCTGTTCTTAATCCATTGCTCTGAAATCCCTTCATGTATATTTATTAACAATCAGCATGTACAAAATGTATAGTAAGAGTCTAAAATAAAACCCACAACATCAAGCAAGACCCTAACAGTTTCATTCCGTTGGTTTGGTGGAAATTCTCTAGCATTGCATTCACAGAAATTGGTATCTCAGCGTTTTAGTTTGTTTTTAATCTATTAACAGTATTCAGAAAAGAACTGATGAAAATGCAGAGATTTGGTCACTCACCAATCAGTAATAACACCCCTTTTGGCAGAAATACCAGCCTCCAAACATTTTTTGCAGCCGGCTATAACATTATTACCGTATTTGCTCGATTATAAGACGACCCTGATTATAAGACGACCCCCCAAAATCTGAATATTAACTTAGGAAAAAAAGAAAAAGCCTGAATATAAGACGACCCTAAAGGAAAAAAGTTTTACCAGTAAATGTTAATTCATGTAAACAATTTTTTTTAATAAAAGCTATGATTGAGAAAAAGATTTTTTTTTTGTTTTTATTTCTTGTATTTTCCAACCTGTCCCCCAGTTACGCACATCTGCCCCCAGGCTTGCCACTCCAATATGGCACTGTGGCCCATGATATGCCTTTTAACCCTCTATATGCCACTGTGCCCCATGGTACGCCTTTTGACCCCCTATATGCCACTCTGCCTCCAGAAATGCCTTATACCCCTATATCCCATTCTGGCATTTAGGGGGTTAAAATGCATATTATGGGGCAGAGTGGCATATAGGGAGGTATAAGGCATTCCAGGAGGCAGAGTGGCATTAAGGGAGTTAAAAGGCATTGTATAGAGCACTCTGCCTCCAGAAATGCCTTATACCCCTATATGCCACTCTGGCATTTAGGGGGTTAAAAGGCATATTATGGGGCAGAGTGGCATATAGGGAGGTATAAGGCATTTCAGGAGGCAGAGTGCTCTATTAAATGCCCCCTTAACGCCACTCTGCCTCCTGAAATGCCTTATACCTCCCTATATGCCACTCTGCCCCATAATATGCCTTTTAACCCCCTAAGTGCCAGAGTGGCATATAGGGGTATAAGGCATTCCAGAAATGCCCTACACACACACACACACACACACACACACACACACACTTACTTACCGGTGCTTCCAATTTCCTGCTGTATTGCCGGGGCAGCGGGTTGACGTCTCATTCCGCGGCAGCCGGAAGGAGGTGGAGTTGGCAGCGGGGGTTTGTATGCGTCCGCCGCAAATACCTTCCCCGGCTGTCAGAGATCAGAGTTCCCCGCACTGGTGCGGGGAACTCCGATCTCTGACAGTCGGGGAAGGTATTTGCGATGGACGCATACAAACCCCCGCTGCCAACTTCACCTCCGGAAGCACCGGTAAGTGTGTGTGTGTGGGGGGGCGTTAAATTGGGGGGGGGGGCGGCGACGACAGGAGGATCCAGGTCCCCTGCAGCGGTGCGGGGGATCTGGATCTTAGTCTCCTAATCAGACCTCTATTTGAGGTCTGATTAGAAGACGACCCCGATTAGAAGACGAGGGGTATTTTTCAGAGCATTTGCTCTGAAAAAAACCTCGTCTTATAATCGAGCAAATACGGTATGTTAAGTTTTATTTATAGAGTTGCGGATTCAGTAAGGGCTGTTTCAATGAGGGAGAATACAAAATATCTGTATTATTAGATATTAGTTATATATGGCTATTAATGAAGTGTCTGAAAACTGGAAAAGGATGTTACTTTGTATAACCCTTTGGTTTTCATTCAAACGTGATGCCATAAGGTAGCTCATCTATGACAGTGATCCTGTAGTATGTGAATCTGATTCCTAGGGCAAGAATTTGTACATATTCAGTATTCAATCTGTTTCATATACCATGTGATTGGAACAATACTTGAAAGTCTGCAACATATTTCAAGATGGCTTATTTTTTGGTTCCAAAAGTGAAAGTTGACCTTTGTAATGTTGTTTTCCCTCTCTTTAGTGCATGCAGGACATGGGAAATACCAAGGCCAGAGTTCTGTATGAAGGCAATCTTCCAGAGAACTTCCGGAGACCTCAGACAGACCAGTATCCTTTCAATGCACCAATCGGATATGATTAAATGCAATACCATGCTTCATCTTATACTTTGTTGCATTTGCATCAGATTTCCTTTTATTTTTAGGAACGTGTCTTGATTTATATCCGTGTAACCTAATTTACAGGTATGTCAAACTAAAGTTATTTTTTGGATTATTTCTCCAAATTCTTTTAAATTGTACAGATGACGTGCTCTTGCTTACCATAATCTACCTTTAAAGGGGCATTCCAGCCATCAGAGTGTACTCTTTAAATTAACATGCCCCACCTCTTTGAGAATGAACGCGGGATTCTGCAGGATGCCTCCGTATGCTAATATCCTAATATGCTAGTTGATTTGTAGGAGTGTTTGTCTCCAGCGCTGGCTCTAGGATAGTTCAATGGGAGTTGCGGGTTTGAATCTCAAAATGCACGGTACTCGCTCCTAGTGAAATGCTTTAAGCAGCCAATCAGTGGCCATGTTTCCATAGTGAATACATGTAACCCCATTGATTCATGTTGGAATAGGGTTGGATAAGGAGTTCCGCAGTTAAAACTCTGTTATGTAAAAAAACAAACCAAAAAAAAAAAACAACTTACTTTTTCATGAGGCCACCAAATTGGAACATTATCTGTAGGGGATTACTGTTGACAAATTATTGTAATAACTGTTCTTCATTATACTTTTCCCAGCGGATGTAATAAAACAAGCGAGTATTGAGATGTACGGACATGTTTATAAAGAAAAGGGCAGTTCTGGGCCATTGTGTGGTGTATCCTATCCATTCATGGGAATTGGACTGCGTTTGACTTATACCCCAGATTGATGCTATACGTTAAACCCCTTCTTTGCCCACTTCAAGGATCTTGGCCGTGAACGTATTTAAATGCCGTATTTCGAAGGCTTTTACCAGGTTTTTTTTTTTACGTGCCCCCCCAGGCTTTTGAGACTCGATTGAGTAAAAGAAACGCATTCATTTAACGAAAAAACTGCTTCCTAATATGACTGTTTTTTACGGTATGATTATGTTCAGACAATTATCGGTCAAGACCTTTTGATTACTACATTAGCTGCTGTGCTTCTGAGGCCCGAATGAGTTGATAACCTCTTCAGTGTGTGACCTTTCATTCTGCAATCCCCTGTTAGCCTTGCTTGTATTTTCTGTTAGGAGCGTGATTGATTATCCGGGGTAACACAATTACTGCCTATTCACCTAATTGTCTTGCCTGTTGAACTTGAACAACAGTTGACCAATGTATTTCCAGTCCCAATGCACCCCTTATCCAGATGTCTTTTGTCAGCGGGCACATTCTCGAATCCTCATAGTTATTTGCCCCTCTCACTGTTTTATAGTCCCAGCAGTGTAAGAAGTGAAAGCAATTTGGTATGTTAAGTTGGAAGAGTGTAATTTCTCTTGTGGGATGCCGTTAATTATAGTCTGTGCATACCGTTAAATGACAAATGATAGTTTTACATTAAGCTTTTCATTATTAGGATTTCAGGTCTTATCTGAAAATTTTAATTTAGTTTCCTGAGATCTTTTGTGCAGCAGACCTAATCAGCAGCTCTACTCCTTTGAGGTTGTTTGATCTTTTCAATGTTATTCTGTTGTCAATGGGATGCGCCTGCAAACGTAAGATTTACTTCAATATGATTTACTTTACTGAGGGACTAAATGGTAATTTAATTGTCTGCAAAGCAGCAATGTTCACTGAAAGACAAACTGCATGTTTAATAAGAGCTCCAGCTCACATGCCAATGTGAAGGGGCTTGTGTATAGTTATCAACAGCCACCTGGCCATACCACTGGGCCTTGTGCTCTTCTCATTGTTACAGAGAAAATTAATGGGGTTTACTTTTTTTGGAGGGGGGAGGTAGAGTTTTGGGGGGGGGGGTTGCTGCTAATGCGGATTCTTCCTCACTTTGACGGTCACCTCTGCATGGGGGACTCCTTGATTATAGAGGCCGCAAAGCAGGTTGTATTGGTGGTTGGCTATGTATATTGTCAGTTTTGTATTAGTCCTTCTTGTAGGGGCACTATGGACACTTTACAGTAGGAATAATAAAGATGTGGAATTACCCATAGATATTGTTTTACTAAATTACTATAGCTTCAGTGTAGATTAGTGTTGAAAAATATCGTTAGTCATTAGGATTTATGGGATATTTATTGGATTATATGTTAACGCTTGTAGCTGTGGTTCTGTCCATATCTTGGGAGCTCAAGGTTTGACTCGTCCTCTGGGCTTTTAAGAATGGGCCGATTCTCATCCCACACAGTGTTCAGCCTTTTTTGATGGTACCTTTTAATGTAAATGACCTTATCTTTCATAACATGCCTTAAGAAAACTGTCTAGGTCAGTTCATTGGAATGCTCCCTGGTATAATACCAGTGTAATACTTCTGTTCTCTGCTAAAAGATCAGTATTTGTGTGACCATGATAACCTAAATGACCCACAATCATACATTTTGTTCTATGAGTAAAGGTAGCAGAATCAAAATAGCATCTGCTTGTTCTGGTTACCATTTTCTTCCCCTTCTCCCTCGCGTCTATACTTGTTTATCTTGCTGGTATTGGTGTATTTTCTCTAGGTAAACTGGTGATGTCCCAAAACTGAGCTTTTAATACAGTTGACATGGAAACCTATGTTTCTTGATGTAAGAGGTGACACTTTGCTGTTCTAAAGTCTTCTCACCCTAAAAGACTCTCGGCCTTCAAACATCTGGAAGCATCGGTGTTAAGAGGCTAGCAACAGTTCACATGTTTGCGTTTCCTGTCACCGTTCAATTGTCAGCAAAGCTTTGCCTTTTTAGCTTTTTCTCGTATTTGTTTAGTTGAAATAGTGCTTATCTTTACTTACAGTTTTACTGAATGATCATGTTCAGTTCATCTTCGTGTGTATATAGACATCCTTTTTGAGACAGTTTTATGATTGTATATGATCGAGGCCCGATTTTACCGGTATCTACTGCTGTATAGCTTTCTAATCAAAAGGTTCGTTTAATATAGTGCTTCTGAATATGTAGATGTTTGTGTGAAAGTATTGTGTGATCGTATTCACCATATTGAACTATACTATTCACCATATTAAAAGGCTATATGCCTGATCTAAGCCAGTGTTGCTGAAATGCCTCAGCAACGGGGGGAAAAAAAGTCAGTGCCTCATTTGATCGCTGCTAAGTGTTTTAAAACACCGCTTCTTAGAGACATGCTCCCTCTAACAAAATTAGTATTCCCAGCCTCCAGGTTGGCTACAGGTACTGCAGACAACCATGCAGGTCAATGGAGCTCAGCTCACTAATCATTGTGATCAATAAAATTAAGTTTAAATATAATTACAAATGTAGTATTTAAAAATGTTTCTTTGGGTTACATTGAACTGGCATGTTTCAAAGATGTCTCAAATAGACCATGGGCACAGGATGACCAAATGTCAAAAATCAACATTTGGGGGAAAAACGCACACCTCCCAAATGTGTCCCTTTTAGTCCACAAACAACCAGACAAACCTATGCATGGGTGCTATTACTGTACTCGGGAGATGTTACTGAATACATACTGGTATGGTGTTTAGCAGTGACTTGTATCAGGAGCTGTAAATTCATACCTAAAGTACCTTTTTAAAAAAAAAAAAAAAAAAAAAACACTACTGCAAACTTTGAAAAAGGCTAGTGGTGAAATATGGTTAAAATGCCAGTATTTGAGAGACCCTGGGTTGTCTAGTTTTTAAACATTTATGTGGTTTTATTGAGGTAAATTGAAAAATTCGGCTTCAAATATGTCCAGATAACAAAAAAGAAAAGTTTGGAAATGGCAATATGCTGCTTGTACTTGAAGCAACTGTAACTTGAAATAACACCTAAAAACATTGGGTATTTCTAAACCCAGGATAAATATTAGATATCTATTTAGCTGCCTTTTCATTAGCTTTTGTAGATGAGTAAAATATTTTTCAAATAAAAAGTGCTCCTGTACCTGAAGGAATTGTTGACGGAACACATTGCCTGGTTGCCAGTGCACATGTGCGGTATACTGTCTGCCTGCACAGGAAGCATTAATTTAGGTGGGGGACACAGGCTCCAAGCAGCCATGAGAGATGCAGAAACAAGAGAGGTTCATTTAAGGTAAGTACTTGAATTTTATCTTACAGGTTGAAGAGTGCACACTAAAATATTGTAACATACTTTCTTCACTCGTTTGTCTGTACTAGAGACTGTCCCTTTAAGCCAACAATGCAAAGAACACATTCTAATACTAATGGATATCAGTTTTTTCTTTAAATGTCTTTCCTTGTCAGACATATCTCCCCTGCCACCTAGAGTTCACACAATCTGCCCCTATTCACATGAAGCTGCCACTATGGTTGCCATGTCTAACAATGTAACCCCTTATGTAATGGTAAAGGTGAGAAGAATGAAAATGGATTTGAAATTTAATAACACGCTAGTCTTGTCAGCTTCTTTTGTTCTTGTGCAAATAGCCTGTATTTAATGTGACATCTATACCCAAATCCTGCGTAACTCTATAATCGTCTTTCACAATTCGAGAACAGGTGAGGGCAGGAGATTAATGCATCTTCTGTCTCCTTCAAAGCATCTTCTTTCTATTTCAAGCCACCATATACATACTTTGTGAGGAGTTTATATGGGTGCTCTGTAATTTACTAAACTCATTCCCAAACCCATTGACTGACCTCTGCAATTGTTAAAGTAGTCTTTCTTACCACCATAATGTGAAGGGACAACCTCCTGATCATTTCTTGCAGGGAAGGGCTGAGCTTTCACTCGATCCACATATGAAACTCTCAGATGTTAAATTCTCAGATGGCTTAGTGCGGATCTTGCCAGCAAACTACCAGTTTATAGACTCCGTTAGGGCACCTGTTTCTCCTTAAACAGAACAAAGTCATTTGTTTCGATTTTGTGAACAAAGGTGTTCAAGCCACATCACTCACATGCGTACTCAAAGGCACGGATTGAACAACCTTATGCCAGGGCTCGACAAATCCCAGGCGCCAGGTCGCCATGGCGACAGAGAATTTTGTCCTGGCGCCTAGGTTTTGTCAGCCTCTTACATCCAGAAAAAATTGTGGATGTAAGAGGCTGAGTCACCACACGGGGGCGCTGGTGCCGTCTGCCCAGAAGTCTGGGCAGACCGCACAGCCACTCCGAGCCCGAGCCTGAGATCACTCCCACGGAGTGATCCTGTAGGCTGAAAACGCGGTTGCTGGAAAAGCAGCAATTGTTTTCAGCTGCCACAGGCAGCCTCAGGGAAGGGGTTTGTGTGTTGATTGGGTCCCCACACAAGTCTGGGGACCTCACCCAACACCCCCCAGCTGCCTGATCGCTCCATGGGAGCGACAGCGCAGCGTTAACCCCTTCAATGCCACAATTGTGTATGAAACATTTGTGGCATTGCAGGGGTTAACATTTGTTCCCACAAGCTTGTGGGGATTAAATATCTGTCAATGCTGTGCTCCAATGGAACATCAGCATCGAAAGAGTTAAAAAAATGAAAAAAATGTATTTAAAAAAAAAAAAAACAAACAGCACTGACCTGAAAGTTAGTTTTAAAAAAATCCTGGCTCCTAACTTTTTTACCTGGCGCCTAGATTCACAACAAATTTGTCAAGCCCTGCCTTATGCTATAGGCATTAAAGCTCCATATATCGAGATATATATATATATATTTTTATTTATTTATTTATTAGCATACTGGCTTTGGAATTAGGTTCATACAAATATAGTTGGGTATGGTGTTCCTTAGTGAGAGTGTTGCGTAACTCACTTGACCCGTGCCTATGTGTGTCTGCATATTGGCTTGCATTTCAGAGTCTGGCAAGTAATGTGTCCGGGGAGGCTATAGTAGGCAGCGGAAGTGCTATAACAGAGGATCTGAGGTCTGAATAAAATATGACCTTGGTTATAAGACACGGTCGCTTTTTTTTTATTATGAAAAAAACGTAGTCTTGTAATCAAGCAAATATGGTAAATCCATACCACTGTCTTTCTTTTGCACTGTGTATTTAGTTGATGTTCTGTATTATCTCCTTGCAGTTCTAGCAGTTTACTATTCTTGCTGTGTTTTGTTCCAAGTGACCAGTTACCCAATTTTTCTTCTTTCAAAGCAGTGTTTGAATTTTGTTTACTAGCTTGGGGATATTTTGCCCTGTTTAATATTGCTGCAGTTGATGTATGGATTTATTTCACCCTACATCATGAATGTTTCATAAGACATTTGTTTGTTTATTTTTTTTAGTGATCAAACTTAAATGCAAAACATAAATCGGATAATGCCAAATTCTGTGACTTACATAATCTGTTGTCGGTCCCAAAATAATTCAGTTCAGGTCTACAGTGGCGTAGTCTTTGAAAAGAGAAAATGATCTGAATCAGTTTGTGAATGTATGTTGAATATATAACTGGAATAATACATCAATTGCAATGTTACGTACCCATATGAGTTTAGTGCAAACACTATTAAAGGGAACTCCCAGCATTGTTTTAAATCCTTTATCTTGTGTCACAAAATATCTCATAAATAGTAGCTTCGTTTTTCTGTTTCACCTACCCAAGACCCTCTTTTATTTGTGAAGCCAGCTCTCGTTTTCAAAGCCTCTCAAAGATCAGAACACGGCTCCTATTGCATCACGTGTGACGGTGTGTAATCCTGTAAATATATATGCTACAAAGAATGTCAAGCAAACTTACAAAAGCCACATATTATTGCAAACAAGAAAATACCCTGGCTTCATGCATGCCTGCTCTGACTCCAGCTTAGCCTACTAAGTACCCCTTTTAGTGACCAAAGTCTGTCGAGGAAAGGTGGTACCTTTTTAAGCACATTTTTCTGCTTCTTCAAGTAACCAAAGCCCAATTAGGTACCTTATTCACAAAAACTGCCATATAGAAAAAAAACTTGAGTCCCCTTCACTGGGGAGGGGAAAGCTTTTTCGGGGGGAGATCTTTAGGAGTTAACATTGCAAAATATGACTTGACCACTGGTCCCATGTAGTCTGTCCATAATATCTGCTATAAAGATTCAAACCTTAACCGGTCCTTGATGTTATATTCAGGCTTCCAGTCTCCCCAGCTGGCTGGGGTAGGCACAGGCCCATAAGCAATGTCCTACCAACCAATAAGGTGATCAGCCCTTGATGCCACTAGGAACGGCTTTGTCAGTAAGTGGTTAGCAATCCAGCATCTGAGTAAGTAGTTATCACCAACAGCACTTAAGATATAAACATAGCAGGGTTTATTATCCATATGATGATGATCCTAAGCTTTTTAAAATAACTCTAGGAAATAGAGTATATCACGTCTGTGTTCTGTAAATAGACACGTGGACGGATTGTAAACTGCAACTACTCTGAGCAAATATCTTATGTGTATTATAGACTGGTGCATATTATACTCGGTGTTGTATGTTATGGCTCCAGCTTTAACACTGTGGAGGAGGGGTTCATGTTGCTTGCTGCCATCAGATTGCCATTCGGAACTGGTAACCTAATGCACGGGGCACGGAGGAGGACTCATGGGTCCTAAACAGAAATAATCTGTTTACTTGTCATTAACTTACCGCACTGAATATTGTGTGGACAAGTACATGGGTTTATTTTAAACATATATGCATGTATCATGTATGTTGCACATTTTAGTACAAAACATACTGAATATTGTATTTTTTAAATATTTGTTCCTGCACCCTTCTCATGCTGTGTTCTAAATGTCCCAGGGTTACAGGTTTGCTCCTTAACTTATACACTAGATCTGTGGAGTTCTTCATCCGAGATAAATATGAAAGGAAGAAATATTATGACAAGAATGCATCCACAGCGATCAACGTAAGTACAGTTTTCTTTTATCGAAAAGAATGGCTCTACCGCCAAAGATACGCGGTACTGCTAGGTGTGAACACATCTATTGTTAAAAACTGCAAAGATAAGGTCATAGGTTTCATACTCATCAGTCCATATGAAAAATGTGAATGCATTTATTAATACATATTCACTGATTATTAGAAGCCTGCTTTTTTTTTGGGGGGGGGGGCGTTATTTGTATCGCATATAAATAAAATCCGTTCAATGAGAATAAATTAGTCACAATGTCGTATAAAAATCAGTATTGGAACAGAGACTCTGGTCTGGTGTGTCAGTAGTTTACAAAAGTACATTGCTCAATGAACCATTCTTTGGTTGCACGTAATAGTAGAAATACTACTGTGAATTCTGCTGACGTAACAGTCATGTGACATTTTCTTTCCAGTAACTTTGCTTAGAAAGTGTAAGCTTAAAATGTTTAGCTTAAAATGTTTAATTGTAGGCTCTTCTCTCGACTCGCATATAAATTGAACCACATTAAATTAGAATAAACAGTTGAAGTCTGTCCAGACCCTGCTGGGATATCCAATCGCTCTGATGAGGCACTGATCATACACTGTGATCTCTATGCAAGTCTATAGGAATATACATAGCAGCATAATCCAAAGTTCAGTCTTCCTGAAAGCCCGCATGGATCGAATGATGAGAGATCTTTGCCAGATGGTCGCTGATCTCTCAGGGCCAAGGGTCGTAGGCTGTGCGTTGTATAGGTGTGTGCAGGTGCAGGCAAAAGGTGTTCATGTGTATTTATTCCATATGTAGAAATTCAAATTTGTAGCTCTATTAAAATGTGTAAAAACACCCAAGTGTCCTGGTGTCGCACACCACTCAGACTTTTTTTTTTTTTTTTTATCCAAACAATTTTTTTTTGGGAAGTTGCTGTTAAATAAAAGATGATATTTTGATTGAATGAAGAAAGGGCTTATGTATAGATTGGTGCTGTGTGCTGCATGATCCCCCTGCGAGTTAGAGACCTATCCAGCAAAGCAATAGCAGCAAGTTTTTCCACATAATCCTATTTTGTAACCTAATCTAATTGTTCCATCTCTCCACAAAATGCACCTTTTCTTTTTGTGTATGCGTGCCGATTTGATTTTGTATATAGCTTGGGTTTTTGTTTGGCTTTATTTTTATGAAGCATTACAATGTCAGGTTGGAATTGACTTTTATGGTAGACTGTGGTGGCTTCTGGTCCTTGTCTCTCTTTGAAGACTGCAGTGGTCTTCATAGCTTCATGAGCCCCATCAAGCTTTGGCCGAGTAAAGGATGGGATGGCCTACAGATGACTTCAGGTCCGGTTTCCACTGTGTCTCCTTTTGAGGACGTTTTGGTTCACCCCCTACTTTTTATTATGATTCAGAAGCATCATCAGCACGGACTTCAGAAAACAAAAATCTTTTGATGAGAGCACAGGTTTTCTACTTTAACCGGAGGCAAACACTTTTTTTTCCCTTCTTGATTGCAATTCTGTAATGATTAGGCAGTTCACGTTTCAATTTATTTTAATTCCATTTTTTTAATTACATTTATGTACGTATACAAACATTTTCAATGTGATCTGTCACAAATAGTCTTATTGTGTTCACACTTCTGTTTTAATCCATATGCTTAGTATTGCTGTGAACAATGTAGGCTTAAGGCAGAATTCATAATACAGGTAGAAATCCCAGCTCGTTTAATCTTTGGTTAATTAAAAAGCAAGTCAAACTTGCGTTTTCTCTTGCCCTATAAATAGATCTGTTATTGCATAGAAAACCTTTAACATAAAACATAAGCTGGTATGTTTAATTTGATATAGAGTCTCTGAATAGTCAATGAGTGCATGGCAATAACAATATTATGCTAATATACCGTATTTCCCCAAGTATAAGATGCTCCCTTGTATAAGACGTCTTTATTACATATTACATGAAGTTATTGTATTGGCTTCCTGGGCATGGTATGAGTGAATTTGATGTTAGCTGCTAGCAATTGTTAGCAATCACACTCCTATCATGCTCAGGCTGCCAGTACATGCAAATCACTTTCAGCCTCCGTGTTCCCCCTACACATGGATCCATGCTCTCGCCCACACACCCACACCTTACCTGAACTGCAGATCTTCTGCTGCCGCTCATAGACTTCCGTGGGGGCTGTTTCCCCTCTGCCTTGCTTGAGCAGGAACTGAGTGGAGTCATATGATGCGATGTGCATTCACGTGACTCCACTGGGTTCCTGTGTCTCCGTGGAGGATCAGGAGACGCTGCTGATCAAAACAGGTAAGCAGGTCCCCTTTCCAGTCCCTTTTTTAGTAAAAAAAAATATATATATATACCACCACTGTATAAGACGCCCCAAATTTTTCTAAAAAAGGTGCGTCTTATACATGGGGAAATACGGTATATTTAACTAGCTATTCACAGCTCCGTTCCTTGGAAGTTCCATAGCCTTTGGCCCCATTGGAATCAACAGTAAAGCAAATCCTAGCTGAGATTGGAATAGTAATAGATGAACACTGTTATAGAGGTGGATATGCTGACATATACCAGACCTAGATATTAAATATGGCTTTTAAAGACTGAGAAATAAGAAGCCCAATTGAATGACCTACTTAATAGCTACACTTTTGAAAATTTTACCACCTAGGGCACAGTCATGTAACTGACACTAACAGATCAAACACAAGTACTGGTTTAGCAAACATTACTTGTTTCTCATAGCAACTGCTATTTTCCGTTAAAAAAAAACAAACAAAAAAAACAGCCCACCTAAATATATGAAAGCAGTTTTCTAGACATCTGACCCAGTAACTGAACAATTGAGTTAACTAGGTGTAAAGTTGTGTCCAGATCTCCTTGATACAATCTGAAACTAATGGAAGCCAAATATGTTGTTCATGTAAATATTTATTTAAAACCCCAAACATTATCGTCCTATTTGTGACAGTTTTTGCACATGTGAGTAGTAGTGAAATGTGTACATGCATGATGTTTCTTAAATACAAATTTTACTGTGTTCTAAAGATTCTAGTTATGTGATTGGATAGATAGATGGGATTTTCAGTCTATGGGTTATATGAGGGACAAAAATAGGGTGGGACAATGGTGTATATAAAACGTGTGGTGGTTTCAACAATGCTGTTTTTTTGTTTGTTTTTTTTTTCTTCAGTAGATAGAAATGTAATTTGTGTTTTTTAATAGCTCAAAAGGCAAAATGGGTCTGCTTGCCTAATGCCTGTCAACAGGACTAGCTAATGGATGTCGCTGTTACTTAAACATAACATATATCCGATCAGAGCTAGACGAGTGTAAAGCTCATGACCTTTCATTGCCTTTTTTACTAGCTCCTTCGGCAAAGTCTTTTAATTTTTTTTTTTTTTTTTTTTAGTTTCTATTTTTACATGCCTCATTGGCATATTTTTCTACTCCTTTTTTGTGCCGTTTTCATTTTTTTTTTTCTTTAACTACGTTGGTGCTTCAGGTTAGAATGTGTACATGATTCGTAGTGATTAATATGTATAAACCTGACCTTCTTTGCAATTGCAAAGAATTGCCGATTGGATGAGGCAGTTTCTCCTTTGGGATGTTAAGATTTTTGCATGGGAAGTTGACTTGCACATAAAGCCTACTTACGCTCTGTTCATTCATACCCTGTCAGTCTGCATTCTGTTAGCTTTTGTATATCATTTTGTCATACGTCGCATACTATTTTATTCTAAAACTATTTTTTTTGGCCTTTTTTATTTTGCTTTTGTGATTCCTCCCGATCATGTACAACTAGGGAGTAGAGTGCTTAGACTAAAGGATCTGAAAGACTGTGGTGAGTGAGGACAAAACAAAATGAGGTCAATAATATTAAATGGTGCAGGGCACTAAATATCAGTTTTAATTCTGCCAAATAGATCTGTTGTGTACTTTCTTACATGGCAATAGCTGGCTTTCTTGTGGCTAATTGTCCTGACAGTGTTGGGAAAATGTAATCCACTATTTCCAGGTTTCGTAGTGACTTATTGATTTAACTGGGCTACTGGTGTCGCCAAGCGGCACACATGGAATCTATAAAGCAATAAACGTCGGCTATATAGGAAAGACCTGCTTAAATGTATTATAACATAACATCTGCCTCTGTGATACCGTATTTAAAAGCGCAAAGTCCATTGTGTTTTTTTTTTTTTTTTTTTTTTTTTTTATTATACTGCCTGTCATATGATGTTGTTGTTCCACCACAAAAACAAAAGAAGGCTGTGTAATTTTTGCATAGGGTTAAAAATGAAACAGCGGTAAATGTGCGCTAATCGGTCACAAATATGAGCTATCTGGCAGCCCCACAGCTAAGTTACTGGGTTTGCTGCTTTGGGGGTGGGGCTAGCATGATCATGGGTGTGGCTATCTGAGTAGTTTAAGCACAGAATAGGAAGTGGGCGGGGTTATTAGGGGTGTATAAAGCAAAGAAACATGTGCACACTGTGTAGAACAGGCATGTCCAAACTTTTTTCGAAGAGTGCCAGATTTGATGAAGTGAACATGTGCGAGGGCCGACCATTTTGCCTGACATTTTCTGAACCATTAAAATTAAATGCAAATTAACTATTTAACTTCCCACAATCTCCCCTCTTCCCCCCTACCCCTCCTTCTCACAATCTCCCCTCTTCCTCCCTACGCCACCTTCTCACAATCTCCCCTCTTTCTCCCTACCCCTCCTTCTCACAATCTCCCCTCTTCCTCCCTACCCCTCCTTCTCACAATCACCCCTCTCCCTCCCTACCCCCTTCTCACGATCTACCCTCTCCCTCCCTCCCTACCCCCCCTTCTCACGATCTACCCTCTCCCTCCCTCCCTACCCCCCCTTCTCACGATCTACCCACTCCCTCCCTACTCCCCTTTGTAGGTCACTTACTGTCAACTCCTGTGTTGGGAGCGTGAGGCGTTTGTCTCGGGTGCCGGCGCTTCACTGCTGAGTGCCGGCATATGACGTCATATGCCGTCGCTCAGCGTGAAGCACCGGCACTCGAGACAAACACCTCACGCTTCCAACACTGCACTCTGGGCAGCGCAGAGGCAGGCGGCGGTGGCAGCGACGGCGAGCAGAGGAGTCCTGGATTTCTGTCAATCAGGGGGGCCCAAGAGGTGCCGAGCGGTCGTTTTCAGCAACCGCTCGGCACCCCTTGGGCCCCACTGACTGGCAGAACTCCAGGGCCCGGTCGCAGTCGTGACCCGGTAGTTCCGCCACTGCCTACAATTTCTTCATCAGATGCCCTTGTGGCTGTGTGTGCCAGGGCAGGGAGAAGGAAAGCCCAAATCTAGCGACGTCCGAGATCGCAAGATTTGGGCTTTCCTTCTCCCTGCGCCGGCACACACAGCCACAAGGGCATCTGATGAAGAAATTGTGTAGGGGAGGGCAGGGTCGTACCTAGAGTATTTGGCACCCGGGGCGGATCCTGTATGTGGCACCCCCCCCCACACACACACTTTAAAACTACCTGGCCGAAACTGAATATGACCCCCCCCACACACCATAAAAAAATCTAACACTTTTATTTAAAGTAAGTAACACACCAAAATAGGACAAAACAATTAAATAACAATATATATATATATATATATATATATATATATATATATATATATAATTGTTAACAGCAATCACATTCCTATCATGCCCAGGCATACCCAGATTCCAGGAGGCACTCGCAGACTTGGCATGATAGGAGTATGATTGCCTTATCTACCCCTTCTCGCTCCCTTCTGCCCTATCTACCCCTTCTCACTCCCTTCTCCCTATCTACCCCTCCTAACAATCTACCCTCTCCCTCTTTGAAGTTCACTTACCTTTCAGGAGTCCTGCAGTGGGGGTGCAAGGCCTCTGTCTCCCAGCTCTGCCACTGCATGGAACAGTATAGAGTGATGGGAGTTATGATGTACTTTAGAGCATAATTATATAATGAAAAATACATTGGAAATGGTACAGCATAACACCCATCACTCTCACACATTTACCAATCCACACGCACATACCAATCCACACGCACATACCAATCCACACGCACATACACCAATCCACACGCACATACACCAATCCACACGCACATACACCAATCCACACGCACATACACCAATCCACACACACATACACCAGTCCACACACACATACACCAGTCCACACACATACACCAATCCACACACATACACCAATCCACACACATACACCAATCCACTCTCACTGTATGCTTTCCTACCTTTCCTCTTTTCTCCTTACAGCTCCTTTTCCTGCTCTTCGCTCCTCTTCTTCTTCAGTTCTTCCTTCTTCTTCCGAGGGCACGGGGTTCAGAGGGCACGGACAGTGGTGGGCGCGGCTTCAGTGTTGTGCGCCGGGATCTGACAACAAACCCCGGCGCACAACAGCTGTTGCCGCGCGGATCGCAAGGGAGCGGTATCGGAGGTCTTTAACAGACCTCCGGCTCCCTTGAGTGATTTTAAGCCAGGTTCAAGGGAAATCCTTGAACCGGCTTAAAATCACTCAAGGGAGCCGGTGGTCTGTTAAAGACCTCCGATACCGCTCCCTTGCGAGCCTGCTCCTCCAGCGGCGGACATTACTGTCCGTCTCTGGAGGGGAGCCGGGTGCCGGCAAGTTGGCACCCCTCTGATGAGCGGCACCCGGTGCGGACCGCCCCCCGCTCCCCGCTAGGTACGCTACTGGGGGAGGGTTAGATTTCAACCCTGTTTAAAGTTACTGTAGACGAGGGTTGAAATCTAACCCTCCCCTACACAATTTATTCATCAGATGCCCCTGTGGCTGTGTGTGCCGGCGCAGGGAGAAGGAAAGCCCAAATCTCGCGCTTTCCTTCTCCCTGCGCCGGCTGATGACGCCAAGTCCCGTGGCTCACCTGGGGGCCGTATCAGTCCGGAACGCGGGCCGCAATTTGCCCGCGGGCCGGACTTTGGACATGCCTGGTGTAGAAGGTCGAAGGCTGTCCCGCAGACCCTGTCATAATCTATTCTGTAGAGTATCCAGGTTCCCTGCTCAGAAGGGGCTCTCTCCCAGACCATTTAGCCCCACACCATTAGCGAGAATCAATCACCTCATCAATATTCAAATCCATAATCCATTTTTGAAGAAGCAATCATAACAGATGTTTGTTTTTTAAATGCTTTTTTTTTTTTTTATTAATCTTTGCTGAGGTTTTTCATGGCATCAGCGTTGGCCCCCTGAGGGTTCGTGCAAAAGCTTATCTATTTATTATTTATGTCACATTGTCAATGTGTCTGTAAATCCAGTTTAGGAAATGCGTTTTTTTTTTTTTTTTCTTCAACACGACCGTGAATAAGACACAACATGAAGGTGAGGTTTTGTGGGTTTTTTTTTCTCTCCAGCATTATCAAGGATTGTACAAAAGATAATCCAGGCTAATTCTGCCTTGCACAGGCTGTCTGTGTGATAGCGTATTGAAGCACAAGTTAAATGCGGTTTGCATTGACAGCTTCTCGGGGCTGCTGAACTAGGGGGGAGGGGGAAGAATGCAGGTGTGTGGATTCCCTTGAGTTAAGTGCATAAAACATTGGGGACCCACACAATTTTAAAAGACAAAACTGCTTAATAAAAAAAATTCTCTAAACCAGGGTGCACCTGACTGGACTACTAAAATATACTTGTTAGATGTTTGAATTTCTGTTTTTAATTGCACCTACGACATGGGTAGATTCTGGGATTCCAGCATGCTTCACAGGTACAGATAAAGAGGAAATTCTTGACTTGAAAGTCTCTAGATTTACCAATTTATGCCCCTAGCTTCAAAAAGAAAGCAGTGTCACGGATGTGCGTTTCTGTGTGAGTGGGGGGTGTGTGCATCTGCCAGTATCTTTTTGTGTCTGGGTGGGTTAGTGTGAGTGTCTGGGCGGGTTAGTGTGAGTGTCTGGGCGGGTTAGTGTGAGTGTCTGGGTGGGTTAGTGTGAGTGTTAGGGTTAAAGATGACTAAATGTTAGTGTCTGGGTGTGTTAGTATCAAGACTTGTGTGGGGTGAGGACCCCCTCCCGAAGCCATGTTCTGGATCAGTCTTTGCCTTTTTTGCTGCAACTTCACATCTACTCGGTATATGATACTAAACATTGAGTATTCCATAACTTTATGACATGGTGTTTGTTTCTTCAATTAAAAAAACATTCTGATTATGTTGCTGTGAGCCATGCACCTGAAAAGGCACCTAATGCTGCAATTACATAGAACAAGGAAAATCTGCTGGAGTACATTTAAGGATGTTGTGTTGGATGGGCTATGTTTGGCAGTACCATAAACCCTGCCGTTAAAACGGTGAGCATACAATTATGTAGTGATTTTTAATGAGACTATCTTCTAGAACTTCTGTAGAATTTCATAAACCTGCTGCTAAATGCGAAACGTATTTCCCAGTTGCCAGAAGAAACATACCGGTAATTTCAGGTAAAATAATAGTCTGCTGATTCTCACCAATGATTTACCCAACCAGACAGCCCAACATTTCAGATGGTCATATAAGGATGTTTGATAATAGGGAGTGCAGTTACAGCTGTGATGGGGGCAGGGGAGCTGAATCAAGATACTTTGTGCCTGTAGCTTATTGGTATCAACTTATTGATGCATGCAGTTGAGAGAAACTGGAAACATTTATTTCATTTACACAGTTTAATTTCTAACGGTTTTTACAATTTCATTAGACATTATTTCTACTGTGAAGAACAAGAATAGTTTGGTCCATACCAAGCAAAGGTGGCATCCAATGACAGTTCCATCTTTAAAGTCACTGATCTCTTCATTACAATGCATTCTACTGCCAATGTTTGTCTATTGAGATGGCTGCCTCTGCCTGTGTGATTTAATACACCTGTTATCAATCGGTGCAGGTAAAGCACCTAAACTCAGTATTAAGGAGGTACACTCATAGTGTGTGTGTGTGTATGTATGTGTGTATAATGTGTATGTATATGAGAGAGAGCTCTGATTACAAGATTTTTCTGTTTGTGGTTTTCGTTTTTTCTTTTGTTTTTTGGAGGGCATCATGGAGTAATGTCAGGTTTACAGCTGTAGAGATTTAGTGCTTGGTGCGAACACTTCTCGGTTGCATTTTTAGCGTGAAGGGAGCGGGAGGGATAATGGTTCCATTAAAGTGATCAACTGCACATGCAGAAATCAGGGAGAAAGAATGCTTTTAGATGAAACCTATTTTCGTGTGTAAATGGCATCTGCTTTCAGCATAACTATTCCACCTAATACCTCTGGGTAATTCTGAAAGAACAACATTTGAAATGAGGTTATGCTCTTTGATACTGCAGGGGGGAAGACTTCTACATTGATTTATCATTATAGCAACTGTTCATGTTAAGCTCATGTGTACGTGAGCACAGGGCTGCTCAGTGTCTGTTCGGCTAACTGGAAAACCTATTTAGCTTTGTCTCCATTTACCATTTCTCTTTCCCAGTTGGCTGTTCTGGCAGTGCACTCCACATGCTTTCAAATAATAATCATAAACCCATCAACACCAAGAAATGAGCATTAATAGCACAGTATCAAGAAACGGTTAGCGGCTCCTTTTGATAAATGATTTTGTGTCTGAGTATATGGTAGAATGAGTGTTTTTAAATATCCTCTGTACCCCCCCCAAGAAATAGTATTTATTCCTTCAATCCCACCAACATAAGAACAAGAAATAACACACATTGGCTTGTTTTAATGCAGGAAATGAATGTCTTACAAGTAATTAGATCGCAATCCTCTCGTGGATTATGGTGGAGTAATATGAGATAAACAGAGGCGCATTTTATCTCTGTTAATGAATCTGGCCTATTACATACTTTCTCATTTTTTTCATTACAATGTACAGAAGGATTGCCGTTCAGATGCTTACGATACATTTATCCTCCATCATTGAATATGGCCCATTAGCTGGTGTTTATCGTCTGTTATTAATTTATGTGATGCCCATAGAGCAATTATCTGAACCTTGCTTTGTTATGCTCTGTATGCTTCAGGTTTAGCCAAGCGATGACATTGAAATTAAACAGTATTGCAGGATGACAAATTTGGCTATACAAACGCTGTCATTGACTTCAGACTTCAATTGATCCTCCTTTTTATCTCTTTGTTCACCTGTTTGATCCAACTTTATAACTATGTATATGGGCGGCTGGCATGGTGTGTGTGTGTGTGTGTGTGTGTGTGTGTGTGTGTTGTCACTTAGAACCTCAAACGCTATGATAAAAACACTATCTTTTATAGTATAGGTACACTGGATAAACCTATCCAGATGACCTTAAAGGTATGGCGGTTACCATCTAATAAAACTATTCCAGTGGCGTCTAAGTAGAAACTTGCGCTACCAATTTTTAATCTAATGCTGAAATCCCTCCATCACTTGTGATGGTATTCCATTTGTTATTATATAATCATGTATGTATTCGTCCTTTTTAACTTTTCATCCTTTTTCTATTTTCCACATCTGATCTCATCTACCACCATCAAAGGAATAGCTAAAAGGTTTCATGCAAATATCCCGTTGTTCCATATGTTTCCTCGGTGGATATTGCAGCAGAATCTTACTTCGCTCAAGGAGGAACTTGTCACATAGTCCCTGCGTTGATCCCTTTGATCAACTAATTTCCGAGAATAGGTGTTTCAGGGCCCTATTGGTTCAGTTATACTTCAAAGTGTCAATTTGTTGACAAGGAAGTGCTTGTTATCTTCTTGAGTTCACCAAGAAACCTACATCATTTCTAGCCACGTTCTTCTTCGTACATTTTTTTTTTTTTTGTGCTTCTGGCCCTAGCCCACCTTCAGTTGGTATTCCATTACGCCAAATACCTATACTTGAGATCAGACGACTTTGAAAAACAGAAGACCTTAGTTTTGAATGTGATTGTGACTATTGAGTGTTCATCCAATTAACTATACTAAAATGAACATGGGAAAGTACATTTTTTCATTTATTCCCTTTGAAGCATGAAGTTGCCGAATTAGTTTTTCATTCCACTACCCTGATGTGACATACAGTTGCATGGGCCTTATCACTACTTGTTTCTCCGACAAGAAGCGGGAGTCCGATGTTTAATTCAGTTTAGTTTCAATGTAGTCATTTTAATAGTAAAGCGTTTCTTTGCTATACTAGCTTGCCAATATGTGCATTGCGGGGAAATTTTCTTGATTTCAGCGCAAGTAATATTAAAATGGGTCATTATTTAGATTTTCATGAATCTGACAAAGAAGTCATTGGCATTCCAAAACGAAATATACAGAATACAAATTAAATTCTGCTGGCTTCATATTCTCCCCAAGTGCTTTTGGAAACATGACTTAGAAGTCCAGTCTTACGACCAAATGTTTTTCTAAACTAAGGCTAGAAAAAAAAAAAAAATTCTACAATTTACTGTTTGTAGACCACTTACAAATGGTGCAATCCAAAAGACATATAGGAAAAATGTAACATGGGGTTTTCCCTTCATATTATACATGGGCGGTACCGTCTTTTTTTGTTGTTTTTGTATACTCGGGGTATTTAACTCAAAGCCATACAAAATGACTCCTCCTATAATTTTTGTAGCCAAAGTTTTGTATACATTTATCGATTCATCAAAAAAGTCTGTGTGGGCCAATTCGCGCATATCCTGTTTCAGCCATATTTAATACTTGCTTTCCCAGTGTATATAAGCCATAAAGGCTAATGTTTACAGCATGCTGTTAACCCTTAATGCATTGTGGGGACCTGATGACACAGGTAGAGGTGCCCTGTTTTTCTCTGATGCCGCAGTGCCTGCTCCTGTTGCATGTCCTGATGGGACTGTTGCCATGAGCTCGTTCTCCTGCCTGTGTGACTCAGTGCCAGCTGCTCCTGTACCTCTGCAAGTAAATGAATTCGTATGTTGCTCTGCCTGCCTTGCCTTTACTAATTCTGATCATCTGCCTTGCTTCTCTTCTTATCCCTTTCATCTGCTTTGTACAGACGTCGGCCTCTGATGCTGGGCAGCCCTCGGCATCCTCTCCTTCTCTGCAAGCTGCTGCTGAGAAAAGCAAATTGGAGGTATCATCTCATTTTCCCGTGTGAAATTTTCAAGCAGACAGCGTTGCGGTAATACGGTGCACAGATGATCTGCAAATTGGCTACACCGCAGAATGCAAAATCTCTGCTCTTGGCTGTTGGCGTCCTGTTCCTCATCATTGGTGTTTGCCCAAGAGAGGAACAAGCTATGCTTAATCTTATTGGCCTTTTAGTCTAATATAAAAGCAATTTTATAGTCGAGTATGACAAACTGAGTTTAACTCGTACGTTAAAAAAATGTATATTTTCTCATATACATCATTGGTGTTTACAAAAAGTTGGCTTCCCTGGCTTTAGGAGAAGCCAGAATTGCAGCTTAGAATGTCTCTGAAAGAAGAAAGATCTCCCCATCTCTCATAAGCAATTTAGGACCAATACCCCTCATGCACAAAAGTGCTGAGTATAAGACTGGCTATCCACAATACGCAAAGCTTCTAGATCCTATGAACTGCAATTAGTTTGATTTGCTAGCTGCGCCTTTTACATTACATGCAGATCCCTTAGGAAGCAATCATTTTGTACTCTGCTACTAGATTAATACACGGTTGCTATTGCAGATCTCTATTTTTACTCCTATAATAATCAATACCATTAGGTGTTGATACCTTTTTATTGGACCAGCATAGAAATAGGTGTGTTTTGATTGAAGTCAATGGAATTGACTCTTCTCTATTCCATCTGAACAGACCGCTGAGGTCGTGAAAGCTGATGTAACATTACCTTTTTTTTTTTTATGACGCTATCAACTGCGACTAACCACTGCCGGAGTTCCAAGCTCATAATTAACTCCACTTTTAGCCTTTACTGGAGTGTAAGGAAGTGTTTACGTTAACTTGATTCATCTCAAACAAATATAACGAAGAAGTATTTAAAGAGATGCTTATGTTTAAAGCATTTTAATTAACGATCTATAGCTTGATATAGTTGTGATGTTGGGCAGTTTAATGTATAGCTTTCTTTTTTCTCTAAGTGTTAACTTAGTATAATGGCAATCCTGTTTGATAGTAACTCATATCATTCACACTGATAGTTTCCAATGCCTACCTCGGTGCATATGTTACACTGAAAGACCATATAGAATTTATATATGGAGGAGAAGAAAGCATTTAAAATACTTATTTTTCTTCTATTGTAGAAAGAAAAGGAGAAAAAGAAGGAAGATAAGAAGAAAGACAAAGATAGTGAAAAATCTGTTAAAGCTGTCGGTAGTGAAAAGGTAAGTCCAAAAAGACACCTGAGCCAGTCCTGGTTCCTTCCTCCTAGAGCAGAGTTTGATTTCATTTGAATTGTGTTTTGACTTTCTTCTCTAGAGCCAAACTCTAAGCAAATAAAGTGTCAGATGCTTTGGTTTTGAAGCTACATACTCCAGTGAGATTTTGTTGCGATGGGAGTATGATCCCACATTCTTTATATGAATATGTATATAGTTCAGATATTTTACAGGCCAGCCTCTCCCTCTTCCCTCTCTCCTCCCTCCCCTTTTTTATTTTTAAATATTCCATCTTCTGATGCAATATGTGTGTGGATATGGATATAATATATATATATATATATATATAATATAGTTATATATATATGATCTGTTGCTTCCCTAACTGTGTATTTTTTTTTTTCTTTTCTATAAAATGATGATAGATTATTATAGGTAATATGTATTGGAAATCTACATTAGGTGGCAGAATTATCATAAGCTTAGCAACAAGTCCCAGTTTGCCTTCTGTTTTATTATTTTGGGCTTGTCGTCTACTATATTAAGCGCTGCATCAATTGCAAGCTAGATGAAAGAAAGAATTGTGTTTGATAGTAGACGCTGCCGGTGAACAGTGTCCTGTTTGTGTTGTGTGTGGATAGACCTTTTAAGTTGTGGTATTGTAGCCTCTGTCCCTCCTAACGAATAGTAAACATTCAGTGTTGGTTAATGGCCTCATTAGAAGTCGAATGCTGCCTTGGAAATATCCTCTGTTGGGCTTGTGAAGTGGAAGATAAGCGGGCCCGTGTATCAAGCGGTCATGTAAATGTGTGTTTTTGCAGTGCTGCTTGCTAGAATATTCTCTTGTTCAGATACCATTGTGCTTCTTTTTGTTTTCTCTCTCCTGTTGTGTTCAGAAATCTCTACCGTATACCTTTTTTGAAATGTAATACATTTTACTGCAAAGCCGTGAATTTTTCTGTAGCATTTGAGTGCAGATTTTCACGTGTTCGCTGTTTAACCCTGCCTTGCCTTGGATCATGGCAATAACCATTTAATACTAGCCGGTCACATAGCTGTCGTGTGCAAGCCTCTTCCCCACCGCCCCAATAGCATTGTAATGGCATGAGTGTGACCTTCACTTTAATTAAAGGCATAGTTAACAAAACGTTAGAAGCTGGCCAATGATTTGTAATCGTGTTTCTATTTGTGTATTACACATTTTGCTACATACAGCGAAGCTTGCATAACTTATAGCTGATTGTGTTTTTCCCAGTCCATTATATTTCCAATGCGACTACATGCCAAGATACAGCTATCCAGCTACACGTATCATACACAGTCATGTGAAGACACCTTGGCTATTGCCAGTTTGAGGCAGGTACGCGTTATCACAACTTTTATAAATACATATTACAATGGTAGCGTTTTCAACACAAGCACATGAGGGTCTGTGCAGCTTTTATGCCTCTAGAACTGAATGGAGGTTGGTATATCACATGCATGAAGATATGGAAAGAAGATGGCGGCAAATGCATATGGGGGGGGATTTATGCGCTTGCAAAAAAGATTCCCTGAAAACGTAGTGACCACGTAGTCATGGCCAGTATGTCCTTCTAACTGGCCCCATTTCAACTAATCAGTTATGCCATCCAACACCAGAATATAGTACATGGTGTGTCTAGGTAACACAACATGGCCAGTTATATAGACATATCTGTTGTGAAAAGTTAAAATCAGTCTGCGTGGAATTACGTTTCTGATTATGTATTGTGAGATCCCAGCTGTTTTAGCTGTAAAGAAGAAAAAAGTACTCTGTTTCCTTACTGCAAACAGTAGTGTATTAAAATCCTTTCATATTGAGGGACAAACATGCTTTATGTTTATTTGCTTTATTGTTGGCTACGAGATAGAAAAAGGCCTATTTTGTAAATATTTGTCAGCATTGGGTAAACCAGGCGCTGAATTGCTTCTTCGCTGATGTGCGTTTGGTTTATGTATACATTAATGAGTTGGTCTTCACACACAGAAGCCATTATTTTATGATAAATATCCTGTGAAAATCAGCCTTTTTTTGTTCTGTTTGGATGCATTTGGCCCACATGTTACAAGTGTTTCTATCCATATGCTCTAAAATTGGTTTTAACATGTCGCGGATAAAGCAGCTGACTTGAAAGCGTTGCGAGCAAATGCAGTAAATGATACATCCGCGTTTTCCTGTCAATTAGATTAGATTAAATTAGCATGGTTATATTGGCCTTGTAAAATGAATCACCGTGTAATCAAATCAGGGCTCCTGTATTCTCTTTTAACTTGGTGTATTTTCTGGCAAAAGTGTCTCTGAAAATGTTGGCAAAAGCTTTTAATATTCCAAATACTATCAAACAGCTGGTTCTCATTTGTTTTCCCCTTTCAAAGTACGGCTTGCTTATTTTAACAAACACAATAATTCCTGATTTTCTAATGTCGCTCTCTGGCTTTTAATACCAGTCCCCCTGGGCAATTAAACAAATGATTCTAATAGCTCTACATCACGCTCTGTAGTATGTATTCAAGAAGGTTACTTTTGAAGAGATGGAACGTCCTAATTTAACATCTTGGATTTATGTACTGAGTGAATATGGCTTTTTTTTTGTGTGTAGAAAGTCATCACCTTGCCACCATGTTTGGAACTCTACAGGTCACGGTCCTCTTTCTCCGGGGCAGAGGAGCCGTGTTTAGCTCTGCCCATTTAATGGTACTTAGGGCCAGCTCCATCCTTGTTTGTGACTAGGTTCCCACAGCTAGCCCCATCCAGCGCTGAGGCTCATCCCTTGCATGACAAGGCCTGCTCCATCTCCAAGCCACTACCTTAGAGGAAGAGCTTCCCAGGTATATTTTCCACATGCCATCTTAAGTGTCCTGCAGTGCAAACATAATAATCCACTGAAACGTATGACAACTGTCACCATGACACCAAATTAGTATAGATCTTACCTTTGAAGCCATATCACGCTGACCTACCGGGAGATGTCTGGGACAGTTTTCAGGACAGTTTTTAATCTTTTCCTTTTAATTTAAAATAGTATCCCTTAGCTTCACTAGCATTACAAGAGTAACACTTGAGACATGAAGTACTAGTTGTACACTTCTTGGCCAATTTTGCCCCCTAAGTGACCCATGTGTTTTAGTATTGAAAAACACTCCAACCATAATATGATGTACACTTGGCTAAACAGCACTGATTTGCTGCTTAAAGCGGCCAATCACTGCCAGAAGACCACTCCTGTTTAACTCAGAGGGAGCACCGAATAAGAGTGGTTGGTGGGTAGGGTGGTGTCCCAATAGACTCCTTGGTATTTTTCCTCAAGTCAGTGCTACAGCTGTTTACTACTTTAAGGATTGATATTTTGTTTCTTCCCTGTGATTGCTACTTTAAACATTTATATTTAGCATTCATGAAAGAATAATGGATATTTTACTGATAGGCTGGTAGATAAGTGGCACATCTTTTCAGCCGAGTTGATAGAGCCTAATACAGTAAGGTGTGTGTGTGTGTGTGTGTGGGGGGGGTTAACATGCAAAGGGTAGGCATAGCATTATCCTGAATATAAGACCAAATATATATATACACAGACTAAATAGAATTTAAAGGCTGGAAACACAGACAATGTGAAAATGTACAAAACTTTGTGGTTTTGTTATATCTTTTTAACTTCATGCTCTTTCCCAGCTAGCTTAGATGACATTTTACCGTTCTCAAGCCACCAACACAGATGACTTTTTGCAGTCCCATTGTGCGCAGCGTCTATCTAGGAGGCCTTTCCTCACTGGTTTTATCATGCGTTCATTTTTTTCTTTTCCTTTTTTCCTATTGTAGCTTCAAGTCAAGGTAAAAATGCATTAAAAGGTCATGTAAGGAGCTTATGGATGGGCGTTTCAATTTGTAGGCTATCAATATTAGACAAGGACTCCTGTGATGGTTAGAAGAAAGTAATTTTTATTTCCTCCACAGGGAATGGCTTCTTTAGTTTCAGGTCTGTAAGAAAATGTGTTCTTCCCACTGAGATGGGAATTTTAGGGTAAAAAACGGAATTGGTTGCTGATGGTAGAATATAGCCTTAGATATGAAAGTATTAAAAGTGATTTAATGGATTTATGGTTCTATAACTGCTCCCTATGAATATTATACCTAGCTGTGGATCTAATTTGTTCAGTGTTCCTTTGCCCATAAGCCCTGTGCTGATCCTTCTAAAACCGAAATGCCACGAGAAAGATTGTGATTCAGAACCGCAGAATAACTTTCTTTCGGTCTTTATGAAATGTTCCTCAAAGATAAATAGAAATGTTACTAATATTTGTGGCCCTCTCTTTTCAGCTTTTCCAGAACCTAGTGAAAAGAAAAAATTGAATTTTTAATGAGTTTTCTTTGAATAAACCAGGAGTAGTGTGTAATCTGAATCCATATTCTACCATTTATAGATGATAGGTGAAATATTTGTCCTCTTACAGACTTGGAACATAATGTATTTTGCAATCTTTCACAAGGTGCTGGGTGGAAGAGAATACATAATTTTCATTTACTAAATAACTGATTTTTTTTTTTTTTTTACCTAGGACTGAAATAATGCACAGCATATTTTGTTGCAGGGCTGCTATCGTGGCTGATTTTTAATGAACCCAATAAATGTAAACCTATTAAGGCGCTTTAGTGTTCTCTTCAGGTTTAATTAAATGGATGAAGTAGGTGGGAATGCACAGCGTAAATAATTTAATGAGTCTCAAACACTCATTCTGCGGCCTCAGCCATGTGTGTCTCAGTACTGTCCTTGTACGGGAAAAATAATGGCAGAATTTCTCATTTTGTGTGCCCTGGCGGGTGTTTAGAAAATAATGTTCAGTTATAGATTACTTCATTTTAGTTTTAGACATTCGTTAATGTTACTTCATATAATGCAGGCTTTTTTCCCCCTACTGAGTTTTATCCACTCTCCCTAGGGTTATTCGCTAAATGGAGCTGTAGATGTAGGTAGTTGTAGATTTAACTACTTGGCAACACTGGCTAGTTTCAGAAAGAACTGATGTGGCCCTGTGCAATGAATTATTCAGTGGAGGAGGAGACTTTGGTCCTGAATAACATCGTTAAATTGGTGAGATTTCTCAAGCCAAGCTCTACTTACTGGAGACGGTTGTTGATGGACCTTTTTAATGTGTGGTGACATCAAGAAGTTAAAACCATAACTCTCTTCAACTCTACCTTTAGTGAATTGGCCCCACTGATTTAATAATGCTTTATACAGCGACTCTCAAGCTATTCATGGAGCAGGGGCATACTGGGGCTTGTCCATTTATTACGTAAAGTGAAGACTGTTTAGAATATGCAGATAAGTTGCAGTTTCAATGTAAACTGCCTTTGTTAGTGAATACTTAATTGGGTGCATATTTTACTGCAAAAACAAACGTTAAATCCACACATCACAACATGGATGACCCGCAGCTTCCGTCTCTCATCGTCCTCTCGTCCTCTCTCTAGCATGTCTAGTAACCTGGCCCCCACTATCCAGTCCTTCTATCTCACTATCCCACTATCTAGCCCATCTTCTCCAACGCTTTAGGGAGTCTAAAGTTCACTTGATCAAACATACGGTATATGCTGGTATAAATGTAAGCGACTAACGATGCTTGTAGAAAGAAAACCATTGTCTGAATAGCTACTGAAAGAATACATAAAAATGGAGCATTGGGCTTGTATAAGCGATCTCTGGTTATAATTGCTTGGTAATAATGAAATCTCCCGTGCATTGTGACCTGTGACTAACCTTATGCCATAACTGCCCTTGCGTTATATAACAAACAAAACAATAAATAAGTTAATGGAAAGAAGACACTTCTTGTTATTGGTATAATATGGGAAATAAATGTATGTATTGATTAATATATTGGGTTACATTGACCTTGATTATAGTGAATTGGCTGCCCTCTCTGACTTCTTAGTGCTTCACATTACAGAAATTGATTTCAAGGCCAGGAGGCAGTTTGCTGGGAAACATATCTTCAAATTAGCTTTCAAAACATGATTAGATTTAGAAACAAGAACTGGAGTGGAAAATGGAATACTTTGTGAATAGCAACTGAGCTAAACATAACACGACGATTCCATTTACTGGCTCCAAATATATTTTTCTTAGTAGCGCAAAGGTCTGCTAACTTGATAAGTGTTTGATTGTCATTGTTAAACAATGGATCAGAATTCCAAACAATGTCACATACTAATAAGTTTAATGTTTCATTACCAAGGTTGGAACCTCATACGCTATATTAAGTTGACTTGGTTTTTTTCCTTATGCAGTATGTTTGTTTTTTTCCAAATCTAGATTTCCTGCATTTTCAGCCATTGCCATTGAGATCAATAACAAGCTCACATTGGTTCTTAGAATAACTAATGCCTGGTGACCTTCTGTACAGTGATTTTCCAGTTCTCTGCATCATACGCTACAGTCGCTGAAGACTTTAGAATGTTCCCATAAAGTGCTAGACGGCTTTCAGATCTGTTGTGAAAAATGCTTGGAGTTGGAAACCACTTTTATCATAAAACAAACCAAATGTTACAAAATGTCTCCATTCCTATCTAGCCTTTGAATTGGGGAAACTAGTTTCCTGAAATGATGTAGCTATGAATAATCACTTGAGTAAATGTCACCTAAACCAGATGATAAATCCAAACATTCACACACGGTGTATTCCCAAAGTCTTATACGCACAAAGAGCTACAGGTCAAAGCAGGGCCTGAGCAGAATCTTCAGTTCAGGGCTCTTTACTCCATTTATGTCCATCATAACACTGAAGGTGAAGGTTCTTGCTCTTTTTCAACATCCTTAATTTTTTACATTGTCGTTGCGCTTGGTGATGTGAGACTTGCATGCAGCTGCTAGGCCATGGAAACCCATTCCTTGAAGCGCTTGCCCTGCAGTTTTTGTGCTGATATTAATACTAGTGAAACTCTTCAGCTATGGAATTGGTAGAGCATTGGCGACTCTTAAGCACCATATGACTCAACACTCTGTGACTTTACAGGGCCTTCTACTTCGTGACTGAGAAGCTGCTGTTACTAAACGCTTCCACTTTCCAATAATGCCACTTACAGTTAACCGTGGAATATCTAGGGATGAAATTTCACAAACTGACTTATTGCAAAGGTGACATGCCATCACTATCGCAGTACCACACGCATTCACTGAGCTCTTCAGAATTACCCTTTTTTTCACTTGTTTGTAAACGCAGACTGTGTGGCTTGATTTTATACACCTGTGGCAACAGGTCTAATTGAAACACCTGAATTCAAGAATTTTAACCCCTTAATGACAAAGCCCGTACATGTATGGGCTCAAAATACATTGTTTTCAATGGGTTTAGGGACCGCCCATTGTCCTTAAGGGGTTAAGGTGTCCTAATACTATTGTCCATATAGTGTGTGCTTACGGGGATTAACCCCTTCCGTACCGGGACGTACCTGGTACTTCCTGGTTAACAGTCACCGGTAGACCGGGACGTACCAGGTACGTCTCCTCCAAAAAACGCCCCCACATCACCACAATCGCGGTGATCGCGGGGGCGCTGCTGCTGCCGTCTGCCCAGGAGTCCTGGGCAGACAGCACAGCCTGTCTAAGCCCTCCCCCAAGCCTACGATCACTCCCACGGAGTGATTCTCTAGGCAGAAACAGCGATTGCAGAAAAATCTGCAATCGCTGTTTCAGCTGCCACAGGCAGCTTCAGGGAAGGGGTGGGGGTGTTGAATGGGTCCCCACACAAGTGTGGGGACCTGATCCAACACCCCCCTGCTGCCTGATCGCTCCATGAGAGCATCAGTGCAGCGTTAACCCCTTCAATGCCGCGATCGCTGCATTCAATGCCGCGATCGCGGCATTGAAGGGGTTAATTCCCGTTTTTTAGGGGGTTCTGCTACTGGTGGTCTGCCTGGAAGCCCAGGCAGACCTCCAGCAGCAAAAACGAACCCCCAGAAGTCCTCTGATCAGCCCTGTAGGGCTGATCAGAGAGACTCCTCTCCCACAATCTCCAGTCCACTGGAGATTGTGTCCCAGCTGCCAGAGGCAGCTTCAGGGACAGGGAGACAGGGCTCTTTGGTCTCCACATTAGTGTGGAGACCAGCCCCCCCACCCCCACCCCCACCCCCCATAGTTAACCCCTACCCCCCCTCTTCCTCAATTAACCCCTTCAATGCTGCGATTGTTTATGACCCCCATCGCAGCATTGCAGGGGTTAATATTAGTCCCCACAAGCTTGTGGGGACTAAATATCAATCAATGCTGTGCTTCAATGGAGCATCAGCATTGAAAGAGTTAAAAAAAAAAAAAAAAAAAAATAATAATTTTTTTAAAAAAAATACTAATAAAATAATAAATAAAAAAAATAATAAAAATAATAATAAAAAAAATACCAGCACTGACCTGAAAGTCCAGGGTGCTTCCAGGTCAAATGCTGGGCTGATCAGATCGCTCCTGGCCAATAGGAGTGATCGGATCATTATGGCAGCCCACGGATGACCCTGCTCTACAAAGAGAGAGGGGTCATCTAGGGTAATTATGAAAAAACACAAATTATTAATAAATGAAATAATCATAATTATTACCTGATCACTTGTCGGTGACATTTTAAGTCGCTGATTATTGATCGGTCTCCCTGATTGATGTCAGCGGCCTAAACCTGTCACTTACAAGCAATCTGATAAAAAAAAATATTTAAAAAAATGTAGATGCACATGTTCCAGTTTTGCCCTCATAGCTTCCTCAAAAAATGCATGAACCATGCATGTGAGGTCTTGTTGGAATCAGGGGATCTTGGTGAACAAAATGTGGTGTTTTCTTCCACTGTTGCACTTATGGTGTGCAAGAAATTCAGTGCAACATTGAAATGTATGCGTTAAAAACGCAATAAAATAATTTCCCTGTGAAGTTTGGCAGAAACGAGTGAAGAAATGGCTAGCTGAAAACTGTCAAAACTACCCTAGTTGAACACCTTGACTTGTCTACTGTTCATAAATATATACTTTTATGGGGTAATTTACAGCGGGGGGCTTCCAAAATGTCCCAAATGGGATATGGGCCCAGGAAACCAATTTCTGAAAATTCCAAATGTGAAAACGAAAATGCGCATGTTCCAGTTTTGCCCTCATAGCTTCCTCAAAAAATGCATGAACCATGCATGTGAGGCCTTGTTGGAACCGGGGGATGTTGGTGAACACAATTTGGTGTTTTTTTCTGCAGTTGCACAAATTCTATACAAAATATAATATAAAATCTAAAGCAACATTGCAACATATGCAAAAAAACCCAAAAAAATATAAAAATACCTCAAAATTTGGCAGCAACTGGCGATAAAATCCCTGTTTGAAAAGTGTCAAAATGACCCTAGTTGTACACCTTGACTTACCTACTTTTCATAAACATATAATTTTGGGGGGATAATCAGTATCTGTGACAACTATTGCAGTTATTAGACTACCATGCCAAATTTGCAAAAAATTACATTTCAAAAACACGATGCATGCCTAGCAATATTTGCCCTATACTGGTCAAAATAGATGAAAATCCTGGCCATGTTGGGTGGTTTCCAAATCAGGACAACTCAATGAATATATTTGGGATAATTTTTTCCCATTGGTTCAATGTGTGTACAATTTGTATGTATACAAAACTGTAAAAAAATGCGTTTTTTTCATTTTTTCACCACTTTTTCCAGTTTATTTCAAACAAAACAATGTACTACCCAGCTTAATATGGTTTCAAATGAAAGCCCTACTTGTCCTAAAAAAAACAATATATGATTTGTGTGGGTGCACCAATTAATAAGAGAGAAATTACAGTTGAAGAAAGACATGGCAAAAACACAAAAACGGCTCCGGTCCTTTAGCGACACGTTAGTATCAAAATCCCGGTCCTGAAGGGGATAAATGTGTAAACTTGTTTATACACAAGTGAGGACGTGTAACAGTTGCTGGGTTACTTACATTTTTCAGCAGGGTAGGGGAAGTAACCCAGTTAGTTGTTTGGTTCTAAAGTTATAAAATTTGTTGGTAGAATAGCGTGATTGGTTCCTGGTAGATGGGGACTGAAGGATTGACTTGCTCAAAGTCTGAAAGTAGCTTGTTAAGTACACGAGTATGGATGGTCAATGGTGTCTGCAGCCCTTTACCATCCGTACTGGCATCCTTAACAAGCTACTTGCAGGTACTTTTAACAAGTCGCTCATCAAGGCCTCTTATGCTTGACAGTCTCCTCATGTCCAGTTTCACAACCACTTACGTCTGAAGAAGCTAGTATTGGTGAAACGCGTCTTACTTTTTTAATTTTAATATTTGATATTGTAAAAAAACAAGCATATACAATAGTTTTTATACTACTACTGTCCATTATGTAATATTATAAACCAGACATCCATATAAGTATGAGTTCTATGTTCTCAACATTATGACATGGCAATTTATTTGTAATAAAAGACACACCCGGCTTTGCTGAGATGTCTCGGCATTAAATCCAGTGGTTTTATTTGATTTTGTTCCAATAAAGTTCCTTTATGTACAGTCCTTGAGGCTGTCCTTGTAGGCAGCAATGTGATATTTTGGATGACTTTCCATGCGAAAACATCACACTGAGCTGTTTATGGCCTTGTTAATGAAGTCCTCCTTGTTTAATGAAATCCTTTCCTCTTTAGGCTTTCATTAGTCGGTGAGTTTCGAGCTGGTTAAGGGAGATTTTTTTCTGACGGTATGTTTAGGAGTCAGTGTTTTTGCCTCAAATTGTATAAGAGCAAAACTGCAGGATATTTTTGAATCTAGTAGTATGTATATGGAAGGTTTTTCAGGGCCAGTTTAGATGGTATAGAACTTTTTTCTTCCCTATGGAAAAGGTAAGAAAGATAACAGATACCATGGAGATAGATTAAAAAAACTAATGAACATAAAAGGCTGGTCAGTTTCTATAGAGAAGATCCCATAAATCAAGACCTTCCTGGTACATAATCTGCCCAGTCAGATCTTATTAATATATTTTAGAGAAGATTTATCTCTACCCATGTGAAAACTCTTCTGTACTGTTAGAATCTTGTGCCGCATCCAGGTTTGATGCCCCCATGGCTAAGGCCACTAGAAGAACTGTGATCCCTCGGAGGATACTTCCCATTTTTGCTGACCCCATGAATTGGAAACAGATGGGTCAACTAGCAGTAGGAAGGTCAGATGGGCTGTAGAATCTATGGTGCTGGCTTTGGACCCCATATTCATAGCATTTGTTGATTACTCTGAGTGTTCGTATAAATAACTTGGCTGATTCTGGGATACCGCTTTGCTGTGTGAGTGTTAGTCTTCAGTCAGCATTAAGTGTTGGTGTTAAGTCATGAGTATATATGCCATGACGGAAGAGGTTAATATAATACCAACATGTCCAATCCATTCAGCAGTGCATGTTGGTGCAGTAATGTGTAATTCTCTTTATTAAATAATTCGCTTTACTAATAGCGCAAGATTCGTCTCTTCCAGTAATGACATGTTTATGGCTTTTCAGCATATTTTACAATTGTTTATAGAAAATGCCCATAGGTCTTGAACTGTTAGCAGTCCTCTTGATTTATTCATAGCTTTTGCTTATGCATTTATTGGCTAAGACAGCATTTATACAGACCGTATGCTCTCGGCTTTGAGGTTTTTTCATTTTATAAATGGCACTGTTTGGAGCCTCAGCAAGCCTAAATAGGAGAGATCAATAGTTATTTACTTGAGAATCTAATGGAGATACAAAAAATCAAGACTCATTGTTCTTTCTTGTCTGGGTGAGGTGTTCTTATTAGGGTTTTGACAGTCCTAACTATTTACATGGCAAAACAGTGCTGTCTGGACAACCTGAGACATTTAACTGCAGGAACACAATCTCTGAAGTTATGGGGCATGTTATCGGGAATAATGTTCTCTGCCAAGGAAACCAAATTCTTTAAGCGGAACTATAATGGAATGTCCTAAAATGTTCCATTACCCGTTTACCTGGGACATCTGGGTATAGACTGCTTAAACCTACTTGTTTCAGCATCTTACTTTTCACTGGCTTAGTAAATATGCCCTTTATTTGTTACTCTACCTGGATGGTAATACAAATTTGCTCCTTCTGTTTTTGCCTTGACATCATGCTCTGTTGCCTTCTGCCCCATTTAACGTTAAAATGTCCCTTTTTTTCCTCTACTTTGATGCTGTTTTGAGTGGTGTTTCCAGTAACTGGGTTTGCAGGTAAACTAAAAAGCTCATATTATATACTTAACTATACATTAAGAAGTGTGAAACCCCGAGAGCATCTACGAGAAGCATTAAACTGGCCCCGTATAAAGCATTTTCATTTTAAAGAAATACCAGTATTTACTATGCATTATAATGGGCCCAACTCAGCCTTCCTTTAAGGCTTCTTGTCTTTAAAAGGACGCTCCAATCCTCCTATGCACTTGATTTAATTGATTAAATGATTTCATTGCCTCCAGTCAGATCCAGCACTGTCTAGGGTAATCCTGCATGCAGGGGACTGTTCAGAGGCGTGTGTGGATAGTCCTCTCATTGATTTTTAGGAGCCTGTTCCTCCACTGATTGACTGCTTCAAGAAACAATTCAACTTAAAAAAGGTTCCTAGAGGGTCTGTCCAGACACCCCTCAAACCTCTGATGAGGCACCTTATTAAGTAATACAGGGCAATGGAGCCCGCTCACTGATCACTCTATGAAGTGAAAATAATGTTTCTCCCTATTTTTTTTAAAAAAAATTTAGAACCTAAAGAATTTTAAAAATAACTTAAAAAAAAATGAAATAAAATTGTAAAAATAGACTCCAGTGATGGCAACATATTTACACACCTCAAAGTATAAATAAATTAAAATAAACACCTCATGTCCCTCCCCTGCAAATATGAATAAAAAAAACTTTCTTCCTCAATTCAAAGTTAAAAATTCTGTAAGGGATCTTATGGGGTTCTTTTTTTTTTTTTTTTGTTTGGTTATAAATATTGCAATATACAATCAATTACTTATAAACTTAAATGTATGACAACAATCGAAATGCAAGAGTCAGGGACAACTGAAACCTACTACTGTTTTTTACCATATTCATAATAGACTGTACAAAAAATTTTGGCGAAAGCCTTATCTGTCCTTAAAAAACCTATATATTTTATCTGAGTACACTAAACATGGGAAAAAAGGGAATTATGGTTAAACGAATGTTAAAAATGGCAAAAAAACCCCTGGTCATTTAAGAGGGTAACTCCCCCCCAGTCACAAAGCGGTTAAAATGCATTCATGTATAGTAGTGTCGAACACTCAGCTGTGACTTTAGTGATATTGTTTATTTAAAGAACTCCTGATACGTGTGGCCATTGGCAGGCCCTTAGTGCAGGTTAAAAAGCGGAGCCAAGCTTCTCCGGCGGCTTCGCTGAAAGTACTGGCTTTAGGCTTTCCAAATGTCTTTGGGTAAACTTAGAGACAGCCTCGCAGAAGATAAAGTTTCCCTGATTGATATCCCGGTGTGTGCTATGGAAAGACAGAAAATGATAAAGTATGAATATAGCAAGCATAAATTTTTACAGCCGTTAAATAAATTCTATTTTGTAAAAGGTGACTCTTCAACTCTTCCTCTGCAGCGAAAGAAATATAAATCTTTCATTGGTAATGTAACCCAATATTTGAGTACATCTGTTCTTTCTTCGGCACAGCTGTTGGCCATAAACCTGGAGAAATGGCTCTTTGCGCATCTAGGAAATGAGCGATATGTGCATTATGGACATTGCATGGCAACCATAAATGTCTATTAAATCACTAGGACATTAAATAGTCATCATTACCCTTTTTGCCAGTTGTGCAGAAATCGGGTATAAGTGCTGAATGAATACTTTGGTTGCTTTATGAAGAAGATATCTTGATTATTTTAATCAGTGTATTTTTGTTGATCAAGGATTGAGGGTTGGTAAAAATGTTATCCCAGGGCAAGCCTAGTTCTTCTTGCAGAAGTGATATTCTAGTGTTGGCCCTACATAATACATAGTGAAGTTTGTGCTTTAACTGCAGCTTTTCTGCTGCCTCCCACATTGAGTAAAAAAACTGCTTTTATTAATATATTGAATTTTTAAAAAAAGCTTTACGGGTGCTTGTTTATTAGAGATCCCCATGGGCATGGAACTGAAGTTGAGCTTTGCGTCTATTCTTTTAACTCTTTGTTTTGCATTTGCAAAGAAGCAGTTGGTTTCCCCACCAGTGTAGGATTGTTGGGTTTCCATCAGGTGCAACAGGCATATAATGATCTTCACTTCATGTTAATGCGGACATACCAGTATATACCATGTGCAGCAAATAAAAAGTAAAAGTGAGAATCTTCTTCTGTTACCTTACTCATAACACATTCCCCCAAACTGTTTCAATATATTCCAGAGGGAGGCAAAGAATTGCCAGAAAAGGTTGCCAGAATACAACCCTGGGATCCAGGATACAACAGAATGCTATGTAACAGACCCAATGTGATGATAAAAATTGTAGTTAAAGTAGATAAAGCGCTCATGGTGATATAATAACTAATAAGCTTCAGCAAACACCTTTTTAGGGGGTCCTGCCACTGGAATATTAAAACAAGAATGAGTACAGACCTGTTCATACAATATGACGGGAGTGATTTATTTCTTATCTCAAATCAAGACAGTCCCCATCAGATGGAGAAAGGATCCAAACCAGAGTCCTCTCCGCTGTATTGTTTCCTGCAGCACAAAGTGTTGTAGCTATTGCAGTATACAGGTGGCGTAGAATGATCTTGGAGCAGTGTTGTTGTACAGTGAAGGTAGGTCACCGGTTGTCTGAGTGTATAGCGGCATCAGTAAATGTAATATTTATTTAGAGGAGCAGTCATCCCGCTTCATTACTTTCATCTCCTTCCTTGATGTTACCAGTAACCCAGGAACACAGTTTGATATTTATCAGCCCTGATAAAACACTAATAATTTAAAACTTGTTCTGACCTGGTGCATTTTAATAAAAGCAATAATAAAATAAATATGAATTTGTTAAATTTGTAAAAATGATCTCACAGCATTAGACTATACACAGGAAAGTGTATAAATTTCTTTACTTCTGTGTCCTACATAATCCTAGTAAGAAAAAATCCTTAATTTAGTGAGTAAGCCAAAATCACTGTTTTACTTACTTTCTTAATTTTAGGGATTTTGATCCTTCCTTAAACCACTGACTTTATTGAAATGACGTCTTTTTATTCACCGCATTACTGATCCAACGTACATTTTTCTGTTAATTAATTTGCCTGTAATGTTTTAGTTGCTGGTTCCCTTTTTGCTTCCAACAATGTGTCAATTCCAAGTTCTCCATGATTAACAAAGAGATAACAGGTTTTCCTGGCTATATTCTTGAAAATGATAACAGATTGCCTTAGTTATGGGCCAGCTAGGCAAAACTTGTTTGGCTAATTGATTATCTGACGTGTATCTTCTTTTAAATGAATCTCAAAACGTTTTGAACAGTTTGATATGTCGTATAATAATCTCACCAATAAAAATTATTTACAATTTCAGATTCTTATAATATTCACATCCATCTGCTATTGTAATCTATGTAATGTGCTTTACCCTAGGGCCTTGTATATTTTATTCACTAAACAACGCTTAGCTCGTACATGTGGTATGCAAATTATCGTATCAATGTCAATATGATGTAGTATGTGTTAAGTGTTCTGATTCGTCGCAGACATTGTGATGCCCTAAACCTCTAACCCCACCCCTCAGCTGTTACATGTGTTAAATAACATATGATGGTTGCGGTGTGCCTTTAATCTGAAAGTTTGATATAGTGATATATATCTATATAGATAGATAGATAGATATAGAGATAGATATATATATACAGATATAGATATACGTTTTTAAAACTGTTTCAGATTCCAAACTGCATAATAAAATAAAACTTTTAAGACACTTCAATTTTAGAGGTAAAGTCCCATAAATATTCTTTGATCATTCTACAGTGCAATACACAGTAGTGTATGTAGCTTAGCATTGAAGGAACATGGATTTTATCTCATTTTGTTCCATGCGCCATCACCAGTTATGAATGAGCCATGTGCAGTATGATAAGGAGTTGGACAGATGCACTGGTGGGGATGAGAGCGTAGTGTGGTCATGTGACGTTACGTGATCCTGTCGTAATATTGGGGCTGCTTGAACAGTATGCGAGCACCTTTAGGGAATCTCTCCATACAAAGTAAGCTTGTGGAGCTGTGACCATAGTGAGGGTCTGTCTAATGTGAGTGTATAAGTGCGTTAGTCTGTATAAGTATGTGTATCCCATAGTGTGAGTGTGTATTTGCATTAGTATTCATGGGTCCTGCCCCCCCCAGCTGGACAGCACTGCTTTAGAAAATACTACAGTAAAACCAAGGGCCCTGCTGGTCTGGGTACCCATTGGCTTCATTGAGAATGGAGTCTTCTACTGAACCACCCAGGCACCTACAGCCAGCTTCGGGCGATTTTGAGACTTGGCTTACCTGCTAAAACGCAGCAAGGTCGCTGGCTGCAGCCTTTGTTGCGTTTTGGTCTGGTCATCAGAATGTCACATGTGGCTATTGTGCCATGCTTTAAGCGACCAGTCTTGTGTATGGCAAACCATGCTTTTCATAAAAAACATTGCAGTGTTTCATACGTATGACTAAATATGCCCCGACGGTTATTTATAGCCACGCAGACTGCGTGTAATAGCACCATATGTGCCGGTGCCACACGTGTCCCGGAAAACCTTGGGCTGCGATCAGAGCATGAGGTGGAAATGGATTTTCATTTAAATCGGTGTGTTTTTCTGTGCAGTGTGACAATTTGTTCTTACTCATTTAACATTGGAAAAGAATACATTCTTTGTTCATGTTGTATTTAATGAAACATATTTATCAAAGCAGATCTAGGCCCAAATGTGGAGTTGTCTCCTTGGAAACCACTGGAACGTCCTTGCCGATTGGCACCCAAAAGTTGTTCTAACTTTAATTCCAGTAGCTTAATTAATACCTGAGTATTGATGTAGGCTGCCTAATGAATACCTTGTGTAACACCTGCAACATATATTAGTCTTTCAAGAGAGAGTCCATAAGGTGTGCTAGGCAGGGACATGAAAGTGACCCATAAGTGGCGTAAGTGGCTTACCTTCTCCAGGGACAGTTGCCTTACTATGAGAAACTGATACACTTCCAGGGCCAGGTAACGGCCACACGGCTCGAAGGCACTCGGTTTGTGTATTGTCTTTTCATACATTTTACTTTTTGATAGTACTGCGGATTTCAAAAGGCAACACCCAATTAACTTCTACCGCAAGAATAATTAGATTCACTCTGTACATTGCATAGTAAATCGTTTAGAATTCTTGAGACTTACCCCGCGGGTTGTATAATGCCTGCTCAGCAGCCGGGAAGCGCTTTCATTAAAATCAGACCTATCTGTGATGTCCACAAAGGCAGTGCTGGAACTAGGGCTGCAACTAACTATTATTTTAATAATCGATTAGTTGGCCGATTATTTTTTCGATTAATCGATTAATCGGATAAAAAAAAACAATATGCAAATTTTTCGTTTATTTAAAAGAATTTAATGAACTGGATGTTAAAAAACAACTTAAAATTTACATTAACATTCTTATTTTGTTATGATGTAATAAAAAACAATATTTTCAAAGTACAAGAACCCAAACACAATATTTATGAAACAAAATAACCCCAAACATTCTGAAAAGAGGTGGACTATTACTGTTCAAGAAACTTTGCCCCAGCACTTTGCACTTTGCACCCAGCACTTTGCACCCAGCCCTGGCACTTTGCACCCAGCACTTTGCACCCAGCACTTTGCCCCAGCCCTGGCACTTTGCATCCAGCACTTTGCACCCAGCATTCAGCACTTTGCACCAGCACTTTGCACTTTGCACCCAGCCCTGGCACTTTGCACCCAGCACTTTGTACCCAGCACTCAGCACCCAGCACTTTGCCCCAGCCCTGGCACTTTGCATCCAGCACTTTGCACCCAGCACTTTGCACTTTGCACCCAGCACTTTGTACCCAGCACTCAGCACTTTGCGCCCAGCACTTTGCCCCAGCCCTGGCACTTTGCACCCAGCACTTTGCACCCAGCCCTGGCACTTTACACCCAGCACTTTGCACCCAGCCCTGGCACTTTGCACCCAGCACTGGCACTTTGCACCCAGCACTTTGCACTGTGCCCCTGCACCCAGTCTCCAACTCTGCCCTGCACCCAGCCCTGCCCCCACATTCTGCCCTGCCCCCACACTCACACTCTGCCCTGCACCCACTCTGCCCTGCACCCACACTCACACCCTGCCCTGCATCCCCACCCCCACTCTGCCCTGCACCCAGTCTCCCACTCTGCTCTGCACCCACACTCACACCCTGCATCCCCACCCCCACTCTGCCCTGCACCCAGTCTCCTGCCCTGCACCCCCACCCCCACTCTGCCCTGCACCCACACTCACGAACCGCTCTGTGCGAATGGAGCCACTCGCACAGAGCGAACCGCTCTGTGCGAATGGAGCCACTCGCACAGAGCGAACCGCTCTGTGCGAATGGAGCCACTCGCACAGAGCGAACCGCTCTGTGCGAATGGAGCCACTCGCACAGAGCGAACCGCTCTGTGCGAATGGAGCCACTCGCACAGAGCGAACCGCTCTGTGCGAGTGGAGCCACTCGCACAGAGCGAACCGCTCTGTGCGAGTGGAGCCACTCGCACAGAGCGAACCGCTCTGTGCGAGTGGCTCCATTCGCACAGAGCGATTCGCTCTGTGCGAGTGGCTCTGTGCGATCCGTGCACATAGACATGAAGAATACTTACCTCCGGAACGCGTCACATCCGTCACGTAGCTAAAAGAAGGCGGAGACTGCAGAGCGTGTAGCAGAAGCGGGGAACGCTCGCGGAGGTAAGTAAAAGGAGCCGAGTGCTCCAACAACGAATTGATCACTTGATTAATCGATAACGGAAATCGTCGACAACGATTTCCGTTATCGATTATTATCGATTTTATCGATTCGTTGTTTCAGCTCTAGCTGGAACACTTTGACCAAACACATTTACTGTGCAGAGAATAGTTGGGTGGCAACAAATTGGGGAGATCCTTCAGAATACCCTATTCATTTTGCAAGAAGGATACAACCCGGGCAAGCTTGTGTTAACAATGAAAAGTGAATGGAGCCGGGGTGTCCCTTTTGAAACGTAATTTATAATTGTCCCAAGAACAAATTCCTGGCAGGTATCAGCACATCGGAGCTCACGGTGTAGAACAAAGTGCTGCCGAGAATATGAATTGTATGGAAAATCTTGTGTAGGTCCATTTTCCCCTTGGGAAGTAGACCACTTCACGAAAGAAATAGAAAATACATTTTAAGACGGGCTGCAAATTGTACATTGGCAAAGAGGTTCCTTGGGGGCCTTTCAAGTGGTGAGTGCTTGTGTGAGGGGGTGTATAAAAAAAAAAAAAATTCACTTTGGTACAATGTTAAGTGCCAAGTTGTTAAGAAAAAACCTTTCAGTGGTGAGGTTTTAAAAGTGGTTGTTATTGGAGCTTGGCGAATGAGTTTTCCCTTGATAAAATAATGGGAACATAATGCCCGGGCTAGGTCAAACATGTCTTAAAACAAAATTTTAAATGTACTTACATTAACCTTAGTTCAGAGGATCTGAAACTTTTGGAACTTGCATATATTTGAACTTGCCTCTACTTTAAAAGTACGTGTTCTAAACAAAATGTTTTGTTACTGAAATGTTATTAACCTCTGCATGTTTACCTACTAGGGCCCATCTGTAGGCCGTATTAGTGATTTGCTCTCAAGTTACTTATAAACATATTTTTTTTTTTTATTGGTGGTCGGGGTCAGCATTGATTCTGCCCCAACCCCTAGTCCTTAAAACACGGACATTTTTTTGGTGACCCTGAAAGGCACCAGTTTTCTGACTAGGATTCTCCAATATTACACCTAAGCTACTTGCAATGTCACAGCGTGGGCCTGTGAAAAGGTCAGAGGAGCATTCTGTGTAAGAGAAGAAAGGAGAAACTAGTGGTGGTAATAATGCACTTGTGAAAACACCCACCTCCGATATAGACCTGTATGCAGTGTTCCTAGTGGGGTCAATCTACATAAAAATTATGGAAATTCTTACATGGACAGTTTGACCATAAATGATGGAACTCGGCCTGACAAAGGAATAAACCCTAAAGCTTTAGGACTATAGAAGTCCACTGATTTGGTTTCCTCAACAAAACGGATCTTAGGCTTTACGTTTAAATCCCCTCGCTGCTTCTGTGCAGATATATTAAACAGCTATACACGGATCCTTTAATCAATATGACCAACATTGGAGGTGTTGGCTTATAGGTGAATTGAATATTTGTTGGTGTCTTATTTCCTACAGCCGTTATCACTTCTGCCAGTTCCTGTTTCAGAGCCGAGTGTTGTGCTGTGATATATAACATGGTCGTTGTCAACCGTATTTCCCTGTCATTTCTTCAGCTGATCCAGAATAACCCATCCCCCACCTTCTGAAGTAATTGCTGCTCTAACAGGGCTCCATTCACGGTCTCTGCAACTTTGTTGTATTCTACCTTTTTTTTTTTGTCTCTACATGTAGAACATGAATAGACTTGATCAATTTCTAGTAGGGCAGAGAAATGTTCTCCTAATAGGCAATCAGATCAGCAGGCAAGTTCCTGCATTGTGTTTCTGTTTATTCGATGTTCAGAGCCCATGCTCATAAAAAAGGCATCTTTTACACTCTACTCCAAAGATAAAACCATTACCTCTGTTTGAATCAAATGAGTGTTTTTCTTCTGAACAAGTCGATACAAGACTTCCCTCGATTTCTCCATGCTGGGAGCTTGTCTCAATAGTGTAAGTTTAAACGCATCCCGTCGTGTTAAAATAATGTTCATTTAGCTTTGAGTTCGAGAACTTTAAAAGCTTGTGGTTTGGAATGCCTCTCAAAGGCATGTTTTAATTTTCCTAAATATTCTATGAAAATAAGATTGTAACCCGGCTTTGTGTAGCAATCACGCTCAATTTGTTACATTGATTCTTGTTGAGATGACTCCTGTGGTTTGCAGCGATTTATTGTTTTTGTGTGTTTATGTGTTTGCCGAAAGCCGATTTGTGTTGGAAAATAACCATAAAGTTCAGCAGTCTCAAGAAATCATTGTTTACATTTTTCCCAGCCCTCTGTACGCTCCTTCCGAGGCCGATAAAAAGACAGAGCTGGATAATGCAGTTTTGATTCACTGAGCTAGGGATTTTTAGTAATGTGCAACAGTTGTAATTGCTTTATAATACATGCTTATTGTAAGAGAAAGTCTTATCCGATAAGGTTATGAGCTGTCAGAAAGAATTCCGATCTGCCGGTCGGCTGCGAGCTCCCAGCAAATTGCTTGCATTACTTTTTTTCCTCTCTCCATCCTTTCCTCCTTGGGAGAATTCTCAAATGTTTATGCAATCATTTATAGCTTTATTGCAAGCTAGGCAATAAAGAGGGAGTGAATCCAATTACTTTATGCGCAGTGCTTACAATTCCAATTTAATGAGAGCAAACGAGGACTCTTGTTCGGCATGGATATAGGAATTAGAAGCACTAGTGAGTATGAGGAGGAATAAAATATTTCCGTCATTAAATTTAGCTGTCGTTTAGTTTGCCTTTTCAATGGAGTTCATATGTCTGACGAATGCCAGGCTTCATTCATCTTTCAGCTGTCCCTGGAACTCAGGAGACTTGTCATGCAAGCGATTTCTCTGCCTTTTTTTTTTTTTTTTTTTTTTTTTTTAATGCCATGCAGACATTGATAATTGCATTTAACAGAATTCCTTCATACCAGTATTATATATTTTCATATTTAGAGACAAAAGGGGGACATTTTTTTGTTTTTGGACATTATTTTGTCCAAGTCTTAACAAAAACATGTGACTTTGTAACACAACGATAGCAAGTGTGTAATTAAGGCACTGAAAATAAAGTAATGTCGACGGTTTCTATACGCTGTGACTTCCAGTACTGGGAACACTGAAAACTCTTACCCATTCGGAGCTCCTGGAGAGGAGGAACATTGGGAGGGCAATCCATATTTAACAGGGAAAAACATCTGGCCTGATTGTGGCCCTCAAGACCTGGAGATGAACACCACTGCTAGGTTAGTGAACGAGATTAGTCGGGGTACATTTATTTTTGTTTTACCTTCATGTGCCTTACATTTGTCGCATATATCACACAAATAAGAATGCTCTGGCTACAACATTAAGCCATGAACAGAGAAATATGGTTGCCATTCATAAGCAATAAGCATGCGTTCAGTCTTCATGATGAGGCATCTGTTTAATCTGCTTTCATCATTCCTATAAGTATATATAATTCTAATAAAAGAATAGTTGCATTCCCTTTGGTTACTCTCTGAAATATTAAGGCGGCTTAATGATGGTCATTAGTGCAGGAAGCCTATTACTTAACTTATTATGTCTTAATTGAGATTCACCATTGACAGCTTTTTATCTACTGAGGGAATGTCTGCCTAGAGTCGAGCCTTTTTTCTTTTCTTTTTTTGAGGCTGTTCCAAGCTTTTTCGCAGTTTCAGCTGTTCTTGTCCGTCAGCGCTGATAGTTGTGAGCTGTGTTATAAGGAAGCCCTGAAGATGTTTCTGCTGGACCCTTATCTTCATGACATGTTGCGTACTATAGCCATGTCACGGAATCCTTTACCGGAGTGTGTTAGTGAGAAGAAGCTGTCACCGGATGACAGTTAAAGCGAGGGTTGTCATTCTGACCTCCTTTGAAGCATTAAGAAATGTTGTAAATAGGCAAATGAGTATATAAATGAAACATGAATAATTCTGCAACTAAAATGATGCCCATTCTGCATAAAAGGACATGTAACCTGCCATTTAAGCTGTGTGTGTGTGTGTGTGTGTGTGTGTGTGTGTGTTGGCATGGACAGTGCTATAATTAACCTATTGATTCCTATGGAGCCCATAAAACATGTATCTGTTCTGCATTATGGGATATCTGCCCCTAAACCTATACGGTATTTGAAGGCCAAAAAGAAAAAGAACTTAACCTTAAGATGTGCTTACCGCACTTCTGAACCTTTTCTATCTTTATTATAGAACATTTCTATAGAAATAGTCTTTACTATAGAACATTTCTGTAAACTTACAATGTTTTACCCAATGCTCAGAAACGCATAAAGCTTGTAAAGATTATTTTCTTGCCGATGTTCAGCTTCCCAATGCATGTAGCTCAGTATTAATAAGCTGCATCTTTGCCGTTATTAGCAGGGTGGTGAAGCTTGGCTTCGACAGCGGCCATTGAGCTTGTAAATGCTCGCCCTTGGCCTCTGGCATTGAATATTAATGATCATTTTATTTTGTGAATAGAAAAATGTGTTCATTTTGTTTATATTGTGTTGTGTAAACACCCTGGGTCCATCCCTTTCTCTACTAGCCACCTGTTTCCGAGTGCCTCACTAGCCTTGTATTTTTTGTTTGTTCGCTTGAACAATTGAGGTCCACAATAGTAACATTTGCTTTGGCACCTGATTGCATTTCATCAAAACTGGCCAGTCTGTGTATTTTTGTAATAATCAGTTGAATTGTGCAGCACCGCAGGGCGTTCGCAGTTGATTTTTTTTTTTTTTTTTGCAAATGCCTTTGAAAAGAGAATTAACATTATGCAAAAACGCAATCTAACAGTAAATTCCAAAATCATGCCGGCAGGTGTTAAAAAAGCCTCTAAGTAGCCGTAGCATTTGGAGTGCACGTCGTTCCTTCCTAGGGATCTGGATTAGTTATAATGCAGGCAAAATGAGCCTGTTTGTCCCTAGTTTTTATGTATTTTAAAGGCACGGCTGTTATGAACGTACTTGGCATGTCATATCGCAGTGGTGCTATCAATGTGAGGGTATATACACTGAAAAGAAACGCCAAGTTCCCATACTTAAATGGACAAATGACGCAGAATGCATTAACATACAAAAAGGACTCATTTCACCATAAAATCTGTGTAATGCAGCTTATATGCCTTTTTTCATGAAGCTTCCCTGCTGTAAATCTTTTTCGTGGACTTTTTGTTTTTTCTTCTTCGTAAAAGCCATATTGTATATTTGGGCAGAAGGCTAGTTATAATAAATGATCAGGACTCCTGATCTATGGAGATTTAAATGTTCCCAAACTGTGTACTTTGGGGATTTTAATATTAGTGCTTGTGTGTCGTTCTGAAAATTTCTAAGAATATGAGCCAAGCTTGCAAAGCACAGTCCTGGGTATATATCAAGTTTGGAGCAGTCACCATGGAAACCAATGTTCCTTATTATTGCTCTTATCATAAGACACATTATATTTTGATGTAATAGTTCACACAGTTTTATATAAGTGCTTTCCTGCTTTTGTGATGAGGTGGGCTTGCATAACTGAAAGAAAGCCCATTGCAATAGGACAGTGCAGTTATGTTAAATACACAATAAACGCTAACAGGAAAGACAGCGGCTAAACCACATCTCAGAAGGGCCTCTTTTTGTGTTTCTAGAACTCTTGCATTGCGTTAAAGGTATACTCCCCGTGCCTTATGTATCCCACCAACGTAGAAAGCAGATTGACCTATTTGGTGAGTTGAGAAGGAAACCGTAAGACAAGAACGGAGACACACTTCCAGAGCGGCAACGCAAACATCATCCTACCTCTAGCAGTGTTTGTAATATTTGCACCGTTTTAACAGAACATAACGGAATATTTTAGGCTGAAATAGATTCATGTCCACCAAGTTCGACTTTTTGCTGCTGCAGCAGCAACCAGCCATTGGACGGCAGATGTCTTAGGCCGTATGAATCTCCTACAAGTCTGGAAGCAAGCATTAGCAGGCGCAACTGCATATGATGGCTGCAGTGTCCCTTTAAACAATATTTGTCTTTATTTTTCACCAGGAAACTCAAACTTCTCTCTTAGCTCACATAAGCTGCTCTTTACGTTAATTGTGGTTACACAAAGTGGAATTTGCATGTACTCCTAGCCGTTCTGGGCACAGCGGAAGGTCGCACGATTGTTATCCACAAAACCTCTTTGCTGGCTGTGTTTGATTAAAACATATAATGACTTATTCCTGGAGGTGTATAATATCCTCGGCTAATGAGATTATCATTCAGATATTTTCTCTTACATGTGAAACTTAATGGTGTGTCCCTTCTCAAGCCAGCCAGCCAGCCCTATTGTCTGCAAGCCAGAAGATAACAACTGAATGAAACTAAATGATTTAATAAAGATGTTACAGCAAAGCCTTTCTTTTCATTTCATCCAGAATTTGTATGGAAATGGCAGTGGAGTCTATATAAATGGCAGCTTTTGGATTCCGACGACATCTTGCTAAAATGCTGAATAGAAAGGAATTCTATATTATAATATATATGAGCAGACCTGTGTTCTTTATAGTTACAAAATCCATTTATTTATGGGTTGACTCTTATCTACTTAAAGGGGAACTCCTACTTTATTATTTTTTACAATCAGTGCTGTTTTTGTGTGTGTTTTTTTTTATTTTTTTTTTTTTTTTTAATCTGTTGTAGTTTCTGCACACTGGCCATTTATGTGTTCTAGCTGTGTTATCTTGGTCTATAAGACATACAACCTGACTCGTTATCACACCGCCTGTGGGAAACCGTACAGTGACTTGGTCTTAATCACCCAGCCTGATACTGAATTATAAATTTGTGAAGGAAATTACTTCATTGGAGAAGAACAACTTCATTAGCATTTCTGTAATGAATCTGCTCAGTGCCCTATTTGAGTAGGAAAGGTCACTCAAAATATCAAATGACAATGGCAGCCTCCAGATAAATGATATATATTATATAAAATATATATATTATATTATAATATATATATATATATATATATATATATATATATATATAATTTAAATTACTTGTAATTAAGAATGCATCTCTTGCTAAACAAAAAACTATTTCTTTGTCCAAGTACTGCTTGGTTGCTGTAATCTAAATAGGTTATTGTGATTTGCATTGTAAGGATCTTTGAGATCTTGTGAAATGTAGTAATTATACGACCTTGGCAGTATCTGCTTAAGCTACGTCGCGTGGCGCATCAGGGCCTTGAAACATGCACCTTGTGCTTCTGATGAGTGTTAAAACTAAAGTAAGCATATAAAGAATGGATAATTGTGTCTGGGCTTTTTTTTTTTCTTGTGTGCCTAATTAATGTTTGGTTTGCCTTTTTCTTAGGTGCTGAAAAAAGAGCCACATTTAGAGGTGAAGGCCAGTCCAAAGAGAGCCCCAGAACTGACCATAGACCTTTTAGGACTTGGTAAGTCATAAATGATGAGCACAACGCTATTGTTACGTTATAAAACGAGTACAATGAAATCTTTTGCAGACGGGAACATCACGCCTTTATCTTCCATATGCCAACTGATAGTTAGCTGAGCTTGAAAATGGCATGATTAAGTCTGCTGAGAGCCCTCTATAAAAGAAAATGTTTAATAAGGGGGCCTGTATCTGTCAGCAGTGCTGTCTCTACCAAAATACCCGTAATGAGCTCCTTGGGGAAAGAAGAGCTATCAAAGTGATCTTCAAAGCCTTGCTGGATAATGACATTTCAACATTTAAATATATATTTTTTCTTTTTCTAATGTGAAGAGTAGGATGCTAGGGGTGATCTTACTGTACTTCCATACAATACATGTGTTCTCTGATTTTGCTGGAAAACAGTTATCGTTCCTCTGTTTTCCGGAATGATATTTCCTGCTGTGTTGATTTCTCAGGTTCTTTGAATAAACAGAGAGAATAGTTGATTTAATTTAGCTTATCTTCAAACTTACATATGTCAATATGCTGACTCCTATGTAAGCAATATAAGTGTGGCTTTGATTCTTTAATATCCGTGAAACATGCCTTGCTTTTAAGATCCTGCATATTCTTGCCCATATGAGTGTATATCATGTGATGGGCTGAGCCGGTCATGTTTGATTACATGTGTGTACTTGGACACCTCCCTTCAGCAATCACAAGCATTGTGAGAAACGGTGGGACAAATTTATGAAGAATCTGCGGCAGGTTTTGCTATATGGAGCAATCTCCATGCTAACCGGTGGACTCTTCCTCATAGTTGAGCCAGGTTTTTATTGTGGTTCATAAACATGATTTAGATTCTTTACTCAGGTTCTTGAGTAAAAATGAATGGATGCGTGTTAGTGATGCGTTGTGTGTGTGTGTGTGTGTATATATAGGAGAATGCATGTGTCATGTTTCTTGTATACAACCTCTATCAGGATTTATAGGCAGAACGTTTTCACATCTGGTCTGCGTGGTCTCTTCCCTTAAATATCCCTACAGTAGTTTCGCATATAACTCTCCTTGGAGGCATTTCCATGCATCCACATCTTACCACATTCAAACTCAGAGTTGTTTGCATTTTTCTTTATATCCCCATTTAGATCTTGACTTCTATGTTCTCCAGTCTGCTTCATTTTTGAACATGTTTCCTCTTGGCCATCTTCCCATGTACATTTAGTTTATCAGATCTTACAGGCTTAGGCTCATCATGTGGCTTTTTAAGCCAGCCCCCCTCCTTATTTTACAAACCTAGGAATGTTTTAATCATAAGAAGTTAGCTTTACGCAGTACCCAAGGGCCTGGTTAAGGGAAGCAGAATGCACTAAGACCTCTCTCATCCTCAGGAACATTCTTGTACCGTTCAGCTCTTGAAGGAACCCTTTGTGCCACCCTCTCCTAAATACATGTCTTGTATTTCAGCAAATTGTAGGCTATTCAGTTTCCGTCAGTAAAATATTTCTTACCTTAAAGGCGTATGTCATTGCTGCTTGGAGTATTGGGTGATGTTTTTGTGGGGAAGCTTTTTAAGTCTGACTTTAGTCCTCTGGCTGAACAGAACATTATATACTCCAATTCCCTGATCACCTTTCTTGTATCCCAGTACGCAAAATATAATACAATATCACCAACCGTGGTAATAAACTAAATAATCAATACGACCCCCGGTATACTGCTGCTGCCCAAAAACCACACTCCAACTCTTGAACCAATTATGTGTACACATGTGCACTTGCAAAAGCCCATGAAACAAGTTAATCTGTAAATTATCTTTATTTCTGTTGCCTAGTTACACATCTGGTCTCCCTGGACCACCATAAACGGATAAAAAGGTTTCAAACAACCTCGAGTGCAGTAGAAAGACATAGGTCTTACATACCTGGTGTCAGGGTGAAAAAAAAGTTGTCTGTAATATGGATATATTTTTTTCCCTTTGAAGCCGGGAATATAAATTGATGTAGAGTTTTCTACCACACCTGAAATTTAGACTTTTTGTTTGTTTTTGTTATGTGGGATTCTGAAAGAGACCGGTTTATGGTGATCCTTGGAGGACTTTTGTTTGCACATAACTCCTTCTGCATCAGCAGCTAATCGATGGCAGTAAAGATATTTTACAGATTAACTTGTTCTCATTGGCTTTTGTGAGTGCTTATCGGTAGACATACTTGTTTTTGTGTTTTTTTTTCTCTCCTGTTACACATGCACCCTAGTTTCTATGGTGTCTTGTCTCCCAGTACACGTTCTTTCTGCAGCGCTCCCTTTTTAACCTTTCATGAAGACCTTAGGGGGCATATCTTCCTGTTGGCCTCATTAGGTTTTGTGATTTATAGGATGCTACTGCTACATCTTTACAGATGTCACAGATAATTTAATTTTATAATTAATTTATGAGAGACTTGATGAATTTCCAAATAGGAAATGGGCTATAAATTTACCAAGGTATTTGAAAGGGCAAGATATGACAGTAGCCCTAATCCAAGGGCTTTTTTTGTTTCATTATCCAGTCTTAATTATCTATTGCTTGTTTTGTATTAAAAAAAAAAAAATACAAAGGAGCCCTAACCAGCAGTCTCCACCAACTTTTCATGGAGGAAAGCAACATAGAGCACGTTGGCCGCGTTCATGTTAACAGACATGTTCTCTAGATCTACACGTGGCTTATATTGAATTTTTTTTTCTGTGTTACTATATGTACAGGGGATTTAAGTTGAGCTAGTGTATTAGGTTTAGAACAGGCAGAAACTGGTATCACTGATGGGTTAAAAGAAGTTCCAAGAAGTTATCCATACACAAAAAAAAAACAAAAAAACACATTTGTTCTTTAACCATGCAAGATTTTAAGGTGTTTACTAATAAACACACACGTTTATTTTAGAGCCTTTACACCTTAACTAATAGGAAAGACCCAGTCACTGGGATATTGCAATCAATCATGTATTCTTACCTCTACTATTCCTGCTCAATACCGGCAGAGAATTTCTTCATGATTTTCCAATGTGCTGCAAATGTCGTTTAAAGACGTTTAGTCACCACATTGCTGGCAGCGCCGGTCTGTGTGGGTCTACACTTCTTAACTGGTTTAACATAACATACCTAACGATGCATCTTGAACATTTATTTCATTCACTTGCAAATGCGGAGTTATTAACAGACAATACAGATTATTGTAAACTAAAACAAGATAATACAATCCCAATGCTATATTAGCATTTATATAGTGTTTTTGTTGGAAGATCTACAAGCTCTTCAAAGACAATTCCACATGAATATTATTTTCCTGAGATCTCTATACTGTGCCTGTAATTATCTGAAGAACGGTATGACTGGTTTGATTTTTTTTTTTTTCTTTTTATTATTGTAATAAAGATATTTTAGCTCAGTGTTCTAAAATGCTTTTCTTTCCTTAACAGGCTTCATGTACAGGGTCAATTATAATAAACCTGTGTTAAAGGAACACTACCATGTAATTTTATTTTTTTTCTATTACCGTTATGACATTTAGATCAATTTAGGTAAGATTTCATAAAATTATAGTTTGAGTATTTTCTCTACATTTAACTTTTTTTTTTTCTTCCTCTGTGCCAAGAAAAGCCATTCAAATCTTGTGACAACATTGTTATGAACCATAGAAAGTGTATTTTTATAGGCATCCACAGAGTGTTTATGTCCCTAGTCCTCAACATAATGTCCCTTTAATACCATATAGTGTGATAATTGGTTGTAGCTGTTATCGCTTTTTATTCCCACGAGGTTTGGTCATAGTAGCGTATCCAAATTTTTAACCATGCTATTATTTGGTATTCCCAACCATTTTGTTACTCTGTCATGCTTCAACATGCTCAGAGATGCATGCAACAAACTCGTTGAAAAACATCATCTGTATCCTGAAGTAACGTCCATCCTCCCCACCTTTTAATACCTCCTTGCTACAATGATCCTCACCCAAGCAATCTTTCGCCTTCTGTTCCATCACTCCTTAACCTCCTATTAGATGGTAAGCTCACCAGAGCATGGCCCCGTTCTTCTGTACCAGTATGCCTTCACGTGTGTTATTGTCAAACTGTGTATCGTCAACTTTAATGATGCTACTGTTCATTCTCACTCTCCCCCTACTTTGCTGGTAATCTAAAATGAGTGTAGCCTAGTCAGCAATGTCCGGTATCACCAATAGTACTCTGTGAAGTGTTTTAAGCATCTTGTATCTTTCATACATTTGTCACATGAGCCGCACTCCGCGTACCTCGCATCATGTATGCCGATGCACAGGCTTGGTTTAATTATGCTGTTGCAGTAGAATCAGAATGTGTGTTTTTTTGTTGTTTTTTTATTAGCAGCTTGTGTGTGTGAGTGCTTCTGTATTAATTCTTTAGAGTGCGTTAATGTTGTGATCAAAAGAAGCATAAACACCGCTTGGTTAATTAAATTTTTCCTGTGTCACGAGGTTTCTCTGCTGCAGATGTGATGCCGGTTAGTTTCTGTGGGACCTCTATTATCTGATCCGAGCAGGCATATGCTTGAGATTGGGTTATAAAGAGAAACTGATTTATTCATCATCGTATTTTTTTATACTTGCCAAGCTTAGAGTAGCCACATAAATGTGCGTTTAGCCTAAACTGAAATATGACCAGTGATAACTGGGACCTGGATGATAACATAACTCATAAAGCATTCAATTCTAGACACAAATTTTACATAAAAAGTGGTTCACTGAAATATACTTTGTCAACTTAGTGAATGGCACAGCTGGCCCATTTGAGCTTGCGTCCTGTTGGGTCGGCTGCCTTAACAATGTATTGCTTTGCCTAGGGAAACACAGCCCAATCTGTCTCAAGACAAAGCCGCAGTGTCTGGATATGAACAGCTTGCGATTGCGGACTGCAAGTATGAAAGGCAAACATTGTGCCAACTCATTGTAAATGCTCTACTGGTTAAAATATTGAGCATTGTGTATAAACATAAGGGGTTATGGTTCAAAGTTTGAAATGGGGTTATATCACTAAAGGTAGTAATCCTAAAGACTATCCGCAGAATAACAAGCAGAGCATCATGTAACCGAAACAAGAAGGAAGGGCGCTTCTCAAAGTTGACTACCTAGAAGACAAATTGCATTGATAAAAGCAGTGGGAATGCGGTTCAAAGTGTTTGGATATTTGGATATAGGTTTGCCAGTGCCTTGGATACTGCTGGATATACCCGATAATGTAAAGGTCTTGAATAATTCTACCTGCATCTTATTGAGAGGCCAGAGAAATGCTTAATCTATGCCATAAGGCACTGTGTTACGGTCTGCCAAGTGTAACAATGACTGTTTACATGGACTGCTGCTTCAAATGTTAGGTCTGATCGGAGCTGATTTTACATCTGAAATGACAAATCTGCAGTCAGCAACTCTATTTGACTGCGAGCTTATCAACCATAAATGTATTCACTTTAAAAGGTGAGCGGTGCCGAAAATGTTAATATATTCACTGATAGATCTAACGAAATAGAACGGAAAATGGAACTTCTTTACGCGCAGGCATTCAAATGTGCGAGCAGAGGGATGCAAATAAAATGTCAAGACCTGTACAAATCAAATGTGCCTCGTTCAGCCTAACAGTCAATTAGTCTGAGAAAATCTTTTCCCTGTGCGTATGTCTGGCTGCCCAGGTATTTTCTTTCCTGAGGCTGGACGGGATCCCAAAGGCATATAATATGGCCCCTGACATTGCCTATGAATAAAATTAGGTAAAAAAAAGGAAATGAGCTACACTGAGTGTCCCTTGGCGATGTCCTCCCGGTGCTGCGAGGGCTTCCGACAGGTAGTTCATTAGGAAAGCACCTCGGCCGGCTGGCACAGGAGCAGTCCCCCGTGACATATCCGCTAAGCTGTTTGTTTCTTTAGCACTAATGAGCAAGGCACACTTGCTAAAGCACAAATGCTCTTGTAACTGAGTCACCTGGTTATCAAAGTATCATTTAAACGCTGATGAATAATCTGTCGAAACCAGGGCTCTTGGAGCAGATTGAAAGGAGAGAGGGAAGCACTATGCAGTGTAGCAATAGCAGACAAGAGAACAAGTGACAGGGAAAGAAAGACGGGATCTGATTAAAGCCTTACCGAGAAGGCTTGTACACAATTGAGTCCATCTAGTGTTACCGCATCTGAAAATGTGCATCACATGCTTACCAAGTAGCTCTTAGCAGTGGCTAAAAAGTGCAGACAATCGGCAACCAAGAGGTTATGCAGGAACCTTAAGTTAACGTTAAGCCTGTGTTTACTTAATCATCCTAACCCAGACACCACCTAATGTGAATTTGTAGCTACATTTGTGTTCTCAGACTTGTTTTCTTTTGAATCCATTTGAGGGGTGGGTGGTATAGTTGTGTAGTCGGGGTATCTGGTATTGTGTGTTTAGTATGTAGGTGAAGCGGTGATTGTGGGGAGAAGACAATAGGAGAGCATCATGGGAAGTGAGGACTTGTGTTACACATGAAGGTAGGAGCTCATTTAAGCTACAAATATCTCATATGTGCACTATTCCTAGAGGTTTAATTTTACACAGGGAACATAAAGATTTTAACGGCGCATACGGTGAAGAGATGAGCAGACTGCAGTAATACGTGGTGCATTAGTCGCAATACTGACTTGGGTCAGACTTGCAGGTGGTGTTGGTAGGGAGCCCAAGCCTCAGGTATTAGAAATTGTACAATATGAATATGTAATGTAATGGAGTATAAATCCAGCCAAGAGGCAGAGTACTATGAAAAGCAAAAACATCTTTGTTTCACTTACATACAGATTTTTTGATTTTTGTCAGATCCAATCAGAGCAGCATAGCAATCTCTCTAAGCCATGCATGTAGGTCATAAAAAATGCTAGCTACTTGTTGTTTCGTCGCAACAGTGAGCAAGATTTCAGATCATAGAAATTATCAAGTAGTTTACCCCCACAAAAGAATTATTCTGTATTACCTGTCAACACAATCTATCGTTTACTACAGATATAGCTTTTTTCTTAGTAGCTTGTGGGTGTTTCTGCTAAATGCTATAACCCTAACTGAGCACAGAAAGCCAAATGCACGTTAAAGGCATTACGAAATGCCAAGAAACCCTTTTACTTTACATTTTTGGAAAATTGCTATATAGCTTATAGTAGGACAAGTAGATTATTTAAATTGCTTACACCATCAGCACTTAAATATTCAGCAAGCTGTATAACTGCGGTCACATGTTGAGTGGCTGCCAGACACCCCAGTAAAGAATATGCAGTTTATAGGGCTATTCTTCCAAGTGCCCTATTCTACACCTAGCTTGTCAACACCAGTCCGGGCATTACATTAGAAACGCACCTTATGTGTATACCATGACGGTAACCATATACAATTTTCAGACTTCTCATTACTCTCTATATGATATGTAAATATCCTGATGATCAAATGAGACGTTGCTGTGAGGGATCTGCATGTGCTGTAAATACGGGGCATCTCAGTATTTCTACACCCACAAGTACTAGCACCACAATGCCATTAACATTCTATAGACCATTCAACTTTTTTTTGTAAAATAGGTGAAAATATTGCCAGATTTTTGTTTTCCAAGAAGCATTAATGTCACAAACGCATGGAGCTGCTCTGCAGAATGGGCATAGCTGGCCTGTTATAATGCATAGCGAAATGTTTGAGAGGAATCTTTCAATCTGCTCACATTAACTATACATTAAGAGGGCCAGCTCAACCCTTATTGTAGGAGCAAGTCATTGGTGTGGCCATTCATAATGGTGTCTATTCACTAAAGAGGTTTGACCATTTCAGGTATAGTTAAATCCGCAAGCGTTTTAAGAAATCTCTTAAGTCAGCACACCTACCCTGTACTTCATTTTGGGAATACATTTTGACATTTAATTTTTTCAGAGCATACAGATCGTTCTTTCTTTTGAAAAGTGTAATTTTCAGCATGTATCCAAGTGCTTTTCTTTTCTTCTAAATGGAGCCATTCCTTCCCTACCGAAATCACATGTATTTGTTGCTCCACCAAAAATATCACTCTGCATGCCTGAAAGCACAAATAGCCCACAAGTCGCTTTAGAGTGAATTATGCAAAACAAATATTTCCAAATAGCTTTCCAGCCCATTGTGCCGTGTTTCATGGCGTGTTGAGGAGTGCATTTTTACATGATTACCTGTCTTATGCTTCACTTAAGCTTACTTTGCAGTTCCAACGTTATAAAAATTATTGACTGTCTCTTGAGAATTTAGATGTCTTGGTCATTGTTCCTGCCATCTGCTCGTACAGTAAGGTTCCCTTTGTTAACCGGTGAGCTATGACGGAGGAAACTAAAATATGGTCAGCAAATGCCATCAGGAGCATTTTGCTTCACTAGTGAGTTACTAGTGACTTTTAGTAACTAGTAGGATTACTAGGTTTATTTCAAAGTAAATATGTATGTATGTATTTATAATATATAAATACATACTACCATTTTCATGGAAAACAAGGAAAATCGTACTTGGCTGCAGGAGGCTTTGATGCATCAACCAATAAGGACTGTGTCTACCCTGATCTCCTGCGGAGTGTGTTCCAGGAGTCGAGCTGTATAGTCTCTTAAAATGGGGCATTACTATAAAATAAGTATAAATATAAGTACACATGCTTGTTTTAATCATGGCTCCCTGTAGTTCAGCATTTAAAAGCTAACAGGGCATTTCTGTGGCTATGAAGAAACCCAAAACTGTTGGGACCTTTGAAGGATATAGCTGAGGTCCAGCATTGTGTTTTAGCTTTTAGCTGCCACTGGCTGCATCCTGTCCTGGATTTCTGTCCACCCAATGTGCAACATTAGTGAATCATGACTACCCTGTTTGGAACACTGTTGTTGCATGTCATTGTTGGCCGCTAATCAATATGACAATTGGCTTGAAGACCCAGCTCTGATTTATTGTTTATAAATGTCACTCTATTCACTGCTGGTATCTTCATGTTCTGTTTCCAGATAACAATTATAGCTCTTTATTCTGTGATTTGCTGTTTTACATGGAAAGTGGGACAAGAAAGGCTGTACTCTAGACATAAACTATATATTATGCGTTGACATCTTGCAGTAGACTTTTGTCTACATGCCTTTGAAGAGCTTTTATTTTTTTTTAAGCACTAAAGCTTAACAATTTCCTGGTTCAGTAACTTTACTAGTAGCTTATGTAAATAGCTGAAGTATAATTGTTCAGCCGGCACAACGTCCTTTTGGATTTATCGACCATCTCTAAGGTGGAAATATTGAATTGCTCATATAATCGAGCTTGTAATTTTTCAATTGACCTAAAACGACATGAAAGAAAACCAATATAGCGTTATCTGAGAATTTGGAGCCCTATAACGAAAAAATAAGCTTTATGCAAACTTTGGCTTTAATGCTATTTTGTTGTAGACTGTCTTCTGTGTGTAAAAATGTACATAGTGTTTGTATATATTGATGTAATATTAACAGCCTTTTTTTATGAATAGTATTATAAATATTACTAGCCTCTCCTGCTGCTATATTTTAGAGCAGATGTTGAATAATGCATACATATTTAGTTCTAAAATGTTACCTTGTCATTTTATTTTCTGGCGTTTTCCTTTGTAACCGGAAAACATATAAAAAAAAAAAAAAAAAATTACTATCGCTGACTATTACTTTGATAAAAAAAAAAAAAAAATCTTAACGACCCATGTAATTTTTCTGGAATGCGGTTGATTTCGCTAGATCCATTTTTATGCAAACCAGGCAAAAGGCATGTCTTATAATATAGACTATATACAAAATAAAATAAAAAAGTTTGTATAAATTAACAGCTGTTTCTTGTACATTTTTGGGGGGGCTTTTTTTTTTGCATTTCTATATTTTACTATTTTTTGTACTATTGTCTATTCTAGTATGGTTATTTTTCGATATGCAGCCACAATAAAATTAGCACTCCTTTACATACTATTAATGGCAAATACTGCTGATTGCAAGTATCGCCCATCACTGCTTTTTTATAAGGGGATTGACTGTTTTGCTTTAATGCTACATTTAAAATGAATTGGGAACAGTGCTGTACAAGAGAGATTCCTAGGGTCTACAGTGCAATGATGCAACGATCTCTGGCGTTATTGCCTCAGCTTTGTTTTTATATTAAAAAGGATATATCATGAAAAACACATTAGTTAGACTTTTATATCTCTAGATGTATGATGGCTTCAGCTACGCTATCTTATAGACGTTGTTTTTCTGCAGTGTCATTCAAAGTTTGAAGTCCTTATTGTATAGGCAAGTAAGAGCAATGTCTGTGTTCTAAGACTTATCTTGAAACTTTATATGTGGACCCCCCAAGGGTGCAGATTTTATACATGGTGCAGATAACTGGGTAATATTTATTTAAGGAATACTCTTTTTGCAAAAATGAAAATAAATTACTTGCCTAAGATAGACAATTCTTGAAATCTACGGGAGCCGATTCCACGCACCGGAATATACCAGGTATGTATTGCGTACATAGTTGGAGAGCGGACCAAACATATATTGGGGATTGTGCAGAATCCCTCATGCAGTTGTAAGGGGTCCATCCCAAAAGGGGCCACACAACAACCCTAGTGTGACCAACGTATGCATTTTCCTGCCTCTTTAGTGCCGATGTTGCACTTGAGTGCTGGTTACATTCTAGATTTTTGTAATTTAGTTGCGGTTGGCACAAAGCTGTAATTTTGTTCGGGATGTTATTCGTTTATCCATAGGTGCCACAAGCTGTCTCTTCAGATTTCACATTAGTCAAACCGGATGGGAATGCATCAAAACCCTAGTGCTGAATTACAGAGCAGAATAAGGAAATGAGTTCACCATACGACATTATAAAAAATATAAATACATATAAATGGTATATAAGCCCTTGTGTGTATGTATATCCCTTTTTTTTAGATGAGATAAATATAAAAGTTTTTTTCTTTTTCACCTATGCATTTTTTTATAAAAAAAAAAAAAGAAAACTTGCAAGGTCATCCTGAACAGATGGAAATTGAGACTTTATTCAACCCTGAATCCCAATGGAAGTGTTGTCCTATATTAGATTTTTTTTGCATGTAGAGGCAGTAAAATGGTTTCTTTTTATAACTCTCCACTAAAGGCACAGCGCCACAGCCTGCTCTTGTCACGTCTACCGTTTTCTTCTGAATCATTTCCAATTTGCATGTGCTGTCTTTCAATTAGTTTCCTCTTAATAAATTGGAAGAAACGGTGTTTGGAAATTTGCTATGTTTTGTCAGTGCTATTTAGGGACTTAAGATTCCTTCCCAACTATAATTTTGACAAGTGGTAAATAGGCCAATTAACATAATAAACGATGATAAAATGTGTCCCATTTAGTCAGCTCTATTATTAAGACCCATAAATGGGAAAATTGGTATGTTGGTAATTTTGCTACAGAGAAAATAAAAAAGTTCTGCATCTGTTTGCAGAATATGGTACATGCTACAAATTCCAAATTCTTAGTTCAAAGGAGCAGGGCCTTTTTATATTTGTTTATTATATATATATCATTATAATCTCCAGCCTCCCTGAGCTCTACGGATGACCCTGGCACCCTGTGCTGTTTAGCAGCTGCCATGTAGATGGCACAACAGGATGATACTTGGCTCGCTCCTACTTTCAGCTGCTGTGTAATTACATTGAGACATAGTGTGATGCAAACAAAACTTGCTCCACTGACCCGATAAAAACAAAAGGCAAGGCTTTCTCTTGAATCAAAGCCGTAGATTGTTGAAGCTATTAAGCGCTCCAAATATGCAGTTTATTGCACTGACTTTGGGAGAGAATGCCCTGGTTGACAATGTTCTATTCCTTTTTTACTTGTCAAGTTTAATGTGTACAAATGTATTGTTTCACCCACCTAGCTCTCCCCAATATTGCCCATTTGGCATGTGTGCAACACCTTGAGCATGATGCGTGCACGACTTTACAGTCCTCACATGTAACATGAGTGGAGTTATGACCATAGGACATTTCCGTCACGGGATTGCCTGATCTCCCCTTTTCCAGCAGAGCGTATTGATAACTGTATCATTGCTTAAGTTCCAAGTAAAATTTGAGCTTTCATAGCCCTGTATTTTTCTTGAAGTAAAGAGGATTTAAAAATAAAAACAAAACAAAAAAAGCACTGCTAAGATATTACTTTTCTTTTTATCAATTTAATGACTTGGGCGAGCATGAATGTCTGATTGTAATGATCGCATACTCAATAATATTGTATCCCATGTCCCATCAAAGAATAATTCTCCTTTCTCCGATCATAAAATAAGCAATATTCTGGTCGGCATGATATTCTCCTGAAAGTCCAATAATAATAAAAAATCCGAAGCTGTTGATCGGTGTGTGTTTGTGTCGATGATGCCATTATGTGAATTTATTGCTGTTTTTTTTTGGCTCAGGTAGCTTTTAGCTGTTCTCTCCCGCTCTTTGTATTCCACTCGGAGTCCTTCAATCTCTAACCCCAGCAGGGCAGGTCCTGCCTCCCTCTGAAAGCAAACTTCACGGTCAAAAAAAAAGAGAAAACATTTATACCAATATAATGACAATGTTTTTCTCTCTCTCCGAAACGTCTGCAAAATGAAAATCCCTTCCGTCCTGTCTACATGGCCAGAGGCTAGAGCTCAGAACAATAATTATAGTTTACAGTCTGCTCCATGGTAATCTTTTTACCTTGTTGCTGCCATAGTTATAAAGTATGCGGAGACAAAACATTTTTTTTTATTTATTTATTTATTTTTTTTTGTTATGTACAAGATACAATCTTAGGAAACTGTCCATGCAGCGAAGTTGACTTTACTTAAATGATACATTACCGGTCAAAGGTGCTTTGGCTTCTTCTTAGCAGACTCTTGACCTGGTAAGAGACAGTTCCCTTTTCCCTGCCAGTATTGTTTGACACTCTACTAGACCATAACATTGAATGTGTTGTGCCCTGTTATCCATGATCTGTGTGCCTATATGTATATATCAATATTTATCTCTACCTTTTTGGAGCCTCCTGGCATAAGTGTCCTTTTGATTTTTATTTTCTGTTAATTTATGTGGGAACCTATATCTGCCAATATCCATTGTCACACTGTCCGTCTAACAAAATACTTCCCTATAAATTTGAAGGATGTTTTCAATTGATTATTCCGTGTAACAATAGCCGCTGTTTCCACTAGATTTGATCTAGACATTGAAAGTGTGTGTAAATTATACAGCTGAAATTCCCATTACCAGACTCCTTTTATCTGCGCCTGCATAGTTAAGCCATTATGTTTTGTCGTCGGGCTGTATGTTTTCATAACACTTATTGTGATTTAGATGACCTCTGTAGATGTATACCTTCTAAATGCATTCTGTCCAAGAGCACAACTATTACGATGCCGTTGCCAGCCAACCAGCCCTTTGCGCCAGAATGTTCCTAATACATCACCTAAAGCTTTTGGTCCATTCACAAAGTGCTTCTTGTGGGAGGACTTTTTGGCTTCCATGGTGACTACACATTTCAAACTTTGACCTTGAATTTATATATAAAAAATGTTCTATAGTGCAAGTCACAATTCTTCTTAAACCTGGTAGTTTAACATTGTTTTACCTCTCAGCTATGTACAAACAACTTCTACCTTGGACTCAAACCTCTTGTTCTCTCGGCACGGCAGCATCTAAACATCAGTGCACTTTACTCATGAGTATGTTCTCCCACCTCCCTCTTTTTTTTTTTTTTCTTTTTATATAACTGTGCCCTGTATGCCTTTATCAAGCAACGGTGTCTAAACAAAAATCCCAATGTTTGCTTGAATGATACAATCCTATTAAATGCTACATATTTAGTATCTAGTCACATTCTAGAAGCTGAATGTTTGAAGATGCAAAGAAAGAAATGGCCACAAAAAGGAAAGTTTTTTTTTATTTAAAAAAATAAATAAATACATGTGCGTATGCTCTTTTAAAGCTGGAGTTCTAAATTCTAAGATGTTTCTGTTGGGCTGATTCCAAGATAACTTGGTAACAGTGACATATATTTTTTTGGCTGCTGGCACCCTAATTTTAGCGCTAGTTCATGTTGATCACAAGGTATGATGTCCTGCCTCGAAAAACATTGTCTGCCGTCCCTAGGAGGTAGAGCACAGGGACAAAGCACACTGGGTCGGCACCCTACTGTAATACATCTTTGGGGCCAGCATTAATTAGCACATTTATGCAATATCCGGAATTCCAGAAAGGTTGATCGTTCTGCAAACTTATGTCGTTATGGTATGCATGCCATTTTGGGTTTTAGTTGAAAAGGTATTGTATTTTTTTGTTTCTGCAGATGCCCCTGCTGAAGTGCCTGTTGCTAACGGGAGCACATCTAATGCAGGAACCTTAAATGATGACCTGGACATATTTGGCCCAATGATCTCCAACCCTCTTCCAGCTTCTGCCGCACCTCCAGTGCAGGTAAAAAATATTTGTGGTTCATTTGCTGTTTTATTCAATTTGAGTCATCAACGGGATGTAAAGTAGATATAGGTGCACTGGGAAATGCCAGTAACTAGACTGATCATCCTTTCCTATGTTCTTAAACAAGCATTCTTTAGATTTTCTTAACCAAATTTAATTTGACATTAACTGCATAGTATGATCCCTCTTTCTCCCAACATGACAAGAACACATGTTAAAACTTGCCTACAGCATTTTTGTTGACAAACATTCTATGTCATTCAGTTTATCTTTTGGTTTTGGCTCATTTGTTTCCCTTTCTATATAATAGCTTTGCTGAGGATATGCATTTTTAGATTAGATGTATGTGATGCTAATGCATAGTTTTGCCCTTAAGCAGTCAAGTCTTTGATGTGATTTTTAGCTTTATTGTGTCCTCCTGGTCTGATTTGTAGAAGCACATAACACCTATCCATTGGCACCCTCGTTTCGTCACCTCTTCATGAGATACACCACCAGAGGGTAATAGAAATGTGCACGGGTCCACCAGCATTCTCAAACACGGAATTATTTGCTTGAGGGTGTCTGCCCTCCCTGTGTATATACTGATGACAGATTAACAGTTGGGGAAGAAAGGGTAAAACATTGTACTTATGCATAGCGTTGGAACGTATCTGCAGCATATATTTTCTTGCACATGCAAGAAGTGTCTGTAATCTGGCAGTGTTTTACTGAAATGAAATAAATATTACTCATTAAGCATCTTAATGGCAAAATCCTCTATGCAGCCAAAACGTTTATAAAATATTCATGAATCAAGAAGACAAAGTAAATCATAAGACTATCTCGGTAAAATAAAATAAGCTGCCTGTGGCCCTTTAAAAAATGTTGTTTTTATATTCTATTGGGCACTTTCTTGCCCAATTCCCTCTACGTCTCTGTAGCCTGATGTTTCCTGACCTATTAGTCTACCCACTTCTTAGTGATTTAGGGCATCCATTCACAATCAAGCCCTTATTTGATAATTACACGCTGTCTGTACAGGAAGGGTTAAATAAACATATGTAGACTTGTGTGTTACTGTCCCATTTGCTTCCTGCGGAATCGTCCGTCTTGCAAATTGTCTCGATTTGCTGCTAATCACAAACTGAGCAGTAAATGTTGAATCTGCCTGCGAGCAAGACTTCCCATATGTCCACGATGTAACCCTGCAAATGTCACGTATCTTTTTTTATTTTTTAGACCTGGCATCTATTAGTCCAAAATCTAAATAGGTATTTGGAAGCGCCTTGACTCATACCTCCAAACTAGGGCTGCAACTAACGATTATTTTAATAATCGATTAATCGGCCGATTATTTTTTCGATTAATCGATTAATCGGATAAAAAAAAACAATATGCAAATTTTTCGTTTATTTAAAAGAATTTAATGAACTGGATGTTAAAAAACAACTTAAAATTTACATTAACATTCTTATTTTGTTATGATGTAATAAAAAACAATATTTTCAAAGTACAAGAACCCAAACACAATATTTATGAAACAAAATAACCCCAAACATTCTGAAAAGAGGTGGACTATTACTGTTCAAGAAACTTTGCCCCAGCACTTTGCACTTTGCACCCAGCACTTTGCACCCAGCACTTTGCACCCAGCCCTGGCACTTTGCACCCAGCACTTTGCCCCCAGCACTTTGCCCCAGCCCTGGCACTTTGCATCCAGCACTTTGCACCCAGCATTCAGCACTTTGCACCAGCACTTTGCACCCAGCCCTGGCACTTTGCACCCAGCACTTTGTACCCAGCACTCAGCACCCAGCACTTTGCCCCAGCCCTGGCACTTTGCATCCAGCACTTTGCACCCAGCACTTTGCACCAGCACTTTGCACTTTGCACCAGCACTTTGCACTTTGCACCCAGCACTTTGTACCCAGCACTCAGCACTTTGCGCCCAGCACTTTGCCCCAGCCCTGGCACTTTGCACCCAGCCCTGGCACTTTGCACCCAGCACTGGCACTTTGCACCCAGCACTTTGCACTGTGCCCCTGCACCCAGTCTCCAACTCTGCCCTGCACCCAGCCCTGCCCCCACATTCTGCCCTGCCCCCACACTCACACTCTGCCCTGCACCCACTCTGCCCTGCACCCACACTCACACCCTGCCCTGCATCCCCACCCCCACTCTGCCCTGCACCCAGTCTCCCACTCTGCTCTGCACCCACACTCACACCCTGCATCCCCACCCCCACTCTGCCCTGCACCCAGTCTCCTGCCCTGCACCCCCCACCCCCACTCTGCCCTGCACCCCCACCCCCACTCTGCCCTGCACCCCCACTCTGCCCTGCACCCACACTCACACCCTGCCCTGCATCCCCTGAAACCCCACTCCCACCCCGCCGTGGACCCCCACCCCCGCGAATCGCTCTGTGCGAATGGAGCCACTCGCACAGAGCGAACCGCTCTGTGCGAATGGAGCCACTCGCACAGAGCGGTTCGCTCTGTGCGAGTGGCTCCATTCGCACAGAGCGGACCGCTCTGTGCGAATGGAGCAACTCGCACAGAGCGAACCGCTCTGTGCGAATGGAGCCACTCGCACAGAGCGAACCGCTCTGTGCGAATGGAGCCACTCGCACAGAGCGAACCGGAACACGTCACATCCGTCACGTTGCTAGAAGAAGGCGGAGACTGCAGAGCGTGTAGCAGAAGCGGGGAACGCTCGCGGAGGTAAGTAAAAGGAGCCGAGTGCTCCAACAACGAATTGATCACTCGATTAATCGATAACGGAAATCGTTATCGATGATTTCCGTTATCGATTATTATCGATTTTATCGATTCGTTGTTTCAGCTCTACTCCAAACCATTCTTGCATCAATTCAGGGGTCACCAGTTTTGAAATATCATCTGCTCTCGATTCTCCTGCCTTGATTACCATTTTTATGGCATAAAAAAACATTAAATCTCCTCCTGCTGTTGCCGAAAGCCATATGAGCGTCGTGTTTACATGTTGTTGGTTCTGATGTGTGCTGTTTGTAAGGCGACAGAAGTATCAGTAATGCTGGTTTAGGACGGGCCTCTGCTTGCTAATTCTGGATTAATACCTGATTGAGAAGCAGATCCCAGCCATCTAATGCATACACTGTTCATGCGAAGGCAATTAAACTGTCACAGACCTCTGGCTATAAACCCTGCTTTCCCGGTAAAGACGTGTTAGGAACATATGTATCCGGGCGACGCAAAGTAATTATTGCACTGCTCTATCTGCATCAGTGGGCATCCTCTTCTCTGTAATTTGATTAAAATGTATCTTCCCACTTAATGTATTAAATTACAGGTAGCTGTCCCCATTTTCCGACGTGTGCGTTGTCAGGCGATGTATCCTGCCTAGTGTCTGAGGACCATATGTTTGTAACAGAACACCTTCTAGAGGTCCAGAGAATTAAACTTTAGAGAACATGCTAAACATGTGTGCTAGACGGGAAGCTTTAGCTCCTTCCCATTTAATCCAATTTGTATAATCAAATAACAATATTGGTTAACAGTGATACTGTCAGGCATTCAGAACCGCTTTGTTTTAATAATATACATACGGTGTAAAGTGATGCAGTCGTGAATGCTTGTGTGTTCGTGTCTTTTATACTAAGATTTAAAGAGGGCACAGCAACCTTATAGCCAGACACCTGATCTTGTTTGTCTTGTAAACATGCACAAGATACGTTGTTTTAAACACCTACCTGTGTTTGCTGATAATACAGTCTGGGCAAAATGCCAAGCCAAATAAAGCTAAAGCAACATGGGAGTGTGTTTGTATTTGATGTCTAGTGATAGACTTTGTAGTTTAAAAGCTTACTTGACGTATTTAAAGGTAAGATTTTGCCAGGTCGCTCCAGTGGAAGATCCTTGAATGCAAGAAGCTCTCAGGTAGCTTTTGCCCTCAGTGGAGGTCACAAGCTGATTTGGGAAAGTATTGTTGACGAGGTGCAGGGAACCGCTGCATGGCATTTTCAAAGGCTAGACATACGGTTTGTGAGGCCTTTCTCCTCCCAGGGCAGTAAACATCTTATTTTTATTTATCCTCTCCATCCGTTTTTTACCTGCCTGTCTTTTCAACCACATCTTCACATTACTTTCCTAAAATCACCATCCTCTTGTAGCTGGAGATCTCTATGCATCATGAGGTCCATGTTTTTAATGGAGTAGTAAATGGCCCCAGAATGGAAGTATCGCAAACCTGCTCCTGTTGGTTGTTCTTAGAAAGCAGGGATTTGCCTTTTCCGGATAAGGTTTTCAGAGGATGATGTCATGCAGCTGTGATTAATACACTGGGAACAATCTTCCTGAATGAAAATTCTCTTATGAAGGGAAAATGCTCTGAATGTAGCGTTCAGGATGTATGCATATTAATAATTTTAGCAGCTGTATAAAACTATGAGTTCAATTTGTGCTTCAGATAACGCAAGCACATTATATCAATTAAGCAGAGCTGTTTGAACCAGTGAATTATTTCAGAACACTTTCTGGATTATTTCAATGGAAATAAATTGATTTACAAATAGTGTAGTACCCGCATCACCTATTTTATAAGATGTTGTTAAACTTACACATTAAAAACAAAAAAAGAGGATTCTCACATATTTTAATTGGATCAGTTTAGAGTTACCCGTTTTACTGCATTATTTAAAAAAAAATAAAAAATGAGATCATTTATGGACAAACTGTGCTTAAGCTAATAACATGCTATGATATTTCATGTCTTTCTGGAGCACATCCATAAAACATTCACAGTTATAAGAAAAGTAAGTGAATCCTTGGATTTAAAATTTGTTGAACCTCCTTTGGCTGCAGTAACCTCAAACAATTGCTTCCACAACTGAATTTTAGACCATTTTTCCCCTACAGAACTGCTTAAGCTCAACCATATTTCTAGGATGTCTGGTGTGAACGGCTCTCTTGAGGTCATTTCACATCTTCTTTATGGGTTAAGATCTGGGCTCTGGACCAAAAGGCCAATTTCCTGAAACCATTCTATAGTAGACTTTGATGCTTAGGATCATTGTCCTGCTACATTACACAACTTCCACTGATCTTCAGCTGACGGCCAGCCAGCCTGACATTATGCTTTATACTTTGATAAGCTTGGGCATTCATTGTGCCCTCCATGATCGCAAACTGTCCAGGCAGCAAAGCAGCCCAAAATCATGATGCTCCATTGTTCATATTTGACCATTGGGTTGAAGTTTGGTGCCCTTTTTACACCATATGTAGTGCTACATGTTCTTCCTGAACAATTCAACCTCTGTTTCATCAGTCCACAAACATTTCCCCAGTAAAGTTGTAGAGTGTCGGTGATTTGGGGCAAACTTCAGACAAACAGCAATGTTAAATTTGAGTGCTGAAGCTCTCAGTGAGGACTCCATGCCAGTTCAATGTTTTGCATATGGTAGACTCATGAACAGAGTCCCAATGTTTCCCTCAAGCGTTTAGCAGTTGCTGTAAGGTTCTTGTTGAGCATTCTGTGTTGTGGGAGTCATCTTGGCTGGCCAGCCACTTCTAGAGAGAATATCCACAGTATACCATATACAGTCATCTCCCTTTAATAATAATAATAATTTAACTGTGGACTGATGCATATGTAAACACTGAGATTACTTTGTAACCCTTTCCAGCTTTATGTAAATCAACAATTCTTTATTGTAGGGCTTCTGAGTGTTTTGTTTTTTGTGAGGCATGGTTCACATCAGCAGATGCTTTTTGAGAGTAGCAAACTCACTTTTTTTTAAGTCAAAGTAGCTCCAAAACACACCTTCAATCCGGTGTCATTGATTAAACTGACCAATTCCTAACGCCAATTAGCTTTTTGGTGATGTGATTAGCCTAGAGTGTTTACATACTTCTTCCAACCCAGAGTGTGAATGTTTAAATGATGTATTCAATATGCACAGATTGTTCATTGTTGTAACAAATTTATACATACATGCATAAATGCTGATAATTCCAAAGGGTTCACTTAATTCTTCTTCTCACTGTATATAATAGTGTTAGAAACTCATCCTGTGTGTATTTCAAGGGAGCAGCCATTTCATTTTAAGATTTATATTATTTATATATATATATATATATGTGTGTGTATGAATGTAATGCAAGCTGGTGGATGTTAAGATAAATTATAGGTTTATCATTTCAATGAGGCTCATCTGTTACAGTAGTTATTTTCATGAGATATAAAATCCTCGTAGAATCCTCATAGAATATAAAATTACAGGTGTTACTTCCATATTCTCATATTTGCCATATAATAATTGGCTGAGAAGCTAACCCTTTTCTCTTACATGCAGATGTAACTCTTGCTACATCTTCAAAAAAAACAATACTGCCTGTCCTATATTTACAGCACAATTCTGCAATCTTTCATGCAGTGTGCCTTAACGAGATCCTGATACAGGCGTTGTGTCCTAATAGCCATCCATCCCTAGTATGATGGCCACTAAATAATCAAGCATAATCAAGAGCGAACAGGAAAAAAATGTAGCATACTCAAATTATGCCTGTATTAAGTGAATCCAGAATGAAATGAAGTTGAAATATTTCAGTGTTCCAAATGATCGAGTTACTACTTTTTTTTTTTTTTTTTTTTGCAACATGTTTTTATAGATGTATATCTAAAGGTGTACAAAATTGCATTTATGTACTGCTGTGCCTATATTGTTGGAGTGATAATTTATATTATGTCTTGTTTTAAAGGTCACTTCCACCAATTCTGCTGCTACTACCGTATCTTCAACTGGAGATCTTGACCTATTTACTGATCAGACGACAAAATCTGAAGATACTCCGAAGAAGCCATTGTCAAAAGACTCAATATTGTCACTTTATGGTACTACAAATATGTCACAACAAAACCCTCCAGGTAATTAGTTTTCAAGTAGATATGTGGAATGTATGCTTTTGATACCTTAGCTGCACAATAAGACCTAGGATTAATGAGGTGCAGTACAGCAGAATGGCGTTCTTTAAGAATCTAAGAGATACAGGGAACGCCATGGTGGGCAAAGTACAAAAGGCCTATAAAATAACCTTTTATATTTGGTTCCTACCCATACTTGTGGGTATCGCGGCAAAATACAGTACTGTGCTTTTGAGAGCTATAAAATGGCTATTCAGAGAAATGCGAAGATTAACTGGGTTTACATCATGCCAGGGAGAAAAGGATTACATCATTTGCCGCTTAAAGGGTGCATACAAAAATCTATACAATGTTTGTTCTAGTGCATTGTACATAGGAAATGTGGTACATTTAAAATAATTTTTAGAAAAAAGTAATCAATCTTTTACATTAAGCTTGCTTAATCTTTAAAAAGCAATTATGCAAACCTTGCAAAACCAGATCCCTACCTTTTTAAGAGTCAGCCAAGGCCAAGCTACATCGCTGTATAAAGTCCCATGAGCTTAAGCAAAGCAGTCTTTAAGGCTAAAACTTTCTAAAATCACAAAATGGTTAATCTGATCAATCATTTACACACTTATCTGGCAGTTAAATGGTTAAGACATTGTAAAGCCACTCGTGGCTATTGTATTTATTCACTTGTACATCAGCAAAGACCATATAGTTCTTAGCATGCTAGAACCCCTACAACCACATCCTGTGCTTCTATACTTTAGCAGTGAAGCATGGCAGGAAGACTGTTATTGGGCTATGGCCGCACATGACCCCCGTAGAAGCATGTTCCTTCATGGTCAGCAGATATATAAACGCGTCCAGTTTCTCCACCAAAAATTCTACAGTATCTGAATTGTGCCAGTTTTTTTTTATGGTAGTATTAGTCTTTAATGCGTTAACATATTATTCCGTTGAAAAAGGTAATTTTAATATTTTTCTCCAAGCTTTTTATGAGATCAAGGGAATGCTCAATTATAAGAATATGCTAGTGATGTGTGAATTTGTTCTAACTGGTTACTTCAAGAACTTTTTTTTGTTATAAATGGTTTGTGACATATTTCCACCTAAGTATGTAGAATAGCATTTGCAATTTAAATGAGGCTGAGCAAGAACAGTTTTTTTTTTTTTTCAATTTTTTTCTGTCTCGTATAGGAATGTTCATGGGTTCCTCTCCGATGCCGTACTCCACCCAGCCAGCAGCAAATTTCCAGACATTCCCACCCATGGGTGTACCCGTCAGTGGTGGGATAATGGGAAATATGATGGGGCAACCCGTTCCAGGCATGGGGCAGAACGCAGGCATGATGGTGGGCATGGGAATTCCCAATGGCTTTGTAGGAAACCCACAAGCTGGCGTTATGGGAATGTCTCCTAATATGATGGGGCATCAAGCTGGAATGGTAGGAAGCATGGTAACACCGCCTAACAAATTTGGCATGCAGCAAAGCCAGCAATCACCCTGGAATCTTTCTCAGGTAACTTTTTTTGATGTCCTGTGTTTTCAGACTTGTAAAGAGCACATTGCTCTGTGGAAAATGACCAGCATAAGCTTCCACAGTCAACATAAACCTGAGCTGTTTGCAAGGCCTAGCCTCCAAGAGTTGACCCACAGGAAAGATTACATTTAACCTTCACAGTCAAAGCTGTATAAATACATTTTAATGTCAAAACATCAATTTATTTTCTTTGCTTGTATCATAATGACCAATTAAAAAAGGCTGTTTTGGGGGTTCCATATTTTTTGTAGAATGAAGGTAACAATATAATTAGTTTAGGTTAGAAAACTGATTTATTTGAAAGGGGAACTTTGTCTCCTTTCTTATTTTCTGTGTGCAACCGGAGTGATCTCTTATTTAAATGGTGTTATGTCTGTTTAGAAGAGGATTCATGTCATATTGCGGGCACAAATTTGATAGTCTTGGGTTGGATTGCTGTCATTTTTTTCTTTCTAAGACACAAACGTGAAGCCTAATTAGCAGTGAGCAGCTGGTGATTGCAAACTTTTAATTAGTTTTAAATGCTGCCCACATGCAAATGCTCACACGTTTTGCTTACAGCTTTTAGCATTCCCAGATTTTTTAATCTGCCATTATTTCACTCAAGGCCTTTATAGCTGCATTTTTTTTCCTCCCATTATTTGCCTTTTAAAGCAATACTCTCCTTTTCTCCTCTGTGTGTGTGTGTGTGTAATATAGATATATATATATATATAGGTAAATATTATACTTATATAAACAGGAAAAAATAGTTAATATGCATAACTATGATGACTAGTTGATGTTTTTGTAAAAGACATAAAAAAAGATTTTGCAATGGTATTAAACATAATACACCTTTTCTGAAAGAAAAAAAATACTTTTAACAAAGCACAATTTATGTTTTACATTTTTTAAAGTTCATAAAACGTATGCCGTAATATTTATCTTTTCTTGTATCATGATAGTACCTAACAAGATAATCCTTCATTGAGAGGGAAAATCATGTTCTAGCAGATTTCAGCGAAAATGAAATAATCCCTTGATAATGAAAATTCTGAGTTATCATATGTTAGGTCGCATTTGGAATGGGCGCTTTCTAGTACAGTCATTTCAAATATTTCCTAAACAGCACGGACACATTTTCTGCATACGCTTTTTATTCCATGCCAACATTTTTTGGAAATCCAATCTATAAAAGACACCTTTTGTTGTAGCTTCTTGAGAAATCTGTGTCCAGCCGCTGCCGTTTTTGGCTCATACTAGCGGTGTGTAGGTGAGAAGGAAAATAAATGTCTCTGTTCAGCAAAAATGTAAAGCTTTTGTCCAGGTGTCAAAATGATGGCGTCCACATATCCATCGCTGATTGTCAAATTGATTGCCGAGGATAGTGATGCGAGTGGGCAAGCAGGTACTAGTGAACTGCTCTTGTGTAGATATTTAAAATCAGTATCTTGGGGGTTTTTTAGAGTTTTTTTTTCTTTTTCTTATGTGGTTTTGTGCTAGGCTCCATATCTAGCTGTAAAAGAGTGATTCTGACTGCTGAACAATGCTGTAGTGTGCTTTTGAAACCTGTTCTTGCAATCAACAACCTTATTCATGGAGGGACTTGCCTGGTCTTTAATTTGAAATAATTATTCTGTCAATAAATCAGCCAACAGGCAGCAGTTTATGAAAAGAGGGTGACTTAGGTGTAAGTTTTCAATGTTTGACTGGGTTGGGCAGCACTGAACAAAATTGTATTTTGTTTTTGTAGTTTTTTAAATTTTTTAAAACATCTTGAACCGTGAACCAAATCTGCATGGTGTGAATATGGAGAGAAGTGGGCCTTTTGAATGAATGTGGTCAGAAATGAATTGAGTTTTATTGAAGAAAAGTAACATGTTGGCATTTAGGCGGATTTAAATGGCACAAAACAAGCCAATAAAGTAGGTCCCTTTACTTCTTATTAGGTCCTCTGTGAGAAGTTACTTAAATTCCAAGAATCCCTCATTCCTGGGTGTGGGACTATAGCGGAATAATGTGTAGGCAATACCAGTTGCACCCATTCCATGAGCATTGTGTTTATGACCCAGGTGTGACACCTGTGAGAACCTTATTTACCAGAACATCCAAAACATTTCTATATGTAGCATTGTATTTACAGTTCTTAATATATTTAATCAAAATAGAAAAAGGCTCCAGGCACCCAAGGGTTCCACTCAGGCAGGTTTATTGAAGGAGAAGGACAACAACGTTTCGACATTGTGAGGTCCTTCTCCTTCAATAAACCTGCCTGAGTGGAACCCTTGAGTGCCTGGAGCCTTTTTCTATTTTGATTTACTGGGGAGTTGGCCCTTCCTGGCACAGCTAAGCACCCGAGTTCCTGTGGTGTGTGTGTGTGTGCAGATTCCTGATTCTGGTGACTTAATATATTTAATGGCATGCCTTAACATCTCTCCTCTCTCGCCAACACAAGTGTTCTTGTACTTTTAAGATCATATTAGTTTCTTCTTTACTCAGTGTTCTCCTCCTCGGCATTCACAAATCATGTCTTTGGAGTTCAGCTCTCTCTCCATGAGTAATGAGCAAAAGCTCGATGTGCCTTATTAGTGTGCTACTTATTAATACTACTTCAAATATTGTCCAACAGCTGTGTTTTACTTTATTCTACAAAAGCTCTGTATTCAATAATCACTTAATACGGCAGCGCTAAGAGCTTCCACCTGATTGGGCAATTTACATCTAAACTAATGAATAATTCAGATTGCAGAGACATTTCCTTTTGTCAAGTGCATTGCTACTGAATAAAATATACCTGTTAATTTGTTGCAATTAAGATCAGAAACATTGAAACGCTTTTATCGTTGACCCTCTAATGCCTAGTTGACGTTTTTGTTTTCCTTCGCCTAAATTTTAAAAAGACCCACGGTGTTGATCTCCCCTCTCGTGATCTTTTTATAACCAATGAGAACATAACAAAGGTTTACTATCCTTTGGCATCCTTGCAAAGTGACCCAAGTCTTCAACGCAAGGTTAGCTGCCCATTAATAAAAAATAATTAATAGTGGCTTTCTTTACTTTATAGTGGAATTCCTGTCCTTGTTTACTATTAAATGAAGGGGAGCCTTTCCAAACATGACCAGCCACATGCTAACATGACTGCTTTACCCATAATTATAATTTGTGTGCTAATTACCGTTTGTGTAAAATGCCCAGACTTTATCCAAGTTGCCCCTCCCCCCTTATCTGCCCTCTAAAATTAATTTAGAGAAAAGCAAATATCTGGCCTCTGTGATCTAAATTGAATGGTTCTTGTTCAGATTATATGCACATTAACAGCGATAAATCATACTTAGAGCTTTCTATCATAGATAAGTGAAATTGTATTGCCATTCACCTTCCTAGTGTAAAAGAAAAAACCCAGAGAAATCAGATGTGATCCGGGCAGCAAGAATAGCATGTTCCAAATCGCCCATTTGTGGCTGTTATCTCTCTGTTGTAAAATTGCTTATTTGTAGAAATTGCTGTACTGTTTATTTAGGAGAGAGACTGGAAATAATGTTCATGTGGCAATCACAGTTGGAGCGAGATTAGACCTGGCCATCCTTCATGCGCTTTCAGACACCACCTCAGGCCTGGCCCTAACCCTGATAATCTTTCCTGCAGATAAGAATGCAGCTTCTGACACAGCCAATTTACTTTAGTGGAAGCTCATTTCCCCACAAAGCAACTCAACGTGTGCCAGATCTCTACCAGAAGAATGAAATTCCGAAATAGATTGCGGGAATACTTTATAACCAGGGAGATGAATTTCATTAAAATCAAATGCATCTCCCAGCCTTTCCCTCTTCTGCTTATTCGACATGGTGTGCTGATCATAGCGTCTGTAGGAAATGACTGAAGAAAAAAAAAAAACATTTTACTGACACCCTTATAAATCTCATGTGCTATTCCAGTAATACAAGGGAGTCATAATAAACTCTTTAACACTTTGTGAGAGAGTCATCTTTACCTCAAAGCGTTTTATTTTATGAGAACTTAGGCAGGCCTAGCTATTCACTGATTTTAAGAATGCCTGTGAGGGACAGACTTGTACAGGTTTGCTTATTATGCCCACCTCAGTTTTGAATTTCAATGGGCGTTTGCCTCAGGAGTCGGTGTTATGTAATTTTTTCTTTTCGTTGCTTCACCTGCAAAATAAAATGTCTATTTTTCAAAATATGTTAAATATATAAAAATTTCCATTTAATCTACTGGATACCTTTTTGTGATTACTGTAGCTGGGCGTTGCAGTGCGTTTGGCCCTCTTGTATATACGCTACTATAACAGCTAATGCTGGGACCTTCTACAAGCTTGTCCTCATCCTAATTTAAGTATTTCATTTTAAAGTTTTTATTTTCTGAGAATATCTCATTGAGCATTTGGTAGTCGCTTATTTGCTTATTATAGAACAAAGAAGCACACTCATCTGGTTTAGCCCAAAGATTGGGTGGTCATGTGACAACCACCTTATCCATGTCTGGTAATAAATGATCACATAAGCCATTAGCAGGAGTTATTAGTCCACTAATCAAAGTGCCGTTAGTCATGGGGCCCTCAGGCGCTACAGAGGTCCACATTTTTGGCTTTATGTATTTCAGAGGATACTACACATGCATTAATTGTCATTTGTTTATGGTTTAAGATTGGAACTGAACAGTGTGTTATCCCAACCAACAAATTGTCATGCTTCTCCTTGTAATAGTTCTATAGTCCTCACAAAACACCATTATTAGAAGACCACATGCAGTAAGCTATTACTGTATTTTAGATAGCAACCCACGGTTAGTCCTTGCCTTCCAAGTCTGCCTTCCAAGGTGGTGAACAAAGCTCAATGTCCACATCTAGGTATGATTTATCGAGTCTTGTAAAATGCACAAACACGTTGTGCACTATTGTGCAAACATCATTTCTATAACCTGTTTCTGAAACAGTGGCTGCTTGCCCTTCTGCACCCATTCACCTTATAATAGGCTATATTTGGGGACATGTGTATCTAGTTATGAGATATAGATTCATATATCACATCTCTGGCACCTTGACTACCTGCCTTAAAGATCATGATCCGATTTTCTACCCGTCACATTGAGGTCATGGAGATAAATTGATGTGCGAGGAAGAATATAAACAGTTTGTGATACCTGGAAGCTGGTTTTATCCTTCATTCAGCTGCAAATCCAATAATCCATTATTATCCTTTTGTGTGGCTAGCTGAGCGATATAAAATAGGGCTAACAGAACTAAATCATTTATTTGGGGACCGGAGGAAGGATTTTCTCATTTATTTGCCGGCTCCCGCACACGCATGAAAAATGGGTTTGTTATTGAAAAGTTGTAAATAGCTCCTTATGTGCAGATGTTATGAGTTATTGATATGTTTTGTAGCATTTTATCAGTTGCTGTAAATTCTGCAAAACATCTCTCTGGTGGCAGTATGAATCTCAAAACATGAGCGCTCTGTTGATCAGTACCCATTCAGTTGGGGTTTTTTGGTCTCAACATTTTTATATGAATGCATTCAAATTGTCCCTGTTCACTGCCGTATGATTGTTCCCCCTATTCCTCGTTCATGTATTTGTATCTAGATGTTATAGCATCATCATGGCAATAGCAAATGTGCTCATTTTCTGAAATTACCCTAACCCTACCTTATACACAGAATCACCTTTGGAAACTGCATACAAGTAGCTGCTCTTCTTAGGATTTAGTGGTGGAAATGTTTTAGCTGCTTTACTGAAGAATCTGTTTTGCTTCAGACACAAAAGTCTGGTTTTCAGTCGTTCAATAAATATAATGAATTGAAATCCGGTTGCTGTTGTATAAGCGGAGTTCTGAAACTGCAGCATGTATCCCTTGTGTCCACATCGGTTGTGTCTTAGAACAATCTTCACGCGTTTTCTTTCTATTCACTGAAGCACTAAGTGTTACTAAAGCACTGCTAAGCTAAGTATATAACCCAAGGCTATATCTCTAGTGTGATCTCGCTCCAGAAACATCGAGATGTATGTTCACCCCAAGGAAGTACAAATGAAAATAGTTAAGCAAAATGGGAATCGGTTCATCTTTACTATCATCCACAAGTATTACATAAGTATGAAAAATAGATACATTTTGTTGAGGTTCACAATGAAATTTGAACATACAAACATTAACATAAATACGGGGGGCGGGGAACAAACTTGTGCTTACGGTAGCCGCTTTGAGACAAGATTTCGATGAGGTGCTTTCTAGGAAATTGTACACGCAAGGCTTTTTCCTAAATTAATACTTTCGAAAGGGCAGAAACTGACCACCTCTTCTACTGCCAAATGGCGCTGTGTTCTGGCAACCACTGTAGTCTACCATAGCTAAATTAAGAGAGGTTTTCTGTCTGTGCTCAAGGTCCCTTTTCTTTAAGAAAAGTCTCTTTTGTGGAGTCCCATGGTCACTTATCACTAGTGGTCCAAGCCGTACACCAGAAGTGATGATAATGGCATTTAACACTGCTGAATCGTGTGCATCACCCAGTAAACTGGGAGGAGGTGTGCTGCTTTCGAGTGCATGCGAATACCATATATACTTGTGTGCACGGATCTACTGGTTGTGCTTATGTCTCAATGTGTTGCTCTTGTGCTTTACAGATGAACCAGCAAATGAGTGGGATGAACCTGAATGGAGCAAACAACATGATGGCTTTCGGTCAGCCGGCTAACACGGTGGGAGGAGGATGGGCTGGAAACGCCACTGGTCAGACTCTAAGCACACAGCTGTGGAAATGAAAGCGGCCGCCGAGATCTTGTCAAGAGAATCCATTTCACATTCCTTGCTTTGATGCACATGATGCCCCTTTGTTTTAGCCATGTACATACTTTTATGCTTTCTCTTCAGATACTCTTAAAAAGGAAGTTTGTGGACGGGACTTGTTAGTTTTTGTATTCATTTAAATCTGTTGTGGAAAGTGGTTTTAACCCTTTAAGTGCCAGCGTTTGAGCAAAGCATTGACCACCTCCCAGGCACTAAATTTGCGTATCATTGGCAATTGTCCAGTCGTTATCATATTTCATGGCTGGTTTTAAAGGAAACTGCTTGACCTACTTGTTTGGGTATTCCTTCCCCAGAATCAAAGGAAACGCATCTAATGATTACATTAAAGGAAACTGGGTGTCGTGTTAGTAGTACCCTAAAGAATATAAAATACTAGCCCCGTACCTTCATGTTAAGTATTTTGTGACCCTAGAAAACATATTGTGATGGTATGAAACTCTGTTTAATAGAGTAAGCAGGTTGTAAATGTATTACTAAACGCCTTTTGTTTTTTAATGTAACCATTTCTGGATGTTTGTTTCATATCTGTGATGTCATATCGTGCTGACCTAAAAGCACTGCATTTGAATGAAATCTATTCCTGGATGGGACTTGCCTGTGAAATCTGAGAAGATCTAAAGTTTCCAGAATGAAGTCATACATTTGGATCATATACTTCTCTACAGTTTCTCGTTGTGGGAAATTGTGCACCTGGGACATAATGGTTGCAAGTGGCCCACTTTTCTTATAAAGTACATCCAGGTTAATGACTGTTGTGTTTACATCATTGGGTGCCTAGTGTTAATGAGATGCCCTTCTTCCCCGGTAATCAATTGATAACTCCACAGATTGTTTGTACTTAAGCTAGCCTTTGGGGCAATAGTTTATTACTTAATACTGACAAGGCAATTGTTAAGCTGTATGCTGTACTTTCAAGAGTGGAATGTTCTGTATATTGTGTTAGAAAACCTGTAATCATTAGGTATGGGGGCTGTACGTAAATGGGCTTTACCATCATCCTATCCTTCTGATGGATAAGGCATTAGATAACGAAGCATTGTGGCTCATGCAGACCATGTACAAAGATAACACACGAGTTGCAGAAAGTCCATAGAGGTTCTTGGGATTTCAGTAACTTGAAGGATTGATTGAAGGCCATCATATGATCAACATCTAGGGCAACGAATGGCAGCTTTTCATAGACCCCTCCAGTGACCACTGCTTGAGGATCCTTAGGGTATCCATTTTTGTGGACATCACATGACGGCATTTGATCATCATACCTCAATTTTAATTGTATCCTGAGGATGTTTGGGCTCGTTCGCAAGGTTTACCTTCTCTGTTCGAGTATGCCACACTAGAACCTGTAACAAAGTTGCACAACACAATTTTCTGTGAAATTGTACTCTAGCATAGATAGTACTCTGCTATTAAATGGGGGGTCATTGTTTATGTGATGCCTTTGTTCATCTTATAACTCCTTTTTAAAATTGTTTGTAAAATGTACTGTAAATGTGGAAGGGGGGTTGGGCACAAACTAGAACATAAGGGGTTTTTTTGGGGGGGGGTCATCAAGATCCTCTATCTTTATGGATATAAATGCTTCTTCCTAGCTTTGTACCACATAGTTCAGTGACTAAAAGGATTTAAACACTTGAGATTAATCCACTGCAGCAAAAGTTAGGCTAGATTTTGGTTTTTGGGTTTCTTTTCCCCTCTGTTTTTTATTTTTTGTTTTATTTTTTTATGGGTCTTCTTTAGCAGGTGAAAGGGACATCGTAATATCAAATCCAATACCAAAAACTATTGCTTCCATACTTTCCTCAGCTGCCCCTAAGTATTGGTTGTTCACATGCTTTTTGTTGATGTCTCCCTAAGCATGTTTTTGCCTCCTGGTGGACACCCATTTGAAGTCTTAGCAGGACTGATGGGCGCCTCCATTCTTATAGCAATATAACAAAATGTATTAAGGTTGGTGCTTAAAATACAAGGCTCCTGCTAAGGTGAAAACCCCAGCATACTAAACTTGTCAAGGCACATCTGATACCTGTGCAAATTCCATAGTATCATTTTCAGCCAGTGTTACCATGGCTAGGAAAAAGATGATGCTGACATTCTAAAAGACTGTGCCCTTTAGCTAGGCATGATGGGTAGTTTCTCAGCTAGTGACCAATCTGCTATCCATCTTCTGAAAGTTTTACTGCTGGGCTTCTGACCTCACAGGAGACAATAGCCTGAAGGGCTTGTTTTATCAATTTTAAAAAATGTTTACAGGAGAATACTGACCCTATTCCACTTTTAAGTTGTTACATCTCAGATTTTGATTTCCTTTTTACCTGATGTTAAACCTTAAACTGATTTAATCAATGTTTTGGGCTGCTGAATTTTATTTCATTTACACTTTTTATTTGTTACAGGAGCCTGTGTATCATTTTTACATTGCAAACACATGCTAAAATATCAACTTTTCCCCCATTTAAATTGTATACAAATGTGTAATGAAACTATTGCTTCAAAGGAAGCTGGTATACTGAGCTAAATAACCCTAGTGAAGTTACAATTTAATGATACAACTTAATGGAATTTTGAATCTTCATGTTTTGTCCTGCTGTCACTTCTTGAGATAAAGGTTGGATGTAGTATTACATGAATTAATGAACAAGGTATCTATTGAAAATAAAAATTCTGATGTTACATGCATGTCTTTACCTTTGTGCAGTTGTCGGCTTTTGGTTCAAGTTCCTCTACTTTTATAATTTGTTTCAAAAAATCAGATTCTTGCATTCCCGGCTGGGAACCTCGTCTCTTAAATACAGCTTTTGGGCTTGAAAGGATCACTTGAAGACTCACAGCGAATCCTTGAAAGAACAAAGGGATAGAAAAGAATTGTTCAATATTATATCTGCCCGAGGTCCTGATTAATTATACTGCTATGCACCACCAGCATTCACTTACCACGAGCATCCAGTATTTTCTCTAGTGCCTGAAAGGTTGTATTCTCTAGTTGGTATTACATTTATTAGCCCATATGTTTTGGAATAACTAACAACTGAAGACAGATTTGCAACTAGTAAAGATATATATTGGCAAAACTTACATTTGATGGAAACATTATCAGGGGTGTATTTATGGGGGTCCCTGACCTAGGCCTTCATGTAACGCTCTTCAACCAACCCTATTAGCCTCTATCCTCAAGGAGGCTCTATCCCCGTGTCTTCTGTTGAGTATCATGAAGCGACATAATACTTTGGTTCTCTACCTCACAAGGACATAGAGCGTGAGTGATACTTCGGAGGCATTGCCAGTCCAGTGATCCACCAGGGATCCCTATGTTAGATCACATAAAATATTCAGGAGCCTCTCATAAATATAGAACAAAAATTTGCATCAATACCAAATGCATATTTCACAACTCAATCTAACCTTGTTATAACAAATGATTTTAAGCCCGTTTATTCAGATTAGTTAGTGGTCGCTAGACAGGAGTTTCTGACATTTACAATGGGGCAGGGAAAGATGTTGTAACGTGCAAGGGAACGTTAGTGGGTTAGAGAAAAACAAAATCAACAAAGGGAGCAAATGTTTAAATGAGATGGATTAAAACTGAGGGAGGAAGGATAATTTAAAGGGACAGCCTAATGCTCCAATACCCCCTCTAATGAACAATGCGTATTCAAATTAAATATTTTATAACTCATTCTTACTAAACAAAAAAACACTTAATCTAGAAGTTGCAGCCCTGCATCCCTTCTCTTTGCGTTTCAACATTTGGAACACATTCACTTCAATAAGTGCATCGGGATCTGAACAGACTTCTGCCTGTGGTTTTCACCAAGGCAGTACTGGAGGAGAGTATATGATGTACACTGAGATGTGTTTGGCCAAACACCTCTCCTGCACTGCATTTAGCTTGTGGTTAGTGAGAGGAACTAATGGGGATTCTGCAGAACCATTCCATTTATTTGCAAAATAGATACCTTGGAAATTCAAAGGGCCATATTTCTTAAAGTGCATATCATGGGCATCATTGAGCCCCTTTAAGTAACATATGGAGGAATTGAACACACAGGGCTTAAAGTGAAATGTGAGGTGTGGAGAGAGCTGAAAATTGTGGTTGGTTGGGATGTTTAGTGGGGATGAGAACATTTAAACAGTCAACCTGAAATAGGACTAGATTGCTTGTGTAAGCCACCACCCATCATGTGTTACCCGGTGAAATCTGACATTCTGCATAGAGGCATGCTTGCTTTGTGTATGGTTTATATATTTCCATAATATGTGGGTACATTGGAAACTCATTCGTCATAAAACTGTCTCTCTGGATGATGTTCAAGCTAGTAGGAAGCAAGGTATCAGCCAATTAACAATAAATCCACTTCTATTTTAGTGAATGGAAGGTAATGTATTATTTAATAACTACACATTATCTTTTTCCTAAAGTGCTGAGAAGTTTTTTTTTTCTCTTGCTGTCTCTTCCTGGCCTCCTTCAAGCACTTGATTTTAAGCTTTCTATGATTCACTCTGTATCCTATTATGCTTAGATAATGGCTGCAGTAAAAAAACATCCTTGCTACCTGGTCTCCACAGCAACTGATCAATTTATGCAAGTAATACATTTATGTGCAAAAATAAAAGAAAAAAAAATGCGTGAAAGTATTGGTTACTAAAAGACTGCACATGTGAAGGGTGATTTAGATCACGCCACTGTTGCTTTACACACAGCTAATCAATGATGCCCAGTGCCAGTCCTTAGAGTATCTTTAATAAAACAGGCATGGTTCATAGAACTGCACATAGTACTGACATATAGGTAAAGAATATGCTACAGAAATAGTTATTTGTCCTTTATCTTGTCTGAAGAACAGGATCCTGACAAGAACTCATAAGGAAAAAAAAAAATCAGCAAGATGCAAAACCATAATCGCCTAAGAATGCTATTATAGCGTGCAACTCCCAATTGAAGCTGATCCTTTTTCACACTATAAATAAATCTGCATTTACTTCAATCTAAGGCAAATATATACTAGTCATATAAAGTAGTAAAATAAGGGACTGTGACGGCTGGCCCTGTATTATGTATAGGTAAAAGTTAAATAATATTTCTTCAGTCATATTGTCTGTTGAATTACACATTATGCAAGGTCAGCTCAGCCTTTCCTGCCTGTCAAGCTTGCTGGGGAGGGCCCTACATCTCTTTAGTAAATAAACCCCCCAAATTTTATGTTAATGTGCACTACTTGATAAAAGGGTCAAAATACTAGAACTAAAAGGCAACTTTCCAGAAGACATCTAAGCTACAAAGACTACATGGCAACACATTTTTTGTTGGTGTATAGCTGCATGGTCTTTGGACCCCTCTCAAAGCTGGACCACAGACCAAAGAGGGCAGTGACATTACCAATGTCAGACGCCCCTTGCAAGATGTTGAACATCACCAAAAATAAGGCAATACCCAGCCAACGTCCTCTGAATTTTTTTTTGTTAAAAAATATGGCACGATTTGGATTTGATAAGTATACAAAAGTAACCCTTTATATACATCAAGTAAGTCATAAGACCTGAATCCAATAATATCGCTACTGCAGGCACATAGCAAGCGGTTTTCTATTCTAGAGAAACCTAAATTACTTGGCTTACACAGCTGAGACCTTTAAATCCTGTTTGGCTCCTGTGATCTTCCACTCTCTGGATATCTGCCCTTTGTCTATTTTTTCTTTAGTCAATATATGTGAAAACTATGCCATGCTCCCCTGGGCCAGAGTGGACAGAAATGTCTTGAGAGGGCGTCCGTGGCCTTTTATTGGAGAGCCTTAGAGGGCATGCACATCTATTGATTTGTATTTATAAGGCAGCAAACATGTTTAGACTTTGCACTGGAGAAATACAATAAAAGGAAAAGCTCAATAAGTTCATAAACAATGGGCAAATAAGATCTTTCCCCGCAGAGTTCATATCCAGTGCATGTAGGACTCACGGATATGAGACGTTGCGCAAGGCTTTTAAGGTTTTGTAGTTAAATTTTATATCAAATAAAGTAGTCTTCCTATTTACTGTAGTTCTACAATAAGAACCCTGCATGGGTTCACACATCAGAGAATAAGGACAGCAAACAAAGAAGTACAGAAAAAAGCGTACGGAAGGGAGACAAGGGAAAAAAGTTTAAATGGATATAGAAAAGATGAGAAGGATAACACCCTGTGGACTGAAAAATAGGACAGTTAAAGGGACTTGAAAGAGGGTTGAAGAAGGTGGGAAAAAAGGGGCTACAATTAAGAAACTAGGGTTATTTTGTACATCAATTTATACTAAGGAGTAATTGTGCATACCAAAAGAATTGGCATTAAATATATCACATGTAATGAGATCATCTGCACAGCAAATAGCTCAGCTGTTATATATATATTTATGTATATATATATATATATATATATATATTTATGTATATATATATATATTTATGTATATATATATATATATTTATGTATATATATATATATATTTATATATATATATATTTTCATGGCAGGGGGTCCATATCACATTCTCAAACCAGGGCCTAGATTTGTACACAGAGTAATGTGATTATGGTTCTATCAGGTTTGCATCAATACCAAAGGTTTCTTATCCTGACCTTGATTATGAGTTGCTAGTAACATGCCAATGTGCCCTAAATGTTACAGATACAGACAAAAGTCCAAAATGTTGAGTGTTTGTCAATTTTAAATATATTTGGCTAATTTTGATACCAAGGAATATATTCGTATCTGATCAAATTGTGAGTAAGTAAGGGGTTTGCTAATACATAGACCTGCATAGCTCCACACTATGTGATCATGGGGATTTGCCCATTTACACACTGGTTACATCTGAAGGATACCGTTCTGTTAAGTATCCAGGGACCAAGGTATAAAGCAGGGCATTTTTTCACAGAAGTACAAAAAAACATGTTTTGCTAGGTTTTTCTTCTTAGAATGTCAACACAGTGCATAAGGAGAGGGATCTATGTTCTCTCTCTTGGTTCCACATGCACGTAGACTCGTATATTATGTGGTTAGTTGCTAATTAGGAAGGACCAGAGGCAAATGTTAATTGTTATAGATCTCCAATGAACATCCATGCTGGAGAACAGCACCCAGGTTGCCTCCAGAAATTTGCTTCTTGCTCACAATACATACAACTATCCGGCGATGAGCAGATGATGTATCAGATGTGACACCAGAAGGGCACCATGCAGTGAACAGTAACTTCCATTACAATTCAAGATTGACTACTAGTTCAATACAGGTTTTCAAAGCTCTGCTGGCAGTTTGCTAATACAAATGGCAAGGTCTTTGCTATGGTCATTTTCAACTTTTTTTGGAGTAATCCCTAGCAAGACACAGATTTCCAATTCCAAAAACGTAACATTAGATTTAAGTGGACCAGTCTTAAAAAAATGACCTTTAAAATAACAATGGACTATAAAGTCAACAACCCCCTGATGGTGGCATAGATTCATAATCAGTAGGGTACCTAGTACTGCGTGCTCTCTAGGTAGCTGTTAGGTGACACGGTGTGCTAAAAAACATACATGAAGGTTTCCATCGGTGTACACAGGCTACTGTGTCTTCTTTCTTCATTTCATTCCAGTGTCACCTCTCTCCGGCAGACTTCAGACTAAATGGGTCGGTGACATCCTTTGCTGGCAGCCAGAGCCTCATGCCTGGAGCTATATATTGCCCACATTAAGGCTCTTTAATGTAGCCTGTTCATCAACGAAATGTATTTATGTGATTTGATCATTGCAGTGTTCTGAGCTCCAGGAGTCTTCTGGTTTGAGAGGAGAAGTTTTAAGGATGCAAAATAATTATTGGTAAGTGTAACATAAAGGTAAGTAAATAATAATCATGAGGCTTTAATATAAATCATAAAGAATGTTTTACTTGCATTGCTTTATGTAAAACAATGTTAAGTAGGGTGGTGAGATTTCTCCTTAAAGGGACAACAAACCCTTACATACCTGTCATCATTTGATATGGCCAAACAAACTGTAGAACATACACTCATGTGATACACTCATACCCACTAAACATCGCAAAGAGACGCATCGAGGATAGAAGGAGGGAGAAAGGTATTTTCATCCCAATAGCCAATCCGCCTCTAATAAAGGAGCTCACCACTTCAGACCTACCTCTTTAGGAATATAATGCCATTGCATGGTGCCACCCTAATTCAGGCAGCTGCCTTGGGCTAAGACTGACATAATTGTTAATATATTTTGATATTTCAACCAGAATGCACTTGGGCTATTTTTCTCACTACTATTTATTTTATTAAATGTTTCTTTTAAATCACTGTAAAATGTTTTATTAATTGGATTTCAATAGGTCAGAAATCTGGCCATAATGTCTACCGTAAGTTCCAAGGCTGGTGACCTGAAATTCATGATGAAAGGTACCTTAAAAAATACTCAGCTTTCAAAAAACAGCATTTGCACAGTATATTATGCATTGTGGGTTGTTCATTGTGTTTGATCTAGTTCAACATAACAGAAAATTTACATTTTGTACCATAGCAAAGTACATAGACATGTCCAGATGCATATTTCAGGCTTCATCAGGCATGAATACTGCAGGAGCCTCCAAACCTCTCATGATTTAGAGCAACGCTGGCTTACATTTTAATATAGAGGGCAGCATGACTTTCAGAACTTTGGTTTGAAGGTCCAGATAGTATTAAGAAGAAGAAAGTGTCCCATCAGTCCACGTGTCACCAATTGTGGAACAATACTATCACGTTTATATGTTTATAGAACCTTTTTGTTTTTTAGAATACCTCTGAACGCTAAAACTTATATAACAATTATAAGCACCACAATCTTGTATTTACAGACTTTCCATGTCACCTATTGTTGGGAGTCATTTGTTAATTGATTTTTTTTACATAAACTTGATTAATTAATGACCACAAAATGCAATAGCTTAAAGTTTCAAGGTCCTGGGGTCACTGCTCATCTTAAGCAAGTAAAGAAAATCCATAACGCGTACATCAGGGAATATTTAACACATCAGCACAGTGGTCACAGATTCAGGGGCTGGCATATGCTCGTGTCAAGAACTTTGAAAGGAGTATGTCTGTGTCTTTGCAAATACCCTGATGCAATAGCGGGGGCTTATGCACCAAGTGTGCCTTCGTACTGTATTTATGATGTACTGTGTAGACAAATATTTAAAGTACACTGCAGAAAGCATGTAGCAAATGCTCAATTAGCCCCTCTGTTGATCTGCTCATAAGGATGCTGTTGTGACTAGCTTTATATTTTTAAAATAACTTTTTCTGGGACCAACATAAATGCTCCCCTGGTATCCCTTCTTTCTTGAAGCTCAGAATATTTGGTGGGTATGCATGTGCCATAGTGTTCTACGGCCCTAAAAGCCAAAAAATGTGTATATCAAAAGCAGAAGATGTTTAGAAATATTTGCAAATAAAGTTTTCTTCTAAATGGCTTACCCAATCACAAAGTAAAATATCTATCAAGTCATGCCATCTGGCTGTGCTTCTAATGAAATCAGTTGGGTGGTGGTACTGTAGAGGCTTGTATACCGTCCCCAGACCTGCCTTCCTAAGCCAGACTATGCCACAGCCACAAGTGCTTCTGAGATGTGATGCTCTTTAGGTATAACAATATATATAATATATTTGTAAAACACCTTTTCAGACATTCACCAAAATTGGCCATTAGAATCATCCCTTGGAAATGTAAATGTGATCACATATCTGTTGAACTGAGGAAACTATATTGGTTCTGGCTGAAGGAACAAGTAACTCAGTCCTCAGAATGGGGTACACTGGCCCCCTTAAGCACATATATTGTATATAGCAAGGTTTTCCCTGTTTATGCTCTATAAGCTCATAGATAACTCCCCACCTAGACTCTTATTGTTCACTTTATCACTTAAGTTCATGTTTAAGCAAATACTTACCATGACCCTCTTATATTATTGACCTGGAAGACTCCTCGAGATCAGAACACTGCACTGATAATGTCCTAAGGAACATGGCATGCGTAAATACTGATGTGGCAAACAGAGGCCAATGTCATTACGTCCGCCTCACACGTTGTTGAAAGAGCTGCAAAAGATGGCTTTATTTTAGACAGCCAGGGCCGGCCGAAGACTTAACGCCGCCTGGGGCGAAGTTTAAAATGCCGCCCCCCCCCCCCGCCGCGGCATTTTAAACTTCGCTGACGCCATTATTTACCCCCCCCCGGTACTTACCTTTAAAGAGTCCTGCGGCGAGTCTCCCTGCTCTGCCACGGTGCAGGTTTGTAATGCTGAGCGCCGGAAATTGACGCCACTTCCGGCACTCATCATTACAAGCCGGCACCGAGACCGAGCAGGGAGACTCGCCGCAGAGGAGAGAGAGAGGGGCGCCGAGCAGGTAAGCGAAAACCACTCGGCGCCCTTCTCTCTCTCCTCCGCTTCAAAACAAACAACAAAAAAAAACGCTTGGGGCGGCAAAGTGCCGCCCCTTCTAAAGTGCCGCCTGGGGCAATTGCCCCAGTCGGCTCCATTGTAGGGCCGGCCCTGTAGACAGCACATGGCTTCTGGTATGGGTGTCTGACTTACACCAGGCTAGCTGAAGACCATCTTGGTAAGGCAACACTCACTGTATCCACATGGGACAAAACAGGAACTTAAGGTTAATTTCCTTCAACTTGTGGAAACTTTTTACTGATTCTCAATCAATTAAGGTCTTGTGTGAAAGAGCCCATAGAAAAATTCTGTTATTTTAAATGGAACATTGCAGCCATAACACCTACTGAGCAGAAGACACTGATGAATAATTATCCATGGAAAAGTACACTTATAAATCATGTTCACATCCACTGTGTGTTTGTGTTTTTATTTTGTACTGAATGTACAAAAAGCATTTTAAAGGGATATCATTAACACAGTAGTATTCACAGAAATGTTCATACATTTCTAGATCAATGACTGTTTAGAATAAACGTCATGAAGTAGCTCTCTCCCTGGACCTCTTCATTGAGAATAGCTATGGCTGAAATCAGCTAGGTAAGTGCAACATCATTTTAGTATAAAATACTGTGGTCTTTCTTCTGATCTTTGCACAAAGGCCCTCTAAGTTACATCCGGCAGGCATCATTCTGCCACTCAAAATCTTGCATGCCATATTCAGAGTAAAGGTGGCTTGTGGATTGGGAATTGTGCAGTTTGCCAAGCATTTTCAAATAAAATCCTTTTGGTCTGGAGGTCCATAAAATTATTTCTCTAAAAGAATAGTCTTACACTTTTCTTGAAATGGAAAAGGGAAAAATGTGTAGGTCAGTTGGGCATCATGATCTGCTAGATGTTTGACCCTCAACGGGCCAGTGACGTTCACTGTATTAGTCTCCATCTACAGTACTCAGATAGTTAATACCTTGCAGTTTCCAGAAATGTCCAATTGCCCATACTGTATAATATCTGCAAACTTTAAATTAATCATTTATGCATCCGTCATCAATCATTCCTCGCTTGAAATGTTACAGTAGGGTGATGCGTTCTGTTGCCAGTTCTTTGCTGGGCGTTGCACAATGTCTAATTTCCAGGCTTTTGCTAGCCTTATTCATTATTTTCATCAACCTTCAAGTATTTCATTTAGAAATCTGAAGCATGAAATGATTTATTACAAAGGCTTGTAGCATGAAATACAAGTGGTGTGGCCAAGGTTCACACAAATGTGGGTACATGGATATCCATTAGCCAGCACTAGAATAATAGAAATTCCTTCCATCTCCTGACTATTCTAGGGTAACTTTATTCATTATTTTCATTAGTTGCTAAGTGTTTCATTTATAAATCTCAAGTATGAAATGATTCATTTGAAAGACTCTTAAGAGAGAGCAGAAAAGAAATAGAACCGGAAAACAGCCTCTCAGGTAGATAGATGTGTTTGGTTGACTGCGGTACTTTTGCAGAAATATGATATCTCTTTGCATTTAAAAGAGCTGAGATGTTATAAGGCATTTGGGAACAACTGTGTGTGAATCACACAGCATGAATTTCAAGGACCGGAAAAACACTTTTTGGCAAGGTAGTGTGTGTGCAAAAAATCATCCAACCACAGGATAAAGACTGCCAGAGAGAAGGCTTAACTTTAGGCTTTAAGATTGATGAGATACGTTTTGAAGCTTTTCATCTACCGACGACGTATATCACTAATTTCCCCTCAAGTCTTAGAATCCATCTCCAACTTTCATTGTTATCGTGTTATACAATACTGAAAAATACTGTTCCAGCTACAATATATTCCAAACCAGAAACGTTTGCAAAGGGCTGAAAGTTGCCACCTTTTTTTGGTAGCATTCATAGCTGGGGACATCTCAGAAAAGCTGTCTAGGAGCTCTCCTGCAGACTGGGCAGACTTAGGCAAGGATAGGACAATGCCAAACATCACTTTCTGCCCAGAGAACAAAGCATCCGGAAACAATATGGTGCAGATATAAAAGCTAGAAAGATTAGGTCTAGCAGTTGGCCAATTTGTTCTTTTGGTTAATGAGCAAATGTGGTTGTTGCTAAATCAATACCACCTGAGGCCCCGTTCCTGCCACAGTGAAAAAAGTCATATTGAGTGCTGTCTTCAACAGAAGGTCATCTGGACCCTAGTTTTGTTAGAGGAGTGACCCAGTCAGTAGACATCTACTCAGCAGTCTAGGTAATTTTTTCATAAAAAAAATGACAAGAGATGAATTTTTTAAATAACCTTTGCTCCATAAAGCATTAATCTAATAAAAATTTGTGTACCTTTTATTCACTAAGCAGCAAAGGCTTGTGAGTTGGCAGCCAAAAACTAAACAAGTTTGACTAAAGTTTAATTTGTAAATTGACTAATGCCAGCTTGTATGTGCACCTGCGAAAAAACACTCAAATTGCACACACTCGACTGCAGGAGCATTGAGTTGATGTGAGGTCAGAAAACCACTTGTGGATTCATTAACCGACAGGTAATTTACAAGTTGTAAATACAAGAGGGATGCAAGACGACATGCTAACTGACCACTGGGCTTCTTAGTATGTTACCACCATCCTAATTTTTGACTTACCTGCCATGTCAATAGCAAAGGGTCTATCTGCTCTCCATCCGGTGTACCAGCCCACCACTTTTCCATTCTCAACAATGGGCCGTTCATAGCGACGTCCTCCCACAAGCCCCACTGGCCATACAGAGACCTTTTGTGTTGTGCGCATCTAGTTAGAGAAAAAAAGAGCCAATATGATCATATTCAGTTATCATAAGGTATAAACAATAGTTTATAACAAAACAAAATGCATAAATAACTTCATCACATCACAGACAATAAGCCAGGTTCCACAAGAATGCATGTGAATTTATGAGGTTTGGTAAACTATTTGCTGACAAATAACATATCCTTGAAACTGAGCTGTTCAAACCTGAGTGTCAATGTTGTAAGTACGCAGATAGATCAAAGGTTTAGTACATATTGTGGAGATGTATAAACTTGTTGCAAGCATCAATCAAGATAATTTGTCTCCGTGTAAACATAAAAGAGTTACACCAGAAAAAGGGCAATGTGGGAAAAAGATTCTGATACACGGTTTGAAACAGGGTCTTATTACCATAGCAACCAGGAGAATGATCCAATCAGCAAAGCCATACCATTGGTATAGTGATATGACCTCTTCAAACTTTTTTTTTTTTAGTGCCTTTATTTACAAAATGTATATGAAATTGCTTAACAGTTTAGCTCTGTATGCATTAGATATTTATTTTGCTATCATGGAATATATGACTATATGTATGGATAATTATTTGATCAGTTTATTGCCACCCTATTTTGATCTATGTATTTTCTAGGAACGCTATGTATTAATAATAATAATAATAATAATAATAATGATATAGTAATGTAAGTGTTCCTTTTTGGCATACCCCATAAGTTTTTATATAGCTTTCTCATTTCCCAATGCAAGCAATGTAAACGGGTTAATGAGTGTTTTCAGAGTAACTTTATAAGAGCGAGGCATTTATCTTATCTCCTAAATCTGTCTTCAAGGAGGTTCATAAATAACATAATCTGTATAAATGCCAGGGCACCAGTAGACAATGATAAATGACCAATATAAGAGCAGGTGAGGCAAAATCAAATTATATCATAAGAATTTCATGCATTTTCTGTGTGCGTTCTGTAAATGTAGATGCTTTGTTGGTGCTGCAGAATTGGTGATTGAGTATTGTGTTAAACACAAAAGTAGCAATATTTATAGTGTATGGCATTTGACAAACAGCTAATTTTATATGCATCTTAATCGGATCGCTGCCACAAACTGAAATGTTGTACAGTCTAAAACCCTTTGAATATATGAGCACACTTCTTTTAAATAACGCTTCCTATCCGGGACTCAGTGAGTTAATTATCTTGCAGTCTCTAGTGATAATGCATTATGCATTAGTGATATTGATGTGTATTAATTATGGATGCATTAGAAATACAACAAAACACTCTCGCAATGTGTTCAAAGAATGCAAGAGGCAAACAGTTTTGCAAAGATTGGATTCTGCTTTTGCGAATTTAATTTATCAGTTAATGTATTGAAAGATATTGGAAGGAAAGGTCCTTTATTCGGTCTGAATGTAGGTTTTAGTGAACAAACTACCTTCACTTTTAATTAAGTGGTCTCCAAGAAGATTGATGATGTGAATAGCAAGATGCACTGGTGTATAATGTCTTTTCGGGGTCATTTACAAACACAATCAACAAAAACAGAATCCCAACAATATCGGCCTCTAAGAATCTTCTGTTTGCCCAATCCATGTAGACTATACGCACATGGAATGTGTACACATATAGTCTCTCCCAGCTTTACGGATGTACGATTTACTGATTTTGTTGTGATGAACTTCAGTATACTATTTTTTTCAGTACTGAATGGGGGCACTAATTTCCTACAACAATCTATCTCTACCCTCCTATCCAAAAATGCTGCTAACTGCTCTCTTTGTTCCTCTCATGACCTTCGCCTCCCTTCTACCATCATTACCTCTTCTCACTCCCAATCCAAGATTTCACCTGTGTTGTACCCCTTCTCTGGAATTCCCTTTCCGGTTCTGTCGGATTGTCTCCCTTATATGCGAATTCCAAAAGCTCTCTGAAAACGCTCCTCTTTCCAGAAGCATACAACATGCAATTGTTTGTGATTTTAAATGTATCCTACTGACTCTAATTGTAGGATTGTAGGAATCTGCTGGCGCTAAATAAATACATGTAATGCAAATGATACAACACAGATACAGCTTGCATTTACAACCCTGATATCTCTTAATTGGGGAGATCAGGTCTCCCTTGTAACCTGTTCGTTGAGCCGAGGTGAACCAGGAGGACTGGTGATTTGCCTCCTGGGCTCGTCCGCCGAAGCTAGAATATGGCACTGGCCACAGCATCACAAGTAATGATTTTATAAAAAAGGATCTAGGAAGAGAGGGCAAATATCTAAGTGAACACAATAATATGTTCAAGAGAGTTGTATATATTTAGTTAGCCAGAAGAAAGACAGGTGTGTGTTCCAGTGTTATCAGTACAGTGACTGGGAAGACTGCAAATTGTTAGGAATGTGAAAGCTAACGGGAAAGCAAAGGAATAAACAGACTTCCTAACATAAAACACTTCTCAGGTGTTCATTCATGTTTTGCTGATAGAATTTCCAGGAACGTTTCAGACTGATTTTCTCTTTTGAAGATATGTTTTTTTAATGTTTTCAGTCTCTGTGAAAAATCTTGAGAAACGGATCAATCAAAAGCAATCAATATAAATTCAAGCAGACAGTACACACAATAGAAGCCCAAGACATAAACTGAGATGTATTCAGTGGTAGGACTTTTCCACCTCTTTGTTACATGAAGCTATAGACTGACATTGAGGTACGGAATAAAACATATTGCAAAATCGCAAAAGTGAAATATTTTTTGGGGGGCCAGGCACAAAAACAACGCATAAATGTACAGTTTTATTTGCGGTAAAACGCGGTTGCTGTAGGGAGCTGTATGTAAAGTGATATGAAAAAAAAAATGCATTAGGAAGGACAGGTTTATCTTACGTGAGGGCCAACATGACTTTTTCCAGATGAAAGTTCCATCAATTGCAGTTAGAATGTAAAAAGCTAGAGCTATTGCTAACTCATAATAAGCCCTCTTTTCAGAGCTATATAGTGTAAACGGCTAAACTGGGAACCTGATGACTCAAGAGGGCGAGTTGGGCGATAGGATGCCTTTCTCGGTCAATGCCAGAATACACCACCGATCCTATGTCACTGACACAGAATGAGAGATCCAGAAAAAAGCTACCAAAGGATTGGGCACACACACATGATGAAGCAAAGACAAACACCACTTGACCATCTCATCCTGAAGAGGGAGCAGATAATCAGTCAGGCTCTTGCATCATTCTTTATCATCTATTCCTTTATTCCTTAATAAACCAGAGGTTTCCTGATACAGCATATATCTCAACAACCTCAGACACTTATATAGTAGATTCAAAGTAATTGTTCCTCTCATATGGCTTTGCCTCATGCTATACGCCTATAGGCTCACCAAGTACAAGTCTCATAAGGGCCTAATGACTGTAAGCTTGGTGGAACGATTCAGTAATTGCCTTAGCCGAATGAATCGAACACAATGAAGATTTGTCCATTTTTGTAAAGTTCATTAATTGGTTTGATTGCAGATCCAAAATACTCTTTCTCCCCCTTTTTTTTTTAAACGGTCTAATTGGACACAGATTTTTAATTTAAACTCTATGAAACACATTGTGCTAATATCTTCTAATATATATTTGATCTCCTAAAATGAACATTTCGGGCCAGGTGTATGCTGATGAAGCCAAATCATTTTCCGGAACATTGGCTGTCAAACTGTCCACCTCAGCAATTAATTGGATTGATCTTGATTGTTCAGTGAGTCAATGCACATCAAGAAGATACATTGTTCAAGTTGTAATATAAATTGGTGTAATCAGTTTTGGATCATGTACTAGGCATATAAATCATTTCTTAGGTTTCATTTCGCATTTCTCTATTATGTTTTTAATAAAAGGCCAAGATTGTATGCCATTATCACAGGTCATTTGGGAGTGCAGCCAATAACTTGTATCTTATTTACATGCACATAATATATACAGTTGGATGTACAGTCACTCGACAACCCAAAGAAGACACAAGAAAACGGACAAGTAAAATTATAAATACACATGCATATGAATGTGATTAAAAGGATGTGCCAAAAATACTTCTCTCTCTCTCTCTCTCTCTCTCTCTGTCTCTCCTTCCTTCCTTCCTTCCTTCATCTTCCCGGGTATCAAAATACAAATGCAACACCTCCACAACCTCTATACATCTCATCTCTATGAAGAGATCCCACTCAACACCGAAAGCCTTGGCTCTGTCTCCTCCCAATGTGGGGCATTATCTATTCATAGCGCAGCAAGTGCTGTAAGATTGCACCTTCCCTTTAAGCTTCGACCAGCATGACTGGTAATTCCCACAGTGACATGCCTTTAATATGTTTTATTGTTCTATCAAGAACCCTCTTTGGCTCCAATTACAGAGCTTGATAACTCCAACCAGACCAACCAGATTACTACAATAACATTATTAATAATATTCAATTACATTTTTAAACATGGCATATAGGGTATATAGTACGTGCTCCTTTTTTGTTGTGCTAGAAATATGTTCAGTAGGTTTTCCTAATGTTTGAGTAAAATCTAGTTGACTTAAACTGACCTGGCAAGGCTAATGTTACACATATAATAGTTATATTACTGATAAGGTGCATATGTTCAGAAAGTATTGTGTAATGGAAATCAGTATAATACTTTAATTATTTTGTTTATGTCTACCAGATGATCAGTGCTCATATTAAAGTAACACTATTATAAAGACAAACATTACATGGTGACATGTTAATAAGGTAACTGTGTAATGTGTAAGCTTAAAATGTTATATTACGTATTCATCAAAAAAGAAACAAAAAAGAGAGTAGACAATCTGAAATACAACAGAACTGTTTCTTTATTTCTAGTGGGACAGCTGTTCTCTGTAGTTTTGTTCTTTTTTATTGTAGGAATTCATTGCACAGCAGAGTGTGGATCAGAGATATCATGCGCAGTTATGCATTGATAGATTCTTCTGGATTAGACATACGGTGAATTTTATTTGACTGTAGTGAGAATTGACTCAATCTGCTGTCATTTCATAGGAGCAAGTAAGTAAGGTTACAATTTAGATTGGCACGTTAGTTACAAAGAGCCTGCATGTTAGTTACATGCCAAAATGGGGCTATTTGCGCTCTAAAAAAACATCAAACAAAGCAGTTTCGGTGCTCTTATTTAGCTCTAAATTACTATTTCTCAAACATCATAGCGCAGGGCTGAAATGTCTGCATGCGCCTGGAACACCATTTGTAGGGATACCGCAGATATGTTACAGACTCTTATTGCCAAACCCTTCTGATTTACTTGATGATGCCCTGCATACAAAACGATTATTTTCTTTATGAGCACTGGGGGAACTGGCAATTTAGTGTCACTGCCAGTTTCCAGGGTAACCAGTGGAAAAACAATAATCCCTGCATGCTGTCTGGTGATCAATCGTTAGATCAGTTTGCCAGCATGCAGGAAAATAATCCTACTTCTGCTTACATAAATGAATGAATGAATCCCCTCTCCTACACACTTCAAAACTTGGAAACATTGAGCAATTTTCCAGGTGCCTCCTACCCCTGGTTCTCTGTGATTTCCAAATGATAGATAGGTTGATATGGTATACCAAACATTAGATGGGACTGTGCAAGGGCAGAGGGGGATCCGATGGACACCATGATCAGAAACTTCACTTTTTTTTTTAACCAATTTTTCCAGAAATGTCCTTGTTTGTTGCCTCCTCAACTTTTTTTTCCCTCCTTCTCTTCCATTTTCTCTTGTTTTGATAATTAAAATATGACAATGTTTCCCTTAATCATATGTTGTTTTATTTAGTATGTGTGTTAAATAAAATGTGTTAACAAAGTATGTTTGATAAACAAAATGACGATTTTTCATATTTTGTTGAGATTATTTTGGCTGCGCATACTTGTGCACATTACGTTTTCATAGCAGGAAAGCAAAGAATATTTTTCATTGCGTTAACATTTCTCTGAGTATTATTAAAAAGCCAATTAAGGAGATTTACATTTTTTCATTTTCTTTTACAGCAATGTCTGTTTTTGTTTTTTTTGTAGACAAAATGTAGATCATCAGACAAATCATGTTATATAACGTATTGTAACCCAATTAAAAAATAAAAACAACAAAAAAGGATGGTACAAGGCACAAAATGTATGAAAAATATATCATTAATATAATTATATATCATGGTCTTTGCGCTCTAAAAATATATTAATGAATTGAATTTATGAAAAGGTGACATGGTAATAGAATGTGTGGTTTGTAATAAATATGTTGCAAATATTCTTACTCTTAGATGCCAGGAAGTTTATGTTCCTATTTGCTCTTTAAAGGTATAACTACAATTTTATAGACTCTCAGCTGTCTGGTCTAATATTGGGGACCATGGAGTGTGTAGCTCTTGGGACACCTAAGGAAAGTTCTGCAGGAATGAGGGACTTCTGAGGTCTTCAAGGTATTTGATTTTACACTTTACTCTACGGATACATAGGTCCAATAAAATGTGTTGCTAACTACTAAATTCCATTTCATCTTTAACAGATAAAGGGTTTACCCTACCTTCTTCCCAAAAGCGGAAGAGCCATTTGCTCTCCTGATAATTTCAGTTCTCTATTCCTGACAAATAACTACATCACAATAAATATCAGGACATGGGCTATGGCACATAGAAAGTCATTATTTCTGAACATGACTAAAGCAGTGCAAAAGGGAAAATATTAAATCAAATCGCAAGGTGACAAACTGTACACATTAATGCCACAGTCCACCCTTTCAATCTTTATTACCTTATCTAACGTATACTTCTTGGAAGTTTATTTACATCAGCTATGTCTCGGCGCAGAGCTGTACTGACGATTTATTATCCATACTGCAGCATAGCTGTAAAATAGGGTCAGACTTTGTGTCAGTCATCTCAGTTTGTGAGACTGCACAGCAAAGTGTGGAGAGTTATTTCCAGAAATTGGGGCCAAGTATACAGAGCCTTGTAATCTCTGCCACGGAGTCCCACACAACACTGCCAGGAGCTATTACCATCTAGAAAGACTTCCCCCCTCTTACTTTCAACCAGAAATCCTTAGGGAAAATGCTTCTAGTCGGGTCTGGTTCTATACTGATGCCTGCAGAAAAACTGGAGTTAAAGCAGCCCAACCTGTAAATCAATTAGGCAGCGTATATAATCTTTTTGATGCTTATTTAACACATACACATATGTATGTGTATATATAAACACACACACATACTATATGAACAAACACCTGGCCATTACACCAACAGGGACTGTAATATGTAGCTGGCCCACCTTTACAGCTTCTACTCTTCTGGGAAGGCTTTTCACAAGATTTTGGAGAGTTTCTGTGGGATTTTATGCCCATTCATCTAGTGGAGCATTTGTGAGGTCAGGCACCGATGGTGGACGAGAAGGCCTGGCTCGCAATCTCTGTTCCAGTTCATCCCAAAGGTGTTCCATGTGGTTGAGGTCAGGGCTCTGTGCAGGCCAAGTTGTTCCAGACCAAACTCATCCAACCATGTCTTTATGGACTTTGCTTTGTGCACTGGGGCACAGTCATGTTGGAACAGAAAAGGGTTTTCCCCAAACTGTTCCTACAACGTTCGAAGCATTGCAACGTCAGTGTCTGACCTCACAAATGTTCTACTGGATGAATGGGCAAAATTTCCCACAGACACACTCCACAATCTTATGGAAAGTCTTCCCAGAAGAATGGAAACTGTTATAGCTGCAAAGTGGGGAGCAACTACATATTAATGTCTATGTATTTAGAATGCAATGTCATCAAAGTCCCTGTTGGTGTAATGGTCAGGTGTCCCATTACTGTTGTCCAAATAGTATATATATATATATAGATATATATATATATATATATATATATCCCTGGCTTTGTGCAAGTGTACCTAGAAGAGTTGAGTCTGTTTTTAAAATAAAATTTCTTCTGTTCACTCACTATACTGTATAGCTAAATACTTAAATTACCACAATAAATCAGCCTGTGTATCAGCATAGTGTTAGCCTGCTTTTTTGTCGATGTTGGCACTTTAGCATCTTTTAAAGGCTTTCCTACTCACAAATTGCACACAATAAAAGCCATAAAATTAAATGTGAAGTTAAACAATTAATAATAATTATATGTTATTGTATCCATTTGTATTATTGCTTTACCCTTAATTCATATGTATATTGAAGATCTCTGTAGAATCAATAATGTATGAAGCACTCATATGTTCTACTGTGTGCAGTGTACTACTTGGCCACATAGCTGCTACACAAGTTCACACTGATAGAAATAGGGGGTTGATACCCTGATACAAAATCCATTTTTTGAGACCACATGAACACAAATCCTCATTGTATAGTTAACTTGCAGATCCATGGATCACAGCCAGGCTCCATTGTCCTGTCCTTGGATAGTCCTACATCCTAGATTTGTAAAGATCTTTTAATATTCTATATTTTTAGACTTAGCATCCACCATGATCTCCCCTGATGGAAAAAGTCCCTACTGAAGTAATCTACTTTAAAATTACAGACAGTCGGTATTTCAGTTTCTGGTATACTTCACCAGTTATTAACATGCATGTTAGCCTATAACCTCAGATCTATCTACATCATGTGAGGCATTCAAGTATGTCACATATTGCATTGGTTACAATGTCATATGCTCGACCCCCATCACCTTTCTACTCGCAGATATTTTAATTGTATTTAGACCTACTTTACTGTAGAGGCTACCTCTGACATTTTACAAAGTGGAAAAATATTCTAAGGAACATGTTGAAATACACGGATTTAATGGTTGTCATGAGGATATAAATTATAAATAAATTGTAAAGCAGCACAATGAATTTCTACCCATATAAGGAGCATTGGAACATAAATGAGCACAGCGTGCCATTGATATAATTAGTGGTTCCTATAAGTACATGTAAAATGATGTTGTTTTGTAAGAGATTAGCTCAGTGTTTATCAGGTATGGGCCGCTCAATGCTTCTTTAGTTAGTGGTTTAATGATTATGAGAGACTGTTGTTTAGAAGTGGGTACAGCCCATCAATAAGAATGGCTGCAAAATATGAAATAGTCAGGTAGACGTCATTCTCAATGATACCTAATAGATTTGTTTCCTTTGTATTTTAGGAACACATCTAATCTGGATCAAGAGGAAATTGCAGGGATGAATAATGTCAATCATCCAACTGTCATAGACTGCAACTCACAGAACCCTCTGCCAGGCTTAGAATTTTCCCAATGAAAATGCCAAATGCTAAATGCTAAATGCTAAATGCTAAAATCACCAACCCAATATCATATATGTATATCAATGAAAGTAAATATATTTGGGTTTGTTTCTCCCTACCAAGTATAGTGTACCCAACATACACTAATCAGCCACAACATTGCGACCACCTACTGCCAAAACAGACCTGACCCACTGAAGCATGGACTCAACTAGACATCTGAAGATGTGATGTGGTATCTTTCACCAAGATGTTAGCAGCAGATCCATTAAGCCCTGTACATTGCTAGGTGGGGTATCCATGGATGCATCCTGGTGCCATATGTTCTCCAGGTAATGTACCCAGCCATCCAAGTGATTTATCAGACCAGGCCACCTTCTTCCATTGCTCTGTGGTCCAGTTCTTATACTCACGTGCCCATTTCTGCAGTGGACAGGGGTCAGCATGGGCACCCTGACTGGTCTGCAGCTAAGTGGCCCAATACGCAACATATTGTGATGCACTGTGTGTTCTGACACCTTTCCATCGGAACCAACATTAACATTTTCAGCAATTTGAGCTACAGTAGCACGTCTGTTGGATTTGACCACACGGGCCAAACTTCGCCCCCACGTGCATCAATAAGCCTTGGATGCCCATTACCCTGTAACCTGTTCACCGCTGTTCCTTCCTTGGATCACTTTTGTTAGGTACTGACTACTGCAGATAACAAGATTATCAGTGTTATTCACTTCAGCTGTCAGTGGTCATAATGTTATGGCTGATTGGTGTATAAAAACAATATAACCTCTTGGATCTGTACCTACTTCTCTCCTCTACGGATGCTGTCCAAATCTTTATTCACACCCTCCAGTTCTTCTAATTCAGAAGAACATAGATAAGAGTGCATTATGTCAGATCATTTTAGTCACAACGATTAACCCCTTAATGACAAAGCCCGTATATGTACGGGGTCAAAATGCATTGTTTTCAATGGGTTTAGGGACCGCCCATTGTCCTTAAGGGGTTAAAAGAGAAAAATGTACCATAGATCATCTGAAACTTGGGCTACTATTAGCATTACTATTAGCCATCATTAACTATTAATTTTTCATGTTTCTACAAGTCCATGGTATTGTCATCTGTTTTTATAGCCGTATGCTTCCAATCATATGTGCGTTTTCTGCAGTCCCAAACATGGCAGAGTTCCTGGTGTTTCAGTTACCAAATTGGCTGTGGCAGCTTCCAGAGAGGAAAGGAAATTATGTTGAATGTAGGCTGTAGGGTAATTGCTGCAGCTCTGGTGATCCTCTGTGGAATCAGCATGAGGCAATGTAAACTAAGTGTCAGCATCCCCCACTTTAGTCACTGCTAATATATTTCTTAGAAAGTGATTGTCCATGTCTCTTGTAGGAAGGTTTGTACTTATTAAACATGGTTAGTGAAGAGAACAAGTGGACTGTAGATATGTTACCTGTTATTGAATGACTATTAACCATGTTCCTTCCACGAAAGGTCACACTAAATGAAAACATTATAGGAACAAATTAGATATTCTGCGTAAAAGATAAATGCTGTGTGTATATATATATATATATATATATATATATATATATACAAAATAAACAATGTTTGTATTCCAAATTAGAACATTAAATAAAATACTGATTTACATCTTCATCCAATAACACCTGCAATGTTGTGTATTCTAAGGTAGTACCATGTTAGTGAAATTCCTTAACAGCAAACGGAAAGATAGATGTATTTATTTGGACATAAATTCAATGAAAATAGAAATGTTTTCCCTTACATATTAGGCAGATAGAATACAAATTAGAAAGTGTTAAAGCTTATTTCTGGGCAACTTATAACTACAAAATGCTTCCCCTTCTTAGAAAGATATATTTGTTTTACTTTTCTTAAACAAGGATATCAGTGTCCAACTACAATTGCAATTTCCATTCATCTTATAATTATTTTTTTTTTAGGATTTTTAATCTATTCGTCCAGTTGCACCATGAATTGTCTTTTATATAGGTCAGTATTTTGGCATTCTACACTACTGAAGATCTGCAAAATATTTTCACATGGTATAATGCGATTCTAGAATATAGAATATGAATATATGATGGTTAAAGTTGTACATTACACATCGATCATATGATTGATAAACATGCTATGTTTTAAAGGGGTTCAGCTCAATTTTATCATTGACTATGCTTATTTTTGTAATAGTTTTCCATCTAACCCTGTATTATAATTGAATTTTTTACACTTTTACTGGGAGTAGGATTTTTATAATATTCATTTATTTAAGTAGTGGAGTATAAGACTCTGGATGCTCTGAAGCATGACCAATGCAGGGGGAAACTATCCAGAAACATGCGCAATGAGGTGATCCATCAAACTACAGTCGTGTCCAAAAGTTTTGAGAATGACACAAATATTAATTTTCACAATGTCTGCTGCCTCAGTTTAGATGATGGCATTTTGCATATATTCCAGAATGTTATGGAGAGTGATCAGATGAATTGCAATCAATTGCAAAGTCCTTGAACTTAATCCCAAAAATAATTTCCACTGTATTTCAGCCCTGCCCCAAAAGGACCTGCTGACGTCATGTCAGTGATTCTCTCGTGAACACAGGTGAGAGTGTTGACGTGGACAAGGCTGGAGATCGCTCCGTTATGCTGATTGAGTTAGGATAACAGACTGGAAGCTTTAAAAGGAGGGTGGTGCTTAAAATCATTGTTCTTCCTCTGTTAACCATGGCTACCTGCAAGGAAACAGGTGCTGTCATCGTTGCTTTGCACAAAAAGAGCTTCACAGGCAAGGATATTGCTCCTAGTAGTATGATTTCACCTAAGTCAACCATTGGATCATCAAGAACTTCAAGGAGAGAGGTTCAATTGTTGTGAAGAATGCGGCAGGGCGCCCAAGAAAGTCCAGCAAGCGCCAGGGCCGTCTCCTAATGTTGAACACAGTGAGGCAAAGACTTTTGGACCTAGTCAAGAAGGGCAGCAAAGAAGCCACTTCTCTCCAGGAAAAACATTAGGGACAGAGTAATATTCTGCAAAAGGTACAGGGATTGGACTGCTGAGGACTGGGGTAAAGTGATTTTCTCTGATGAATCCCCTTTCCGATTGTTTATGGCATCTGGAAAAAAGCTTACCCGGACAACACAACAAGGTGAGCGCTGCCATCAGTCCTGTGTCATGCCAACAGTAAAGCATCCTGAGACCATTCATGTGTGGGGCTGCTTTTCAGCCAAGGGAGTGGGTTCACTCACAATTTTGCCTAGAAAACAGCCATGAATAAAGAATGATACCAACACATCCTTCAAGAGCAACATCTCCCAACCATGCAAGAACAATTTGGTGAAGAACAATGCCTTTTCCAGCATGATGGAGCACCTTGCCGTAAGGCAAAAGTGATAACTAAGTGGCTCGAGGAACAAAACATCAAAATTTTGGGTCCATGGTCAGGAAACTCCCCACACTTGCATCTCATTAAGAACATGTGGTCAATCCTCAAGAGGTGGTGGATCAGTGAAACACTGTAATGGTCATTATGTTAATTACTTCAAAATACAACACAGAGTTTTGACAAGAATGTGTTACCGCAAGCACCGCCATTTTGTCTGAAGTTACCACCGGGTTATGTTCTGCGCAGAAGTGGTCAATACAGAAGGTAGGGAAAATGTTGCACTTTTTGTTTCCTTTTTGTCCTTTTGTGGGGGCCTGCTCTTACTTTTGCTGCTTCAGATGAGTCAGGCAACTGCTCACGTGACTACAGGACTTTTTTTTTGTCATTTTGCCATTGTTATATATTAAAGAATGCATTATAAATATCACTATCAACCGTTTGACATGCAGAGGAAAAAATGCTGGAAAAAACCTTCTCATTATATACAAAACAAACAAATGTAGGAATCAAATAAATAAAACTGGAGTTCAAGGAAAAAACAGCCAGACAATGAATCTGACTGTGCTGAATAGTTAATTCACCCAGAAATACAAGTATGTCCGTGGTTTAGTTTCCAAAGAATAATGTTATGGCCTCGTTTTTTTGCCAAATAAAGATGAGCAAAGCCCTCCATTGTGAGGACAAGGA